>NW_027185393.1:445000-1065000 GCF_022577435.1 Embiotoca jacksoni | reverse complement strand
TCCTGTATCTGGAATGATCTCCTGTATCAGGAATGATCTCCTGTATCTGGAATGATCTCCTGTATCAGGAATGATCTCCTGTATCAGGAATGATCTCCTGTATCTGGAATGATCTCCTGTATCAGGAATGATCTCCTGTATCTGGAATGATCTCCTGTATCTGGAATGATCTCCTGTATCTGTCCTTGTGGCAGCGGAGCTGGAGGAGTCTGTTGGAGAAAGTGCACTCCAGCTGATATAATGTTGGATAAAAGCTGTTTTATGTTGAAATGATGAGGAATAGTGAATTTATAATTTGCAGTAGCATGATGCAACTTTAAAGGACATTAAAGGTCACCACTTTATACCGCTTTATGTGGCTGTCCACTCAGTGTGGAAGGTAAATGTCAGCTGAAGCATTAAATTCTCCTCAGTGCTTCTATATCAACTGAGAAAGCTCAGCAGTTTCTCTTAAGTTTTCCTGCTGGTGGAGACATGTCGCCAGTGCCTACATGTACCAGGATGCATTGCTTCTGTCGTCTAACCCAAAATCCTTCAGTTCCCTTTGCCAAGTCTTTCTCCTTAACATCCAACAAAAACGGCACATAATGAAATACGTCTCAGAGGAATAATTCAATTTCTGTTGCAGTTTCTGGAAGGTTCCCGGCCTCTCTCCAAACGCTGGCTTAAATAAATACAATCCAGTCAGACAAAACACTGTCAAATGTATTTTCATCCACAACATCCTCTGCACTCATATTTTTGTATTACAAACGTATGTAGTTACAGTACAAGCGAAGAAAACAAGATTTTGGCATCTGAAGCGCTTCCTCGTCGTTCCTCCAACTACGACACCGCTCACGTCAAGTGACGCCGCTGGTGTCGATTTTGCAGCTGGTTATTATACATCCAGCAACAAATTCCTCAATAACTTTTGTATTATATAAAAGTTATTGAGGAATTTGTTGCTTCAATTGACTACAAACCATCAACGATGTGGCGATTGGCAGTAACTTTCCACATTCGGTCAAAATGAAGTTATTGTTGTTATTAAAACTGTTTCACCACAGAAGGTGTCATTTGAGGTAAGAAGAGCAAGAAAACAGGTCAAAACTAAAACTGCAGTGCACGTTAGGCTAGCTGTTTCCTGATTCTTTATTTCACATAAATACAATTAATTAATTATTAATTAATAATGGAGGAAAAGGTAACCTTTTAAAAGCTAGCCTAACTAGCCTAGCCTCATTTTGTTCCAGTGTGTTGTTACTGCCGTCTGCCGTCTAGTGTTTACTGGCAAATGTTTCTTATTATGCAAAAATACAGCGGTACCTTTTTCATTTAAAAAAAAAAAAAAAAAACATAAACATTCACAAACACACACACACACACACACACACGTAGGGCAATACAACTAGTCCTCATCCTCTTGTTTAGAAATATCCAGCAAAGATGTGTTCAAAACAACTGAAACAAGACGTTTTTAAAAATCAAGACACCAGAAGATGAATATGACTTGAAATCTCATTTATTCTCAAAATTCCCCAAAATTATACACCTTCATTAATCATTTTGAAGAGCGTCCGGCTACGATAACCAGAAATTAAGACTTCCAGTACAACCAATGAAAGAAAAATTCAAAAGTAGAATTGGTTACAAGTTTGTATGAGGACAACGAAAGACAGCAGCTCAACTCAAATGAACTTATACAAATATTTTAAGTCCCTGTAAACCCGTCACACGTCTAACAATGGTTTTCATGTAATCTGCCTGAAGGTCTTGTCAGGACTGTGAGGCCGAGTACACACCGACGTCTAGCTTGTTTGTTTTGCTGTCACCTGTCAGGGTGAAAAAGTTTAAGAATTTGTCCATTTTATTAGCACACAGAGTTTGGTGACATCGTGGCTTCACAGCACATCTCAGCTCAACATCCACGTGAGCACAGACCTGATTATCAGAACAGTTATTATTACCGTTACTTCATTTTTAAACACAGAACACAGCTGAAGGTGACAAACGCAGATACTTTATTTCTTTATGAAGTTGTTATAACTTCCAGCAGGCAATCAGAGCAACATTATCACCCAACTGGAGGTTCGTGAGCAACTTTTTAAAGTCCAATATTGACTCTATTTTTATCTCTGTTTTGGTTTCCATCATAGACTGTTACATAAAGATGGACAACATGGCAGCTCTCCAAAAGTGAAGCCAAATTACTTGCGATACCCCCTGGTGGCTTTTTGCAGTATAGGTCATAAGCCCCGCCCCCTCCATGGTGGCAGATGGAACTGTAGGCAAACTAAAACCTGGACTGAATTTCACGTCTCCACCCTGTTGTCGCTACTCCTACTCCTCGTACTCTGGTCGCTAAATTATACTACTAGCGCAAATGGCAGCGCCCATATCTGCAATATTTTTACTTCACTTTTTGTACAGGGGCAGGAAGTAGTTGGGCGTCGTCCATCTTTATAGTCTCCAACTGCATCTGTGTGCTGTTGGCTGCTGAGGAGGTCATGTTCAGAGGGATTACAAGGCTGAGACAATGTATTCTATAGAAATTATACTATATGAAATAAATTATATGAAATTAGCCTGTATTTTCACAGTACATGGAAGTCAAACATTTGCTTATCTACAGCACATGATAAACCATTGTGTACATTTGACTGGAAATGGAAATGTTTCACTGTGAAGGCACTTTAACAGAATGCAGCCCATATTAGCAAAAATACAAATAAAATGGATCAAAAATCCAATCAAACAGCCTGTAAAGGAATCAGCTGTGCTCATGTAGCAGAGACGTTGACGGAGTTCAGGACAGAGTGAGAGCTCGCGCTCCCGCTGAAGGAGTCGTGACATAGAAAGTCGGAGTTCCACTGTATCGCTCCTGTTGGAAAAAACAAACACATGAATACTGTCACTTTGAGACAATTATTAATCATGCATTAAAAAAGAAAATCCCTAAATCTGAGAAGTGAGAACACTTTTGTGCACTATGTTGATAACCAAGTCATTCTTCTCACAGTCTGAGGTAGGAAGTTCAGAGGCAGCAGGATGAAAGGAGCACACAATTTGTTTTTGCAAGTCAACACCTTCCTCTTCAGCTGAGACGCATCTTTTCCGCAGCGACAACTGCTTCCTCCAGAGACAAAAAATACATTACTCATGTGACTTCCTCCTGAAGTCATTCAAAAGGCAAACGGATGCCCTCCCACGAGGAAACAGGCCGTTTATCATGAAGCTCTGTAAGAAGCTAATTATAATGTGTAATAACTTCATGTCCATTTTTTAGTAGGTAGACTTTTTTTTATTAATCTTCACCAAATCTAAACTAATTTTAGTCTTTCAATTCATTACAACTACAAAAACACTTTCACTTTTGAAAAAAACGACAAAATCAAAAGTAGGTCAGTAAAACTGGAAGTTACAAACTTTCCCGTATGTTCTATTATTCAGGTTTATGGCTGAATTTGTGGTTGTAATAGGATTTTATATCTCTTGTACTCTAAAGCTGTTCTCATCTACAACCCCGTTTCCAAAGAAGTTGGGATGCTGTATAAAATGTAAATAAAAACAGAATGCAATGACTTGCACATCATGTAAACACATATTTAATTGGAAATAGACCAACGATAACATATCAAATGTTGAAACTGAGAAATGTTTTTGTTTTACGGAAAATATGTGCTTACTTTGAATTTGATGGCAGCAACATGTCTCAAAAAAGTTGGGACAGAGTCAACAAAAGACTGGAAAAGTTGTGTAATGCTACAAAAACACCACCTGGTTGAACATCTAACTAGAGATGATTTCAGAGAGGCAGAGTCTCTCAGCAGTGAAGATGAGGAGAGGTTCACCACTGTGTGAAAGGCTGTTTGGGAAAATAGTTCAACAATCTAAGAATAATGTTCCTCAACGTAAAACTACAAAGAATTAGTGGATTTCATCGTCTACGGTTCATAATATCATTAAAAGATTCAGAGAATCTGGAGAAATCTCTGAACACAAGGGACAAGGCTGGAAACCAATATTGGATGGTGGTGATCTCCAGGCCCTCAGGCAGCACTGCATTAAAAACACACTATTCTGGAGTGGAAATCACTGCATGGGCTCAGGAACACTTCTGGAAACCATCGTCTGTGAACACAGTTCATCGCTGCATTTGTAGATGCAGGTTAAAAAGAGTAAAAGTAAAGTAAAAAGAGGAGGTGATGCAACACAGTGGTAAACATGACCATGTCCCAATGTTTTTGAGATGTGTTACTGCCTTCAAATTAAAAATAAGCATATATATTTTTATTAAAACAAAATTTCTCAGTTTCAACATTTCGCATGTTGTCTTTGGTCTATTTAAACATGGTTTTACATGATTTTCAAATCATTGGATTCTATTTTTATTTACGTTTTACACAGCGTCCCAACTTTTTTGGAAACAGAGTTGAAGATGTTTTTCTGTTTCTGTTGTCAGAGGATAAATATGAAATAATGACGGTAATTTGTCCCATTAAGACTCCATGTTAACCAGCAGATACTTCCAAGTGCTCTGCACTACATCAATTCAGATTTTGTTGTCACAACATCATGTGACAATCTAAAGACACTGGCTCAGCTGTTATTACAGATATATTTACATGTTAAATGGTCAGAAGCAACAGGATATCTTTCCTATTTTTTCTCTGCTAGCTACCTCCCTACCGACGGAGCAGTTGTGCACAGGCGGTTTAATTCAGGTTTGATTCCAGGTTGCAGTGATATTTAGGTGGAAACTGTGTGTAGTATGTGGATTGTGTTTCATAGACGATCTGGCAACTTGGGTAGCGTCAGACAAACATACAAAACTAAGAGATCCACGTGTGACGGACCCACGACTTTGCAAGAAAATTAAAAACGGGAGGATGCAGAGAGTTGGCTTTAAAATACATGAGGGAAAACAGAAGTGTCAGCAGCAGCAGGTCTGGTCTATGTCGTCATGATTGACGGCTGTGATTGACAGCTGCTGTAAATAAACATGTTGTCGAGGCACCTGTGGACATCTGTTTGGAAAATGTGGAAAGACGGTTCCTTTCTTTAACTGAACAGGAGACCGTCATACCTCGTCTCCGGCATACGCTCAGAGGGCTGCAGCCTCTGGAGGCGACAACCTTCACCAGTCAGACAGCAGCGCCCGTTTCTGCTCTAGTTTGGCGTCACTTTGATTCAGCAAGAAGTGGTGAAGTGTCATCCGTCTTTATATGCTGACAGTTGATTGGACTGCACTAATAAGGCAAGGAAGACTGCTCGTTAGCAAACATTGCAGGTTTCAAACACTCCATTTTCTGATTTTAAGCGTCCCCGATGGGATTTAACAACGCCATCATGAAGCCACCTTTCTCCACTGCTGGGATCAGAAATCTGACAACGAAGTCTTTGTTCTGCATGCAGATCTCAGTCGGCCGACTTCCAGGGTTAGCTACAAACTAAGCTAACATGTCCAAAACAAACATTAGAAAGAAAAGAAATGGGCCTATTTCCCAAAAAGTAATAAAGTAAAGGTTCTCAAACCTTTCAGACCCTGAACCATCATGTGCCAAACCAAATTTAACAGGTAGCTACAGATACCAAGTAGTTTCCGACGTCAGCATTACGTCAGACCGTACGTGGCTCAGCACAACTTCTGGTTGGTTTTAATTGAACTGGTCGGTGATTGGTTGAGTTGAACCATCTGTACATCGTCCACTCAGCATGTTCCCGTGTTTTCTCAGCACTTGACGAGTCGAAGTGAAGTGCAGTTAAGAATTTCCGCCGGGTCTGGAGTGACCAGATCGACCTTAAACCCTTCGGCCAGAGACGCCTTCAGCAGCTCCTCCACAAACCCCGGCACGTCCGTGATGTCACACGGCCCGCGCTGGACGTTCACGGCGTCGTCGGACTGCACGGCCTCGAGGTTGGAGACGGTTAGCCCGCGGTAGCGCTGCTTGTCGTACTGGTCCTGCGGGAGCTCGTCGGGCCTCGGCACCCACTCCAGTCTCAGCCGGTTCTGCCTCGGGTTGCACGGATGAGGGCTGGTGAGACCCTGGGATGTCCTGTAGCAAAAGAGCTCACAGAGCAGTGCTAGGAAAGCCCTCCAGGTACAAAAGAGGTCCACTGTGAAGGATCGAACTGAGCACGTGCGGAGCTCATAGTTTTCTGGCCCATGGCGCAAGTTAAAGTGGAGAACACGGACCTGGAATGAGAGGGAGAATATGCTGACTACACATTCTCCAGAGTGAACACAAACAGAAAGAATAACGTCCTTCTGTGTCTCTGAATGTGCAAACAGGTGCACAAACACAACCTCCGCACATATTCTGTATTTACAGTAAACACTCGCTCTAAAGATTCTGTGCCGCTCAGTGTTTTTCTAGTTTTAAATCTGCTAACAGGAACATTTCCCCACTAAAACCCCCAATCTGATTCTGATAGTGAAATACTCTTGTTCTCTAGTCCAATCAGAACGGAGAGCTGAGGTCTTCTTTGTTTCATGAGCATGGCCAGTTTAACTTGTTAGACTGCTACTGGTCAGCATTGTGGTAATTTGACCGGAGACCACTTTATTTCAGAATATATATCATGTGATCAAAGTGCCCCTCCATTGTTTAGTTGGAGCCAAGAAACTTTACAGAAGAACTGTGTGTTGACAGTCTGTCCGTGCTAAACCACAGATGGAAAAGTCACGTTTAGAAAGGAAGGACGGCTTGAGAGCCTGATGGTGCAGTTCCATCACAGGAACAGGAACCGTTGGAGATATTCAGTTCCACTTCATTCCCTCAGAAGAAACAGGGTCGAAATAAAGTTTGGAGGCGGAGCCTGTACTCTCTCAGGGCCTTTGGGGCAGGTCTTCCAGCGCCACACGTTACTGACTGGTCAACACAGGTGCTTTATGCAGCATTTAAAAAAATCAAATCAAACCGTAAACACGATTTGTTTGTATTTTTAATCCAAAAGTAATGAGGATGGAGGAGACTAACAGAGGTTATGACTGTTGGACCAATGAAGTCCAGGATCTGTTGTCATTGGCAGGAATTTGAGACCGTTCCTTCGATATATCAGCAGACTAATTTGCTTAATCTTCACAATGTGCTCGAGGAACTTTTACTGCGAGGAAGGTTCCTGTACATTAGTTGTCAGAACTTTTAGTGGAAAAGCACCTTTATTCTACACTGACATTAAAAAGAGGGTGTGATGAGTTCTGATGGGTAATATTTTTATTAATATTAATAAATTCTTTATTTCAAGCAAGGCTACTGTTGGAAATTCACTCGCAACAATTTGGTTTTTAATCAAATATTGGACCCTGAAAGCAGCATGTTCTTCTTCTCTGTATGTTATTTAACGGTGGTTAGCAGGCAGCTTTTAGGTGCATTACTGCCACCTTCTGACAGGAGCAACGCATTACAACCAGGCGGCAGTAAAAGCAGGACAAATAAGGAAGAACGAAGGTCGCAGGTACTAATTTATTTAGTAGATTATAACGAGTATTCGTGCCCCGTCTGTACTGGCTACCACATAACCATAACTACAACTGAAGCAGACTGACATGTTGCTGATCAAACATACCTTGGAGTCAACATTAACAATTATCATGGCTCCAAGCGGCCCTCCTCTGAGGCTGAGAGGAACTGAAGTCTCGTAGCGGCGGATCTCCTCCAGCAGGGGGCGTATCTGGAAGAAATCCGCCTCCCTCCACAGCAGCGCCAGCTCTGAGAAGTCGTCCGGCAGGTCCAGGGAGCTGGAGCGCAGGAAGTTCAGGATGTACCTGAAGACTTTCCCATCGCGGTCTATGAAGACGTTTCCTCTGTTGTCCCTCAGCGCGGGGATTTGTCCCGTGAACATGGCGCCTAGCATGGAGTCACGGCAGCGGGTCAGCGTGTCCAGGGTTGTCGTGTAAATTTCTCCACCGACGTTCAGAGACACGGGGTCCTGGAGAGAGCTGCTGTTGCTGTTGTCGTCGGGAGAGTTGAGGTTCAGCATCTTGTAGGCGAAGCTGTGATTTTTAGGATCCGGTGAAGCCTCCTCTGATGACGACGATCCTTCTGCTCCGGTCAGGAATGCTGTGGAAGTTTCAAGTGTTTCTTTTATCTCCAACACAGACTCACTTCCTTTGACAGTCAACAAGCCACAGCGGTCACCGGGATACGGCCGAGTTTGGAGAGATGCGAGGAAATCTGTGGAGTCTGATTCCAAAGATGAAGATTTATAACAACCGCCGTTTCAAACCCACGAGGCTCATCCTCATGAAAGCAGGTGTTTCCTGTGTTGATCTGCGGCTGAATCTACATCTTTGTTGATGAATCTCCGTTCAAACTCTGGTTTCAGCCGACAGCACGGTCGGACTGTGTTGAAGGCAGCCGGGCCGCAGTGACCGGACCAGCATGCTAATAACTGGACACTTCTGGCTCCATCTCCACCAAGCTCGCTTTTATTCTCAGCTCAGACCCCCTGATCTCTCTCTCTCACACACACACACACACACACACACACACACACACACACAGACACACACACACACACACACACACACACACACACACACACACTGGAGCTGCCTGAGCAAGACACAGGGGACGGGGCAATTTGTCTGAAATGCCCCTTAAAGTGACAGGCAGGACACTGGAAAGGTCTTTTCATCCACTGGGAACAAATGAACAATGTTCTCAGAAACACAAAAACAAAGATTTTCCAGGAAACAGAATCAGAAAAAAACTAAATAAAAAGGTGAATTTCCCGACTAAACAACAGCAAAACTGAGTTTGTTCCACCTTCTGAACACGCTGCAAAATAAGAATATCAAGATAAATATTTAAGAAGTCCAGTAGAGCTCCTACAACGACCACCTTCAACCTAAAATTACAACAATTATAATAGTGACAAACTTTCAAACACTATTATGGGTGAATTCTACGTTGTAATACTTTATTCTTGGATCTTTAACTCTTGAAAATCACATGCTTTAAGTCTGAACGTGCAGAAGTAGAAACCCAGTTCAGGTATCAACCATCCTAAAATCTTCCTTCAGTTGAACTTCCACCCAAACGTACGAAACCCACACTGGTCGCCATGGCAACCGCCAAGAAAACCATCCTGACAAACTGGAAAACTAAACAAACCATCAGCACCAGTGACTGGCTAAACCTTCTCAGAACAAATATCAACAGGAAAAAATAACCGCATGTCAGAAGAAACACGTCTCGTTTATCAGAAATCGAAATCCCAACTTCGACGTTAGCGAGTTACACATTACAACCGGGCGCCAGGAAAAATGGGAAATAAGGAAGAACGATAGTCGCAGATACTCAATGATTTTTTTTATAACAACTATTGGAATATTTGAAAGTCATGTTCCAAATTTCTCAATAAAAATTCAGAAATGTACATACAAAAACTTATTGCAACACACACACATTAATAAAATAATGACACATAACGAGACTGACAAACAACAACACCTCCGTCATCTTAATACTGAAGGTGCTCATTGAATGTTGGATGTTTTAGTAGTTAACGCTAAGAGCAGCATGTGTGTTTGAATATTGACCAACCTGATTCCCAAATACTCTTTGTATAGTGATGATGATCCAGTTTACATTCTGTACGTGTGTGTGTGTGTGTGTGTGTGTGTGTGTGTGTGTGTGTGTGTACCTGCATGTGCAGGATGGTCCTGTCGATGGCGTGGGCCTGCAGCAGAGTCACAGTGCATCCACCGAATCCTCCGCCCGTCATGCGGCTGCCGAACACTCCCTCCACCTCGGCGGCTGCAGACACCAGCTCGTCCAGCTCCCTGCAGCTCACCTCGTACAGATCTCTGACCGGCAGACACAGTTCATCACACTTTCTCCTCTCACTAGTGGCTGTGGAAGAAACCGGCTGCTTGATCTCTACCTCAGAGAGTTGTGGCTCTCCACCATGAGCTTTCCAAACTCCCGGTAGGCGCCTCTCTTCAGGGCTTCGGCAGCTTGAAGCGTTCTCTGGATCTCTGCGATGACGTGACGAGCTCGTCGGTAGGTCACCTCATCCAGCCGGCCGCGGGCCTCTGAGAGAAAACAAGACCGGCTTCACTGACTGGTCATCGACAAGGATGGAGATAACAGGTAGAAAGTGCAGAGAAGTGTCGTTCAAAGGTACGAATCAAACGAGTGAATGAACGGCTCAAACAGCTCAAATGTGACGGAGAGCAGTTGAAAAAGTCAGCAATTCATAAACTGCTGGAATATCTAAATGTACAACCCTGTACCCGAAAGAGTTGGAACGCTGTGTAAAATGTAGATAAAAACAGAACATAAAATAATGTTTTATTACAAATAGACCAAAGACAAAATATCAAATGTTGAAACTAAAATGTTATTGTTTTATGAAAAATATCTTCTCATTTTGAACCTGATGTCAGCAACACGTCTCTATAAAGTTGTTCCAGGATCATGTTCACCACTGAGCTGCATCAACTCTTCTTTTAACAACACTCTGGAAACGTTTGTGAACTGAGGAGACCAGTTTCTGGAGTTTTGAAAGTGAAATGTGGTCCCATTCTTGCCTGATAGAGGATTTCAGCTGCTCAACAGTTCAGGGTCTCCTTTGTTGTATTGTTCATGTCCTGATGCTCCAGATGTTTTCAATGATTGACAGGTCTGGACAGCAGGAGGCCAGTTTATCAGCGGACTCTTCTACTAGAGAACCATGCTGTTGGAATACGTGCAGAATGTGGTTGGACGTTGTTCTGCTGAAATAAACAAGACCTTCCCTGAAAGAGACGTTGTCTGGATGGCAGCATATGTTGCTCCAAAATCTGAATATATCATTCAGCATTAATGCTTCCTTCCAGATGTTCAAGCTACCCATGCCATGTGCACTAATGCATCCCTGTACCACCACAGATGCTGGCTTTAGAACTGAAAATTCAAAATGAGCATATATTTTTCATAAAACAATAACATTTCTCAGTTTCAACATTTGATATGTTGTCTTTGGTCTATTTGCAATAAAATATGGGTTTATGTGATTTGCAAATCATTGAATTGTTTATATTTATATTTCACACAGCGTCCCAAATGTTTTGGAAACGTTGTAAAAAAAAAATACTGAAAATGCAAAACAAATATAGATATATTTGCAAGTTTTCTAAAACAAATAATTGTGAGGTCAGTGTTGAAAAAGCAAAACAAAATGGATCAGCTTCTGTAACAGCAAAATTAACCGAACCAGCGACAGTGAAAAGTGAATGAAAACCAAAGTGTAGTGAGTCCACTTTTAAATAATCAATAGTGTAAAATAACAGTTCAAATAAACAGAAAACATGATGGGATGTGTCTCTGAGGTTATTTGGTCGCACATGTTTATTTAACACATATTGGCTTCTTATGCAAATTCCCTAAATCTCAAGTCATGTTTACTAAACTTTAATCTCTTAAAAAGGTTATAACTTGTGAATCCTCAGAGTCCATCTTCAAAAACCATTTGAACAAGGTGTGTTTTTGGACTTTGGACCCAACCCGTCTGCATGTTTCATGCCTCGTGTCTTTACGTGAAGATCAGCTCAGTCTGACTGAAGCGTCACGTTACAATGAAAAGGCAGAACATAAAATCAGGACAGGCCGCTCCTGCATTGTTTCCCGAAGGAAGTTTAAGATGTTTTAGGACCATTTTAACCACTCAGAGCACGATGTAATACCATGATCACACCAGAGGGGGCAGTAGGGCCTCTGTGTTTTATTAGGACATGAATTTATATCACGTTTTTGTCAGTAAGAAGCACAGAACAGCGATTCCTACGTCCTGTATACCGTGCAGGTGTTCTGACCTGGAGGGAGGTGGGGTCATTGAACTCCTACAGGTTGCAGCAGGTCTGATGGTGTCCACTCCCTCTTTTATTCTAGAGTGGTAAAACATCTCCTGACAGTTACAGTACATATAAAAGTACTTTTAGAAGCAACTAAAAGAAAATATTTAAATAAATGACATTCACTACTTTTGTTTTCGCACCTTTGAGAGCATCACATGAAATGAACTGCCTCTCTAACAGCACCAGGGTTCAGTGAACAGAGATGTTTTTAAATGGAATAAGGACACTGTGCTGCTCCTTGGTTCTTGTTGTGCAGCAGCCATAGATAGACGTTTGAAAGTGTTTGAAATCGTGAATCATCATCGGACTGAAAACAATGTCGGCTGAAGTTTTTTCCCCGACACAGAACTCAACGCTTCTCAACCTGTAAACGTCCTGTAGGACAGACGGGATCAGGACAGGAAGATATAAAGACTCCTACACACCGTCCAGCTCCTCCATGGTAGCATCTCTGAGGCTGTCCCTCCCCAGGACGGAGGCGGCCTCCTCGCACTGCCTGCGTCTGCTCGGGTACTCGCTGCCGCTCAGAGAGTGCTTCACGTTGGAGTTGGTGATGAGGATGAGCAGGTGTGGATCTGCCAGCGGGACGAGGGACGCCTGCAGGGACCTGATCAAACCGCAGACAAGAGACAGAGTGAGTCCTCCTGATGAGACCGGATCCGACCCGACCCGGACAGACTGGATGTTCGTGACCTGCAGTCGATGAGCAGCGCGTGTCCCTCCCTGCCGAGGACACACACGAACTGGTCCATGATGCCACAGGGGACGCCGGCGTGCGTGTGCTCAGCCTGCTGGCAGGCGACAGCTTTGGACACTTTGTCTCCATCGTCTGTGGAAATAAAGACGAGTAAAGACGAGCAGGGACTCCGAAGATCCAGACGAAGGGAAATCAGCGTGCAGCAGATCAGCAGGTGTGATTGTAGAAATGTAAAGTAGTTCATTATTAGACCTGAATCAACTTAAAGAAAATAACTGCAGCTTCTCAAAGGTGAACATTTGAAAGTTTTCTACAATAATAAACTCAAATGTTTGAATTTTTGATTCTCAGACAATAAAAAAATATAAGTGTAATTCTTCTCTTTTTTTTTTTTTTACCATTTCTGGTAATTTATATGCAGAACAGCCTATTTATTATTAAATTAAACTTATTAAGATAACTGAGACATACTGATACGAGAAATGATGCTCAGCCTTACAGGAATAACACGACAAATGTGCCGTAGATCAAGTTACATGGACCCAAACAATGATCACCGGGACGTCCCCTGAGTGATGCTTCCTGACTGCAGTAACCGCTCGACTGTCTGACCTGGCTTGAGTTGCTGCAGGAAGGTGTAGAAGGCGACCTCCAGGGAGGCCGAGCTGGACAGTCCTCCGCCCAGAGGGACGCTGCTGGCTATCACCGCCCTGAAACCTGGGACAGGAGGAGCTGCAGCACACCAGACACACAGGTCAACATCCCGGTGACATCATCCCCTCATGAGCCGCTGACGAGTCCTGACAGGCGTGTTTACCTCTGTAGTGCTGCAGGACGCCCTTCACATAGTTGGCCCAGCGGGGTAACCCCGGAGACAGCGCCGATCCGTCTCCGGCCAGGCTGAAGTCCACCCTCCGGGGCTCGTCAGCATCCTCCGTCGCCGTTACTATGGAAACGTCCTGGCCAGAGGTTTGACTCCCCACCACCACGGTGACCAGGGGGAGCGCCTGACTCAGAAAACACAAACATGTATCTGTCCATTCAGAAAACCAGAGATGCTCATGTTTCTGATGTATTACTGAGTGGAAGAACTCAGTCCGAGCACACATCTCGGCTTTTCACTCTTGTGGTAAATTCGGCGTGAAGGTGATTTATGGTGTTGAATGAAGCTCGGTGTGGTTTTACCATTGGAAGCACGAAGCCCTGGTTGTAGTCGGTGTGCTCTCCGATCAGGTTGACTCTCCCGGGAGCACACACCGCCACCGGAGGGACTTCTCCCCCGAACACCTGCCCGAACACCCGCCGAGCATCCGCAACCAGCTCGGACACACCCGGAACTGAACCGGCCATCGAGCACGAGACAGTTCAAACGGTTTAACTCTGGTTAATGTCTGTCAGTCAGACCGGAACAAGAGCCTGAAATCCGCCCAGAAGATCCGGGAAACTGAAGTCGTGTGTGTAAAAGCAACAGAAAAGTAGAGGGACTCCTTTGACATGTCAGGTGCTTTTCACTTCCTGGTCGCGTGGTCAAAACAGTTTGTTGTGAGGCTCTGATTGGTTTAGAAGAGTTCACGTGACAAAGCAGCGGTTATTTCTGCGTTTTCTTTATTATTAATTTATTATTCAAGCAAATACATAAAATAAAAGGGCAACAACACAAGGAAATGATCATCGATATTTAATGAAAACTATACGAGCATTGGAGGACTCTAATAGTTGTGTGACGGCGACACCTGGTGGCCGCTGTGTGTAAAGGAGGAGCAGTGGTCCGCAGCAGACAGTTCATTATGCTCAGTTTTATTTAGTGTTTATTTATCAGTATATTTATTTATATTGACCAGATTCTGTATGATAATTAAACTAATATATTTTGTTCTCTTGACTGTTGGTCAGATTAAAAAGAAATCTGGATATATGCTGATTTAGGGATTAATAGTGGTTCTTATTCAATATTTTCTGACATTTACTTGACAAAAAAGATCAGTTACAAAAAATATATATATATATATATATATATATATATATATATATATGTATATATACATACATATATGTATGTATATATACATATACATAAATATAAACATCTATCTTGTTCCTTTATGGTTTGGAATCAGAGCCCCATTCTATGTATCATTTTATCTTCATTGAATGTCCCAAAGTGGCAAGTTTTAACAAAAGTAAATATAATTTCTGCCCGCCGTTGATATTAAATTTGGTGTTTTTATTCTCAAAAGTTAAGAAGAAATGATGAAGGCATGCTGGGAGATGAGAATATGGCAACAACGCTGCAGTAAACACCAGGAGAAGTGTTGAATTGTGCTCAACAGCAGGGGAATGAACACCCAACACATGAACACATGCTCCTCCTCTTCCTCCCTCTCCACATGCTCCTCCTCTTCCACCCTCCTCCATCTTCCTTTTCAGTCATTAATTAAATAATAAAAAATGACCTAAAAAATAAATACTCAGCAGTTTAACAAAATATACAATAGTTGAATGAATTTTATTGTATGAAGTCATAACATGATGATAAAAGGAAATGTAATGCTGAATTTCATACTTTTATTCATTTATTTATTTTCATTGTAAAAACATGCCTGTTGGATCAGTTGACAGTTTGGTTGAGAGCTGGACTTTGTTCACTCTAACAACATATTTTAATATTTTGTTGCATTGCATATATACAACGCTACTTGCTTGTAATAAATAACTTTACGTTGATTACTGTACAGTTTGTGTGCACAAATAGTTTAATGCTTCAGATACAATAAATAAACAACAACGTTGATGCTTTGGATGAAAGATTTTATAACAGAAACGTTTTTTTTTACACAAAGTTTGTAGTTGTTAAACTTCCATTTCCTGATACATTTAGATAAGTGCAATGTTGTCAGTAAACACGGCTGTCGTTGGTTTTAGATTGTTACAAACCGGTATCACGGCAAAGTGTGAAAAAGACACGGTGGTCCGCAACAGCAAAATGTCAAATAGTCCTAAGTTTCATTTTCCTGTAAATCACATGACTCTGAGTGTGCAGTGGGTTTCCTTTTCTTCCACTACACAGTGGGTGGGCATGTCTATTCCACGTTTTGTTGTAGTGGGGGGAGGATGTCTATTCCACGTTTTTCTGTAGTGGGTGGGCGTGTCTATTTCACGTTTTGTTTTAGTGGGTGGGCGTGTCTATTTCACGTTTTGTTGTAGTGGGTGGGTGTGTCTATTTCTCATTTTGTTGTAGTGGGTGGGCGTGTCTATTTCTCATTTTGTTGTAGTGGGTGGGCGTGCCTATTTCTCATTTTGTTGTAGTGGGTGGGCGTGTCTATTTCACGTTTTGTTGTAGTGGGTGGGTGTGTCTATTTCACATTTTGTTGTAGTGGGTGGGTGTGTCTATTTCTCATTTTGTTGTAGTGGGTGGGCGTGTCTATTTCTCATTTTGTTGTAGTGGGTGGGCGTGTCTATTTCTCATTTTGTTGTAGTGGGTGGGTGTGTCTATTTCACATTTTGCTGTAGTGGGTGGGCGTGTCTCTCATTTTGTTGTAGTGGGTGGGCGTGTCTATTTCACATTTTGCTGTAGTGGGTGGGCGTGTCTATTTCTCATTTTGTTGTAGTGGGTGGGTGTGTCTATTTCTCATTTTGTTGTAGTGGGTGGGCGTGTCTATTTCACATTTTGTTGTAGTGGGTGGGCGTGTCTATTTCACATTTTGCTGTAGTGGGTGGGCGTGTCTATTTCTCATTTTGTTGTAGTGGGTGGGCGTGTCTATTTCACATTTTGCTGTAGTGGGTGGGCGTGTCTATTTCTCATTTTGTTGTAGTGGGTGGGTGTGTCTATTTCTCATTTTGTTGTAGTGGGTGGGCGTGTCTATTTCACATTTTGTTGTAGTGGGTGGGCGTGTCTATTTCACATTTTGCTGTAGTGGGTGGGCGTGTCTATTTCTCATTTTGTTGTAGTGGGTGGGCGTGTCTATTTCACATTTTGCTGTAGTGGGTGGGCGTGTCTATTTCTCATTTTGTTGTAGTGGGTGGGTGTGTCTATTTCTCATTTTGTTGTAGTGGGTGGGCGTGTCTATTTCTCATTTTGTTGTAGTGGGTGGGCGTGTCTATTTCTCATTTTGTTGTAGTGGGTGGGCGTGTCTATTTCACATTTTGTTGTAGTGGGTGGGCGTGTCTATTTCACATTTTGCTGTAGTGGGTGGGCGTGTCTATTCCACAATTTGTTGTAGTGGGTGGGCGTGTCTATTTCTCATTTTGTTGTAGTGGGTGGGCGTGTCTATTTCACATTTTGCTGTAGTGGGTGGGTGTGTCTATTTCACGTTTTGTTGCAGTGGGTGGGTGTGTCTATTTCACATTTTGCTGTAGTGGGTGGGTGTGTCTATTTCACGTTTTGTTGTAGTGGGTGGGCGTGTCTATTTCTCATTTTGTTGTAGTGGGTGGGCGTGTCTATTTCACATTTTGTTGTAGTGGGTGGGCGTGTCTATTTCTCATTTTGTTGTAGTGGGTGGGCGTGTCTATTTCACATTTTGTTGTAGTGGGTGGGTGTGTCTATTTCTCATTTTGTTGTAGTGGGTGGGTGTGTCTATTTCACATTTTGTTGTAGTGGGTGGGCGTGTCTATTTCTCATTTTGTTGTAGTGGGTGGGCATGTCTATTTCACATTTTGTTGTAGTGGGTGGGCGTGTCTATTTCTCATTTTGTTGTAGTGGGTGGGCGTGTCTATTTCTCATTTTGTTGTAGTGGGTGGGCGTGTCTATTTCTCATTTTGTTGTAGTGGGTGGGCGTGTCTATTTCTCATTTTGTTGTAGTGGGTGGGCGTGTCTATTTCACATTTTGCTGTAGTGGGTGGGTGTGTCTATTTCACGTTTTGTTGCAGTGGGTGGGTGTGCCTATTTCACATTTTGCTGTAGTGGGTGGGTGTGTCTATTTCACGTTTTGTTGCAGTGGGTGGGTGTGCCTATTTCACATTTTGCTGTAGTGGGTGGGTGTGTCTATTTCACGTTTTGTTGTAGTGGGTGGGCGTGTCTATTTCACACTTTGTTGTAGTGGGTGGGCGTGTCTATTTCACATTTTGTTGTAGTGGGTGGGCGTGTCTATTTCTCATTTTGTTGTAGTGGGTGGGCGTGTCTATTTCACATTTTGTTGTAGTGGGTGGGTGTGTCTATTTCTCATTTTGTTGTAGTGGGTGGGTGTGTCTATTTCACATTTTGTTGTAGTGGGTGGGCGTGTCTATTTCTCATTTTGTTGTAGTGGGTGGGTGTGTCTATTTCACATTTTGTTGTAGTGGGTGGGTGTGTCTATTTCTCATTTTGTTGTAGTGGGTGGGTGTGTCTATTTCACATTTTGTTGTAGTGGGTGGGCGTGTCTATTTCTCATTTTGTTGTAGTGGGTGGGCGTGTCTATTTCACATTTTGTTGTAGTGGGTGGGCGTGTCTATTTCTCATTTTGTTGTAGTGGGTGGGCGTGTCTATTTCTCATTTTGTTGTAGTGGGTGGGCGTGTCTATTTCTCATTTTGTTGTAGTGGGTGGGCGTGTCTATTTCTCATTTTGTTGTAGTGGGTGGGCGTGTCTATTTCTCATTTTGTTGTAGTGGGTGGGTGTGTCTATTTCACATTTTGTTGTAGTGGGTGGGTGTGTCTATTTCACATTTTGTTGTAGTGGGTGGGCGTGTCTATTTCACATTTTGCTGTAGTGGGTGGGCGTGTCTATTTCACATTTGTTGTAGTGGGTGGGCGTGTCTATTTCACATTTTGTTGTAGTGGGTGGGCGTGTCTATTTCACACTTTGTTGTAGTGGGTGGGCGTGTCTATTTCACACTTTGTTGTAGTGGGTGGGTGTGTCTATTTCTCATTTTGTTGTAGTGGGTGGGTGCGTCTATTTCTCATTTTGTTGTAGTGGGTGGGTGTGTCTATTTCACATTTTGTTGTAGTGGGTGGGTGTGTCTATTTCACATTTTGTTGTAGTGGGTGGGCGTGTCTATTTCACATTTGTTGTAGTGGGTGGGCGTGTCTATTTCACATTTTGTTGTAGTGGGTGGGCGTGTCTATTTCACATTTTGCTGTAGTGGGTGGGCGTGTCTATTTCACATTTTGCTGTAGTGGGTGGGCGTGTCTATTTCACATTTTGTTGTAGTGGGTGGGCGTGTCTATTTCACATTTTGTTGTAGTGGGTGGGTGTGTCTATTTCACATTTTGTTGTAGTGGGTGGGTGTGTCTATTTCACATTTTGTTGTAGTGGGTGGGCGTGTCTATTTCACATTTTGCTGTAGTGGGTGGGCGTGTCTATTTCACATTTGTTGTAGTGGGTGGGCGTGTCTATTTCACATTTTGTTGTAGTGGGTGGGCGTGTCTATTTCACACTTTGTTGTAGTGGGTGGGTGTGTCTATTTCTCATTTTGTTGTAGTGGGTGGGTGTGTCTATTTCTCATTTTGTTGTAGTGGGTGGGTGTGTCTATTTCACATTTTGTTGTAGTGGGTGGGCGTGTCTATTTCACATTTTGTTGTAGTGGGTGGGCGTGTCTATTTCACGTTTTACCGATACTGGTTTGATTTTTACATATTTTGATTTCACACCAACTGCAAAGAACCTGATAAAACATTGCGTTCATCAGATGGTGATTTCAAACTTTAAAAGTTTTGAACATTACCACTGAACATGTTTCAGTATCCAGCCTAGAAAACATCCTTCTACTGACAAGATTATCTGAATATTTTAATGTGGAAATATTCGCAGTACATCATGTCATGTGTAAATCAAATAAATATGAATGTTCGAAAACCAACTCCTACAAAACACGTACAAAACCTCTGTATAACACACATAACCAACGGAGCGATGTCTTACGTAGAAATAACTCTAAACTGTTCAACCTCTGCCGATAATAAAGACTCAGTCAGGAGCCTCAAACAAACACGTAATGCATTTTAACACGTATGATAAAACAATGGCAGGTGAATATAATAAAGGGAATTCATTACAACTACAAAGCCTAAGAAGAGTAACTGCGGTGTAACGAGCTCACAGTGAGGCAGCAGGTCTATCTAGTGCACATCGTCAGCTTAACGTTGCATACAAAGAAAATTCAAGTCCTGATATAAAAACTGTGTGCGGCTACTTCATCACATAGTTGTTCATAATCATTCACTTAAAGAACAAATACACTGAATATAAATAAAATCATTGAGGATTATACGCTGGGCTACAGTATAAAAGGAGGAGGATTCATTTACAGCACAAGTTAGACAGGCAGAAAAAAAGATCTCTGTTTTAAAAAAATCTAAATCTAACGCTTGTTATGTTCATATTTTGTAAAGAGGACGTTTTCTCTTCTGAGCTTGGTGTCAGATTTTAGGCTCTAAATATCCTCCGTGCACTGGTCACACCCAAACATTATGAACACTCCGGTGACCAGGCTGGAGTCACTTTCAGGATTTCATGTGTCATCTAAACAAGAAACAGAGTTTTCAGAGACGTCCTCGTATCTGACCGCTGATACGTCTCATACAAACACTGATTTACAACAACCAGGATTCAACGGTGTTCCCATTTTACATAACCTGCTGTCCCTGCAGAGCCTGACTACTCTACTGCACTGATAAAACCCCTCCATTTCCTCCTGTTTATTCAGGGTTAGATAGGAGATCGCAGTTTTCCGATCAGACGCCCAGACCAAATAAAAGATTTGAACTTGAAAAAATGTAAACGATTACAGGCACAGGAAACGAAGCTCGGGATGCAGCCCGCAGTATCCATGGCAACATCTCAATCCCTCGATTCTTGTAACCGGTCGGCGGGTGCTAGATCGGATCAGCGGGAGGGATTTCAACTGAACTTCCCCTCTCCTCTGAGCTTCTTCCTCACTCTGTCTGGGGATGCTTGTATTCAGTCTCTCTCTCTGGTCACAGCGCTCATGTTCCTGTGAACACTCAACTGGTAGTTTAAAAGCTTTCACATGTTTTTCACACTTCGTGACAACGGTTCAGTACAAACACAGGTATTACTACTGATGCTGCACCAAACCACCTGTCACACACTTTACCATCTGAGAAACTCTGAACCCTCTCAAAAAATCTGGAAAAAGTCTAAAACAGAAACTTAAAACTGGAATATTTCATTGAAGATATCTTCGTAGAACACCTGCATGCCATGCGTACATTACTGGAGGTCTTATTAGTCACAGTGAACAGGGATCTCTTCATGACCAACTGATACGGAGACCAACTGTTCCTTCAGAACACATATTACACGAAAAGAGAATTTTAAAACTGGTATTAAAACGATGAGAGCGTTTTCTTCATCGCTGCTTCAAGGTTCAAGGACTCTGGCTCTCCATGAATAAAAACGTGCTGATAAAAGAGACACTAAAATAGATAGATATAAATTTTTTAAATCCTTCCTGTTAGATGGGAATCTTATATATTTAAAGTGGAGAAATAAAATCTTGCTAACTTTGGTCTCCTACATGAACAGATGTAAAACTGAACAGGCTTGTTGTCATTAAGCTCTTCAGTCCTGCTTTAAGATTTAAAACTCTCTAACATGAAGAATTAAAGAGACAGTTCTGGCTTCAAGTTTCCACCAATCACAGACTGGCAGATGATTGTGGAGGGAATGACTGAGTGCAGTTAAACCCACCGACCGCAGACATAACTGAGATGAGGTGTGTTGCTATGGTTTCTGTTTACACGTCATACTGAGGTGTAAACATTTCAGGGTTTTCTCTTCTTCATAAAGTTAAAATACTGGTTTGTTTGCACCAACGACATCCTCCTGTTTCACAGAATATAAACAGGTTGGGACTTCTTAGAATTTAGTGCCCAGATGTTGGATTTAGATCCGGGCAGATATTATGTGTGGGATGTTCCTGTTGCTATGGGGATGAGGGGGGATGAGTGGGGATGAGGGGGGATGAGGGAGAATGAGGGAGGGTGAGGGAGGGTGAGCGGGGATCAGGGTTTCTTGGTTGCAGACTTGGCCGGCGACCTGGCAGGTGATTTGGCGGCTGACTTGGACGGACTGCTCTCACAGGGTGTGAGCTTCACATGGACGAAGAGGGACGAAGGAGTAAGACTCGAACCATCCAGCTTCAGCAGTCGGACGTGACGATAACCTGGAGAGGGAGAGGGGGGGAAACAGTTACTCATTCTGTGTTGGAAACCTTGAACAGCTCTTTGTTACAATACCCCATAATAACCTCCACACACACACACACCTGTACGTAGGCTGGTGAAAGGCAGGGTGTACTGTCCCAGGAAGTCATTCCTCGAGGTATAGTCATAATCCTCCACCATGAAGCGGACCAGAGCCAAGTCAGGGACGTGGACGGTGAAGTTGAAGGTGCAGTCCCACTGCGGGTTGAAGCCTGAAACAGAGAACACACTTACTGACACTAGTTGGTGGTACTGGTAACATGTTCATGCAGTTCGTTGTTCCATCCCAACCTGTCATGTTCCCTCTGTTTAAATCTATTCATTATACTGTATTAAAGTGGATTTAAAATTAAACTGTAAATGTTTCGGTAGGTTTGCATTCCCTCTCCGTCTTAAAATTACAGAAGCTGACGGTTAAACCATCTAACTTTTAACTATCCAGTGCTTTTCTTTAACTATTCAGACTTTGCTTGTTGTCAGTCTCCCAATCACAACACATAATATTCAGGTATTACAATTGGTTCAGTGTGTGAAGATATTCTTTAAGTGACACCCATGTTATCCAGGTACCCACTGATAACTGCAGAGGTACCTGTTGGGTTACATGCACCCGTGGTTGGGAATCACAAATCTACAGTGTGTCATTGTCCAAGTTACATCACTTCATCATCATGAGCACCTGAGTTTCATGTGTTTTTGTGACAAATGGCATGAAGGCATCGTCGATGTCACCATGAACATGAGCAGAAAGCGCTTTTAACATTTAGTGTCAAACTAAGGAGAACTGCAATGAAATGTTCCAGAACGTCTGCAGCCATTACCCGGGCGATGTATTTGGAGTTCATTCCCATTTTAAGATGGGCAGAACGGGACTTTCAAACACAGGCGCATCAGTTCAGGAGAGCAACTTGGACCTTGGAGGGTCTGTGCAACCGTGAATTCGTTCCCCAGACTGTCAACACCGAGTTCTACTGGGACCGTCTGAGGGGAAAACATTGGCTGGCAACCACCTGAACTGTGGCGCCATGGCAACAAGGTTCATGGTAAAATCGCATATGTTCATGTACCAGTGGTCACAGAAATGTTAATAATTCAGGTGCTGATGTCGATCAAAGTGACAAAAGTATAAATACTTATTGCTCGGTGCACATCGCGGTGCTGCGCTCCGTTTGTGTGCAATAGGAGCAGTTCCAGAACTTTATGATCACCCCTCATATTTCAAAGATGCCATGGCTGTCGACAATATATATAATTAGACCAAAAAAAGGGATCCACAAGTTGTTTTCTGGAGCTTTTAACCACATCTGATGGTGTTCAGTGGCTAAAATATAAACTGTATTAAAGATAAGAACAAATTCCACTGAAACCAGTGTTGATGGGTAAATACCATTGTTGTCCACATGAGGAGATTTCTTCTTATCGTTGTCAATGGGAGCGCCGTGTATCTCCACCCACACTTGAGGGTCCACGATGGAGCTGGGCTTGTCCCATTCTGGTTTCGGCAGCTGCTGAGCTGAAATAATCTGCAATAACATTAAAGCAAGATCATAATGTGATTAGAGAATCATTATACAACCCCGTTTACCAAAAAGTTGGGTTGCTGAGGAATGAAAAATATTTGCTTATTTTGAATTTGATGGCAGCAAAACATTTCAAAAAGGTTGTTCCAGGATCATGTTCACCACTGAGCTGCATCACCTCTTCTTTTATCAACACTCTGGAAACATTGGGGAACTGAGGAGACCAGTTTCTGGAGTTTTGAAAGGGAAATGTGGTCCCATTCTTCACTGATAGAGGATTTGAGCTGCTCAACAGTTCAGGGTCTCCTTTGTTGTATTGTTCATGTCCTGATGCTCCAGATGTTTTCAATGATTGACAGGTCTGGACTGCAGGAGGCCAGTTTATCAGCGGACTCTTCTACTAGAGAACCATGCTGTTGGAATACGTGCAGAATGTGGTTGGACGTTGTTCTGCTGAAATAAACAAGACCTTCCCTGAAAGAGACGTTGTCTGGATGGCAGCATATGTTGCTCCAGAACCTGAATATCTCATTCAGCATTAATGCTTCCTTCCAGATGTTCAAGCTACCCATGCCGTGTGCACTAATGCATCCCTGTACCATCACAGATGCTGGCTTTAGAACTGAGCTGATAACAAGCTGGATGGTCCCTCTCCTCTTTAACCTGGAGGATGCAGCGTCCATGATTTCCAAACAGAATCTCAGATTGTGATCCATCAGACCTCAGGACAGTTGTCCACTTCACCTCAGTCCATCTTCAATGATCTCGGTCCAGAGAAGGCGGCGGTGTTTCTGGATCATGTTTCTATCTGGTTTCTTCTTTGGAGAGTTTTAACATCATTTGTGGACGCAGCGATGAACTGTGTTCACAGACGATGGTTTTCACAAGTGTTCCTGAGCCCATGCAGTGATTTCCACAACAAAAACGTGGCTACCTGACGGCCTGAAGATCACGGCCATCCAATATTGATTTTTCTGCCTTTTCCTCTTGCATAGTGCAGCTCCACCTAGTTTACTACTGGCTACTCATTCTATCGTAGTACCCTCTTACCCGCACGGTGAGCAGGACAGGTTTGTGGCCTGGACCTCCTCCAATGTTTTCTGGGTTGAAGGTGGTGTCACGCTGCTGCATGAAGGGAGGCTTCAGGATGTACCCACACTGACCATTCTGCAGGAAGCGGCCCTGGTTCAGGTCCATCTGCTCACAAGGTGTCTGGAAGTTCAAAGCAACTGGAGAAAACCGCACATAGCAGTGTTAATTCGTTCCACCTCTACAGCATCTCTGTGAGAGCGCACATCCAGAGAGGAAGGTAGAGGAAGAGTCTGCTTCTCATGTGAACAGAACAACGTCTAAAACAAGCCCTCACCGATTTGACAGCCTACGTTCCACATCTCCTGAGGGTTGTAGTTGGAGGACTGGAGGCGCTGGCCCGAGGGGTAGATCCTGCTCAGGTGGTGACTGTTGTGACGGACAAAATACATCCCTGTACGGATAGGACAGGGAAAGTTCAATCAGTACGGTCGGTAAATGTCTGTTTCTACACATATCTTAATAATAACCGTGGATGAATATTTATTTTTTATGTTTAGATTACCTGAGTCCTTGATGTGCCTGAGGGCGTCACTCTCAGAGAACGACGACATGTCGGTCACTGGACTTCTGGCCGCTTGTTCGAAGGTTTTAAAGGGAACGTTGCGAGTGTAGACCACCAGCTCCGACAGCTCCGGACTCAGCTTCAACACACCTGGCTGGGATCGCACACACAGAAACCCATCACATGATGGACTAGTCCAACTGCTCAGTTTACCCTCTTCTACTCAAGACTGAAACCACGTACACCTGAACCCCCCCAACAAATGATCAGAGGTGTTTCTTCTGGGATAAACTGGTGGAGCTGCACCGACCTTCTTGTCCTCCTTCTTGCTCCTTGGTTGGCAGTCGGCCTGGCTCGCCTCCTCGTCTGAGGAGCTGAGATACGACGAGCTGGACGAGCACTCGTCCGCTGGCTTCTCCTTCTTCCCCTTCACCAGGATTTTACCCTGAAGATCCTGCAAACACAATCAACACACAACACATAAAATCAACGTGACAGCTAAACTCAGCAAAACTATTTCGACATGTTAGCAATACGTCTGAGACTATTACAGTGTTTTTGAAAACTATTCAATGTTAAAAAAGAGAAACTAAAATAGAACATGGATGTGATGTAAGTATTTAGATCCTCAGTACTCAGTTGGTTGAGGACTGTCATGTGACATTTTCAGGTCTCTCCAGAGACGTTCGACTGGGTTCAAGTCGGGTTCTGGCTGAGCCACTCCAGGACATTCACAGAGAGGACATGAGCTGTCAGCTCAGCATCATTGTCCTGTTGGAAGAAGAATCTTCAGCCCAGTCTGAAGTCCTGAGCGCTCTGGACCAGCGGTCATATTCACAAAGAGTCCCCGGACTAAAAGTTACTCTCAGTGATGAAAATCTCTGAAAATTCTTAGAGTTGTGACATTTTCTAAGAATTTCCCCTTAAAATTTAGAGTAGATTCTTGTAAAGATAGAAGTTATTCACAAAACATCTTAAACCTTAAGAGAGCTCCAAAAGAGATAAACTGTGAGGAGCAGGGAGGAGGACTTCAACAGGATGAAGAACTTCTTTAGCAGACGAGCAAACTGCTGAAGTCCAACGAGGTCAGAGAAATATTCTTCTAACGCTGAAGGACGTTAATGAAACGCTACAGATTCTATCTGCAGGATGATGTTTGTGGTGGATCTCAATAGAGACGCTCAACACAATAACACAGAAAGGAAAGTGATAGAAGATATTTGTTGACTGGATAAATGACTGGAGTTTGTTCCGGCCTTCATCAGCAGTGATCACACAAACACAAACATTTTCACGGCCTCGCATCAACACGCAGTTCATTTTATCTCCACTGGAGGTCACTGTCCGTTCTGTGTCCTTTCTCACAAAGTGTGCATTTTTTTTTTTTTTATCAACTAATCACATCTACTAAAAGGATGCGTCACTTAGCAACGGGGTTGACCACACCTCCTCAGTAAGATCAGGGTTTCTGTTCTGTCCTTGCTGAGAAGTTTCCTAAATCACTCCTAAGATAAGACTCCTAATTTAAAAAGTTTTCAGGCTCAGTTTAAAGTTCTCTGAGAGGATTGTAAGAATGTTTGTGAATACGGCTCCAGGATTTCATTCAGGACATCTCTGTACTTTACTCCGTTCAGCTTTTCCTCAACCATGAGCAGCATGATGCTGCTACCGTCCATCCACCGTTGGGATGGGGCTGCATGGTGCTGAGCAGGAGATGAGCGCTGCCTCATTCCTCCTGACATAATGCTCAAAGATGCCAAACAGTTAGGCCCAGTGCAGGGCCTCAGAAGGAACCTAACACTTATCACAACTGCTAATAACATAACGTGTCCCAATGGTTACATTAAAAAAGAAGATTAAAACAGGACGTGAGATAGTCCACATAGAAATTCATTTAAAAGCATCATAAAAACAGTGTTTTTTCTCGTGGCCACAAACGTCCCTTTCTGTGAAGGTGCCTGAAGGGAGTGTGATTACTGGAGCGAGGATCATGTGAACATGCAGCGACTCCCACAGATGTAACGATTGAAAGCAGAATAAGAGGGACAGAGAGGAGCAGATGGTAAACGTGGACGTCTAGAAACAGCAACCGCTTACAAAAACTCTCAGACATGAAAACAGGCACCATCAATATCTTTCTATACAAATCATCTTATCATGTCGGGACGTTCATCCAAATTATTAGAAGCAACAGCAAACACTGAAACTGTAGTCTCGACGCATCCTGCAGTTCTTCTGGGGACTGAACTTTGACCCGATTACAGGGGGAGCTCACCTCTGGAGAAGGCAGGCAGCAGGAGTCCAGACCGCCGAGGGGCCTGACGAGCAGCTTGTCCCCCAGGATGGACCGCAGGTGTCGGGCCATGACCGTCTGCTGCTCCACAGAGCAGTGGTTCTCCAGGGACAGGATCAGAGGGAAGGGAGACGCCTGGGGGAGACGCAGCACGGTGAACAGGCAGGGAACAAGAAGTTTGGCCTCTCAAAACTGTCAGCGCTTGTTGTCTCAATCTAAACTGCAGGTTAAAACAGTATAATGTAGATATACTTTAAATACTGTATACACACTATTTATTAGGAGCACCTGTTCACCTGCTTTGTCATGTAATTAAGGATAAAATCCTGCAGATTCAGGTCAGGAGCTTCAGTTCAGGTTCATAGTTAACATCTAAACAGGGAAAGATGTGATCTGAGTGACTTGTTGTTGATTAATTGACCAACAATCTGCTGATCTAAAATTTTCACCACAACAATTCGCACAGAATCCTTCCAGAATCGAGATCTGAAGCTGCAGCCAGAACCAGAACCAGAACCAGACAGCTGAGGACTGGAAACATGTGACCTGGTCTGATGAATCTCTGTTTCTGGATCCACCCTGCTCGGTGTCACCAGTCCAGGATGCTGCTGGTGGTGTCAAGTGTTCTTGGCACTGTTTGGGCCCCTTAAAAGTGGTCTGACCTGGTTTCATGAACATGACGGTGAGTTCAGTCATCACATCTGAGCTCAGGAGAAAACCTTTGAGATGTGGCTGAACATGAGACGGAAAGCAGGAGTCTGCATCAGTCAGACCTGCAGAACTGATGTGATGGAACGATGTCCACACGATGCAGAATACGGTCGGGTCATGTCTATAACCTGGCACATGACGATATCTACAGTGAACCATGGTGATGGACGATGAC
Organism: Embiotoca jacksoni; assembly: GCF_022577435.1. Lineage (NCBI taxonomy): Eukaryota > Metazoa > Chordata > Actinopteri > Embiotocidae > Embiotoca > Embiotoca jacksoni. The sequence goes on along the minus strand of NW_027185393.1, from coordinate 1,037,044 downwards.
ATCATCGGTGGTGGCGTGCTCTTCACGCTTTTTGTCAGCTCTCATCAACATCATTAATTTCTTATCACATGATGTAAATGATTCAAACAGTGTCCTGATCGTCCTCCACTGACGGCTGAAACCCTCAGAGACGTCTCTCCTGCTCCAAACTACAGCTACAATCAGCAAAATGCATCTACACAGAATCTCATGGTAATGATTCAGCATTGTGTGGTTTCCATGACGACAGAGACTGAAGCTGTTTAAGAGCAAAAGGGAGGCCTGACCCAGTGTTAGTATGTTGTTGTAAAGTACTCAGTGAGTATATACTTTAGAAAAATATCCACAAATATATTATTAGTTAATTTAGAAAGACTTTCAATATTTATTAGTACTGTATGATGTCAAAATATCAATAAATTCTGTATTTCTTTAAGTCAAGCACTCACTTTAAAAGCGTATTCATTGATGGTCTCAATGACTTCAACGAAGGGCACCTTGGAGGTGAGAGTGTATCCGTGATAGATGACCGGTTCTCCTTTATCTCCGTCCCAACAGTCCAGCTCCACGCAGCGGCAGCCGGCGTTCAGAGCTCTGAGGGAAAAATACACTTTTAAAACATGTCATTTTTAAATCGTGTAAATAATCTGTTCCCTGTTGGCAGCCAATAATAAATGATGGTAACATCCACAGACTCGCCGTGTTGCCGCCCAGAGCCTCACAGCTGCCAAAACTCATCCATGTTTTTACCTCATCAACTAAACATGATGAGAAATATGAATCCCATGCTGCAGGAACATAAAACCCATCTACCTGTCCTTCATCTGACACTAACTGGAAGAGAAAGCAGGAAGAGGTTTCTGTCGCTACTTCACCTACGGAGGAAATGAAGGGGCTCCTGAGGTCAGAACTCCAGCAACAGAACTTTATTTATCTTTATTGTATATTTTGACGTCTTCATATAAAACTCCATGATAAGTTTGTCCTTAAGTGGAGTATTTTATTTCTGCTTTTAAGTATATGAAGCTAAAAACACACCCCCTGGGCCCCGCCCACAGAAACTGGAGTGCCCCCCATTGGTCCACCTCCCCAGCCTGGACTGAATGTACCCTGCGTTCTGAATCACATACTGTTTCTTGTAACTTTCAGTACTGCAGCTACCCGTAAAAAGTATAAACTGTTGCGTGCAGTATGTGGGCGGAGCATCAGTGCCACCGTCTCTCTGTAGCTCAGTCGATGTGACGTATCTTCCGTTGCGCAAAGGATTGTGGGTCAGAAAAGTTCGAGTATCATGCTCACCTGCAGACTGCAAAATATGATCAGCTGTAGTTGGACATCCTGGTACTTTTGGCATCCTACGTTTAACATACTAAGTATTGGGACGTACTAAATCTTTTTCTGACGTACTAAGTAAGATGTTAGTATAGATACTGGAACGCGGGGCCAGGGGGGGGGGGGGTCAACCATGTCCTCCAATGAACACTTCCTGTTCCTCTGCTAGTGTGGAGTCACATGACCACATACCCAACCCACCTCAGGGGCCCATTGGCAGTTATCTGTGTGTTTGTACATGATTGGTAGTCCACCATTTTTGGTTTTATTTCCTTTGTTTCCAACCTGTTTGAGTGTTTGGAGCAGTGTGTTGATGAAAGACACCAGCCAGAACACGTCAATAAAGTTCTTCCACCTGCTGCAGATGTTGCTGGAGTTCATACAGCTGCTTCCTTCACCTATTCCTCTCTGATCTCCCCCGCAGCGGATTGGACAGTCCTGAATTCACCTGTTTTATCTACCTCGCTGATTTCTCAGAAAAGGACGAGGTCCCTGCTGCCTCCTCCACACGGCAGCGGGTCAGGTGGCTGTGGGAGGTCCTAAGAGTTCCTCAGAGTTCCTCAGAGATCCTCAGAGGTCCTAGGAGTTCCTCAGAGGTCCTCAGAGGTCCTCAGAGTTCCTAAGAGTTCCTCAGAGGTCCTAGGAGTTCCTCAGAGGTCCTAAGAGTTCCTAAGAGTTCCTCAGAGTTCCTCAGAGTTCCTCAGTTAGTAATGTTAAGGTCTCACATTTTCACATGAAACCACCTTTAAAGAGGAACCTTGTCTGATATCGTCTTGTCTTATAATGTTATGCTGCACGTGTCAATAAATGATGAAGATGTGAGTGGATGATGATGATGATGTGACTGAATGATGAAGATGTGGCTGAATGAAGATGTGACTGGATGATGATGATGATGATGATGATGATGATGATGATACGACTAGATGATGAAGATGTGAGTGGATGACGATGATGATGATGTGACTGAATGATGATGAGTCTGGTTCTGACCGTATGTATGGCTCGGTGCTGCTGTCCCCGGTCAGCTGGTCCTTGGTGAGGTAGGTGTTGTGTGAGGAGGAGATGAAGTAGTGGGCCAGCGGGTGCTTCATGTCCTGGTAAATTCTGGCATGTTCCGGGTCGAACACACAGTTCTCCTTGGACAGCATGTACATGGTGAAACCGTTGGGCGTCATGAACTGGTTCTTCTGGGCTGCAGAGGACAAACCCAGGAACACACCATGCTCTGATTAAACTGGGTTTCAGTTAAACAGCTGTTTGGAGTTACAGCTGATATGATTTTGCTGTTTTCAAATATCTGCAGACTTTAAAGAAACCTGAGAGGTCGTTCAAGCTTCTGCTTTAACATTTGACAACAGCTGTAGTTTAACTTAGTGGAAACTGTTTCCACATAATTTCTATATTGAAGATTCTTTTGCATATCTGATCAGTGTCCTGCAGCTTTATTGGACTATTGAACTACTCTTTATGTGGAAAACACCATTTTCTCACCATTATTTCAAATTGTATTCCCACTGGTGACAGTGAAATGTAGAACTGACTCGTTGAATTGTTTTCATAGTTCTGCATTGATTTTAACCTGCTTACATCTCTTTAACTTTCTGCTTTAGTACTTGGTGAGCCTGGCGGCACCGGCTGTCGCTCACAGCTTTACTTTCCTTCTCTGTGAATACACTCCAGTTACTCAGCTTGCATCATCGTTTGTTCAGCCTCCCTGAAGGACGGACCAATCAGAGACCAGTATCGGTGGTTAACCCCGTTCGTCCCGCCCCTCCTTCATTGTGATTGGACGGCTGGTGACAATGACGAGCGCAGCATTAACATTTTTCAACTCGCTCACAGGAAAAAATTGGCAAACGTTCAACACTCAGCAGCTCGTCAAGCTGCTGGCGTTCATTACAACATTTGATAAAATATGCTGCACTCAGGAAAAAACTCTTTGATTGACACGGTAGGTCGTGTCAGCAGTGGCAGGGTTTGACGCATGCTGATTGGTTAAAATGAACCGGAGGTCTACGCCCAGCACGATGGAACGACTGCAAACGATTCTGTATGGAGCGACCCGGACTCATATTATTGGAGTGACACCGGGTCTGGTACTTTGCTAACTTTGTCTGTCTCCGGCTGACCAGGGAGCATCTGTTGAGCTTGTCAGACATCACGTACTCTAACTGATATTTCTGTGGCAGCGTACCCCACTCATTCAGCTCGTAGGTCAGTATGAGGCTCTGAGCGTGGATGAGGGAGGCGTCCTCCCCCTGGTCCTTCAGGAAGTCCTTCAGGTCCACCACGGAGAGAACGCAGCCGTTGGCAGAGTAGCGGATAAACACAGCATCCAGTTCTGGTCGCCGTAGCAACTCTCTGCAGAAAACTTCGATCTCTCCGTGGTCCAGACGGCCGTTAGCCGACTGGTCACATTTCTGTGGGTGAGACACATGCGATCAGTCTTTGTTTACGTGTAACGGTCTGGTTTCAAACAAATCACTTCTACAGATTCAGACGTTTGTTTGTGTGTTTGTGTGTTTATGTGTTTGTGTGTTTGTGTGTTTGTGTGTTTGTGTGTGTTCTCCTACCTGGAAGAGGCTGCGGGCGTACTGGTCACTCAGGTCAATATTGATCATCTGCAGCAGCGTCTGCACCTCATCGTAGCTCATCTTGTCATCGTGGTTCTGGTCGGCCCGACTCAGGTAGGCATGAATCCAGGTGACACACCAACGTGGTCAAAGAAGCAGCGAGCAGAAGAAATGATGTGGGAGTGTTGGAATTTGACCAAGATGGAGTTTTCTATATTAATCCTGCCGACAGAGTTTATGTTGGAATTTAGGGTCAACTGTATGTTTTCATTGGTTCCTTGTTGCATTGTTGGTTCTGGTTTGGGTCCCTGTAGGAGACATCATGGGCCTCCAACAACCCTTTAAAAACAATATATATGACAGTTTCTGGTGCTTTGATTCTTGCCACTTCTGCACTTCTACAGTTTCACATGAACAATGATTTATTTCCAGCCTACAGTTGAAGGATATTGGTCCAGTTTCTCCTTCTGGGTCATGTTCTTCATCCTATCCTGCAGGGTGCGGATGCCTCGGGCCCAGTGCTGAGCCTCCTCCTGGCTCTGGCAGAGGAGATCCAGGCTCTTGCGGGGCCCCTTGAAGACCACCGTTAAGCAGCGACCCTCGGGCACGGAGCCGATCATCCGCCGCAACGTCTCCGACTGGCAGCCCTCACGAATGCACTCCACCTCCGTGATGGAGACTGAGCGATGGAGGAAGAAGAACCAAAACCAGGTGAGTAGAAGAACAAATCCTGCCTCATCAAGTCTCCATCCTGTTTATAGTTTATTGTTTTTAAAGGAATTATTGTGCTCAGTAAGTTATTTGGAGGTATTGTTTATTATTGATACACAGCATACATTTCCATCACTATGCAGATGACACCCGGCGATATTTGTCTGTGAAAAACATAATGTCCATATTCATTTATTATAATCAGGGTGTCCCAGTAACTCTCTGAAATCTGACTGGGCTCCATCATATCTTTAAGACCTCATTATAATCTATCATCCCAACTGAAAGCTTCTGTGCTGGCCTCTCTGGTTCCTCCAGTTTCCAGGAGAGAGTCTTCATCTTTCAGACCTTCTCCTGTGGAAGCAGCTCTCAGTTCTGGTTTAGGAAGCAGACACCTTCTCAGCTGTCAAGATTAGGCCTAAAACTTTCCTCTTTGATCAAATTTACAGTAAGAATCGGCTCAGGTGACCATGAACCATCCCTTAGTTATGCTCATGTGGGAATTGCTGAATTTTTACAACCTTACGATGTAAAGTACCCTAAACTGATTCGTGTGTTTGGACCAATCAGCAACCAGCAGTGATGTCATCATTGGTTTGTGAACGTTATGAATCCTCCAGTTCAGATTCTGTCCGTCACCATCTTTGCTAGTTCGGAGCGGTTTGGAGCAGGAAGTGACCATATTTGGACGAGCTGGGGGAGGAGCCAGAGGTGGATCTGACCGATCTGATCGGAAACCCGACGATACTACGTCCCGCCCACCAATAGCTGTAACCTGACTGCACCACAGGCCTGTCAATCAAACAGACACGCCCCCAAAAACAGGTCTTCTTGAATCTTCTTTTCTAATGAATGAGGGATTATTTTCAGATGGACCTCCAGAAAACTAATAAGAAGGAGTGACTTTAGCTAACAACACCGAGATAACTGATGGACACATTTTATTCACTTTGGATTTGATGAGAGAAGTTGAATGGGAGTCTATGGAGCCGGAGGCTTTTTGGAGCCGACCTCTAGTGGCACTCGCTGGTATTGCAGCTGAAGACACTTCTGGATCGGAACCATTTTTCAGACCCGGAAGCTACGAACACTTTTATATTCAGTCTGTGGTTTGGTCACTATATTAATAAAAGAAGTACCACTTTTTCTTTGATCTGCAATATTTTCTTTAAAATTATGATTTGAGTTTGGATTCTTCAGCTGTGTCAACAGGAAATCAACTTTTACAGGGTACGTCTCAGAAAAAAGACAAAACAGGCTCAAAAACATGTTTGACTTTCTTCTAATCTGGGAAACCCTGAATACTGAACAGTGACCAGCGTTTACTGAAACTTTGCAGGGATGTTGAGTGTGAACAGAGATGAAGCCAAAACTCACTTTGCACAAATAAGACTGATGACACAGCTGCACTGTTAATTGTAATTTCTGCTAAATTTAACACGTACCGGAGAAGTGAGCTTCACAAAACACAAACACACACAAATCAAGCAATGTTTCTGAGTGTTGGATGAACAGACTGAGCGGTTTGTTCATCCAACACTCGCTGACACTTATGTTTACTATAAATGTCTCCTGACGCATTATTAATCAATCACATCCCTCTGTGCGCTGGATTTGAAGAAACCAAATTAAACATGTTGCCGACCAAACAGCAGCTGGTGTTTGCTCGTCTCTATTTGTCTGGTTTCACTCGTCTCAGCAGTCCTGTGAGCTCCCAGACTGACGGCAGAGCTCTGAGAGGAAATCTGCTCCACATGTATCACACTCTGTCTCACATTTCCCTCAGCTGGTTAACACCAGCATCACAACATGTCTCACAGTGGAAGGAGTTCTCAGATCATCCAGCTCTAAAGCCACAATGTCAAAATATTATTATCAGCAAATGTGTTTCAGGTATTCTGCAGCAAAATGACGCGTGACTGATTCTTTTATATAAATCATTAGAGAATACTGATGAATTGATGTGTGAGCATCATCATACTGCCTGAGGAGGAGTTTGAACTGTTTTATATACAGTTAGTCTGTTTAGTCCGTCGTCTGAATTCAATGATTACTATGAAAAAAAAAATCAATTTTTAGCTTCTAGGATTTTTCTTTAATTTGTGATTTTTGTGAAATACTGAATCATTTTATTTTTGTAGGCGTTATTATCTATTCATTGCAGTAATGTTAATGAAAATCTCCTATAAGAGACACTCACAGAAGGGATGTCTGTGGAACTATTAACAGAGACATGAAACATGACGCTGATTTATTGTGACGACTCACAAGCCAAAAGGATTTCACAAACATCATGTTTTTTTAATGTAAAATCTGTAAAAAAAAAAAACGTCAGAAAAAGTAGTGTTACCTCTACCTCTGATCTAAAACATGTGAAGTGGTGGAAAGTAAAGAGAGTCACTTAAGCTCTTCACTTGGGTGAAATCTATTTTAAGTTAAATACTTCTACTTTAATACAGAGAAATGCTGCACTTCTATTACGCTGTGATACTCTGCATTATTTATTGAACAGATCATGCTACTTCATGCTGGAGTGGAGAGTTAATACGGAGAACTTCTGACTTCTAAAGGTCTCTAAAGGTTTTTAAGAACTCCTCTCTTGTCCACACTGAGGTTATAAACTGGAATTATGAGGACAGACTTTAATTAAGTAAATGTTGGGAACCAGTGTGTTGGAGCAGCCAGCAGAAACTAGAGGGATAAATCACTGGGTGTCAATGAAAAGCTTTCAGCTCCAGTTCCATCTGCTGTTGGAGTTTACAGAAGCACGTACGCATCACGTCAATAACAGAGATTCACTAAAAACAAGACTTTCACCTCAGAAAGTTTAAATTAAACATGAAACTGCTTAAACAAGGAGTTTATGAACTAGTTTCCTGGTCAGAGTTATGGAAACTAGGATGAACTAAATGGTTTCAAAACAAATGAGAATTTACACATATACACACACACACACACACACACACACTCTCTCACACACACACACACACACACACACACACACACACACACACACACACACACACACAGTGCCACATCACAGTCAGATATGGTTCTGTGGTGATTAGAGGCCTCGTACTGTTGTTACTGTACTTGGTAGATGAACCCAGTGGTTCTGTCCATATGGTTTCCATACAGAACCAAACCACAGACTCGCGGGTCGACTCCCTCCAACATATAATGTCCTATAATCTCTGTTTGAACTCTGGTGCAGTAAATAGACTCTGTAATAGAGCTCTGTAATCAGGGCGCCGTGTGCGGCCCTGAGATAGCGGAGGAGAGGGAGAGTCCTCCGAACATAGCGGCAAGTGGCACTTAAACAGAACCAAAATAGACGGAGTGGATCCACCTTACACACCCAGTCAGCACCGAGCCTTACGGGACTGGAAAAGGAAAGTCTGGGTACCAATTATCATACAGAGATGGCTCTCTAACCTCTGGGTGGGGCCGCTGGATGGACGACTGTACAGAGCTTTCCTGGTAGAAGTCTTTATAGTCAGACTGCCTCCAAGATATATTCGGGCCGGGTCAGGTCTCATCGAAACATGTTCGAATAAATCTGAGTACGTCAGTGGGTTCATGCTGCTGCTTGTTCTCTGTGGTAGCGCTGACCTATAGATCATATTTCTGTCGTCATGGCGATATGAATGAATCACAGGAGACTGCCAGAAATGTGATAAATAAGAAAAATATTTCTATTTCCACTCAGCATGTGATGATTTGAAAAGAAATATGTAAATGAAGCAGCTTCAATGGGAGTTCAGTTGTATTCAAATATAACGAACTTTTAACCATCGCTACAACATGTTTACTTTCACCCGACCTCAACTGTAAACCAGACAGTAACCTTTAACCTGAGGTTGTCGAACCTGTTCTGAAAACCATCAGCTTCATTCTACCTAATCTGCTGCAACAGAAATGAAACACAACAGTGCTTCACCCAAAAACAGGTCTTTTTTTAATCTTCTTTTCTAATGAATGAGGGATTATTTTCAGATGGACCTCCAGAAAACTAATAAGAAGGAGTGACTTTAGCGAACAACACCGAGATAACTGATGGACACATTTTATTCACTTTGTATTTGATGAGAGAAGTTGAATGGGAGTCTATGGAGCCGGAGGCTTTTTGGAGCCGACCTCTAGTGGCACTCGCTGGTATTGCAGCTGAAGACACTTCTGGATCGGAACCATTTTTCAGACCCGGAAGCTACGAACTCTTTTATATTCAGTCTGTGGTTTGGATTCTACATCTTCTTTGGCTCAGATGCCAAATAGTTTGCAAAACACACGCAGCTACAGTTTGGATGTTTTGACCCATCCATAAGGGCGTCTGGAGGGCAGTCGGGCCATCATGGAAATTCAGCTCACCTGGTCTGGCTGCTTTTTATAAGGAGGTGGCCGTCAGCCATGCGCTCTCTCTCCTTCGGCTGGTTTGCTTTTGTTTTATTTGCACTTCGGTTTATTTCACTTTTAGTTTGATGTTTTTTTTGTCCAGCCTTGAGGCGGGTTGAGACGCTTTAATAAAATCATATTCATACAGTTAAATCTAATAAAACCTCTTGATCCTTCAGCATCAACATGAATCTGAACTCAGAGTTGAAACTTCAACTTAATGTTTACTCTCAACATCTGCAGTACAAATAACGACACAAGTGAAGGAAGACCTTCTGTGTGACGTCTACTGAAGTACATCGTTTCCAAACTGTCAATTCTTCTTCTATCGGATTCACTTTGTTTCAGCTGTGAACAGCAGAGGACACGAACATCAGCCTGGTATCAGTGTGTCAGGGCTGAGGGGGAGTCTGGGTTTCACATAAGACACATAATATGCTTCATAAAGTAGCTCATCTTGGATCTATTTGGTGTCTGATGTCATAATAAGTTCAGCCGTAATGCTGAAAAAATAGATATGCAAGATACAAATCTGCTCACTTTCATCTTTCTCATGGTGCTCGTCATCAATGTTCTTGATTGGGATGCAGAAACACTCACATGACTGCCGCTCCTTGCAGTGGCTGGATGTTTTGTGTGACTGACACCAGACAGTGACTCCGTCCTCCAGCAGCTTCAGAGTTCGTTTCTTCTGCCAGCGAGACGAGCGGACCTTCACACCACATGAATGAACCCGTCAGATCTCTGCTCACTCACATCGTTTCTAACAGCTGTGAGTAGTTTTCATTACCTTCACCATGGTGGAGCCCTGCAGCATCCTCTTCACATCTTCATCCTCCTGCACTCCTGAAAGCACAAAGAGGAGGAGGTGAGGGGAGAAGAGAGGAGGTGAAACACGGGGGAGGAGAGTGGTTCTATACACTAAACATCTGTTGGACCACAGCAGCTCTGTAACTCTGATATCTTGATCCTGAACCAGCAGCTCGGTGTGGATGGAGATGACAAAGACTGAAGAGAGGGAAGAGGAGAGATTTTAAGTTCCACATGTCGGTGTGTGGAGCATGAAGGAATCAGGACACTATTTCTGGAAGGTTTAGTCTGCCTAGTGGGAGTTTCTCTGTGAAGCACATCAGTGTGTACATGCACACGTTCAGACTCCTGAACTGTTTCACTGACCACTAAAAACAGAGAAGAGCTTTTCTGTCTGACGCTGTAAGATGGTTTGAATAAGGTGTTGAATAACATCAACAACTGCCTTTAACATCTGTGAGGCCTGTTTTCATGAAGGAGACAAGCGTAGGTTACATTTCAAACATCTTCCTACAGACTGGTTGTAAATGTTTTAACACTGCACTGATCTGCTCCCTGAATGGAGGTGGAGGTCCGTGCTGATGAACCTGACTGAGCGTCACAGCAGTTATCTCGGTGTTGTTAGATAAAGTCACTCCTTCTTATTAGTTTTCTGGAGGTCCATCTGAAAATAATCCCTCATTCATTAGAAAAGAAGATTCAAGAAGACCTGTTTTTGGGGGCGTGTCTGTTTGATTGACAGGCCTGTGGTGCAGTCAGGTTACAGCTATCGGTGGGCGGGACGTAGCATTGTCAGGTTTCCAATCAGATCCACCGATCGCTGCCTCCTAGTGGAGCATTTAGCAACTAGCCAGATTTCTCAGGAGTTGGTGATGACCAAACCAGAGCTAAAAGAAGAATGAAGCGTGGACACAAACACACTTAATAAATACAAATAATTATTTGTGAGGTGATGATACATCTTTGTTGTGTCTACAGAATTTCGTGCTCCCCTCAAGTGGCCAATAGCTTTAAAATAGCTTTAACATTTTGAGACAGACTTTATCATTTCTATTCTTGTGCTCATTGTTCTCTATTATAAAAAGTTTAAATAGACTTTATCAAGAACTCTGGTTACTGTGTTTCCTGTTTGTTCGAGCTGAGATGCGACAACACGTGTCTGTTTGATTGATTAATCATAAGTTTGGGGACAGAAGTCGTCTCCGAACTGGACAGAAAATAAAAAAGCAGAACCTGAGACAACACTTCAGTTCCAGCTCATTAGGTACGTGTAGTAGAAAAGATCTCATCTCCACTCAGAATAAAGCAGAATAATCAATGACCAGGACCAACAGAATTTGTGGAATGTAAGTTATCTCACGGAGGCTTAAAATAACCTGGAAGGGCCCCTGTGGTTTTCTTATCATGCAGCCAGGTGTCTGTGTGCACATGTGGACTGGAGGGAACAGAAGCTGTAAAAGTGCTGGATGTTTCCTTTAAGTTCTCCTGCACAGATTCTGCTGAGTCCTGAGCTGAGTAAGCAGAAAGCTGCAACAGAAGTGTCATTGTAGTTCAATGGGGGGGGGGGGGGGGGGGGGGGGGGGGGGGGGGGGGGGGTCACAACACTCACAAAGGTGCCTTCATACTGGATGCACACACACACCAACACACTCTCTGGTGCAGGTTGAAGGTGCTGTGGGAGAGCAGAGCTGGTGGGAGGAGCTCATAGGGTGAGCAGGAAGAGAGACACATCATTACAGCAGACTGAGCTCTTTAAAGCCGTGGACCTAAAAATAGCCAACACCCACCCCACCACAGCAGAACAGTGTTTCTCAGATGAGAAGCAGCTGCAGCTTACTGTGCTGCACATCTGAAATTTACTCTCTCAAAGGCTAAACATGAACTTCAATCTGCTGCATTTATACACACAAAAAAACCATGATAGTGCAGATGATTTCTGGTGTTTATCCAACTGGACCTGAAGTCAGCTGGGAAATCAAGAGCACCTCAGTTACACCTTCCTGTGACCGCTGGCCCGAACACATCTGGAGTTTCTGCTTGGACCCGAAACTTGAGCAGCTTCACATTGAATTTGGTGTCAGACTCAGGAAATCAGCATTGGGGTCTAAAAATCTTTCAGAAGTCCACAACCATCTCCACTGTCTTTAGAGGGCTGAACTCAAGATGTTTTGGCCTCCACAGGTCTGCACCACCATCAGGTTCAACATATCCAGGATGTCTTTTCATTATCTGGCTTAACTGAGCCAGACAAATGTCACATGACGGTGGTGATCGACACGCGAAGTGAACATGTACATGTTCACAGTAGGAATCTGTTAATATGTCAAAGAAAACAGTTCAGTTCACGTTAGAGTCTAAACTCGGTTGAATTTACCAGATAATCTGATAATTATCTGTTGCCTTTATCTTTTCTCTTACTTGTGTTCACAGAGAGGTCAGAGGTCAGGATCCTCTGGAGACTCTGAGTGCCTAAAAGACACTTCAGGAGGCGGGACACTTGGTGTTAGAATTTAAATCAGACAAAATACCTGTTCAACTGCAATATTCTGGATAAATACTTTGATAAGAAGATGGTTTGGTTAAGTTTGAACTGAGCTTGTTACTTCCTGCCATTGATTTCTGTGTGAAAGTCAAAGCTTCACCAGAAAAGACATTTTGGTTTTTGTTGCTTGTTTTTCGTCTGGATAAAGATCCCAGCTAATGAAGCTGGTTTTAAAGAGTCTCCTTGAACAGACATTTCTCACACACACACACACACACACACACACACACACACACACACACACTCACACACACACACACACACACACAAGCAGCCATGAAGGTCGTCACAGTCAGTCACAGTTCTGGTGAATACTCAGCGCTCTGTTAGGACCTTAATTAACTGGCTGACTCTTCAATAACTTCCTCAATAAAGACCATCGTCTGGTAATTGAATTGAAAAAATTTCCCCTCGGGGATTAATAAAGTATAAATAAAATAAATAAAAAATAAAATATTTTAAAAAAGAGGGCGGTACAGTGATTAGCATTGTCGCCTCACAGCAAAAAGGTTCCGGGTTCAAATCCGGTCCTGGGCATTTCTGTGCAGAGTTTGCATGTTCTCCCTGTGCTTGTGTGGGTTCTCTCCGGGTTCTCCGGCTTCCTCCCATCACCCAAAAAACATGCACCTCAGGTTAGATGGCGCCGCGCTAGTGGCAGCCTGTTGCAGCAGCTCCCCCCCTAGATGCTGCTGTAGCGAAAAAATTTCCCCTCGGGGATTAATAGAGTACAAATAAAATAAAATAAAATTAGGAAATAACCTGAACATTGGAAGATGGGCCGTTAGTGTGTAAAGCTCACACATGAACATGAAGTATCGGGCCTCTTTCATCCAAACACACAACAGTGATGTTAATCTGGGATTATGGTCATGGTGTCTCAGTTAAACTAATCACAGACACTTCTTTTCCTTTAACTGTCTGAAAGATAACAGATTAAGTGTTGTTCCCAAAATGTCTATTTATTCTTTACATATTATGTGGAGTTTTTGCAGGAAAGCTAGATTTTGGAAGTTAGATGAAAAAAACAAAGTCAGTAAAGTCACCACCATTTAACATAATAATGCTATTTTAAGAACAAGTATGAACTTAAAGACGCTGTGTTGTATTTTCATTGTTACAGTAGACGGAAAAAAAAGTACTGAATAGAGTTGAATTCTTTTTAAAAGTTGGATCATTGAAAATGACATGATGGCATTCAGCAGGAACAATGTGTTCTGATCCAAATAAAATACTCATACAAATGAATTTAGTAAATAATTAGGGGAAAACTTCAGTAAATACTTGCAGGTATAAATGCTATGGCAGCTGAGTCCAGAGACCCGGTTCAGGCTGAACACCTTCGGTAATAATCCTATTTTTGTCATTCATATTTTGAGGATTTCATTCACTTCCTGCTCTGATCCAGAGTGAATTAGAAGATTTAAACAGACACAGATCCCAGCAGACTATAAACACCTGCATACGTTCACAGCAGTCTGGTGGACAGAGATGAAGTCCAGGACCAGATGGGAGGAGCTGTTTCAGTGACTGGAGTTGGAGACAGACTAGAAAGGAGTTGTAACGACTGACAGTCAAATAAAATACAAAATACTGGTTCCATATATTTATAAACTGAGTATAGGAGCTGTTTCTGTTATTGTTGGCATGTTGAATTATTTTGTTAGATGCTACTTAGATGCACAGGGTGTGTGTGTGTGTGTGTGTGTGTGTGTGTGTGTGTGTGTGTGTGTGTGTGTGTGTGTGTGTGTGAATCTTATTGATTTTGTCAGGAAATGTTTACATATCCAGTGAAATACGTGTTAATGTGTGTGGTGCAGATTTTGTACAGAGATTCATGGTTTCCAGAAGATGCATCCTGTGCTATTCTGTGCTAGGCTATGTTTACAATAATACAACATATATGTATGCCAAATCATATTACTTATATATAAAGTCGTATTATCAACTATTAATCCTAAGGTGTAGACAAAAGGCTGTGTTTGTGAATGAGAGTGATACTGCTGGGCCAAACCAAAAGGTCACAGGAGGGGGGTCGGTAACCTTTGGGGTCACATACTGTTGTTCTTTGAGTCATAAACAGGAACAGACTGTCTGGAGGACTCCAGGGTGTGAAGGAAGACAACCACCACCTCCACCAACCAACAAAGGACACATCAATACACATGGCCTTTTGGTGTCTGGACTATAAGAAGACTGGGTCAGGAAAAGTCAGGACATCAGACTTCATGAACTGACACATACTCTGTTGCGGTCAGGGAAACATAGTCTGGACCCAGAGCTCTGTAAACTGGTTATTCTGCTGCTGTTAAATACATATCTTGAAGCCTGACATCTTCTCCTGTTGCCTCATTAAAGAACAGGCAGGACTGGGGGGCTGACACATATTGGCTTTGTACCAGCAGGAGCCCAAGTCCAACAATCCTGAAGACTCTGGTGAGCCTTTAACTTTTCATCTGGTTCCTCGCTGACGTTGGTGTTTATAGCTTTGAGTGAAACATTTTGACGTAACTATTAAACAGACTTCTGCCATGACTGACATTCATGCCTTCATCAGGATGAAGTGACGTCATAATCTCTTTGTCCAGTTCTCTGGTGATCAAACACCTGGAAAACTGACGACATCCCAACGATGAGCAGCGTAAACAGTAGTCGTTATTTCTGCTGTATAAGAGCATAACTCATTTCTTTTCTATATTTTCAATTCTATATTTAAACTACGTATGAAAGGTGCTATAAAAATACGTTTATTATATATTATTATTATTATTATTATTATTATTATTATTATTATTATTATATTATAACTTCAGGTCATAGAGCAAATTGTATTTTTGAACTGGCAGCATTTTCACATGAAATGAACCAAATATAAACGTTCCAATAACGAGCCCTCCCAGCCCGGCTGTGACCCACTTTGTCCTGAGGCGTGAAGTCTGTATTCAGTGTGACTTTGTGGAGCGCTGCTCTGCATCTCAGAGTCCAAACTGTGTCCGAGTATCAACAAGCTTTCCTCCACATTTACGGGCTCGTCATGCTGATGATGTTGGTACCGACTCTGAAAGCACAACGGGCCAAACTATGAAGCAAAGTGACACGTCATATGAGACTTCACAGCTGTCAACATGTGCTAGGTCACATGGTCTGTTTATGCAGCCGAAGTAAGTTACACATCACTGAATAGTTATTAATCAGTTCATCACCATTTCATGATTATCTGACAAATACTTGAAGAAAATCATCATCAAACAAAAACAATCCAGCAGTTTCTACTGAGGGATTTAAAATGAGTTCTTCAATAAGAACTAGAGAGAGAAACAAAGAGGGTAACTAATGATGAAGTAACGAGTAATGAATGAGCCGTTAATGTATGTTGCTGTGCAGCTGCTGGTTCAGCATGAAGAAGAAAGCGATCATTACTTTTGAACCTATCAACAACTAATGATTAATGAGTACAGCCTCTCTTTTAGTCTCAGTCCTCATTAACCAACATAATCTTTGATCTGACATCACCTCTGGACCGAGCCAGTAGAAGTTTATGCAGGGCAAGTTGATTTTCAATTGACTCACAGCGTCACCTGCTGTTGTGGAGGGCAAGTTACTCAGGAGAAAATCTTCGGCAAACTGAGGCGGAACGATTGCGGCAAAAGTCACGAGGTATTTTTTTTGTCTTTGAAGGATATTTTTTCAATAAATGTAAGACATGCTGTATTTGTCTCAGGTGTGACAGAATAATGATGACTATTTGTTTGTTCGTTACGTTTCGTATTTGCAAAACAAACTGCATTCGTTTTTTTAATGGAGTTTTGTATTTGCAAACCGTGTTTGCAGTGAATCGTTGGGCATTTAGGTTGTTTGTTAAGTTTTGGCTGGGAATTTGCTCCATAAATAAGCCCCACCCCCTCCATGGGAGCAGATGGAACATAAGCCAATATAAAAGTTGAAGTACAAATAAAAATGTTCCCAAATGTGGTTTCTATCACCTTGAATACTTCTTGTACAGTCTGTAACTTTGTCTAATATCAATACTTTAACTGCACGGTGCCTCTTTGTGTCTGATTATCAGCCTAGAAATGATATATGTTATTTTTATTCCAATTAAAGTCAATATTCAGCTTCTCCATGTTGACCTGTGTTCTGTTTCATCTGTCTGAGCATTAACAAATTAAATAATTTGCTGTTTTTTTATGCTCTATTTAGCCTTGGATTACCTGAATGACACAACTAGCTCTTTCTGAACATAGGGTGAAGCTGCAGAGGACAGAGAAGGTCTCAGCTGCTGACACACTGACCAGATTACACAGAACCAACTCCAGAGAGGAGGAGGAGAAGGAGGAGGAGGAGGAGGAGGAGAAGGAGGAGGACGAGAAGGAGGAGGAGGAGGAGAAGGAGGAGGAGGAGGAGGAGGAGGAGAAGGAGGAGGACAGCAGAGGAAGCTCCAGTCCATGTCTGGTACTAAAGAGTCCCACTGTCTGTCTGTCTGTCTGTCTGTCTGTGTGTCTGTGTGTCTGTCTGTTGGTCTGTCTGTCTGTCTGTCTGTCTGTCTGTCTGTCTGTCTGTGTGTCTGTCTGTGTGTCTGTCTGTCTGTCTGTGTGTCTGTCTGTCTGTGTGTCTGTTGGTCTGTGTGTCTGTGTGTCTGTCTGTCTGTGTGTCTGTCTGTGTGTCTGTCTGTCTGTGTGTCTGTCTGTCTGTCTGTCTGTCTGTTGGTCTGTCTGTCTGTGTGTCTGTGTGTCTGTGTGTCTGTGTCTGTCTGTGTGTCTGTCTGTGTGTCTGTGTGTCTGTCTGTCTGTGTGTCTGTCTGTGTGTCTGTCTGTCTGTGTGTCTGTCTGTGTGTCTGTGTGTCTGTCTGTGTGTCTGTGTGTCTGTCTGTGTGTCTGTGTGTCTGTCTGTGTGTCTGTTGGTCTGTGTGTCTGTCTGTGTGTTTGTGTGTCTGTGTGTCTGTCTGTGTGTCTGTCTGTGTGTCTGTGTGTCTGTCTGTTGGTCTGTGTGTCTGTCTGTGTGTCTGTGTGTCTGTCTGTCTGTCTGTGTGTCTGTGTGTCTGTCTGTCTGTCTGTGTGTCTGTGTGTCTGTCTGTCTGTCTGTGTGTCTGTGTGTCTGTCTGTCTGTCTGTGTGTCTGTCTGTCTGTCTGTGTGTCTGTGTGTCTGTGTGTCTGTTGGTCTGTGTCTGTGTGTTCTTGGTGAACCTGGAAGCCTTAAATATCTCCTAGTCCTGGGGAGACCATTTACAGTAGCAGCTGGAGTTTGTTTTTCTGTCCATGTGGGACACCAGAGTTTAAACTGAGCTGCTTCTACTCTTAGTACCACTTTCTCAACAACACCAAGATCCTCTGAATGGAATAAAACTCTGTCACATAACACGGAGGCTGATGAGTCTGCAGGATTTTTATTTCAGGTGACTGATTTCCTGAATGAGTGAGGGTGTGTAGATAAATTCCATTAAGCCCTGAAGGCTCTGACTAGGACTGGTTAGTGCTGAAGGTTCTGACTAGGACTGGTTAGTGCTGAAGGTTCTGACTAGGACTGGTTAGTGCTGAAGGTTCTGACTAGGACTGGTTAGTGCTGAAGGTTCTGACTGGGACTGGTTAGTGCTGAAGGTTCTGACTGGGACTGGTTAGTGCTGAAGGTTCTGACTAGGACTGGTTAGTGCTGAAGGTTCTGACCGGGACTGACAGCTTCAGGCTTTCATAATAATGTGTTGGTTATAACTGCTTCAAAAAGTACACTATCATTGACATGGTGGGGCTCACATTCATGCTGTTGGAGGATCTCAACAAGCATGTCGGAGATAATCAGAGGCCCGGCGTGGCTTTATGGTCAACATAAACATCCCAGAATAAAGCATACATAAAACCATGCAGCGCTGATAACACTGATGTTACAGGGATGATTTAGTTTGAAGTTTGTAGAGGTTGAACTGGTGAAGACAGCAAGTTACAGTAAACGAACTGGACCACAGTTTCCTGCTCTGTGAAGAAAGGATCTCAGTCTGGAAATACTTGGAAGGAGCAAAAAGAAACGTCTTCACATGGAAGTCTAAATTTATTCCTCCAACTATACAAAACCGGTTTCTAACATCTGCAGGAGAGTTTTGAATGTTCTGCCAGATGTGCTGTTGTTGTCTGAGTCACACGAGAAATCTGCGAGTCATCTGCATGAAAATGGAAACTGAACTGTTGCTTCTATATGTGACATATAACGTAAATATAATAATCTGGGCCGAGGACTGAGCCTTGAGGCACACTAAGTTTGAGCTGACAAGTGGAGTCGCACTGATTTTCCCATCAGATGTAAGAACCTGAAACTACAGCTGACATGCAGCCCTAATGAACTGAAAGTTTCAAAATAAAAGCACCAATGCAGCAAATGATTCCCTATATGGCTGTTACAAGATTATGTCATTATTATTACTGATTTTATTCGTGTAGATGAGATGGGGCTAATTTAAACTATTTTACCACATTTAATGATTATTATCACGACTGATTAATGAATATTGTCTAAATTAAGAACCTTTATAAAATAAGGAGAAATGCTGTCACAGTTTCCAAGAACACAAAGCAACGACTTCTGTTGGTTTCCTCCAAACACCTCGAAATATACTAATTCTACCAGTTAGAATTTAAGACCAGTAAAAGAGGAAAATCTGCATTTTCGATGAACGGCAACCAATAAATAACGGAACTCCTTGAGTTGTGGTGCAGTGGGTCTGCGGGTCTCTGATCCTGAATACATGCAGGCTGCAGACGCACAAACACTCACCCAGGTTACTGAGAGGATCGATGGCCTTGGACTCGGACGTCCCGGCGCCGTTCTTCACCTGCGGAGCTGCTTTCTTCTTCAACATGATGCCGAGAAGCCGCGGCTGTGTTCCGCTGGCCCTTCCCTCTCCGTCCCTGTGGCCGGGTCCTGCGTTGATTTCCGCGGCAGGAAGGCAGCAGTGTAGCGGCTCCTCGGAGAGTGTGTTCCCGCGGCTCCTCATGCTTTTATCCTGCCGGAGGAAAACGGCGCGTGGCCAAACCTGGATTTAAGGCTGGATTTATCAACACAATAGAGACAGTCATATCCGCGGCAAAATACACTACCACTTCCTGCGGGGATTTTCAGATTAAAAGCTTTTTTGATGTAGCGTCAGATAGTAATGTTAATGCTACAGATGCATACAAATAGTTCTGTATTTCTGATTTTATCAACTCCTACCAGGTCATTTGGGGGATTATAGTAGTTTTTTTTTTTTTTTTACGCATTGATTTGTGTCTAGTATAATAAGTAGGCTATAATACAGAGTGAGTACATTATACAGGATTTTATTCCAACTTGGTTTTGTGCCTTTTTCTTTGACAGTACAAGTTAAATAAACTGCTGAAAACACTGAAAATAAGTTAAATATGGTCTGGGGAATGAAAAGATTGATAATAAAAATACGTTATTATTTTTTAATATATATTACATTGTTAAAACCTTGATCATTCATTTAAAACATTTATTTAAGTCATGGTCTTTTTAAAAGCTTCTCTGGAGATTTCAACCTGTCTCATGGTCTTCCTGGGCAGACTGGGTTTGCTCACTTTTTATAGATAGTTCAGAATAAACTATTCTTTTCAATGTCAAGAATGATTAGCTATTATATTTTATTCATATCGATAAAATACTAGTCTTTAATTTCGTCTGCAAGGTTTATCTTCTCACCCACACCAGAACCCCATTTGATTAACAAAATAATAAGGTGCAGGTTTGCGTCTAATTATAATAAATATAATTTATCAACAGGGGAAGACCCTTGAAATTTGTCATTGTTAATCAAAATAGCAACACTGCAGGTTTCTCAATGCATCAGAACTGTTTTCTTGTTTTTTCCCTTTTATCATCTCAAAATTATATGTGAAGGTTTTTGAAATAGAATATAACGTTTGCTTGTCAAACTAAATAAAAAAAAAACTGAGAGGCATTAAGTATAAGAAATAAGTACAGTATATTTATGAAACCCACAAACCCTTTTACACATTTACAATTATGCTTTTATTTTGAAAACAAACTCTCGGTATTTCCGGAGTCTCTAGCAGTTTGACAGTAGATATAATTTAACCGGATTATAGATTGCGGAGATGCGCATGTGTCCAGTGTGATTACAGCCTTCATCTTTTCGGTATACTGATCTATAATTTTAACCAAATCACCGTCGAAGTGACGGACTGAAAATAGATCCTCTAATTCTGCCGTAATCAGGGCGATGGGGCCGGTATGTGACCGGAGCGACGTGAAGGTCCGACTCTGGACTATTAGTAGATTATGAAAGAATCCAAACAGTGTTCAAATCAATGGGAATCAAAGGGCAAAGACAAAATGCATCATTTGTTAACAGATTGCTTCACGATAATAGCTACTAATTAGTTTACGTATATAACACTTATAAAAACAACTATTATGCTGCTTTACACCGACATAAAAAAAAAAAAAAAAATCTATAAAAACACAATAAAACAGTGAAGAACAGTGATATTTAAAGCAAATCGCAAGAAAAAAAATGATGTAAAAATATAAATATTGCAGATTTAGTATATAAATGTACACACATGTATTTATATTATATAGATGCAGTTACACTTTAGAACTATTGAAAAGAAGATTGTGATTTTGTCGTCATCATAATGACACTAAAATAGAGTGTAGCTTTAAATCTCCTAGCGGGGCGTGGTCAAATCCGTGTCATGTGATTTGACACGGAAGTGGTCCGTGTGAACTACCGCGGGGTGGCCGGAGACGACGTCAGGTCTGTCCGGCTCTGGTGCGACTTCTGGCGGCTCCACAGATAAACTTTACCGTCAACGGAAACCTGTAAAGAACCGGGACGACCGCCTGCAGCCGCTTCCGTGAGTGTTCCCGTGTTTTGTGGTCTCTGATAGAACAGCAGGTCGCCCGTTTCCACGGTGCTGCTCACGGATACCGGCGGGACGGACCGCCGCTGAGGTGAGACAAGTTCCGGGCTAACTCGTGCTAAGCTACCCGGGCTCCTGACTCGCTCCTGCACAAACTTGAATTCAGCAGACTTTCGGGACACACATGAATCAGGAGATTACGTTTCTACTGAAGCACGTGTTCATTCCTGTTTGACACAAACTTCAAATGAATCCATCAGCTTGAGAAACAGCAGGAACGAGATCATTTCATTGAAGTGTTAATCAGGGACAGTATTTCCGTGACACTCAGTATGTGCCAGACTCCATTAAGATCAGTCACATCAAATACAAAGTAAAGGATGTCACGTTTTAATCTGCTTCATCCACAAACAGACACAGGCTGCGTGACAGAGAGCATCATGGGAGACGGTCAGCTGCCCGTCACAGATACAGCGACCATCCTCCTGAATAAGTTCAGTGGGGATGTCTCGACGTGTCAGCGTCCATGTCTCAGAGACAGACAGTTTCACAAAGACAAACATGGGAAATGGATGCTGCCAGAGGTCTTCTGCTAAATCTCAACTTCAGGAGGTAGAAATAAATCAGGTTGTTGAAATGATCTTCCATGTAAAGTGAGGAGGGAACTCCTCTGACAGACAGAGTTGAGGAAGAAGCTGCCAGAACAACCTGAAGGCCTTCCAGGACAACTGAGGTGTGCTTCTTTAAACCTCCTCTACAAGGACAGCAACTTGTGAAACTGGTCCAGTGTTGAGCTTCAGTCAGCAGTTCTTAGTTTCCCCCGACAGGCTCTGATTCCTGAGATAACTGTCTGACAACATGGTGGACAGACTCCCTGAAAACAGACGTCTCGCTGTGAAATCTCAGTCGAGTTGTTTCAGGAAGACGGTGAAGACGTGACTAAGAGTCAGAGACAGTTCACAGAAAGAGAAGAACATTCATGTTTGAACGTTTCTGATCTGAGCTGATGAAATGTCACAGAGCTTCCACAGACCACATGTTGGATAGAGCTGGAGACACTCCTGAACGTCTCTCTGGAGACACTCCTGAACGTCTCTCTGGAGACACTCCTGAACGTCTCTGGAGACACTCCTGAACGTCTCTCTGGAGACACTCCTGAACGTCTCTCTGGAGACACTCCTGAACGTCTCTGGAGACACTCCTGAACGTCTCTCTGGAGACACTCCTGAACGTCTCTCTGGAGACACTCCTGAATGTCTCTGTAAACACTCCTGAACGTCTCTGGAGACACTCCTGAACGTCTCTCTGGAGACACTCCTGAACGTCTCTGGAGACACTCCTGAACGTCTCTCTGGAGACACCCCTGAACGTCTCTGTAAACACTCCTGAACGTCTCTCTGGAGACACTCCTGAACGTCTCTCTGGAGACACTCCTGAACGTCTCTGGAGACACTCCTGAATGTCTCTGTAGACACTCCTGAACGTCTCTCTGGAGACACCCCTGAACGTCTCTAAACACTCCTGAACGTCTCTCTGGAGACACTCCTGAACGTCTCTGAAGACGTTTCACCAGGACAACTACAGACAGCAGAAGAAAAGAAATCATTAGCAAAGCTCTGTTTCCTAAATCGAAGTTGTGCTGTGAGAGCAGAGAGCTGCTGCAGACCGGAGATGATCTGATTCAACTTCTAGTGACGCAGAGTGGAGACACACTTCTGTTTGGGTTCAAGCATCTCTTCCATAATGTTGTCAGACATTTATATTGAGAAAAAACAAGCCCTTCGAGTGGACGTATTACATTACAGCTGTTTAGTGGCTGCTGGTGTCACCAGACACGAACTCACTGCAGGAACATCTGGGTCTGGAATCTCTTCCAGCTGTTTCATCCTAAGAAGCCTGAACCTCCAGTTACTGTTGGAGCAGCGTTCAACCAATCGGTGTTGACCTCCATCTGCTGGACGTGGCGTGCTGCTGTCGGTAGAACTACTCCAACCTCATCGAGGGGCTGAAAAAACATGGAGCTTCCAGACCATCGTCAAGGTTGAAGGTTGATTTAATTGTCTTTCCAACCATATTTATACACGTACAGTGGAAGGAGAAGCTGTTTCTCAGGACCACGGGGAAAAGTAAGAAATATAAGACATTAAAAAAACCCGCTGTGAGTTAAAGTCGGCAGAAACGTCCCGGCATGAAGCTCAACACTTCACCAGGTTAGAAACGTGTCGTCCCCGTCAGTCAGAGATCCAGAGGGGTTAAAAACAGGGTTCAGGTTGAGTTTCCCTTTAAGACCTGTTATATACGAGCCAGCTGCACATTTAAAAAAAAGCAACATGATGAAAAATAGCACATGTTCAGTTATTAAATGTGACATAAATGAAAAGTGTGTGTCGTTTAACTCCAGAGTGTGATTGTATTTTCCAGGTTGACTTCCTCCGGTCATGCCCGTCCCGGCGATGGCCGAGCCGGCGCTCGATCACCACAAACGCTTTCAGGCTGCTGTGGACGTCATCCATAGCCTTCCCAAAAACGGTGAGCGGCCGGCTTCAGTCGGCCGGTCGGACAGGAGGAACGTGTGTTTGTTGTTTGGAGGCTGGATTTAATGATGCGCTCCTGTTAGACCAGATGTCTGCAGCCGGTTGACCTGTTGGTGCAGCTGAGCTTCCTGCTGAGCGCTCTGTTGACAGACTGGACGAGCAAAGTTCATTTAGAAAAGCTGCTGGCGTGAAGTGGCTAACTGTTATCAGCATGTTGTGAGAGCAGGACTCGTCACCTCCAAGTAACACAACATGCAGAAATCTCTGTCATTTGTTCAGTGCTAATAATAAACGGCCACTTTTTTAATGGGAGTTTGATGTCGTCTTATTTTCATGATCTGCAGCCAGATAAACAAATGTGATGAATTAATGTCTGTAACTTTCAGGCTCCTACCGGCCGTCCTACGAGGTGATGCTGCGTTTCTACAGTCTGTACAAACAGGCGGTGTGCGGACCCTGTACGGTACCACGGCCTGGGTTCTGGGACCCAGTGGGGCGCTACAAATGGTGTGTAGTACATGCGTGCGTCTGTCTGTCTGGTCAATTCATGAATTATTCTTTGACAGTTTTTCTTCTGATCCAGCTCATTAAACGTGAGGATTTTCTGTTTTCTCTGTTTTATGTTGTAAATCGAATACTTTGGACTGTTGGTGGAACTAATGAAGAGCGATAGGGACACTTTACTGTGTAACACCAATCACATCTACTGTCTTGAGCTTTGTTCATGAAAAAGATCAAAGATCTTGGGCGCAGTCTTTATTGTGTGTGTGTGTGTGTGTGTGTGTGTGTGTGTGTGTGTGTGTAGGGATGCATGGAGCCGTCTGGGAGAGATGAGCAGTGATATCGCCATGGCAGCGTACGTGGACGAGATGAAGAAAGTAGCACAGGAGGTACGTTTCTGGTTCTTTGAGGCTCCAGTTACATATTAATTAATGTCTCCATCAATGAATGAATAAATAAATAACTGAAAGTGAAGCGCATCGACTAAAACCTCAGTTTTTTAGTTTACATCTGGTCTTACACGCCAACAAATGCAGCCACCTCAACATTTAATCATCTTTAACAATCGTGGTGTCGACATCTAAAAAAAATACTGAAATATAATTTTTTTTAAACTTACGTTTTTGGAGTTACGATCATACCAATCTATGCAATTTAGGAGTGTCACTTTTTTCACAGGATGCTGGATGCAAATGCTGTCAGATAAGTTGTTTGATTTTGACCTCATGATGGCGCTGTTGTTCCACTGAATAAATACACAGGGATGCTGAAGCCTGTCTGCTTGGCTTATTGTCTGAACATGAGGAGCTGCAGGTTCAGTCAGAGCAGCGTTTTCTTTCATATCGAACGGTTTTCATGACAAAGGAAAAAGGAGGAGGTGCCTTGACTTCCTAGAGCAGAAAAAGGAGGAGGAGTCTCAACTTCCTAGAGCAGAAAAAGAAGGAGGAGCCTCAACTTCCTAGAGCAGAAAAAGGAGGAGCCTCAACTTCCTAGAGCAGAAAAAGGAGGAGGTGCCTCGACTTCCTAGAGCAGAAAAAGGAGGAGCCGCCTCGACTTCCTAGAGCAGAAAAAGGAGGAGCCTCAACTTCCTAGAGCAGAAAAAGAAGGAGGAGCCTCAACTTCCTAGAGCAGAAAAAGGAGGAGCCTCAACTTCCTAGAGCAGAAAAAGAAGGAGGAGCCTCAACTTCCTAGAGCAGAAAAAGGAGGAGCCTCAACTTCCTAGAGCAGAAAAAGAAGGAGGAGCCTCAGCTTCCTAGAGCAGAAAAAGGAGGAGCCTCAACTTCCCAGAGCAGAAAAAGGAGGAGGAGCCTCGACTTCCTAGAGCAGAAAAAGAAGGAGGAGCCTCGACTTCCTAGAGCAGAAAAAGGAGGAGCCTCAACTTCCTAGAGCAGAAAAAGGAGGAGGAGCCTCAACTTCCTAGAGCAGAAAAAGGAGGAGGAGCCTCAACTTCCTAGAGCAGAAAAAGGAGGAGGAGCCTCGACTTCCTAGAGCAGAAAAAGGAGGAGGAGCCTCGACTTCCTAGAGCAGAAAGATGTCTTTTAGTTTGTCCAGAATTAGAGCTGCTTCATGTGAAACACTGGAAACTCCTCATCTGTCCACTTCTAACCAGCGGTGTGTGATTTATCGAAGAACCAGCTGCAGTAACTACGAGTGGGATTACTGTGCTAATGAGTTTGGGATTGATGGGTGTTACTGAGAACTTTCACTGTGAAAGATAAGACGGTAGAAACATGACATTTTTTGTTGCAAATATGTTTCAAAAGGGTTTAATCTTCCTTATGAAAGAATTTAAGGGTGTACAGAAATAAAGTAGAACATTTAAGAATGGCGCTTTCATTACTGGATAATCACCTGGAATGATTTTTTCATATCTATAGGCAGCAGGGCGCAACATGAATACAGCAGCCCAGAAGGGACAAACACTTGGCTGCAGTCGGCACCTCAACACGAGATGCCACTAGATCTTACACAGCGCTCCTTTAACGTTAAACAAAGTTTCTGTTAGTTTACAGGCTTTTAAATCAGCACCAGTGAATGTGGTATGAGATGATTGCCGCGTGCTGCCTTGTGTTTGTTAGCGGTCCCGATCAGGACATCTCTTCTGTCTGCAGGTCATGGACACCTTGCCCATGAATGAGAAGACGGCGTCCCTCCTCCACCACTTCGAGCCGCTCTACCTGGTCATCGATGACATGCCGCGGCCTCCAGAGTCCCTGTTCGCTCTCAGAGAAGGTCAGTGAGCACATTGAGATACTTGTAGGTCTGGACAGAAATCTGTAGCTCAGATTAACCTGATGAGATCTGCCATCAGTGTTTCCTGCTTTGATATTATATACTTGTGACTTATATTGAGGAATAGATCCATCTTCTTCTGACTGCTCTGCACAGGTGTCACTATTTTTTATTATTATCCCAGAATGAATTAGTGCCAGAGTTGAAAAGTTTTTGCACTTCAACACGGGAATAACTTCAACAGTGGAAATAGTTTTAAACTCGATAAAATCACATTATTTTGACACAAAAAACTCTGTTTGCACCATTAAAGACACTTTTATTAGTTTTCAAAAGTATCATATTGTGGAACTTGTGAGTAATTATTGTGTTTGTTTTTTATCACTACTACAATTTTTTTGTAGTAACATGTTAATAGAAATATAATTTTTTCATGCATCCCCCTTTAGGTTAGGTTAGGTAGTTACTTTATTAATCCCCGAGGGGAAATTTGTTTCGCTACAGCAGCATACAGAAGCAACAAGATAATAATAGAATAATAGAAAAGCAATAAAATAGCAGTAAAAAATATAAATATAAAATATAAAATCCACAGTATGTACAGTGTGTATATATATATATATATATATATATACAATATAATTTAAATACGTATACATTTAATTCAGTACCTTTCTGATAATGTTGGTTCTTTCTCCTGTATTTGTTGGAACAGATATTATAGATATTATCAACCATAGATTATATCTGTTATCAACACTTATTGTGACAGTCATGGGAGAAAGCAAAAGGGCTCTCAAATGTACACAGTTGTTTGTGTGTTGATCAGGTAGACGTAGTATCATTACTGTCAGTGGGTGAATACTGTATTATAAAAACACAGCAAGTCACCACATTAGAACATTTTAGCTCTGAGTATCTAATTATTCTATTCTAAATTATTCCGTAGTCAAATAGCAAAACATGTAAAATATTCAGGTTGTTCTGCTGCCCCCAGGTGGGCAAAACATAAATTACAGGAACTTTAAGATGAACAATACCTGTGGTGTGTGTGTCAGAGTCTTTGTGTGTTACTGTAGGTCTGAAGGGCAGTGAGCAGGCTGAAGATGAAGAGCAGGGCGGAGCTAAAGAGGACCAGGATCCAGAGTTCAGCCCGTCTGAAGTTGTGGCCCTCACTGCCAACACCCTCCTCAACAGTACGTATGAGTGCAGCTTCATGTTCATACCTCGGTCCGTGTCCGTGTTCGTACCTCGGTCCGTGTCCGTGTTCGTACCTCGGTCTGTGTTCGTACCTCGGTCCGTGTCCGTGTTCGTACCTCGGTCCGTGTCCGTGTTCGTACCTCGGTCCGTGTTCGTGTTCGTACCTCGGTCCGTGTTCGTACCTCGGTCCGTGTCCGTACCTCGGTCTGTGTCCGTGTCCGTACCTCGGTCTGTGTTCGTGTTCGTACCTCGGTCCGTGTTCGTACCTCGGTCCGTGTCCGTACCTCGGTCCGTGTTCGTACCTCGGTCCGTGTCCGTACCTCGGTCCGTGTCCGTACCTCGGTCCGTGTTCGTGTTCGTACCTCGGTCCGTGTCCGTGTTCGTACCTCGGTCCATGTTCGTACCTCGGTCCGTGTTCGTGTCCGTGTTCGTACCTCGGTCCATGTTCGTACCTCGGTCCGTGTTCGTGTTCGTGTTCGTACCTCGGTCTGTGTTCATGTTCGTACCTCGGTCCGTGTCCGTACCTCGGTTCGTGTTCGTACCTCGGTCCGTGTTCGTGTTCATGTCCGTACCTCGGTCCGTGTTCATGTCCGTACCTCGGTCCGTGTTCGTGTTCGTGTTCGTACCTCGGTCCGTGTTCATGTTCGTACCTCGGTCCGTGTCCGTACCTCGGTTCGTGTTCGTACCTCGGTCCGTGTTCGTGTTCATGTCCGTACCTCGGTCCGTGTTCATGTCCGTACCTCGGTCCGTGTCCGTACCTCGGTCCGTGTTCGTGTCCGTACCTCGGTCCGTGTTCGTACCTCGGTCCGTGTTCGTACCTCGGTCCGTGTTCGTGTTCATGTCCGTACCTCGGCACCGTGAGCAGCAGCAGCAGCAGCTGTGTGTCGTTCAGGGAGGCGTTCAGGGACACGACAGTGAGCTCAGAGCCTGAGACAAACAGGACAAACACACGGACGAGTGAAAAAAGAAGCTGAAACACTTTATTTGCAGAAAAAACATAAAACTACGTCTACATTAAACCATCTAGATTTTTAAAACCCGGATTTCAAGTGAAAATAACTTGCGTCCAGATTGAAAGACTGATTGACATCGACGATCAAATTCATTATTGATGATCATCTTAACAATTGGATGGTTGAAAAAGTATCAGAAAATTGTGAAAAAAATATCCATCCCAAGATTTCAGAGTCCAGGGTGACGTCCTCAGATGTCTTGTTTTTTTCCACCAACTCGGATATCTTCACTTTAGTATAATTTCTGTCTCAGAAAACCACAAATTTGGACATTTGAGGAACTCATACTTTTTTGTTTTTGTGACTTTTGCTTGAAACTCTCACTCATTTCAAATCTCTTTAAAGATCCTGTTATTGGCCACTTCTGATTGTGGATTTGTTCTCCTAACATGGTTTATTGTTCCTGCGACACCACACGGTGTAAAACTGAACCAACAGAGGAATGAATAGATGTGATTGTGTGTCGCTGCAGACGCCGGAGGGACTGAAGGTCTGCCGCTGACCAGCGACTCGGAGAGCGAAATCTTCTGTGACTCCGTAGATTCAATGGAGCAACTCGGCAACATCAAGGTACGACTCACGCACATCCTCCAGATAACAACACGGCGCAGCTGACGATACGGGAACCAACGTTCAAACATCACCTGTTCTCAGATTCCAGTTGGGAAGTCCAACGGCTTTCACAACGGCCACGTGTCCCCGGAGTCGTCTCCGGTTGACATCCATCAGCTGGAAGGACGTCTGGATGGCAGACAGGTCGGAGCAGGTCAAGGAGGAGAAGGAGCGGAGGACGGGAAGGGCCAGGGTCCCCCCAGGAGGAGTCGGGACGCCGGGCGAGAAGGCTCCAACCACAACTGGAGAGAACGTAAGCTGCTGCTGCCAAGTGCTCAATATTAAATCAATGATGATATGAATAATCACACGAAAAACACTTTGTAAAGTATGTAAATGAAGCAACGATTTGTGTAATAATTGAAAACATTATTTAAATGTAACAGATTGTCATAAAATGTTGTTTATTCTTTATTTTATTTCCTATTATGCTTTTTTTTGGACAGTTCATATTTGAGACTTTTTTCAGTTAATTTGGTTGCAATCTGCAACTTCACCACTAGATGCCACTGTCCTACACACTGCTCCTTTAAGGGAGGCAGAGGGCCTGTGATTGGCTGAAAAGTGAGACGTTGAGACAAGACTGCCTGTTGTATGACTGAATATTAAATACATAAATACGATATGAAAATATACTGGAGAGCATTTTAAAATTAAAAAAAAGTTGAAATATAAATGATAACCCCTCAACCCTGCGAAGAAAATAAGTTATAAAACAATATTTCATCATCATTTTATATTGATTAATTTAGCTTCCTTTTGATGCCATGATGACATTTCTATTTATTTCATACTGAACATTTCGGGGCTCCAAGTGACAATCTGATAAACTCCACTTCACACTGTTGTCAGATCTTCTGTAGGAATTGTTTGACGAATCAGCAATTAATAATTCAACTAACCCGCAATGGTCCACAGGTGGTGTTCCTCAGGGCAGTCCGAGGCGGGGGGGCCCGGGCGGCGGGGGCAGGGCCGGACAAGGAGGAGGAGACGGCTCAGAGGGAGGGGCCGAGAGGCTGCACGACGCCCACCTGCAGCAGCAGATCATCTTGGCTCTACGGAGGCTCAGAGAGGACATGAAGAGCGTGATGGAGCGGCTGGAGGTGGTGGAGAGGCTCGCCGCCACACACGTAAGACTCTCCGTCATAACCGCGACTTCTGATTGGCTGCCAGAGGCTCACCTGA
Organism: Embiotoca jacksoni; assembly: GCF_022577435.1. Taxonomy (NCBI): domain Eukaryota; kingdom Metazoa; phylum Chordata; class Actinopteri; family Embiotocidae; genus Embiotoca; species Embiotoca jacksoni. The sequence continues at coordinate 1,006,555 of NW_027185393.1, read as the reverse complement.
ACGAGATAAAGCATTTACAGCCAAGTAGTTGTAGTTATTTCCAGCACGTTTGTGTTTGAGGTTTATTCCGTAGCTGACGGCTGCTTGTGTGACAGGCTCAGGGGTCGCCGTGGAGACCGTGTCTGCAGTGTGCAGTTACAGCTTCGCAGCAGGTAAGAGGCTTTGGGTCTCAGTGTGTTGAATATACTGAATATATACACTGGTCAGATGTTGTGATATCAAACATGAACACATTTATATTTAAGTCAGAAACAAGCATTTGAAATGATTCGGGTAGAAATCATGTTTATGTGGAGGTTTGTAGGAGGCTCACAGATCACAGAAATCTCTACGACAGGTGGAAGTTGGATTGACAGATTTATGGAAAGAACAACATGTTTAAATCCTGAATGTAGACATTTGATCAAAAACAGATCACTGCCACTGAGCCCAAACATCAGCTGTTCACATGCTCAGAAAATCCATTTAAACAGATAAAGCTGCAATGAGTGGTTGAATTTACTGATTAGATGTTTAACAGAATTATTCGTGACTGCTTTCTCAAATTTTACAGACAAAAGAATCAGCTTATTAAATGATAATGCAAATAATTATTGAAGGCAGACTACTTTTGTGATGATGTAAAAAATAATAATTGGCTTGAGATTTCTTAAATATCAATATAACTGTCAAACATCCAGCATATGTTGGGGTCAGAGGTCATAATCTGTTGTTCCATGGTATATTACTGTGACTGTACATATGCTCTATTATGACTTAACATGTCACTTCATGTAGATGTGCTCATGTCTTACTTTGCTGCCCCCCAGTGGTCGTATGAAGAAGCACACTGTGGCAGACAGCAGTGATTTCGCTGTGATTATTCTGTAAATGTAAGTTTGTGTCCACACGGCGCCCATTCAGCAGTACTTCTCCTCCCCAGGATCATCGGGACCTGCAGGTCCTCAAAACTCCTCAAACGCATTCAGTTCGGTTCTTTCATTAAACGCAGAAAACCATGTAAACATTGGATCTACAACAGGTAGTTTTGATTATGTTGTCTTGCTGGCTGTAGGCTGTAACATCAGTTGTTAGGAAGCTTATTGACTCCAAAAATAAATCATTTACTGGTTAATCCAGCCATCATAAATTGGGCTGCCGAGCCTTCCTGTAGAGCTGTTTTTAAAAACTGGTGAACACTGCAGACATTTAGTGACAGGAAGTCACGGCTGCTGTGAGTGTTGTGACGGCCGGGGAAGAAGCTGCTGAGTCGGCGCCTGTGTGCGCCTGTGTGCGGTGTCGACTCAGCGACTGAAGGAGTGTGTGATGTTCCCGTCAGGAGGAGAAGCGGTGGCCGTTGGACGTGTCGGGTCAGACCGTCCTGCTGCTCCTGCTCTGGCCGTTCGTGGCCCAGGGTCTGGTCTACCTGCTGAGGAGAGCCCACCGGAGGAGTCGCATGTCCTCATGAAGCCAGGGGACACGTGACCTCTGACCCTCACTGATCCATCAAAGGAGCCTACTGCCCCCCCCCCTCCCCAGGAATGTAATGTGAAGAGTTCACCCCCCCTCCCTGAGTCACCGGAGGGAGGTGATGTTCACGACATCCTCTCACTGCAGCAGGTGAATCTTCATCTGAAGGAAGTTGTTGCGTCGGCTGCAGGAAGCCGAGGTGAAAGATGATCTGTCTTCGTTTCAGCTGCTCATGAGGAGCCTGAAAGACTTGGATTATATTATTATTATTATTATTATTATTATTATTATTATTATTATTATTATTGTAGTGCGATATAACACACACTCACCTCATTTCTTTTTGGTTTTTGCTTCTATAAATATGTCAAATATGATCAGCGTCATAAACAGCAGCGTTTCAATTGGAAGCTGAGCTGCAGATGTTGTGTAATGATGTCCCTCTGAATGTCTCCGGACCCGAGAGGACAGAACTGATGGACCCGAGCTGAGTTCTGGTTCTGGACCTCTCTGCCCTCCTGGATGTTGAGTCCTGTCTTAGGTCGGATGGTCTGCTCTGGTCTCCGTCTCTCCGACGGCCTCGTGGACTAACTGACGGTACTCGTGTATTTAACGGCGTGTTTCAGGAGGAGACTCACCGACAGACGGGAGGACAGCTTCTATACTGTCCTCTAAACGATGATGATGATGTATAATGATGAAGCATGAGTTCAAATTAAAAATCTATATTGAATAGAAGTCTGTATGCTGTCAAGTCTGTGAGGACACGCTCACACACCACACACACACACACACACACACACACACAACATACACAACACACACACCGCACACACAACATACACAACACAACACACATGCACGCACACACAACACATGGGGTATGACTAAGAACTGGAAAACACTCGGAGCGACCAAAAAGAACCAAAAGAGACCCGACTTCACCAAATGAGTCATTTAATAGACCTATAAAAACTAAATTATATTAATATTATATGACATTCTATTCTAATTCTATGTTCCCATTGAGGAAGTGCAGTGATATTTCTAGTGATGAGCAGGATGTGATGTCATGATTTGATGGAAAAACATGTTGAAGCTCTTTGAGACCAAAAGGTGATAAAACTATACAAATACAGAATATTTTATTTAACTTACCGAAACAACTGGGTAGCTAAATCCTTGAACGGTCCGTTGGTGCAGTTAACTGAAGACACGCTATGACAAAAAAATACTTATTAATACGAGCTCACAAACAGCTTAACCGTCTGTGAAAAACACCGATTTTATCGACAAGTAAGAAGAAAAAGAAACAAGATTACAACACAACAATGTACGTGAATGGAGTCCCGCGGCGAAGAGGCTGCTGGACCTGGCCCCCACACCTGGCCTGTCACTCAAACGGACCTGCACCCCAATATACGGCTTTTGAGGTTTATCTTCGAATTAATAACGGGATTATTTTTCAGATGGACCCCCAGAACACTAAACTGGAAGAGTGAATTTAGCGAATGACAAACAGAAAACTTGTGGAAAATGTTATTGACTGAGAACTTCATGAGACAAGTTGAAGAGTTAAATTAGAAAGATTATAGTTCATTCAGTCATTTATACCTGTTTATATTTTTAAAGGGCCAATTTAATCAAATAATGCATTTTTTCAGCTGCCAAAAAGTGACTTCAGCTTCTGTCTGTTGACTCAATGAGTGTTTCTGCCTCAGAATGCGTTGATAGCCATAATTAGAGTTATATTAGACAGATTATAGCTCACTCAGTCCTTCATACCTGTTTAAAACACTGATGGTTCACCTCCACACGCCTGCTGCCCATCACCTGAAGCTTCCTTAAGTAGGTACCTTTCCTGTGGCTCCACCCACTGTTCACACACACAATCTGTGCATTTCATAAACATGAATCAAAACAAACAACAACCACAATATGGCTCCAACAGTGTCCTCACTACAAACTTCAATGCCATAAGTTTACAAAAAACAACGGCGGATGCATTTTGGAATCACGACTTTGAACTGCTGAAGTTAAAACAGAACTTTTTGGCCACAATGAGCAGAGGTATGTTTGGAGGCAAAAAGGTGCAGATCGTCATAGAAACACCGGGCTAACCGAAGAGCACGGCGGTGGATCGAATATGGTTATTGCAGGCAGTCACACATTTCACACACAAGAACATTTCACTGGGAGAAGGAGCAAAATTTGATCACACCAACTGAAAAAACAAATAAAGCTGAAGCAGAAACAAAGATGTCTTTTACATCTAAATAATGATCTAAACACACCTCAAGATCCACAGTGGACGACCTCCAGAGGTACCAGCTGAAGGTTTTGCTTCAGTACTCAGTCTCTGATCTAAACATCGAGTTTAATCTGTGGATGGACCTGACAGGAGCAGTGAGTTCACAACTCTTGCAGAACTACAAACCTTTTGTCAGGTTGAATGGCTGAAAATCCTCCACACAGGAACTGAGAGACTCTTAGTGGCTTTAAAAAGGTGTTACTGTGAACCCTACTGACCCTGCAGAGGGCCTGAACGTCTGCTTCAGACCCTCTTCCTTGGATGATACAGGATATTTCTTGAGTATTATTACAGATATTTATTAAAATGTATTTGGCATAATGTCAATATAATATTTTGGCTCACTGTGGACTCAAAATTTAGCGACATAAGCCACTTCATGAAATGCAAAAGTGGACTTTAAGTCTCTAGTTTGAGTCAAAGTCTAAGTCAAAATCATCAAATCAGCAGATTGGGCCTTTATTACTTGAAATGATCCCCAGCTCACTGACACACTGCTGTCGGTCATCACAGTTCACATTTCAGTTCACTTACACCCTCATTTGGAGCACAAATAAAGACAAACCAACCAGTTTCCAAAACAAATAATTTAATATATTATGTATAATATTTATATACACGGGTTAACTTAACAAGGCTTTGTACAACTGTTACAAAATTGGTCCACGCAGTCACACACGTACATAAAGTACATGCACAAGGGCACAGATAGAAGGACAGACGGAGTCCAGATATGATTAAGACAAACATGGAGTCTGGTTGGACGACAGCGGTTGGCAGTACAGTTTGGTTCAGATCCATTTTGTTGTTACAAAACTAAAGTTCTGGGAAGGAAGCAAAAATACTGAAAATGTGAAAAAGGAAAATAAATGCTAAAATATCACTCGGGTAAGACTCTGTGATTTTGGATTTAAGGATCTTGTTCACTCACTGTCAGGTGTTTAAAACACTGATATCATGTACGAGCTGCAGCCTCGCTGTAACACCACGTTCCTCTGATCAGCTCTCCGTTCTCCACACTGATGATAGTGTACAATTACCCAGATAAAAAAAACAACAGAGTTTTGGCATGACTTCACATAGCTGCCTTGGACACTTGTGACAAAACAGGCATCATTGTCCTCACAGCTCCGGCCCTCCTACCTCAACACACACACACACACACACACACACACACACACACACACACACACACACACACACACACACACACACACACACACACAGGGAAGTATGACAGGCTTGTGTTGAACACTTAGGGCTTGCATATTTTTTTTCATGTCACTGACCCATGCATGCATTTTTTGAAGTCCATGGTAGCTTTGGCGTGACGCCCAAGTCCCATCAGTCCAGAGAGGGTGAGCGAGTCCTGCTGAGGTTCCCTGCAGGTTCGCAGGAGGCTTTGGAAGAGCTCGTAAAGGGCTGAGAAGTAAACTGAAGCTAACCAGCTTTAGTGTGCTGTGGTGTACTCAGGCTGGCAGGTGAGTGTGCATATCACATATTTGACTACACGGGTATTGTCAAAGACATCGTTAGTGAAAAGCAGTGGGAGAAGACACCAGCGTGAATCCAGACGGATGATGAGAGTGACTGCAGCTGGAACAGCAGCCGCTCTGGAGCTCAATCTCAAATGTCTCATATGGCTTTCTCTTATTTTTTTACTTAATATGTATTTATCACCATCTATCACTTTAAATATACAGTTGAAGGGTTTCATTTCAAAACATGACATATTAAAGCCACTGGGTAATGTAATGGAAAAACTCTGCAACAAAATAAAGTCATTCAATTAACTTGGATTTGTTTGTTGAGTCTTACAATACTTGAATGTGCACTTCTGAACAACAGTAAACTGTCTTAACTGTGCATTAAATGTCATTTAACAAGCTCATTGATTCAGAAAGCTATTGTGTCGAATGATAACATGTTAGCAGTTAGCTCATCACTTAGTTCACCAATGGTGTGCGCTAAAAAATGTTTCGAGGGGTTATTCTTGTATTTCCAGTGCTGACTATTTAAACTGAAAATTGCAACAAAACTGTAGTTGCAAAAAAACATTTGACAGGTTAAATAACCATGTATCACCTGCAGGGGGTGCTGAAGCTCCACTGATTAGCTCGGTTCTGTTAAAGCCGAAGGGTTCCGACCTGAAACTCAATGGTTCTACTTGAACTGGCCTCTCCTGCAGCGCAGGTCCACTAACGAGTTGAGACAGATAGATAATGGGGGACATAAGCCATCATCAGCGTGTCCTTTTTTTTGCCCACAATAAAATGTTTCATATTTTATGAAATAAAATGTTTCATATTTTATTGCTCTGTGAGTGCCGGTATTCTGCGTTTTCTTTTTCATTCTCTTCATAACCGTGCATCAGTCTTGTTTCCTGATCTGTGAACCTAAATACAAACTCATTTGACTGGTGCCCGTCACACAGAGATGAACCCTCATACAGTTCACCAGCTCGCCGCCCCGAGTGCACTCTGTCACAAAGCTTCCAGAACCACACCTGAACTGTACGTTTCCCTGACTCACGGATGTGTGTTTCGAACAGAACGATGAGATTTTGTCAGGATCTCAGTTCCTGCTATTTACCGAACAGTTGACTGCATAGTATACTGTATAAAGACATAGATAACTACATCAGTTTTACATGTTTCAAATGGTGGTAACCTGATATTGGAATGAAACTCTACAACTCCACACAATGTCAAAGACTTCCTTCACCAGAAGAGCACGTCTCCAAAATTAGGGTCGATAAAAAGCCGAGAGGGAAGAGTGTCTAGACGACCGAACCCCCTGCTGACAGACACCTCAGAAGCGGTGACATGTGGTCCAGTGTTAGTGAGTAAAGGGCAAGTGCTTGATCCTGCATTAGTAGATGAAACAGTGGGATTAAACGACCACTGTGTGACGACGCCACACTCTGGTCTTGTCCCGTGGGTCTAGGGCCGATCTCCTCAGGACCACAGTCGAAGGTCCTGGGGAGCTTTGATCTATCCATCCTGAGGTAGAAGAGGAGAGAGGAGGAGGAGCCTCCTGGGCGAGATGAGGGAGGGGACCTATTTGCTGAACTGACCCGGGACCCACAATTGATCCCTGAGGAATCCCAACACGTCCAGGCTGACCTGGTGCCGCCTCGGTGACTCTGATCACGTCCACCTTGTCCGCTCTCCATCCTCTCACTCTGTCCTCACTCCTGCCCAGCTCAAGGTCCAGATTCATGGACACGGCCCTGGTTCGGCCACCTCTGGTCTTCCTGTGGCGGACTGGTGCCGACTGATTCCAGTCTGGCTGCTGACTATCAGGACTGCTAGACATCTGGTAGAGGTTGGGAGGCCTCGTGGGGGAGATCCAAAGAGGGACGGTCGGGCGACCTCTGGCCAGATTGTGAGTCCTCAAACGGGAAGGGGGGTTGGTGACAGGTGGTAGTGTTGGGTATGTGGCGTGGATCTGGTGGCGTGAGTAGAGAAAACTGTTTGGACGGAGTTGCGGTGCCGGTAAGGTCGTTCTCTGTCGGCTCTCCTTTTGGAAGCTCTTTGCGGCGCTTCCTGTTCCGTTCCTCACGTCCTTTTCGGCTTCTTCTCCTCCTGCCAATGAATCTTTCCCCTCCATAGTTTCTGTAGCTTTCACCCCATCTTCCTTTCCATGCCTTTTTTCTTTTTTAGGAATATTATGTTCTCCCTTGACTTGCTCTTCCTCACCTCTGTCCTCCTCTTCTTCCCCTCCTCCTCCTCCTCCTTCTTCCCCGTAGTTGCTGGCTTTGATTGGCTCATGCTCGGAGTCCTCATCGGCGCTGCTGCCCGGCAGGTGGGTACTGAGGCATTTCTTACGTTTGCGGGTCACAGCAGAGATGATGGACTTGGGCAGGAAGTCCCTGGCGTTCAGGTCTTTTTTGGAGCCCGAAGAAATCTGAAAGGTTCAAAATCTCAGTCAGGTAATGGTCATCTATTCGTGTACGCCAAGGATTAAAGTAGAAGAAGGAAGTTTTGTGCTGACCTTTGACTTAAGAGAATCGCTGGTGGTGGAATCTAATAGAAAGGAATTAGACAAGAGTTAGAACCATGAGATCATTGGACGAAGGGTAGTGGTAATGTTAGGAGTGGGGATGTCACGACAACCAATACTACAGTCGGTACCAAAATACACGAGCAGGATGGAACTGTTTTCAATGGCACTAAAGGTACCGATGGAATGGAAAAAAACTGGTTGGGCAACCGGTCCAACTTGTGTAAGTCTGGACCGCTCCTCAAAGGTACAAAATATTGTTTTATTCATGAATTTCTTGCACCTCTTGCTTTAATTTATTGCTTTATTTCGAAATTGGTATCGAGAATTGTGGATTTTAGATTGTATTGGTACCGACTACCAAAACGTTGGTATCGTGACAACCCTAGTTAGGAGTGTTGTGAAATCTGTCTATTCACTGCATAATCTACCAGTATTGAAACCTTTAAGGAGAACTCGAGCCATTATCACAGGATTCATCTTTAAGATCAGGCAAACAACTGCAAGTTTCTCTGCTTTTAATTTAGGTGGCAAAAAAATGGCAAGAGCTTGCCTTCAGCAAGACAGAGGAGTGATGATACACTGGTGGGAGAAACAACCCCGATGGAAAGAACATGAATGGGTGAATGAATCCAACAAAAATCAACAACACCTAACACAAACACACAAGGAGGAAGACCTGGTCCTACCGAAGAGGTTGATCCACTGTCTCAGCTAGAGAGAAGGAGTGCAGAAAGGTCCAGGAAAGAGAGATTGAGAACAAGTGGGAAAAATCATTAGTATCTACAGGCAGAAACATCACAGCTGGAGAAACAGTGCAGAGGTCTACTGGAAAGGAAAAACGCCGAGTCTCACATGACAACAAGCCCACAGACCGGAAGCATTAGGAGCTCAGACGTGGAGGTTAGACTGAGAATTAGAAGTTTCTCATCAGCATTAGTCATCACGAAGGTTCTGTGTGAGTGAGTTTACTATGAACTGGCGAGATGACACCTGCAGTCAGGTCATATTAAATTACAACCTAACCTGCACAAGAAGAGAAATGACTTCCAGTGAGACCCAGGTCAGAAGGTTTATACCTTTTTGTAGATTTACATTTTTTGGGATTCATGCGTTTGAATGAAGAGCTGTCAGACTGTCAGACGTGGACTGAATCCCCCTGTGAAGGACTGACATAAGGGTCCAACAATCCCACAATCGCACCCACTCAACACAATGACTGTCTGGGTGAGGGGGGGTGAGAAAGTGGGCGGAGTTTCAACTCTCTCCAGCTCTTCCATAACCTTCAAGGAAAGATGTGCTGTTTTACACTATTTGAACAATTAGTGCTTCTTGCCCGTCTCTATGGAGACAGACTCCAGTGTGTCCGTTCGTCCATTATCTATAACCGCTAAATTCTGAACAGGGTCACGGGGGGCGGGGCTGGAGCCTATCCCAGCTGACTTTTGGGCGAAGGCGGGGTTCACCCTGGACAGGTCGCTAGTCCATCACAGGGCCAACACATAAGGACAGCATGCTCGCATTCACACCTATGGGCAATTTCAAACCACCAATTAACCGGCCATGCATGTTTTTGGATGGTCAGAGGAAGTAGGAGTACCCGGAGAGAACATGCAAACCCCAAACAGAAAGGCCCCTGCTGCCCCGTTATGTGGTCATTCGTTACAGCTACAAACATTTAGCCTTCAGAAATGGTCAGATGACCCGTTGTGTGAAATTGAGTTTACGTGGACCCCGACTCACCTGACTGCATGTATGTTTCAAAGCTAACAGTTTTCTCTAAACAAACCAACACAACCTTTCCACAGTATGTCATGTTAAATTCCACACATGCTTCCCCAAGACTTCATACAGCAGGTGTAATAACTTTCGCGGGGAATGATATATCAGTTTTGGCAGCCATTTGTGTACACTGTCAATCTCTACAACTCAAGGTTGGATTATTCAACACCAGCCTAAAGTAACGTTGCACTGTATTTCCTTTCATAGCACCTGACACTTTCTTTCATCCCAAGCTGTATTTATTTATTTTTTGTGTATATTGTAATTTTTTCTTTTTGTGTGCACCTTTTTTTCTTTTTCTTTTTTTCCTAACTGTGTTTCTATGCTGCTCTGACGACTAAATTTGCCCACTGTGGGATAAATAAAAGTTTTATCTATCTATCTATCTATCTATCTATGTATTACCTGCTGGGTGAAATGGGCAACTGCTTTGGAGCTTCAGATCATCTGGTAGCCCGAAGGCTTCAAGATCAGCATGTGGCAATAACTAAGTGGTAATCTAACGAATTGTAATTTAGAGTTTCAAAGTTCTTTGGTCTATTTGCAATTAAATATGGGTTTATGTGATTTGAAAATCATTGCATTCTGTTTTATTTTAATTTAACGCAGCGTCCCAACTACTTTGGAAACGGGGTTGTACATATTACACCAAAACAAAGGCTTTGCCCGATTCATAACTTTAGTACAGTCTCTAACTCCTCTTCACGTCTTCAAAAACACTTTGAAAATGTCAGACTTCTTTTCTGAGCTCGTTATAAATTTATTTCATGTCATAATACATATTGGTTGAGCACTCCTCCCCCTCCCCTCCTCACCTGACGCCTCTCCTGGCATGCCTGGCCGGCCGATGTTGGACAGCAGATGGTCAATGTTGGGCACAGGCTGCATGTCCCGCTTATCCTCTGGGGCCTACACACACACACACACACACACACACACACACACACACACACACACACACACAGTAAGAGAAGAGTACACACTGTTCCAGTAGTCCTGGTGTTGTCTGTTTTCTGCACTGAAAACTCACCTTGTCATCTTTATCCAGCTCTCCGTCGCTGAAGAACCAGTCGCACTGTTGAAGGAAACACAGCGTGGTGTGAGCACAGACCGCACGACCGGCTACATAAAACGCTGCATTATTTCTTGCTCTTCAGGAGGTGGTGGTTCTTACATGCAGGAGAAGTGTCTCCACTATTTTGTAGCGGTCCGGCATGTGAGTGACCATGTCGGTCATGTTGTCCTCCGACGTCCTCACCAGCGTGGGACCGAACACCAGAGCCAGGTTTCTCGGCTCCATCTGGGAAATAACATCAAAATCTCGTTGTTGTCTGCAACTTATTCTGTTTTTCTCTCAAACAAAAACTTAAAGTTTAAGGTAAGACTACCTTATTCTTCTCGGAGTGATCTGCCACCTTCTTCAGGTGGCCCACCAGGAACTTGAGGGTGTGGTAATAGTGATCTGGGAGGTCATGGAGCTGAAAAAGAAGCAAGAATGAAAAAAAAATAGAGATGTCAAAAAGTGAATTAGATTTTAGGAAGAAAAGAGTCTCTGGCAGAAATAAACCACACACCAGTTTCTTCATGGTCTTCAGTCTGTCTTCTGTGTCTTCTATCCGGTTGGCATCAATGAAGTCATTGTATTTATCTGCAGGCAGAGAAGGTTTGAAAATTAAAATGCTAGTTTCTATATGTAAACAATATCAAGTGGCTTCAGCTATCAAGCTGATTCTTCAATAAAAATGCTCATAAAATATTTTTTTCTATTTATTTTGGGAAGAATCCGCTGGCAGCAGTTTTTATATGATACAATACACATGCACATGTGTAGTCTCACCATCAGTGAACAGAGGCTCTGGCAGTTTTCGGAAGAAAGATTTGAGCAGGCTGCTGATGACATTCAGGTCCTGCCATCTCTGTGGAGAAACAACGGGCCGGCTTTAGAAAAATAACCTTCTCTAATTGAATGATGCCTGTGATGATAGTAACACACAGACAATACAAAACACACCTCCTCAGCAGTGTTGATGTCCATGCCTTTGTTGAGATGCTCCTGCAGGTTGGACACCATGGCGTTGTTCCCGGGCACCCTGTAGATCCCGGTGTACTCCAGACCCGTCGCCTCGACAACACCGCAGCACATCTCCACTATCAGAGGGACGAACTGGGACGACAGAGAGGGAGAGGAAGACAATGAGGCAAGAAAAGGAGGGAAAACAGAGAAAAGAGAAGAATCACAATTAGGAAACTATTATTATTCTACCAAAACCAGGTCGTATAGTTTTCTTTCTTTTGTTTTATTACTGTTATCATATACTCTATCAGAATCAAATGATACTTATTTCCACAGAGGTCCTTCAGACAAGTGACATCACCTGAATATTCACACACAGGATTTACAGGAGTAAAGATGCATTAGCAAACAACTCGGCTGAAAGTTTAATGGAACAGCTCAGAGATCTTAACTCATCCTGACTTTCATGTTTCTGTCACAGTTTCTGTCATAGAAACAACTTCCTGTTCAATCCACCTCCTCCTCAGCTCTGCTGTGTTCCTAAAATAAGAGTCTCTTTGTTAAACAACCCCTACAGCAGGTGTGAATACGTCACCCTCATTATCTCAGCCACATCCTCAGTATCTTTACACAAGTATGAAATATTTCTGTAGTTTTCAGTAACATTTAAATAAAACAAAAAATGCTCGACACTGGACCAAAATGACTTTCTTCTCCTCCAGCTGAGCACAAATAGATATTTCTAAGGTCATATTTGTCAGTAAAACAACTGCATTAGATTTGAAATTATTTATGCAACTTTGGCAATCTCCAAATATCGTTTGCATCGTTGACTATTAAATGAAAACAAACCGTTAGAGCTTTGTTTTTACATGCAGAGTTTCAACCACTAGATGGAGCCACAAAGCTTCTTCACTCTGCATGTTACTCACAAAAGGCTCAAAAATAATCATGAAAAGAAGGATGACATGTTTCTGCTTTGTAAATAAAAGGAACAGCAAACAACTTTGAAGTAAAAAAAAAAGGTTCAATTCAGATCTCTGTAACTATCTGATATGTGGTCGGTCTCATCAGACAGTCGGCAGACAGACAGAAGTGAAACGCTGAGCATGAATCACGTTGTTCATTCTGGTTTACTTTGTGGTTGACAGCAGGCTGACAGTCCTCCAGTCGCACACCGAAAGCCTTTGGACTGCCTGTCTTCTTGGCCTTTTTCATGATGTTGATGCCCCACAGTGCCTTGTTGTCATCTAAACACACACACACACACACACACACACACACACACACACACACACACACACACACACACACACACACACACACACATGGACAACCATTTAAATATTAGTATTTACATTTAAAAGTAGTTTAAAATAGCAAGTTATTAAAGTGACTGTGTTTCCATCGCTGTTTTGTTTGAATATTGGTAAACACAGACCAGAACCGTGTTTGGACCCACCTGATCTGGAGGCCCGGTTCACTGAGGTGTTGTCGGTCTTCGCCAGGAGGAAGGGCGGCATCATGCGGTGAGCTCTGGGAGAGGAGTCTGGCTTGTTCCCTGTCAGACTGCACAAAGACACAAACTTTAAATACAATGAGATGAGAGGTTCGTCTTTAAAGATGGACTTCGAAATGATTTCAGTAAATATGAGGCCCAGGCTCTCCGTGTTCTCCTTCAGGTCTTCATCTTCCTCATGTCTTCATGATGACCTCAGTGAGAGATGACTGCCTCGTTCCTCTTTTTAAGTTATTGTTTCTGACAGGCTTGTAGCCCAGAGCTGCAGTGACTCTGATTACACAGAGTAAGAGACAGACATTTTGACAAATACAATCCGCCATGCTGACCTGTGTTTCCTGTAGTCGTTGAGCTTCTTGTTGATGAGAGCTTGTTTTGAGAAACCGATCTCCTGCAATCAACAGAAAGCATTAATTAGCTCAGTGTGTGTGATTGTGTGAGCTGCTCAAGACTGAACAGATATGAATGTAACCTCGTTGTCGGTCTTGCTGTTCTCCCTGATGACCCTGATCCAGGCCAGCATGTCGTCCCTGTCCTCCGCCTGCAGCAGGTACTCGCAGAAGTCCTGCGTGGTCAGCCTCAGGGTGTGTTTACGCTTGGTCTCGCTGTACGCGATGTCGATCAGGCAGCCGCGGATGCTGATTGGAGGATGTTCGTCCTGGCCGGGCCCCGCCCCCGCCCCGTGAAGCACCGCCTCCCGCTTGTCCTTGTAGAGGAAGAGCGAATGGGAGCGCAGCACGGAGAAGGCGCGTTTCCACGGCCGCATACCGCCACCGACTTTCTGTGATGAGGAGGGACAGAGACGGGGACGTGACCTTGACATGGAAACACCAACTGTCACATCATGACTCGGCTTCTGTAACGGGCCATGACAGGTGTGTTAAAGCCTGGAAATGTCCACATGACAAAGCAGCAAGCAGGAAGTGATTCTCTGTTTCTGAAATACTTTAAAAAAACAAACTGATTTACTGACAAGTAACTTTTTGCATACAAGGAATTTATCAAACCATTCAAATTCTCAGTAAGTGCAGGATCACCATCGAACATGGTCCTAACACCCTCTACATTTACACAGTGAATAAATTCACAAGCAACCACATTAAAACATCAATGTTAAAGAACTACACGAAATATAGATATAAATATTTTCATTTCATCAGATTATTAGGAAACATCATTCTATGATAAAACCCACGATGGATTCATTATTTAAAACATTCATGGAATACAAGATAAATCGATTTCAGCTGTGTTCGGTGGGAAAACTAGAAACGTTTTCAACCCCAGACTTCCAGAGTGGAGACCAATCCATTCTCAGAACATATGTAATAATAATGCAGACTCTCAGAGCAAACAGCAGTTATATGCTGTGCAACGCTCCGTTTATTTAATCTAATCTTTCCAGAATCAGTAGAATCAGTGTGTGTGTGTGTGTGTGTGACTGTAGAATCAGTGTGTGTGTGTGTGTGTGTGTGTGTGTGTGTGTGTGTGTGTGTGTGTGTGTGTGTGACTGTAGAATCAGTGTGTGTGTGTGTGTGTGTGTGTGTGTGTGTGTGTGTGTGTGTGTGTGTGACTGTAGAATCAGTGTGTGTGTGTGTGTGACTGTAGAATCAGTGTGTGTGTGTGACTGTATAATCAGTGTGTGTGTGTGTGTGTGTGTGTGTGTGTGTGTGTGTGTGTGTGTGTGTGTGTGACTGTAGAATCAGTGTGTGTGTGTGTGTGTGTGTGTGTGTGTGTGTGTGTGTGTGTGTGTGTGTGTGTGTGTGTGTGTGACTGTAGAATCAGTGTGTGTGTGTGTGTGACTGTATAATCAGTGTGTGTGTGTGACTGTATAATCAGTGTGTGTGTGTGACTGTAGAATCAGTGTGTGTGTGTGTGTGTGTATGTGTGTGTGTGTGTGTGTGTGTGTGTGTGTGTGTGTGTGTGTGTGTGTGTGTGTGTGTGACTGTATAATCAGTGTGTGTGTGTGACTGTAGAATCAGTGTGTGTGTGTGTGTGTGTGTGTGTGTGTGTGTGTGTGTGTGTGTGTGACTGTAGAATCAGTGTGTGTGTGTGTGACTGTAGAGTCAGTGTGTGTGTGTGACTGTAGAATCAGTGTGTGTGTGTGTGTGACTGTAGAATCAGTGTGTGTGTGTGTGTGTGTGTGTGTGTGTGACACTGTAGAATCAGTGTGTGTGTGTGTGTGACTGTAGAATCAGTGTGTGTGTGTGTGTGACTGTAGAATCAGTGTGTGTGTGTGACTGTAGAATCAGTGTGTGTGTGTGTGTGTGTGTGTGTGTGTGTGTGTGTGTGTGTGTGTGTGTGACTGTATAATCAGTGTGTGTGTGTGACTGTATAATCAGTGTGTGTGTGTGACTGTAGAATCAGTGTGTGTGTGTGTGTGTGTGTGTGTGACTGTAGAATCAGTGTGTGTGTGTGTGACTGTAGAATCAGTGTGTGTGTGTGTGACTGTAGAATCAGTGTGTGTGTGTGTGTGTGTGACTGTAGAATCAGTGTGTGTGTGTGACTGTAGAATCAGTGTGTGTGTGTGTGTGTGTGTGTGTGTGTGACTGTAGAATCAGTGTGTGTGTGTGACTGTAGAATCAGTGTGTGTGTGTGACTGTAGAATCAGTGTGTGTGTGTGTGTGTGTGTGTGTGTGTGTGTGTGTGTGTGTGTGTGTGTGTGTGTGTGACTGTATAATCAGTGTGTGTGTGTGACTGTAGAATCAGTGTGTGTGTGTGTGTGTGTGTGTGTGTGTGACTGTAGAATCAGTGTGTGTGTGTGTGACTGTAGAATCAGTGTGTGTGTGTGACTGTAGAATCAGTGTGTGTGTGTGTGTGTGTGTGTGACTGTAGAATCAGTGTGTGTGTGTGTGTGTGTGTGTGTGTGTGTGTGTGTGTGTGTGTGTGTGTGTGTGTGAGACACTGTAGAATCAGTGTGTGTGTGTGTGTGACTGTAGAATCAGTGTGTGTGTGTGACTGTAGAATCAGTGTGTGTGTGTGTGTGTGTGTGACTGTAGAATCAGTGTGTGTGTGTGACTGTAGAATCAGTGTGTGTGTGTGTGTGTGTGTGTGTGTGACTGTATAATCAGTGTGTGTGTGTGTGACTGTAGAATCAGTGTGTGTGTGTGTGTGTGTGTGTGTGTGACACTGTAGAATCAGTGTGTGTGTGTGTGTGACTGTAGAATCAGTGTGTGTGTGTGTGACTGTAGAATCAGTGTGTGTGTGTGACTGTAGAATCAGTGTGTGTGTGTGTGTGTGTGTGTGTGTGTGTGTGTGTGTGACTGTAGAATCAGTGTGTGTGTGTGTGTGACTGTATAATCAGTGTGTGTGTGTGACTGTAGAATCAGTGTGTGTGTGTGTGTGTGTGTGTGTGTGTGTGTGTGTGTGTGTGTGTGTGTGTGACTGTATAATCAGTGTGTGTGTGTGTGACTGTAGAATCAGTGTGTGTGTGTGTGTGTGTGTGTGTGTGTGTGTGTGTGTGTGTGTGTGTGTGACTGTAGAATCAGTGTGTGTGTGTGTGACTGTAGAATCAGTGTGTGTGTGTGACTGTAGAATCAGTGTGTGTGTGTGTGTGTGTGTGTGTGTGTGTGTGTGTGTGTGTGTGTGTGTGTGTGTGTGTGTGTGTGTGACACTGTAGAATCAGTGTGTGTGTGTGTGTGACTGTAGAATCAGTGTGTGTGTGTGTGACTGTAGAATCAGTGTGTGTGTGTGTGTGTGTGTGTGACTGTAGAATCAGTGTGTGTGTGTGACTGTAGAATCAGTGTGTGTGTGTGTGTGTGTGTGTGTGTGTGTGTGTGTGTGTGTGTGTGTGTGTGTGTGTGTGTGTGTGTGACTGTATAATCAGTGTGTGTGTGTGACTGTAGAATCAGTGTGTGTGTGTGTGTGTGTGTGACTGTAGAATCAGTGTGTGTGTGTGTGTGTGTGTGTGTGTGACTGTAGAATCAGTGTGTGTG
The DNA here is from genome assembly GCF_022577435.1 of Embiotoca jacksoni. Classification (NCBI taxonomy): domain Eukaryota; kingdom Metazoa; phylum Chordata; class Actinopteri; family Embiotocidae; genus Embiotoca; species Embiotoca jacksoni. Next base: position 989,540 of record NW_027185393.1, on the reverse strand, counting down.
TGTGACTGTAGAATCAGTGTGTGTGTGTGACTGTAGAATCAGTGTGTGTGTGTGTGTGTGTGTGTGTGTGTGTGTGTGTGTGTGTGTGTGTGTGTGTGTGTGTGTGACTGTATAATCAGTGTGTGTGTGTGACTGTAGAATCAGTGTGTGTGTGTGTGTGTGTGTGTGTGTGTGTGACACTGTAGAATCAGTGTGTGTGTGTGTGTGACTGTAGAATCAGTGTGTGTGTGTGTGACTGTAGAATCAGTGTGTGTGTGTGTGTGTGTGTGTGACTGTAGAATCAGTGTGTGTGTGTGACTGTAGAATCAGTGTGTGTGTGTGACTGTAGAATCAGTGTGTGTGTGTGTGTGTGTGTGTGTGTGTGTGTGTGTGTGTGTGTGTGTGTGTGTGTGTGTGTGTGTGACTGTATAATCAGTGTGTGTGTGTGACTGTAGAATCAGTGTGTGTGTGTGTGTGTGTGTGTGTGTGTGAGACACTGTAGAATCAGTGTGTGTGTGTGTGTGACTGTAGAATCAGTGTGTGTGTGTGTGACTGTAGAATCAGTGTGTGTGTGTGTGTGTGTGTGTGACTGTAGAATCAGTGTGTGTGTGTGACTGTAGAATCAGGTGTGTGTGTGTGTGTGTGTGTGTGTGTGTGTGTGACTGTATAATCAGTGTGTGTGTGTGACTGTAGAATCAGTGTGTGTGTGTGTGTGTGTGTGACTGTAGAATCAGTGTGTGTGTGTGACTGTAGAATCAGTGTGTGTGTGTGTGACTGTAGAATCAGTGTGTGTGTGTGTGTGTGTGACTGTAGAATCAGTGTGTGTGTGTGACTGTAGAATCAGTGTGTGTGTGTGTGTGTGTGTGACTGTAGAATCAGTGTGTGTGTGTGACTGTAGAATCAGTGTGTGTGTGTGAGACTGTAGAATCAGTGTGTGTGTGTGTGTGTGTGTGTGTGTGTGTGTGTGTGTGTGTGTGTGTGTGTGTGTGTGTGTGACTGTATAATCAGTGTGTGTGTGTGACTGTAGAATCAGTGTGTGTGTGTGTGTGTGTGTGTGTGTGTGTGTGTGTGTGTGTGTGTGACTGTAGAATCAGTGTGTGTGTGTGTGACTGTAGAATCAGTGTGTGTGTGTGACTGTAGAATCAGTGTGTGTGTGTGTGTGTGTGTGTGACTGTAGAATCAGTGTGTGTGTGTGTGTGTGTGTGACTGTAGAATCAGTGTGTGTGTGTGTGACTGTAGAATCAGTGTGTGTGTGTGTGTGTGTGTGTGTGTGTGACTGTAGAATCAGTGTGTGTGTGTGACTGTAGAATCAGTGTGTGTGTGTGACTGTAGAATCAGTGTGTGTGTGTGTGTGTGTGTGTGTGTGTGTGTGTGTGTGTGTGTGTGTGTGACTGTATAATCAGTGTGTGTGTGTGACTGTATAATCAGTGTGTGTGTGTGACTGTAGAATCAGTGTGTGTGTGTGTGTGTGTGTGTGTGTGTGTGTGTGTGTGTGTGTGTGTGTGACTGTAGAATCAGTGTGTGTGTATGTGACTGTAGAATCAGTGTGTGTGTGTGTGACTGTAGAATCAGTGTGTGTGTGTGTGTGTGTGTGTGACTGTAGAATCAGTGTGTGTGTGTGTGTGTGTGTGTGTGTGTGTGACACTGTAGAATCAGTGTGTGTGTGTGTGTGACTGTAGAATCAGTGTGTGTGTGTGTGTGTGTGTGTGTGACTGTAGAATCAGTGTGTGTGTGTGTGTGTGTGGCTGTAGAATCAGTGTGTGTGTGTGACTGTAGAATCAGTGTGTGTGTGTGTGTGACTGTGGAATCAGTGTGTGTGTGTGTGTGTGTGTGTGTGACTGTAGAATCAGTGTGTGTGTGACTGTAGAATCAGTGTGTGTGTGTGTGTGACTGTAGAATCAGTGTGTGTGTGTGTGTGTGTGTGTGTGTGTGTGTGTGACTGTAGAATCAGTGTGTGTGTGTGTGACTGTAGAATCAGTGTGTGTGTGTGACTGTAGAATCAGTGTGTGTGTGTGTGTGTGACTGTAGAATCAGTGTGTGTGTGTGTGACTGTAGAATCAGTGTGTGTGTGTGTGTGTGACTGTAGAATCAGTGTGTGTGTGTGTGACTGTAGAATCAGTGTGTGTGTGTGTGTGACTGTAGAATCAGTGTGTGTGTGTGTGACTGTAGAATCAGTGTGTGTGTGTGTGTGACTGTAGAATCAGTGTGTGTGTGTGTGACTGTAGAATCAGTGTGTGTGTGTGTGACTGTAGAATCAGTGTGTGTGTGTGTGACTGTAGAATCAGTGTGTGTGTGTGTGTGACTGTAGAATCAGTGTGTGTGTGTGTGACTGTAGAATCAGTGTGTGTGTGTGACTGTAGAATCAGTGTGTGTGTGTGTGACTGTAGAATCAGTGTGTGTGTGTGTGACTGTAGAATCAGTGTGTGTGTGTGTGTGACTGTAGAATCAGTGTGTGTGTGTGTGTGACTGTAGAATCAGTGTGTGTGTGTGTGACTGTAGAATCAGTGTGTGTGTGTGTGACTGTAGAATCAGTGTGTGTGTGTGTGACTGTAGAATCAGTGTGTGTGTGTGTGTGTGTGACTGTAGAATCAGTGTGTGTGTGTGTGTGTGTGTGTGTGACTGTAGAATCAGTGTGTGTGTGTGTGTGTGTGTGTGTGTGTGTGTGTGTGTGTGTGTGTGTGACACTGTAGAATCAGTGTGTGGTACCTTTCCCTTCTCGGTGAGGATCTGTTTGTAGTGCAGCCAGCCCTCTTTGCGAACATCACTGAAGGTGATGGTTCCCAGCTCGGAGGTGGAGTGGCGCTTGGACCGGGCCTCCTCCTGCGCCCGCAGGCTCTCCAGAGACTGGAACACACAGATGGACATTCAGAGACTCGGTCTGGAGAATGATTCAGGTATGATTGTGGTAATTAGAGCTGGTCACAGCGACTCACCCCGTCAGTGAAGAAACTCTTCACCCTTTTTGGTAGTTTACTGTCAAACAGAGAACACAAAGGTTATCATACAGACAATAATTCAATATAATAGACAATAACTCTATTATTATTGATGAGTCTTTATTTATTACCTTAAAGCGATAATATGAAGCCTTTTCTTTTCATTTCTTTTCTTTAAATAGTATATTTCACACTTGATTCATGTGTTTCTATCAATAACGGCTCTATAAAATGTGTTTTGGGATACTGGTAATATTTCTGGGACCACATGGATCTATTTTAGTAAAGCGTCTCCTTCGTCCCGTGACTTACGAGAAGACGCGTCCTTCCTCCCTGAAGGTGTTGAGCCCTTCATCGCAGGACTTGGATCTCTCCGTGGTGATGGCCAGCAGGTACGAGGAGCGACGACTTTTAATGCTGCCTGAAGTGACAAAAAGTCAAGTCAGAGGTGAAGAGAGGATGAAGAGAAAGACACGGAGGGTAAAAGAATATGTAGACACATGAATCAGAGGAGAAGTGTTTTTATGATTCAAACAGTGAGGGATTAATATGAGATGAATTAATGGGTTAAACATACTGTATGTAAAGGAATACTTTGACATTTTTGATCTTTGGCTCTTATTTTATAAACAGAAGATGAAGAGAATATTTTACCATTATAGCATCTAAAATTGTATTACATTTTTATAGCACATAACAAGAGAACTTAACGACAACCAAAGGAACATTTCAGAGGGGAACTTTAATTAAAAGAATTTGAGTTTCTGCTGTATGCACTGAAAATGTAAAAGCTAAAGAATTACTAGTTATTAGTTATTCCAGCTCTGTTTTGAATCACTGACTGGATTCTTCTGTGTAGTAAAAGCAGCTGAGGCTCATAGGTATTGTAGTTTTTAGGCCCATCGGTAATATCAAACTGAAAAAAATATAATTTGCCAGAAACATTGAGAAATAATTTCAAAGATTTTCATTGAAATAAATAAATGAAATGAAACGTCACTATGTGTCACTGAATGAGGTAACACAAGTGACTGAGTCTGTGGCCCACCGGTCGAAGCTCTGGTATTTAAAGTATTACAAACAGAACGAGTGACATTCTGGGAAAAGAAAATCAGATTTCAGTTTTCCATCAACCAGCAGTGGTTGTTCTGCCCGAAGAAGGTAGGCGGAGCCAATGGTCTGACATCACACCGGTGAATTTGCATCTCTTGGAAGATTGAAACTTTACGTTGTAAAAAATGTTTTTATGTATTTCCATATTTCTTATTACTCTCAGCTCCTCCTCCAAGTGTCTACTTAAATAAAACGATGGAACAACATCTACACGTTTTGAGTTCTTTAGCTGCAAATGTCAGTGTACTCCTTTCAGATGAGTCTGAGGCTACAAGGCCGGACAGATATACCAGTGTGCCGACATAAAGGCATTACAGTGGTGTTTAGCATTGTGACCCACTGGAGGACACAATGTACGTCAGTCTAGGCCTTCATAAAGCCCTTCAGTATTCAGAGTGGGTGAGCGAGACTCACTGCAGTCTTGAGAACGAAGTCGGACAAAAGGGGAGATGGAGGAGAGGGTGGGGGAGACAGGGGTGGAAGTGAGGGGGGCCATAGTGGAGGCCTGAGAGGTGGACACCACAGAGCAGGCTGGTACATAGCAGGCCTGGTGGTCAGTAGGACCGCTGGGTTCATCTGTCATCGTCACAGGTGAGAAACAAGGGGTGAGAGATGATGAACGGTTAAACAAGACAAGACAAGACAGACTGCGAGCGTCCTCAGGTGGGACTCTGATTGTTGAAGAGCTGTTCTGGAGGCACAAATAATCTGAAGAGGAGAACCACAGTCCTCTAGCAGGAAGATCAGACACCTGAGACACCTGAATGACAAATACAGTAAAGAAAAGTATGTAACGGCACATTGAAGTGCTGACTGAAATAAAGCAGGAGATATAACTGTCTGTTGTTCTATCATTCATACTATCATACTATTTAGTATGCCGGAACAATATTTCCCCTGCGTTCTGAATCGCACGCCATTTCTTTTTACTTCTAGTACGTACTGCAGCGACCCTAAAACAGTACGTACTATTGTATGTAGTACGTGTACAAGGACACACCACTTCATCATAGAAATGAGCCTTGACCTTTGACCCCGTTGGTCCTATCCGTCGTGATCCGTAGCACGGTGTGAAGTAAAAGGGAAAAGGATGTAATTTGGACCAAGTGCACTTCGTTTTAATCCTTCCTCTTCCTCTTCATCTTCCTGTTGTGGGCGGAGCTTCAGCGCCACCAACTGTCTCTGACGTCTCTACCTCTGCAGAGGAACAGCAAGAGCAGCATGCTGACCTGCATAATGCATCCTATATTTAACAGGATAAATTGTTTACACTTTTTTGTTTTCAACATATTTCCATATTTGTTATTTCATGGTTCCGATGTCTTCAGTTTTGTTCTTTTATGCATAAAATAGTAAAAGTAAAGAGAAATCCTGGATTCAGTAGGTGTGTCAACTTTTAACTGGTAATGTGAAACTAACAGAACTTCATATTTTTTCAAGATGTTGTTAAGTTTTAAATGTGTAAGGGAACATCTATGCGTCAATAACAGCATCATATTTTCGATGTAGAGTTAAGTGTGTTTTATTGTTTCTTCCTCTCATACCGCTTAGTTTTCTCACTGAGCTTCAGTTTAAACTATTAAATCCTCTCAGGTGATTTCTGCCTCCAGAGCGGTTCTGTTTCTGAGAACTTTCCAGAACTCCACCTGCGGTCACTTTAACAACATACGAACACTGCACAGGTAACATCATACAACATTTAACATTCAGCTCTGTTTGAAATGTCCAGGAAACCCAAAGTACTGAGGGAACAAGTGTTCTGTGGACATGACACACACACACACACACACACACACACATACACACACACACACACACACACACACACACACACACACACACAGTTGACACATAAGAAAGGTGCAGAAGAGCTCTGTAGCAACAGACGACAGAAGAAGTGTTCAACATGTTGAAGATGTCTGTCCTCCAGGATTTCATGGATTTTTTTTTTTTGTGATGTTACGATCATAAAAGATTTTGCAGCAGATTTTCTCAAAAACTGTCTGTGATGTAATTTGCAGCGTTTCAAGTGAGTTTTTTTACGTAAAATTTCAGGAATCCGAAGAAATTGCGAGTCAAGAACATCCAGTAATATGGAATCACTTCCTTTGATAATAAACATTTAATTACATGATTTTATTGTGAAGAGCAGATTTCCCACAAACTTCCTGTTTCTCCTCTTGTTCTTCCTCTTGAGTTTTATTTGGTGATGAGTAAAAAGGAGCAGAGCCTTTTTTTTTGTTAATAAAGTGAGTTTTGTTTGTAAAGATTTACTTTGTCGTTAATAGTTTCAGCACAGATTCTGCTGACGATGTTTTTTTGCAGAAAAATGTTGGTAGTTCTCAAACTACAACCCCCCGCAAGTATTGCGGAGTTTGCTTGAATTGGCGTTAATTGTTGTGATATGATGATTTCCTGGAGGGACTGACTCACTGACGGTTTAATAACTCCATCCTCAGACACCATATTAAGCAGTTAATGTAAAAAGATATTACTGCATATTTTGCTGCATTCAGGATGTTTTGAGGTACATTTTGAGTCAGTGCTGACGAGGTCTGACGTCTAAGTCGGTTGCTACAGAGAGAAGGTCACTAACCTATGAAGGGGATCGAGGACAGGGAGTCAAATGCATGCTGGGCCAGGCTACCGTTGGCTCTGCGGCCGAAGCCGGTTCCCCCGGAGACGGGGGAGGGCGTCCCGGGTGAAGGTGCCAAACCGGGCGGCTCCGGAGACTCCACAGGTGTGGTGTAGTGGGGATGTCTCAGAGCCTGGACGGGAGTCCGACGGCCGGCGGGCGGCTTCTGCCTCAGGACCACCTCCTGATGCAGGGACATGGGGGAGATGACCTCCCTGTCCTCCCCCAGCCGGACCCTGTCCTCCTCCGAGGCGGACAGGGCGGGGGTGGACTGGGGTCTCGGCGCCATCCCTCCATCGCTGTCCACGGGGCTGCTTCTGCTGCCAGGGCTCCAGTTGGGGAGGGGGCCGCTGTAGCCGGGCTCTCTGAAGGAGTGGGCCTGCTGGAAGAGGTGGCCGGCTTTACGGGAGAAAGACGGACTGTAGCTCTTGTAGCCCACCAGCTCTTCCTCTTTGACTCGCCTCGTTTGGGGCTCAGCGACCTGCTGACCTGGCTGCCTGCCACTGGGGGGCGCTGTGGAGGAGGTGGTGATGGGGGACGTCACTGTGGTTTGGTGCTGATGTCCTCCTGACACTTTCTGCTCTTTGTGTTCACTGAATTTGGTGGTTTGGGAGCCTTGTGAAGTGTGTTCGTAGCGTGGGGACACCAGAGCCGAGGCCTGGGCCAGTGTTTCCACAGAGCGCCCGTAGTTGTGCTCGTACTCTGCGTAGGCTGCCAGCAGGCTCTCTGAGCACGACCTGCTGCCTGGCCCCGACACGCCCCCCCAACCCCCGAGCCAGTAGGAGTCGTGGGAAGCAGCGGCTGCCTGGTGGTGGTACAGGAGGGTCTCTCTCCTGCGGTGCTCTGCAGAGGACATGGAGGCGGCTGCCGGTCCAGGACCGAGCGCCAAGCCCAGCCCCAGCTCTGCCAATCGGTCCTGAGATATACTGCGGTGTCGGGGGGACATGCGCTCTGCAGCCTCCGCCTGGCTGTAGTACCAGTCTGACAGCGCCTGGTGACAGAGGGCGTCGGTGTGAGCGCGGGCAGACGCCGGCAGGCTGCTCTTCCGGGGCGCAGGCAGAGTCGCAGAGGCGATGGCAGCGTTGTGATTAGCGAAGTGGAAATCCAGAGCACTGAGGGCCGACGAGGAGCGGCCGCGGTGCCGCCCCGACGGGACGAAATGTCCGCTGGATTCCTCGGGAGCCCCGGGCCAGCCGGAGGTTGGGGTAGAAGCCGCAGGGGGGCGGTTGTCCAGTAGCGAGGAGGCGGGGCAGGGTCGACACTGCCAGTTGTCCAGCGGGCTGTGAGGGCTGTGGCTGGGCGGGGGGGCGGTGGAGCTGGGCTTGGTGGAGGGGTAACAGAGAGGCGGCGGATCAGGAAGGTTCTGGGCCTCACCTGAATACGGCTCGTTACCTCTCAGGTAGACGTCCTGGGAGTACGCCTGCAGACAGGAGAGGGGGGCACAAAGTCAAAGATGACGGAGGGGATAAAAGAGCATCAATGGCAGGAGCAGAGAGGAAGAGGCTCCATGCAGCAACGGTGAGAGGTTCGTACTCTACAACCAACTTCGGGGCAATTTATTACAGCATTGCAACTGTATTCTTGTCAATTATCAGTTATTCCTTGTCTATTTTTTTTTATTTTATTTCATTCTCTAAATTATTCTATTTGATTGTAACAGTAACACTAATGTATATTTTTTCATTACGACAGTGGATCAAAAAGTTCTGAGACTGTTTCTGTTGCGTGTGAGCGGCTTCATGAGCTTCACGGAGCTCATGAAGATATCACCTTCATCAGTTAGTGTTCCAAGTTTTGTCTCTCGATCATCGTCAGCGCCTGAGTTTTGTCGACGTGGACTTGATCAGAGGGTGAACGTCAAACTCAGGAACGTGCAGTGAGGACTCTTGAAATGCTCCAGGAAGCATGTAGCAATGAAGCGATGAGCGGGGCGAGATACCTGGAGTGACCTTCGTGTTTCCAGACCGTCAACACCGAGTTCTGCTCAGGAAAACATTCGCTGCGCCTGAAACCACATCAACTGTCTGGATTTGGCTCTTCTGCAACTTTTAGGTGCATGCGGGAAATCTCAGATGCACTCAGATCAGCGTTCACAAAAACATGTGTAACTCAGGTGCTAATGTTGATCCAGAGACGAAAGTTGGACTACTTGGTCACAAAGGTTCCATCTTCCCTCTGCTCTGTGCATGGTAAGGTGTCGCGCTCTGTTCCCGCACAACAGAAACAGTCTTTGAACTTTCGGGTCCACCTTCGATACGAAGGATTTAAATAGAAATGCAGACAAATCTGGAAGGAAAAGGCTGAAGATGTGTCTCTCCATACTTTACAACGAGGCACCAGCCTGTCCCCTCACACCCAACATGTCCATCTTACATCACTTCATTTCTAAAATGGCTCAGTGATTTTCTGGGAACTGTTTTCAGCACACTAATCCACATTTGTTGTTCTTATGAGTGTTTATGATGGCAGTGTTGTTTATGAGGTCATTTCATGTCACAGTTTGTGGTAATGAAGGCGCGTGTTGGTCAGCGTGACTCACTGGTGTGTTTGTGGTCATATTTAGGGCTCTGTGGATCAATAGGAGAGTTCAGGTGTTGACAGTTCTTGTTAGTAGATTTGTTGCTGCACATTGGATTTTTTTTATGAAAAATTAAACATACCTCTAATGTTATCTTTCAAATGGCCATGAATAAATGGCTTTAAATCAAACTCTGACCATTATAGCTGCCATAAAAATCACAAACCAGCATTTGCAAATATTTTTGAGCCGTTTTCTTTAGTTTTTAGATCCTTCTTTTGGTTGTTGTGTACAAAACTTCCTTCCATGGATTCCATTATATTTATATAATCTAAAAAAACATACTTCTTTTGTATGTGTATTGATACTGCAGTCCTTCCTGCCCATGCACAATTAAAAATACACAATCACTGCTGTGACACAAATGTCCTCGCTGACTGTTGGCTTCAACATGTGAAGAAGGTGAAAACCAGGAGAAGAGAAAATAGAAGAACGATAATACTCACACTTACCAACTGCAACACATCCTCATCCTTTGGCATGATCGAGAGCTCCAGAATGTTTTCACTACAAAAAAAAAAAAATCATTAAAAAAAAATCACTGAGAAGTCGGAAGAGAAGATGAAATGAGATTTACGTTTTTACACCACGGTCCCCTCACCTGTTCTGGATGAGCGTGATCACCTGAGAGTAGGTTTTCCCCAGAATGCTCTCCCCGTTCACCTTCACCAGTCTGTCCCCTGGAGGACACACACACACACACGCACACGCACACGCACACACGCACACATTCACAGGAAGAGTGAAGAGGTTATGGAGCTTTAAGGATAAATAAAGCCAGCGGTTGTTTTTGGCTGCTCATTGATTGTGTGTGTGAATCCAAACCTGCTGTCAGCTACTGAATCAAGGAGTTTCTCTTTTATAACGACCTTCAGTGTTGAATGTTTGAGGTCGAATAAGTGAAGAGTTGTCACCAAAAAGCAGTAAATGGACACACACACACACACACACACACACACACACACACACACACACACACACACACACACACACACACACACACACACACACACACAGAGACACACAGACACCTGACACATACACACACGCACACACATACACAGAAACACATACAGAGACACACAGACACACACTGAGACATACAGAGACACACAGAGACACACACACCGAGACAGAGGAGAGATACAGACAGAGAGGGAGAGAGCAGCGAAGACAACCACTGACCTGGTGAAGAGTCTACATGATATAATTGGAGCTTTCACTGTTTATTATTATACAGTAAAAATGTGATCACGGATAATTTCCCTGTATATGCATATTGCTTTATTTTGTATTTTAACTCTATTTGTGTTTAATTTGATGCATTTTATTTCTTTTCTACATTTTTTAAATGTTCCTTTATACGTGAAACACTGCACGTAATTGTCTTGCTGTAAAGCACCTTGAGCTGCATTTCTTGTATGAAAGGCTATACAAATAAAGTTTATCGTTATTATTATTATTATTATTATTATTATTATTATTATTATATTTTACCTGGGAACCGCACGGCACGCATGAAAAATGGGTGTCAGTTCTATTTCATAAATGACACGGCACACGCGAAGGTGAGACACAGGTGAGACGCAGGTGAGACGTACGTCTCAGTGTGTTCCAGGTCTTAAAGACTGTTTAAGACCTTTTTAAAAGCACAGAAAACTTTAATATCTCACAGATAAATTTACTTCTGAGGGCTTTGTTAGAACTGAATTAAATACTTTCAAGTATTTTTCAAGACCTGCAGGAACCCTGAAAGACATAAGGTAGCCCAAAGCCTGAGAGACGAAACCCAGGGCATTAAAATGTGCTGTGCATTTACTCCTGTTTGTTCACATCACTGCTCTGAGGCCTCTGTCATCAGAAAGTGGCAGCTGGACATGTTTCAGCGAGTGTGATGAGCTCTGCTGTTTCTCACCCACATGTCACTTTCCCTGCAGTCTCTCAGCGTGGACTTTATGTTTTGTGTCGTTCATGTTGTGAGATGTGAGCGTCTTCTACCTGTACACAGTCCGGCTTGTTGGGCAGGACCACTTTCTTTGACACTCTTCACAAAGATGGTGTCCATCGGCTCCAAACGAGAGCGCTGACAACCTGAAACATATAAACCCCGAATCAGCAAACCGCTCCTGGGCTGAAAATATCTGCAAAGCCCACGAAGTTGAATCAGCTCCACCTCCACATGAAAACAACCAGTCCACCGTACACTTCTCCTCTGAGTTATAAAACTCAACAGATTCAATAGATGCTCTGGGAGTGTCGAGACACTTCAGAGAAACAGTGAGTCACTCATTATATAAATCAGAGATGAAACTTTATTCAACGATGATCAAACATTCAACACTCACCTTTTCCAGTTGCATTTCCGTTCTCTTCATCCTGTGGGAGAAACACAGAGCAGGTGTCAGAGGTGAGGACGACCACAGGGGGCGCCGCTGAGCTCACAGACTCAGTCTGACTGAGTCCAGCTGACTCTGCTGCTGTTTAATTAGTCTGAGCATCTTAAGAACTGCCTGACTGCCTGTCTCACACTCTGTCTCACTGCCTGTCTCACACTCTGTCTCACGTTCTGTCTCTGGGTCTATCTGGAGGCTTTGCTGAGTCGGCTCATTCCTGACGTGGACACACGTTGTGCATGTGGACTGAGCTCTGCTGCAGCACAACATCCACCTCCATCCCTCCCAGAGCGACGCCAACATGCTTGTCTGCAGTCACACAGCAGGTGAAATGCACCACCATGAAAGTGTTCACTCATTAAACCCGTTATGATGTTTGGAGGCCGGTTCTCCTCATCAGCATATTCCTGTCATTTGTACAATATGCACAAGATTTTCTATTTTGGCAAATGTTTGATCAAACTTCACCAAAATGTTTTAAAATACACCAGAAATCAACAAGATTTTATCATCAACATTTTGTCTCTGACCATTTTAAGTGTAAACAGACAAAAGTAACCCAGTTTTGTGTGCTGTCTTCCCTTCGTACACTCACATATAGAACACTTACATGTTAGTACATTTACTTGTATAGTACTTTCCACAAAGTAGTGTTGTCTCAAACCAAAATATCCGTAACACCTGAATGCATCACCTGCCAACATATCTTTGATTATTTAACCTGTGACCTCTGTTTAACTCACACAGTAAACACACTGATGGCTTCTACCCAGCAGCAGTATAGTAGACATGTACAACTTCTATTTGTATATTGTGGTGTTCTGCTGCAGCTGCAGCTTCGTCAGCCACCACAGTTTTAAAACACTGCAGGTCTGTGGTGCCTACCTTTCCAAAAGTCTCCAGCGTTTCATACTCAGTTTGTGGATCGTTCTGAGTACACCGTCCAGGTGCTCATAGAGGACTGCATGTTTCCGTACTTGACAATGTGAACACATTTGTGCTCTCAAAATACTGAGTGTTAGTACGTAAGTACGTGATTTGGAACACAGCACATTTCTCCTCAGTGGTGCAACCAACCATCAACCAGCAGAGACGTCACCTGTTGGTTTGTGAACGTTATGAAGCCTCCAGTTCAGATTCTGTCCATCACCATCTTGCTAGCAGGAAGTGACCATATTTGGACGAGCTGGGGGAGGAGCCCCCCAATCAGATCTGACTGATCGGACTGATCTGATTGGAAACCTGACGAAACTGCGTCCCGCCCACCGATAGCTGTAACCTGACTGCACCACAGGCCTGTCAATCAAACAGACACGCCCCCAAAAACAGGTCTTCTTGAATCTTCTTTTCTAATGAATGAGGGATTATTTTCAGATGGACCTCCAGAAAACTAATAAGAAGGAGTGACTTTAGCTAACAACACCGAGATAACTGATGGACACATTTTATTCACTTTGGATTTGATGAGAGAAGTTGAATGGGAGTCTATGGAGCCGGAGGCTTTTTGGAGCCGACCTCTAGTGGCACTCGCTGGTATTGCAGCTGAAGACACTTCTGGATCAGAACCATTTTACAGACCCGGAAGCTACAAACACTTTTATATCCAGTCTATGGGTGCAACCTGTAAGTGGCTTTCTCTGTGGCTCCAAAGGTTCAGGGTTAAAATCCTAGTGCCGATATCTAAAATTATTTCTATTTGTATTCATAACGTGGATTTTCTGTTGTTACAGCTGTATCTTTGTATTGTGTTTGCCTGCAGGGACGTTTCAACTATTCTTTGTTAGTAAATTTGTCGGCTTGGCGTGTTTGTCCATTTCCCTCGGAGTTAAATGTTTAAATGAAATGTTAACCATACTTTTAATACAGTTCAGATTGTGGTCGCATAATTAGAGGGAGGTACATGTTAGTTTCAGGATGACAGATTATTTTCCAACATTTACGAGACTGAAGGTCAAAGTACGTTGCAGTCTGTTACCTTGAGGCTGTGGATGGACGACTCTGGTGGGTAGACGATGAAGTGGCGCAGGGTGAAGCCGAATCCCTGCGAGGTTTTCTGGAGGAAAATGGTCCGTGGGCCCTGCCATGACATGCCCTCCACCTCACCTGACGACAGGGGCCGGCGTCTGTTCTCATTGGACGACACCATGCCATCTCTCCGGCCTTTAGCCTGTTGGGAGGAGAAGAAGGAGCAAACGTTTAGATCGGTGACTCTAAACTTTCCTTTTTCCTCAATGAACAGGGACGAAATGTTACCATGGGAACCTCGAAGTACGTTGTGAATATCATTTTCAGGGGTCTCCACTGGACTTGTGTGTGCAGCCACAGTTGAATACATGTAAAAGGAAGTGTGAGTGGGTGGATGTGGGCGTATGTGGTCCATTCACTGAGGCTGAGCCCACATCTGAATCCCACCAATGCCAAGAATTTCTCAGAGACTTCCTCTCCAAAGAGGAAGCTCTGCTTTCACCAACAATCTCACCTATAATCACATAATTACATCCAGCCAACAATAGAGGAGGTAAAAATACACACCGTCTATAAATAACTAAATAAATGGTGAAACAACAGGAATTTATCAGGGCTCATAAACACAGATCTGGAAAATCAGATTAACAAAAGACAAAGAGGCACACAGGACTGAAATCATCCACGAACATTAGAGTGGGGTTCAGAAGGTGAAAATGAAACCAGTGTTTTAGATGCAAACACAAAGCTTTATAATCTGTAGCTCCAGCATGCCTGGACGAGACTTTATATCCACAGTACATGTTCTTTGATCATTAGTTTATAAATGATCAGATGATGCGAGGGCTCTATAGGTAGATTGACCAAATGTGGAGATGATATGATAAATACATTTATACAACAAGTAGGTCCGACCCAGAAATCTGATTGGTCAAATCATCATGACATCACACCCTGCTCATCACCAGAAATATCACTCCACCTTCTCAATGGGAATACACAATTAGAATGGAATTTCATATATGTAATATAATGCAGTTTTTACTTGTTATAGGTCTATTAAATTTGAACCTTTTGGTAAAATCCATTTTTTTTTGGCACCCGTACCGTAACACCACGGATAGTCGCGCACTTTAAATCCTAGCGGTGGCTACCTGGACCGGTTTGGTTTGAATACGACATTGTGCTGAAATGTTAAAAACACATGAGTCCACGGATATCTTTGTTAGTCAGATATCTTTGTTCCAACCACACTGAGCTAGCTGATCAGTTTAGTGTTTCTATGTTCTGTATTTATTCAGTTGGAGACTAGAAATCTTCTCTGTTGCTAGTGTGGTTGCTAAGGGTCGGACTACTTCCTGGAGTAGTAAACATTACATACGTTACATAAGAGTCTACTGACGTCACTGATTGTTTTCCAGTTCTTAGTCATACCCATGTGTTGCCATGGAAATGGAGATCGCACGAACAAAAAGTTTGATATTTTGAGAGTGAATTGCTCCACAATATGAACACATTTAGATTACATGTTTTATTTAGTTGATAACTTAACTCTAATCGCAATATTACAGGAGAGGGTGTGGTGTAATGTCATTATTTAAAAAATACTTGTTTTTGGGGCCGTATCTGTTTGATTGACAGGCCTGTGGTGCAGTCAGGTTACAGCTATCGGTGGGCGGGACGTAGTATCGGCAGGTTTCCAATCAGATCCACCGCTGGCTCCTCCCCCAGCTCGTCCAAATATGGTCACTTCCTGCTCCAAACCGCTCCGAACTAACAAGATGGTGACGGACAGAATCTGAACTGGAGGATTCATAACGTTCACAAACCAACGATGACATCACTGATGGATGATACTTGGTCAGGTATAGCACACAGCCCTGATGTATTAGCACTTTAAAAGATTCATGTCTAAAATGTGAGCAAACAGTTGTACATTTTACTAATTAAACATCCAGCAGGCAAACATCAACTTTAGCATTAATTTGGAGTCTGCCAGTGAATGTCTGTCCCACTGGTTTGGTCTCCTGAGACACATGTGGCTGCAACATCCACTTCCTTCCCAAGCCAGTTGCAAAGTGTTTAGTGTTGGTCAGCGAGCATGCACTGGTATATTTAAGGCTTTTTGGAAGGAAATAGCTGCCTGCAGATTAAACCAAACTGTAAATGTAAAAACAATAAGCTGAAAGGAGCTAAAATGCTCCACATGCAGAGCGGATATTTTCTCTGGCTGCTCAGTCGTGCAGGTTGGGCTATAGTTTGTCCACCACTTTATTTGTCATCAGTAAAATGTCCTGTCCTTTACTCTGAGCGTTAAAAACAAATTTTAAACAGATTTAAATAAAAAAACAAACACCATCTATTCACTAGAGAGCACACATTACTGTCATCAACACATACAGAGCTGCCACACACAACACATTCAGTACAATAAACACTTGGAGCCGACTCAGCCAGTTAGAAAAACAGAAGGAAGTGTGTTTGTAGAGACAGGAAGTGGAGAGCGGAGACCTTCGGAGAGGTGATCTGGTGAAACCTTCGCCTCTAAGAATAGTTTCAGGGAGGAGACCCACACTTTCCACAGGGGGAAGCCAATCACTGCACATCCATTCTCACATTGTGTGTTCATGCAAACAATAATCATTCACACAAACTCTTATCAAATCAACTGACAAGCAGTGTTTCACTTAGACTGAAAATCAGAGAAGTCTGTTGGTTGATTTGTAGCTGAGTTTGTGACCTGCTGCGACCTGATGAACCATCCTGACCACTCAGGTCGTCTGCTTCCTGTCCCCAGAGTCACAACTAAACATGGAGAAGCAGCGTTCAGTTTCTATGTTCCACATATCTGGAACGAACTCCCAGAAAGCTGCAGGTCTGCTGAGACTCTCCGCTCCTTTAAATCAAGACTGAAGACCTTTCTGTTTGCTGCCTTTCACTGAACTACATCTGAGGATCTTATTTCTTTATTCTATGTCTGATACTGCACTGTAACTTTTAACCTGTTTTAGCTTGTTTTTGTTTGTTTAATTTTAACATTTTAATCACTGTTTTTAATTGTTTTTAAATGTATTTTTCTTTTGCTTTAAAGTCTTGATGTGTTTAATGTTTTTATGTGAAGCACTTTAAATTGCCTAACATGCCAAAAGAGTTCAAACATGGTTCACTGTTATATTTAAAGTTTTTTACTTTACACTGACTTTTCAAACTTGGATAAGGACCCACTCGTATATTATTACACAACATTTATTCTCCTCACGAACAGCTTTCCAAACACAAAGAAATAACCTCAGAGGATTCCTGCCCACTGACATGTCTCTCTCTCTCTGTGTGTGTGTGTGTGTGTGTGTGTGTGTGTGTGTGTGTGTGTGTGTGTGTGTGTGTGTGTGTGTAAGATATTTGTTGTGTTAAATCTCCTCATCATCCAACATCTCCACAGGTGACATTTCACACGAGTGAATAAACGCAGAGGTGAGATGTTGCACATTCTTACCTCCCTCTGTCTCACACACACACACACACACACACACACACACACACACACACACACACACACACACACACACACACCGAGTGTGAGGTGCCAACATGCCAGAGTGTGTTTTTAATGAACGAGGTGATTTTATTTGCCAGCTCCGTGTGTTTGTCTGTAGCTTCACTTCTCCTCACAGCTCTACTGAATCACAACAAGACCGCACAACGAAGCAAAGCAAATACACACAAAAAGGTTGTCGGTTTGTATAACTGAATCTGAATTTGTTTGCTTGAAATGCTCATCACCAGTGGAGTGATAAAGAGAGTCTGACCTTTCTCACATTCAGACAGGAAACCAACATTAAAGTCCTGTTTTGTTTGTGTTCTGCTTTTTTTTTTTTCACCATTTGAGGTTTGAGCTTTGTTAAACTGCCTCGTCTCATAACGCTCTCTTATTCTGCAAAGGTTTAATGGTGCTGATTGTAAAAACTTGTTGCTCAATGAACTCCAAGAATTCCCGTGACGGTAGTGGCTTAATATGTGTATATGTATATTATTTCAGATTTTCTCAAAATTCTGTTATATTATGCACAACAGTTGGACGTAAAGAAAAACGTGGAGATCTCTTCATCCCGAACTGTATAGTATGCAAATTTTGGTTTAGGATGAGACTGTTCAGTACTCCCTGTGAAATATCCTCACAGTATATCTACGGTACGTACCAACACTCAATAAAGATCACTTTCTACCCGGAACGTTTTGACGGTGCAGCAGTTGTTCTGTCTCGTCTACAGTATGCTAACAGTGTTAGCCCTCAAACCTGCAGGCCCTGTGTGATATTTATGAACGATGCATGAAGTCTCAGTAAAAAATGTCCTCAGTGTGGACAAACAGAGAAAAAGGCAGCATGACGCGGTGCAGAAGTAAAGCTGAAGCTGCACTGCTGGCTTTAAAGGTTCATATCAGTTCATTATGAATATGCTGCATCTTTCTTTCATCTTATCTGTAGTTAAAAAGAAAGTGGTACTCATGTTTTCTCATTAATTATTCTGCATGTACAAGGCATTTAAATGCCTTCACTGTTATGGAAAGTATTATGGCCAGTGACTGATATTATTATTCAGTACTATAATATATTTATTATTTCAAATTTAGCATTTGGAAATTAAATCACAATGCATTTCTTTAGTTTTGTCTGCTTTACTTATGCTACTTTACCTTTATATCATGAAATGTGATGATGTAAAAAGTATTTTTAAATGTAAAAAAAAAAAAAAAGCTTTTTCATCACAGAAAAAAGGAATGATTCACTTTTTATTCTGTTCCAAAAACTACTACTTGCTGCAGGAGATGAATATATTTCTGTCCACACATCCAAGTCTGCAGTTTTTCACAAAGAAAAGCTTCATAACGAGCCATTAAATGAATACTGACACAGCAGGATGAGTTATATTTCTTAACATGATTGATTCAGTGGAAATTTAACTGGACTGAAACACAGGATGACATTAGGTTGAGTGTTGCCTGAGAGCAGGTGAGTCATGTATTATGGATTAAATTAGAGTTACTTGTAGTCAATACCGACGACCTTAGTTAATGTTCATTCATATCAAACACATAAAACCCACAGAATCAAAACTATAGTAAGATCATATGTAGTTTAAAGTTCACAACCCTGCACACTCAGGACATCAGAGCCGACTCAGCTCAGCTCATCATTTACGTTTGCCAGCCGCTCATCAGTTTGTTTTTCTGTCTGAACGGACCTGAAGTTCGTATTCATTTGTCTGAATATCGTATTGATTAAAATCTGATCTGACGTTCAGACCAAAGCAGAGCTGAACAGAGTGACACAACGAAAAAAAAGACCACTACACAGTTAACATAATACAAAGTGACAGACAGACAGACACACACACACACACGATTTTATATAAAGCTGCGTGAATCTGTGTGCGTATCGAGGGCATCAGCATCACCCCATCCCCTCTGCTAGCGAGTCAACTGGCCCCCTCAGAGCTACGTTACATAACACCTACAGGAGGCACAGAGACGTAACACACACAAACACACACTCACACACTTGAATGAAGCGACCACATGCAGAAACTTCCTCCAAATCGTAGCTGATGACAGCAGTTGTGCTCATCACTTCGCTGTCCCCGTCCCAACACGGGTTCACGCTGCTCATAACGTGGATCATAACGGCATGACGACAGAAAACAGCAGCGGACATGTTTCCACTGTTTCTTTCTTCAACAACATGTAGTTATACAGGAAGCTGAAGCGCATGGGAAATAAATGAAATCAAGACTTCTTACGAGATTTTTCCTCTCCCAGCCACCGCCCATTTTTCACATGTCAGAGGACGTATGTGCACGTATATTTCCAGCTAATTTGACTTTAAAACTACACCAATGAATATTCTTATACAAACCAGGGCTCGAAACGCCGTGCGGTGTGGAAGGATGGAAGGAGTCACCGGCTGTGACTCTACGAAGAGGTTTAAGGCCTTTCAGCTCACCGTTTTGGTTTTTCTGGCCTGGAAGTGCACTGTTAGCTCGAGTCTCACCACTTTCATAATAAACCTCATTTCGAAAAAACAAAACAAGCAGGTGAGGTCTGATAAACCCGCTGCACACCACCTTCCACTGCCAACACCAGACAGCAGACAACGTTAACGACCAGCTGGTGAACACTAGTCAGTTCGTTGAAGGAGAATATGTAAGATTTCTAATTAAAAAATGAAGAAATAAATGAAAATGATCTACAGAATGTGAAGAAATAAAAGCGTTGATGAAAGTTCAAAGACCTCCAATTTTTGTGCTGCACAGATGTTTGCTGAGGTTAGCATGCTAACCAGCTAGCCCTGGCCCGTCCTGTCAGGTCAGACAACAACACGGTGACCCGACAGTTACCAGCACCTGAAGCTGTCATGACTGCACCCATCCAATGCTGAACTACAATTGTTCTTTATGTCATCATTATTGGTTCATTGCATATAAACGTCTAAAGCAAAGGTCAGACTACATGAATATATAACAAATAAAGGTCTGAACTATACAGTAGGGTGTTGGAAACCAAATCTGACACAGGGACCAAGTCAATAGACAAAAATATTGTGTAGTCTGTTACCCTCATAAACTTCAAATAATCTATAAAAATCCCTATTTAATAAAATGGGAGGATAAGAACCAGGGTTCTCTCTGTGCTGACATAGATCCAATAATTCAGAACACTTATATTGTAGGTCACACTTCTACTTTTCCTTGAAATAAAAAAAGGTTTTGGATGCTGTTTTGTAAAGTATTATCAGATGGCCAAATGTCAAGTTTACAGCTTTGAATATTAACTGAAGTACAAAAAGGTCACAGACGTATTAATAAATTAAATATAATTTGTTCTTCAGTGGTTTCTGAGGACGTCCCTGCTGTTAAAGAGTTGTGAGACCGTGTGTCTCAGATGTTCTTGGGCAGAATATCAAATATTTTTCAAATGTAATATTATTTCACATTGGTGAATGTGACTGATTACCCAGGACAAGCGGTGGCGCTGTATGACCCGTCTGGAGCCCCGTCGTCGTGGTGATGCGATGGGCGTGGGACGGGGGGAGGTGTGAGGTGAGACGCCCCTTAAAACGGCCAGCCAGATGCAGCGAGGTTCGGCGTCGCTACAGTCCACGCCGACAGAACACTGGAAGCGCCACTCGTGGCCCGACGGAGCTGGTGCGACACCCGACACCCTCAGCATAGCACCTCCACATCTACACCAACACGGACCGTCTGTGCAGCAAACACACACTGATACAGACGAGTCGTCGCGCGGCTTCACGCCCCGGGGCTGAGATGTCTCGTCGCCTTTGAGCGATCTCTGCTTGACGCATCGCAGCCCGAAGTGGCAATCGAGGCTAAATCGATGGAAAACACAGAAAAGTCAGTCGTCTCCATCCGAACTCTGGATGCAGAGCAACGAGTCTTCAATGTGTGAATTTGTAATCCTTGTGTTGGATTTATCTTGAGCTTCATAATTCATGTATTTCCTCCTTTGGGCAACTTATAAGATCATGTTTCGTAGGTCTATAGGTGGTCCAGCCATCATGATCCAATCCAAAGCAAGAAGAGCATCCAGTGTCTGACTGGATCAGACTTCATCATTGGTTCAGTTTTCTACCGTGTGCTCTTCAACTAGTCCTCATTTGTTTTTCATCTGGGTTTGATTTGGCCCTTATCTTTGAAATCAGAGGCAAATTTCTTTAATTGAAACAGGGAATCTCAACCTTTTCTTGCCCTCTCTCCTCTTTCATGTGGTCCGATTCATCGCAACCATCCAAGCATTGTGAGTAAGAAACAGCGTCGGTTCCACGGTGACTACAGCGGCAGCATTAGTCTCCAGCTTCAACTCTTCCTCTCCAAAGCTGTCAGAGTAAAGTTGTCCTCATGACGGAGGAGTGGTTTGCTGCTGATGTTCGCATCGGTTTAAATTTAGCACCCATGTCTGAATTTCCAAAACAAATCCATCCCGGACCAGTTGGATCTGAAAACTCCTGCACCAGTTCAGAAGGCAGTTTTCTTGCCAAACTCGATTTTAAAAGTAGAAACGATGTCTCAGATCCCGTGAGTCGCCCTCCACCAGGCTCCACAGTGCATCGCTGGCTGTGGCTGACTATCTTTATTGCCGTCTAAGTATATCCTCCCTCCTCTCCACCCTGCCGTTCCTCTCTCTCCCTCCTTTGGGTCTATTTGCTGACATCCCTGCATCATCCTCTCTTTCTCTCTCTCCGTCACATTCCTCTCATCCTTCAGCCTCACAGTCCAGCCCATTGGTCGAGCACCGAGCCATGCAACCCTCTCTCTCTCTCTCTCTCTTTGTGTGTGTGTGTGTGTGTGTGTGTGTGTGTGTGTGTGTGTGTGTGTGTTTGTGTGTGTGTTTGTGTGTGTGCTGGGTCTCCCTGTCGCCTCCCTTTAGACTCACAACCTGGTGGCTGATGCTGTTGTTCGTGTTCAGAGTACACTTTAAAACTACGTGTGTACTTCTACAACCATCAGTTTTTTAATAATTGATGGACAGAATAGTCGTGAAGAGCAAAAACAACGAACATTTTCCGTTTCCAGCTTCTGAAATGTGAAGATTAGCTGCATTTTTCTATTTAGTCTTCGATTCCACACATTTCTATAAAACCATGAACAGTGACTTGAGTAAATAATTAACATCACAAAAACCTAGGTAAGGTCAGAGGTTATTTATTGTAAACTGAGGTTATCGATGACATTTAAACAGGGTGATAATCTGTTGCATTTAGTTGTGTTTTCATGTTGCTTTCTTTCACTGGTTGTAAAATTGTTAAATATTTTGTTACTGCATTACATTTTATGTCATTTGACCAAGTGGCAATCAGCAATGATGTCACTGGTTGGTTTGTGAGCAACAATCAACCAGACACGCCCCCAAAAACAGGTCTTCTTGAATCTTCTTTTCTAATGAATGAGGGATTATTTTCAGATGGACCTCCAGAAAACTAATAAGAAGGAGTGACTTTAGCTAACAACACCGAGAGAACTGATGGACACATTTTATTCACTTTGGATTTGATGAGAGAAGTTGAATGGGAGTCTATGGAGCCGGAGGCTTTTTGGAGACGACCTCTAGTGGCACTCGCTGGTATTGCAGCTGAAGACACTTCTGGATCAGAACCATTTTACACACCTGAAGCTACGAACTCTTTTATATCCAGTTAATGGTTTTCACATCATGTGTATTATCCCCTGAAATTGAATTAATTAAATGAGTTTACATTAATTAAAATAATGAAATAAAACGTACTGTCTGTCTGTCTGTCTGTCTGTCTGTCTGTCTGTCTGTCTGTCTGTCTATCTATCTATCTATCTATCTATCTATCTATCTATCTATCTATCTATCTATCTATCTATCTATCTATCTATCTATCTATCTATCTATCTATCTATCTATCTATCTATTATCTATCTATCTATCTATCTATCAACACAGCTCTTCTTCTTGTCTTTGAGACGTTGTGTCATGTTTCCTATTTTGCATGTGTGGAATGTGTCAGCGTAGGCAAACACACCATTGTAGTATGAATAGAAATGTGTGCAAGTATGCAGTGTTGACTTCAAGTCTGCAGACACAGAAATACCAAACTGCTTTTTAAAGAACACAACCAGGATTTTTGAGTTTTGGGAGTTTAAAAAAACCCCACAGCAATATATCTGTAATTTATTAAAATATAATGTATAGCTCTAATAAAGATAGAAAATGGGTCAAGATCAAGAAAATTAGGGGATGAAATATATTGATTGCTTGTCATGTGGTAGAGGGGTAGCAAATGAGGGAAGCGATTTCTGAAAATGAATTTATGCTAAGCTTAATTTCTCTCTTTATTTATTTAAACATAATTTAGACTTGGCCATAAAGGTCTTGCTATGTGGCATCCCTTTATGTTATAAACCTGTCCCCATATGTGAACTCATAACTTGCGAGCAACAGAGTCAAATTGTGAAAGAGTGTAGATGACTGTGTGCGTTTATGTCTTTTAATAACAGTGTATATGAGAGTAAAAATGATTACAACCAAACTGCCAACTTGCATCAATGTTCGTGCTTCTTGAATAACTGGAAATGTGAATGCCAGGCTGTGTGTGTGTGTGTGTGAGTGTGTGTGTGTGTGTGTGTGTGTGTGTGTGTGTGTGTGTGTGTGTGTGTGTGTGTGTGTGTGTGCATGTCTGTCCTCCTCTCTCCCTCCACAAACAGCTCTTGCAGTGCTGTCAGCCCCTCAGTCCTCTTTTCATTGACACCTGAGTGCAGCTGAGAGGACAGACAGCGAGAGAAAGGGAGAATGAAGAAGTGGAGACGCTAAAAAAGGCTGACGCTCATGCAAACATCATCCAGCAGCCTCTGCATCTTCATCTCCTGCCACCACTGGCCTTCACTTCCCTCTCCTCTTCCCTCCTCAACCCCTTCTCTCTTCTGTGCCCATTGAATTCTTCAACTTTCTTTTCCTTCCCTGTGTTGCAACTGTAAAACAAAAACCTACTTAACATTGTTGTGTCGTTGCTCTGCATGCCTCTCCATGAGAGGAGGCTGATTTAGAAAATGCATTGTGACCAATCGGTGTACTCGTGACAGAGTTTCACTGATGGTGAGGACTCGTAATCATGGAGGAGTCAACCCAGAACAAAAATAACATAATGTGATGTGTGAGTCAGAGGAGGAACATGCATCTGTTCTGCCCTGATTGTTTACGCCTGGAGTATGAGGGCGACCAACCACATGATGGCTGTGAGGGGAGATGCTTCTCTCTCGCTTTGACTCTCTCTTATATTCTCTTCATGGTCTAAGAATATAACGTGCAAACCAACAAAGCACATCCAATCAAATTCTGTTATTCAATCTATCAATGAATCGGTTGTTCTCGGCAGAATGTACCATATTTAGACACAGATGCTGTAGCTAATCGATGGCATGACCAGTTGAAGAGATGGCATTCATAAAGACGGTCGGAGGTCATGTGTAGTTTTAGTCATGTCTGAGGGAACCAAGGGTCAATGTCACAAAAGATGTTTGATGATTATATGACCCATCTGTGATCCGCCTTCCCTCAACTGAGTCACGTAGTCAAAGACACGGTAATGCAGTGAGTGGCTGCAACCGTATCAGCAGAAAAGCTGCTAGCGCTCTGACCAGGACAACTAGCACGATCTAGCATCGTTCTTAGCACAGTTAGCAGTTTTCGACTGCAAGGGCAAAATTGTACAAAAGCTAAGAATAATGTTCCTAAAAGTAAAAATGCAAATAATTTGGATACTTCATCGTCTCAGGTACAAAAGAATCCGGAGAACTCTTTGGACGCACGAAACAAAACCGAAAACCGATATTGGATGGTGGTGATCTTCGGACCCTCAGGCGGCACTGCATTAAAAATGGGCACAATTCTGGAGTGGAAATCACTGCATGGGCTCAGAAACACTTCTGAAAACCATCGTCTGTGAACACAGTTCATCGCTGCATCCACAAATGCAGGTTAAAACTTTACTTGCCAAACCACATTCTGCACGTATTCCAACAGCATGGCTCCGTAGTAGAAGAGTCCGCTGATAAACTGGCCTCCTGCAGTCCAGACCTGTCAATCATTGAAAACATCTGGAGCATCAGTACATGACAAATACAACAAAGGGGACCCTGAACTGTTGAGCAGCTGAAATCCTCTATCGGGCAAGAATGGGACCACATTTCACTTTCAAAACTCCAGAAACTGGTCTCCTCAGTTCACAAACGTTTCCAGAGTGTTGTTAAAAGAAGAGTTGATGCAGCTCAGTGGTGAACATGATCCTGGAACAACTTTTTGAGATGTATTGCTGACATCAGATTCAAAATGAGCAGATATTTTTATATAACAATAAAATCTCTCAGTTTCAATATTTGATTTGTTGTCTTTAGTCTATTTTCAATAAAATATGGGTTTACATAATTTGCAAATCATTGCATTCTGTTTTTTATTTAGATTTTATACAGCGTCCCAACTTTTATGGAAAGAGAATTTTTCAAAAAAGTGAATTTCAATTAGTCTTGCATAATCCTTGAACCGAAGTTGGAAGTTCTGGTTTTACTTCAGCGCTTTAATGTCTTCAAGCACTATTTCAAGAAAATCAATTAACACTGCAAAATCTTTTAAACAAAATACTGCTGATATTCTGAAAACTGCATTAGACAACTTTAATACACTTTGAATTCTATCATCTTACTAAGAAATCTTATTGTTGAATAAGATGATCAGTAAACTATTTTTTTTAATAAAAGTGGAAAACGTATCATCCAAAATACACAATACCTAAAAAAAAAAAAAAACAACACACAAACTCACCGACTTAAGTTACACAAGTTGCAAACTAAAAAATGTTCTGCAGTAAAGCTCAATTGAGGGCTTAAGTTTGGGAAGAATAAGGAGTGAGGCAGCAACAAGAGAACGAGTGGGAAGGAGAACAAAGCAGAGAAGGTGGTGAATAAAGAGCTGTCAGCCACAATCTCAGTCAAACAGGAGAAAACACAGACAGAGGAGAGGGAGAGAGAGGGACGAGAGACTCGACCGGACAGCAAACAAGGAGAGGACGACCGAGACAGAGAAAACCGCTGTAGGACAGAGAGGAAGATAAAATCATGTCACTCGAGCTACAGTGAAACGTGGAAACACTTTTTCAGAACTCTTTACACACTCCAGTTTGCACATTTACATCGCGGCCACGGCGATGACATCCAGAGACCCGAAGAGGTCACAGTGAGTTTCTGAAGTGTTTAGGGCCAAATAAAAGAACAGTAGGAATTTAGAAGTAGGAAATTACAGGTCATCCAGACCTTTAAGTCCTTCACACGTACTAACAGTTTGATCAATTGATTTGTTTCATCTGGCTTCATAGATAAATAGAGCTGGGTATCATCTGCAAAACAATGGAAATGTATGCAGTGTTTCCTGATAATAAGTATACGAAGAAAAGCATGTACAATGTGAAACATATCGGTCCCAGCACAGAACCCTGTGGAACTCCATGAAGCTACGTCCACTTTTAAAAACAGTCAATGTCCCGCCTACAGCTTTATCTGATTGGTTTCACCTCACAAGTAATGGCCTATCAGAGGACCTGTGTTTCAAAGTTAAAAACACCACAGTCGCATATGCTGAAGTTGCAAAAACACCACAATCATGTCATATTTGCTGATGTTAAGAGTTTAAAGACACGTCGTGTTGAATTAAAGTTCGTCTCACACCATAGCTACCTGCTATCTCACGTCATGTTCATTAGTTAAACAACACGTATGTTTATTTATTTAATTTTTTTGCCATCATGTGTTCAGCCGAGGACATGGCAGAAAAAAAAAGCAGCACACAACATTATTTAAGACCGCAGACGAGAAGCTTTTGGGTCTGGAGCCGGCCAGAAAAATATGAAGATTACAGAACAACCTTCATATTTTAACTTCCACAGAAAAGCACATTTTAAAATCATGTATCAAACATTCTGCTGGTGCTTCAATAAAAGATGTCTTTGTTGTTATTTCAAATTTTGACAGAAAGACTTTCATTTTTACTGCAAATGTAAATCGGTTTCTAAATAACGGTTATCCGTCTCCTTGATTACCAATAATCGTCGGTCAACCCCGGAAACAAACCTAGTAAGCATCTTTTAATCCAAAGTTCTGTGTTTTAAAACAAAAACGTATCACTGTGTAGATAGCCTTGGTATTGAAATTGGTTACCAAATGACAAGGCTTTTTTCGATACTAGATAGTATCGAAGCAATTCGACCAGCCGTAGTTATGGTACAAGCCTTGATTGAAGTGTTTTGGATGTTCATTTTGGAAGTTGATTTCAAGTTGTTCTCGGCAGAGTAAATGTGCTATTTGAATCCAAACAAGCTAAAAAAGGATAAACTATTGTTGAGATCCAGAATTGGCTTTTTGTTTTACAAGCCGATCATTACAAGCTATGAACTCCACATTATTAAATGTTAATAGGACAAATGTGAATTCAGGCAGCTTAAAGTCTAAGGTCTAAGGGAAAAGCATGGCCACACTTTATACTTTCCTTACTTATTTATTCTAACACGAATTGAAAAGGGTTGTTTTTATGGCAGCGGGACAGAAACAGAGCCGGAGACAATGAGCAGCAGGGTGACTGGTGGGATAAAGAAACCCACGAACACAGCAGAGACACTGGAGCCCCTCAACAATACAACACGGGGGGCAGATCAGGGATAAAAGCACACAGCAAAAAGTAGGCACACACTCCAACCACCAACTACAATGAAACTACAGTAACTACAGTTATAGACTTCAACAAACAAAGACAAATAACTTGGTGGTACTTTGTTTCCTGTTGAAATTTATGGCTGCATCCTCTTTTTCCTCCCCTGAGAGAGAACAGGAAACCACATGGTGTTGATGTCCAGCGCTGCATTCTGTGATACCGACAACGTTTCCACAGAGAAAACAACTCTTCTACCATTTCTACACAAAGCAGAATGAACACTTCCCCTCAAACCTCCAGCTTTTTAAATACTTCTCTCATGTTGTTTTTGAGTCGATGTGTTTGCTCTTAATAAATAAAATCATGAATAAGAAATAGAACAATGTGCTTATTATTGATGTTGAAACCTGAGGGAGAATTCTCAGAGAAGCATTTTTTTTTATTAAATAAAGACTTTTTGATATCATTTTTCATTTACATGTTTTGCAGCAGTGTATTTTAAAAGAGGGAAGGAAACCCTGTCTTTGCACTTTTGTTTGTGCTTGTGATATCTCGCTCACAAATAAACATTCAGTCGACTAGCGTGACACAAATCGTGCTTCGCCATTCAGCCTAAATATATTAAGATATTATTTTTTGTCCATATCGCCCTCAGTCTGGTGAAATATGAACTTCAAATTGTTTTTCAGAAGCACAGAACCGGGAGGTGGTAATTCTAGTTTATTGTTGTTTTTTACTTCATCAAACAGAAGATACCAAAACAAGGCAGTCTGTCATCAAAAGTAAATAAACAAATTAAAGATGAAATATGTAGATCGAAAATATGACTGATGGGAAAAACTAATAATAAACCATAATGAGCTATTAAACATGTTTACATTTTGCGTAAAAAAAAGTTAACTAAGAATTAAAGTATGTAACTTCTCACGACAACTTCACTAGGAAAGAAATCAATATTTGATCCAGAATAAATTAAAAGTTAGATAATTCTTGTCTTATTTGCCTTTTTTTTTAAGGTCCATAATTTCAAAGTTTCAATGCAAGAGCTTCTTAATAACCAAATGTGACTCATAAAAGTTAGAAACTATCACTTTGACATTCATCTATCTGCACTAATACGATAAACTCAGAAGATAAACTGTGATGATTATTTGCTTCAGATCAGACACATTCAGTGGAGACATGAGTTTCAGTGGAGACATGAGTTTCACTGATTCCTCCGAACAGCCACCAGAGGGCAGAGTTGCGTCACAAAGAGCTGAATAAAAACAGCCTCCTTCACACAGTCAGTCTGCACAACACGTTTCAAATAATCAAATAAATGATCTGTTTTTAACCACTGTGCTTTTTCTCATTAACTAAAGTTACATTTCAGCCCACGGTACAAAATATACAGAACAAGCTCACTGTATCGTGAAGGTTTTTGAGGAGGTCTCATGTTTGCTGTTGACTCCCATACAAAGTGTTGACAAATAAAGGCACCAAAGTCTTTATAATTCAGCAGCTGCAGTGATGCTGTACGAGGGAATAATATCAGAAGGAGAAAGAGACGGCTGAACATCACTGATGTCGGTCACATGGGATACGAGTGCTGGATGTAGCTGAAAATATGGCGCACTGACCGAGAAATCTACGATGAGGTCACATCGCAGTGTAAACGGAGAACACGTGCACTCGTAATATGTCTCTGACAGCGGCAGGAAGAGCTCACTAATTGACCTATTTTTAGTCGACTGTGAAAATTGTTCAGAGCTAAAAATAACCACGAATTCCTTTTTATGTTTTCCATTGAAATTTTCTTTGTGAGTCGCAGCTGCTGTCACTACAGGCTGGTCTGAATAACGGGCCTGGAAACACACATGTGCCTTCACAGTGAAGGATCAGAGTGTGGAGGAACTACAGAAGCAGTCTGACTCTGAGATTGACATCATGCAGGTCAGGTGCTCGGTAAAATTCATGCGATCCAACCACTCAATTTGAATTTCTTGTGTTCAAGTGGTTCACTGTGTCCTGATGGTGGTGCTCGAGGAGAGCCTCAGTTCCTGCATCATTCAGCTTGTGCTAATATTGAGAAGTTTGAACGCGGAAACAGGAAATAATTTGACTGCATCATGTATCATGTCAATATCAGGAAAATATCAGTTTACGTTTTAGGCATAACATATTAATGCAATCAGTTTAACCGGACCTCCAGTCTTTGGAGTGGACGGGATAGAAAAGCTACAAATAGGTAAGAAGCGTTGTTTCATTTCAGTGCATTTAATACACCTTTCATGTCTCCTGCTGCGTTTTCATGTATATTATTAACACAGACTCAGTTCTCAGGTAAGACATTTGTGAACAGTTTAAGTTATTAACTTTAGATTTACACTTGCAAATTTTAAAATTCCCTCCTCGTTAGATTTGATATGAGACTGAAAAGGATTCAGTTTTTTGTTGTTGCTGCATTAAGAAGTTTCCTATAATGTAAAAAAAAAAAAAAAAAAAAATCTTGTTTTGCACAATCAGCAGTCTAAAACTCAAATGTAATAAATTTGGACACAAATAAAACGGAGAAAATTCGACCATGAAGAAGCATGGAGGCAATTTTTTTTAATTTTTGCTCAAAAATGTATAAAAAAAAAAATCATGAAGTACTTAATATTGAATTTTCAACTAATGACAAATCAACTCATTATTTCTATGCAAGATTCAATATGTAGATTTAATATTACCCTCCAATTCATTTACAGATGCACAATATTGGATCTTTTGCCGATATCAATTATGCTGATATTTTTGAACTCCTTTGGCTGAATGCTGATATATGCACATATTCAGTTTGTCATAACGACCAGGATCACAGTTCTTCAGACGGGCAATTCAATTTGTGATGTTGAAGGAATCCAGTGTGACCGACGCTGAGGAATCATTGAAAATAAAAATTGTTTTTGTTATGAACACAAGAGAACCCTGTGGTGCCATAAACACGTCCACAACACAACAACCACAACAGTAAAATCCTGCTTTTACATGAATGCATTTAAATGATTTTAAAAAGACACTTTTTATACTCAAATTCAAACAATTGTTTCAAATTTAAATGATAATAAAGCGATTGTTAAACTAAAGAAAAACTGTCTGTCATTCAGTGATATTTTCGGAGGAGGTTATCCCTGTTAAAGACCACTGCTGAGCAGTTTGGCCCATTTAGCATGAGCAGCAGTCAGCAGCGCTGAGTCGGGACATTCTGTAACCACAGACCTCTAAAGACTCCTCATTGTTGTGCCGGAGCAGCAGAGATGCTCTGAGATCAGTCCGGTTCACTTCCCCCTCTGCAGACACGGTATGTACACCGCGGAGCAGCGCTGACCGCAGAGCAGCCGGAGTAGATGTATCACACCATTGTTCCATGAGACAGTAGCTCTGTGTGTCTCAGACGGCAGCGGGACGAAATGGTTCGGCTGTTTGTGTTTCAAAGGGCATAGGGAGGAAGGAAACAACGGCCGAGGCAACGCTGACAGACGGACTGAAGACAGGAGATCAGGACAATTATTGTTTCATACCAGAAACTCATCTCAGAAACTGTAACAGTGCTGCGTTTACTGTTTCCTTCCAAAACAACCGGCGTCTGAATTTCACCGAGTGTCCAGGTCGACCACGCGACCCTGAACATCTCCATTCAAACCCACAGGAGTGATTCTACTCACAATAAATACAACAATCATTACAAATATGGACAACACAGTCAGTTTACCACAGACAGCAAGAACAGTATGATTCATGAAAGCAAGATTACACCAGACGATGTGCTTTAACGTTTACAGCATCACTGTCGTAACAATAATCACGTTAAAGCACATCCTCCAGTGTAATAATGTGATTATACAACAAGTTACCAACTAAATAAAATATGTAAACAAAATGTTTTCATATTGTGGAGCAATTCACTCTCAAACTATACATTTTTGTGTTAGTGTGATCTCCGTCTCCATGGCAGCACATGGGGTATGACTAACAACTGGAAAACAACCAGTCCACTCTTATGTAACGTATGCACTGTTTACTACTCCAGGAAGTAGTCCGACCCTTAGCAACCACCTAGCAACAGAGAGGATTTATAGTCTCCAACTGAATAAATACAGAACATAGAAACACTAAACTGAACCAAAACCAAACCGGTCCAGCTAGCCTCCTCTAGGACTGTAAGTGCGTGACTATCCGTGGTGTTACGGTACGGGTGCTCGGAGCGACCAAAAAGGACCAAAAGAGACCCGACTTCACCAAATGGGTCATTTAATAGAACTAGAACAAGTAGAAACTACATTATATTACATATTATATGAAACTCTATTCTAATTCTATGTTCCCATTGAGAAGATGGAGTGATATTTCTAGTGATGAGCAGGATGTGATGTCATGATGATTTGTTCCTTATGTTCAGTTGACCAATCAGATCTCTGGGTTGAACTCTGTTTAATCTCGGTAGGTAGGTAGGTAGTTACTTTATTAATCCCCGAGGGGAAATTTTTTCGCTACGTTATAATAAAACAAAAAGTTCTGACTGAATCAACTACACACATTATACCATGTCATTCATCGGGCTTTGTCACAAGGCAAACTAAACGTTTTTTAGCTCAACCTCAAAAGCTCATTTACACTTTTATCATTTGATACAGAACGACGGCCCATTCGTCAGGGAGTTTACTGTATTGAGGCTTTGAGACACTGAAAACAAGCCCGCGAAGGGAAAGATCTTCCTGACGGAGCGATGAGCTCTGCAGCCACGTCTCCTCTCTTGTTAGGAATCTGTTTAGCTTCCACTGACCTGGCAAGTCTGAGAGTCTCGGCCTATTTTAGGATGTGTTTTGCTCAGAAACATGTGGAAATGATGAAATCAGAGGAGAGCAGACGGAGCTGCCTTTGATGTTACCTATCCCGTCAGGTTCGTATTCAGCGAGGCCGGATCGTTTCTTTCTACCTTCAGCTCAAGTGTTTTACATTTATTCAGAATGATTGTTAAGATTTCACAACTTTGGCCCAGAACATATTTGCACTGGTGAACAATTGTTAAAGTGCAGAATATGACAACGAATGAGTTCTTTGGCCTTCAATCCAAGTTCCATGTTTTC
The DNA here is from genome assembly GCF_022577435.1 of Embiotoca jacksoni. Taxonomy (NCBI): domain Eukaryota; kingdom Metazoa; phylum Chordata; class Actinopteri; family Embiotocidae; genus Embiotoca; species Embiotoca jacksoni. Next base: position 956,601 of record NW_027185393.1, on the reverse strand, counting down.
AGTTTATAACCTCCAGGCAATCATTTATATTAAACTTATAATATATATCTTACAAACGCAAACATGACAAGGAAAATTCAATATTTGTAGATGCACAAGTTTGTTCTTCTAAAACCAGGGCTGGTCAGGATGGAACGTCGGCAAACGATTCCCTCCAGAGGCTGGACAGACTCATACTTACGCAGTGAATGTTTCTGCTGTTTTGCAGGAGCGTTCCAGGTTGCTGTTTCCGTCCTCTGACCTCTGTGTGTCTCACTGTGGGCGGAGCTCCACCTCTGCTGCACTGACACGGTGTGAAGCAGACGTGGGTGGAGGGAGTTAGGGGAGATTGTCCACTCATTGATCGATCGCGTTGACAGTGTCGTTCCCACAAACAGGTTAAAAAATAAATAAATAAAAAATGCTGAAATTGATCGCCAAATATACCTGATTGGTTGTCAATATACCTGAGCCCCGCCCCCAGTAAGTCTATGTGTCGGAAACAATGCCCTCGTTGGAGACCCCCGTTCAAGTACAATTTAACTACATTTGAGATACAATCCTTACATGTAATAAACTCGTTAGCATAAGGAGCTGTGAGTGTTAAAACACAGATGCTGACTGCAGGTTTATGTTCCGCTGTTTCAACAGATTTCCTCGTTTGATGGATGAAGAGACTCGTCGTCATCGACTCAAGTACAGTAAAACCTGAAGTCCATTTCACTGCAGAGACATAAAACTCACCACGACCACGTCTCCTCCAGCAGCATGTGCTGCATCGGCTGACGTAGTTATTGGCACATAGTGCATGATGGGAGTTTTATGTTCCACTGATATATTCTGCATCCTGACAATTGAAGAACCAACAGCAGGAAAGGATTTACTGTGCAAAGAGATTTTCTTCATTTGAAATCACCTTAAAATTATATTGTTTTGTGTTATGATGAAAAAAACAAATGTGAATAACATCATTATTTTCATCACAGTGAATCTGAGTGTCCTTGCAGGTATCACAGTGAAAAGAACAGCATTTCCACTCCATGTCCTGCTTCATCGTTTAATTATCGCCATTTCACTGTGTTCACATGTAAGTTATTCATGCCACAGCTGCACGGTACTTTTCCCTGACGTTCGTATTGCTGTCTTCGCTCTGACTGTGCCGACCACTCGGCATGAAGCCAGATGGACATCTGGTTCCACGTTGACACCTTCTGGCTCAGTTCCACGACAGTAAAGTGGATCAGAGCCGTGGACAGCAGGTGAGCCACTGCAGGTGAAGAGTATCTGTGGATCTGTGTGCTCATGGAAACACAACATCAACTCTTCTATCTTCTGCTCTGGCTCTGTGCTTGTTATCGTGGGGACTCCACTAATGCACTTCCCGTAAATTGGGGGACTCAGAAGAGGCAATGAGACATTTTGAACTTCACTACTTCCCTGGTAACCAATAAGCCTGTCGATGATCAGATTAGAGACAAAACGACCAATCAGAAAATACTCCAACCGTCCAATGAGCTCAGTCTCAGTCAGGTTTACTGAGTGCTCAAGTAAACATTACATTTCCAGGTTACATTACCAAAATGCAAATCAATGTGTTTCCATCGAGTACTGTGAAGATTAATACTTGGTTGGAGGTAGAGTTACGGGGGAGGACGTAATTCTCCAGATGAACGTCCAATCAAACATGGAAATATGACATTTCTGCTGTTTCCATGTATTCATTTGAGGAAGGTTACTCTGCACAGATCGAAGTTGAAGCTTCACTGGATGTTCAAGTCTCGTTCTTCATGAACACCATGATTTATTCAGAAAGTCTGTTTCCAATGCATTTTGTCATATTTTCCTTTTAGTTCCACCCGAGAGGAGCATAAAAACCTGACATATCTTTGGGGGGAATTTTTGGCATTTGCACTCTGTATGTTTTTTTTATTTCTATATATATATATATATATATATATATATATATATATATATATATTTTAAAAGTATAGCAATCTTGTATCTGCAAAAAATATATCGCATTTCCCCATTTCAGGTGTAGACACAACTCTACACTTTGCATACATTAATTGCATTATCATTGCATTATCTTTCCATTAACAACTCAATCTTGTTGGCTTTAATTGCACTTGCACACACACACACACACACACACACACACACACACACACACACACACACACACACACACACACACACACACACACACACACACACACACACACACACACACACACACACACACCAAGGCAATGGCAGGTGAAACACTGCACATGGTCCAAACATAACCAGAGAGAAATAAGTGAGGAAACAGTCAGTGAGGTCTTTATGAGGGCGTGACAGAGCTGCACTGAGGGACCTGATCCCAGCAGCATGGGGAGCAGCTGGGGGCCCAGATGGGACCACATCCCCCCCAGAGTGATCCAGATGAAGCTTTCTGGGCACACACACACACACACACACACACACACACACACACACACACAGATGAGAAGAGGGAAAGCACCTGATCCCTCTGCAGGACAGCCGGTCCACTCCTCCATCCAGCTAACTGACTGAATTAAATGTTCTCTGCTTTCATTCTTCTTTTTCTCGTCTGAAAGTGTTTTTATTTTTTCGCTCACACACACACACACACACACACACACACACACACACACACACACACACACACGTCATTCCAGCGCTGCAGTGTAATCACCGACACTCCTTCATTGACACATTCCTCAGCAGCCCACCGGTTGGAAGAAGAATGGTCCAGTGTGTGCAAAGTAGACACACACACACACACACACACACACACACACACACACACACACACACACACACACACACACACACACACACACACACACACACACAGAGGAATGAACTTGTCCTGTCCTAACCAAGTGGCAACGAACCGTGATGTCACCCATCGATTTGTGAACTGATGTTTTGGAGCATCCAGTTTGGATTTTGCCACGCCGCCTTCTTGTTTTCTTTAAACAAGACGTGACCATATTTGGACAAGCTGGGGAGGGAGGAGCGAGTGGATCCGACTAAGAACCTAAGGACACTATGCCCCGCCCACCTACAGCAGAAATCTGACTGCACCTCAGGCCTGTCAATCAAACCAGACATGGTCCAAACATCTGAGGCCTAATATCTAATTAATGATATACTCATTTTATGTTGCACCACCAGAACACTGATCTGAAAAAGTGAATTTAGTAAACGACACCATAATGACGTGTTTAAAAAATGTATCGACTTTGTATTTGATGAGAGAAGTTGAATGGGAGTCTATGGAGCCGGAGGCTTTTTGGAGCCGACCTCTAGTGGCACTCGCTGGTATTGCAGCTCAACTACATTCTTTTATGCCGTTTATGATCTTAACTCTAATAATAACTCCTCCTTGCGTGACCCTAATATTTACTGGAGGTAAAAAATCAATTCACCAAAGTTTTACAATTGACAAACAAATGTTTGTAGCAATGATTCTGCAGAAATAAAGCTCATTAAGACTGATTGACATGTGATGTGCATTGTTTTTGAAAATATCACTCGTGTTATACGTCCCTATTAGTGCATGATTGAACTTTATCTCAGGGTCTAGTGTTAAAAAAAAGGAAGCAAAAAGCACAATAAATAATAAAACTGAATCGCAAAACGAGGCTGTGGTGACCTTTCAACCTTGACCCACACGGCATCTACCCACATCATTCCTCTCATTCACACACACACACACACACACACACACACACACACACACACACACAGCTTAACAGAGCTCCATTGTCACACATTTCACAGCAAGTCTCAGCCTGTCTGCCCCCTCATCCCCCCTCATCCCCCCATGCCATACAGTACAGAGCCAAGCCTCTCATTCCCAAGTCCAAAAAAACTCACACACAACAATGCCTGTTCCCCATCTGCAGCGGCCTATTTGCTCCCTGTCCCCCGTCCCCCCCCCCTTTTCCCCTCCGTCCCCCCGTCCCCCCCCACTCCCGATGTATACACACGAGCCCCTCGGCCTAATGTGGAGGGTGTAAGTGGTTGTTGTACGGGGACACTTCATCACTGGGAATGGAAGAGTCACTTAGCGATATTGGTTTTTTTAGATAGAGACTATTTATTTCCTGAACTTCTCCCACTGCATCCTCACCATCTACTCAGCAGGACGGCTGCAGAATATCCCAGCATGCACCATTACACACACAGGACAACACATTCACACTGACATGGGAGTTTCCAGTGGAACCTGCAACATGCGTACAACGTAGTACTGACAGGTGCTGCTTTTGAATTCTCCATGTAGATAAAACCCGCTCTGATTGGCCACTTGTCAGTCCCTCCAGTTTTTTTGTGATTGATGCGATGAAACATGTTTGATTTTACGCCAGATTTGGTCAAACATGTTGGTGTAATTATTGCAGCGTTGTGAAGGGAGTTTTTTGCATAAAAATTCGGGAACAAAAAAAAAAAAAATTTGATTTTTTTTTTTTCAGCTCCATCTGATGAAGGAATAAATATGCAATCATTTCCTTTCATAATAATCATGCTGCACATTACAGAAATTCTCATGTTTTTTTAATTTACTTGTATGTAATTGAACTGACAGAACCACGGGGCTAAAAATTCCTAAAGGTTTTGTTTTAAAAAGATTTACTTTATGCCGTAAATAGTTTAAACACAAAATTTGTATTGGAAAAATTGCAGGAATTTAAAAGAATTGCAAGCTTTCGCAAATATTGTGGAGTTTGATTGAATTTACATTAATTATAGCACAGTTATATATTATTGTATCACACGTGATATGCCATACAATAGGTTCACTATACAGTTTACTACTTCCAGTTTAGTTGCTAAACTCATTGGGCTTTTTAAAAAAAATACTGTGAATTCAGTCAGTATTTCTGCATCAGCTCTCAGTCCTGACGTGCATTCACTGTTATGGCCATCAACCCACTTGTCCATGTTAAGCGCTGTAAATCATCACGTAGCATTTGAGGACGTTTATGGGACTAATTGGGCTCCATGCATTATGAGCACCACTATATCCACCCTGAACTGAGACCCCCACTGAGGAGGAGGAGGAGGAGCCTGCCTGATAAAACAAAAGCAGTGAATCAAGGATGCATCAAAGGGAGGTCCATACAGGCCGACATTACTGCTCCATGACAAAGTTCACCAAAGCTACAGAAAGTGATATGAAAGCACGAAAACATCCCTGAGGCCTGTCGGTGCGTCGTATCAACATGGAAGACAAGATTTAGACACGTCTTTACAGTCCAAACAAGCCTCTTTCTGAACGGGCCACCTGCTGTGAGAGAGAAAGGCCTCTGCTCTGCTCATGTTATCACGTGAAACCAAACCAAGCCCAGAACAAACTCATTACCCTTTACTGCCTGAGCTGAGGGCTAAATTTGAAGGCTTCATACGGGACTTATAAGGCAAAGAGATCTTGCTCGACTGAACACACAGAATCTGAGGAGGCCTCAGATGACCCGGAACGTCGGAGAAGAAAGGTGATTACACTGAACGTATGAATTACAGGACAGCCAGTGGTCATGAACACTGTTTAAGTGATTCAATTTGAATATTAACCAATAATGCAGAAGAGGAGGGTCATACGCAAAAGATCCAGCCATCAGTGATGTCATCAACCTGACGATACTGTGTCCCGCCCACCGATAGCTGTAACCTGACTGCACCACAGGCCTGTCAATCAAACAGACACGCCCCCAAAAACAGGTCTTCTTGAATCTTATTTTCTAATGAATGAGGGATTATTTTCAATAAGAAAGAGGGACTTTAGATATCAACACTATAAGAACTTGTGGAAAAAAATTACTTTCATAGTAGAAGTTGAATGGTAGTCTATGGAGCCAGATAGTTTTTGGAGAGATTGCAGTTCATGCGCATCGGCCTCATTTCTCAGATCCAGAAGCTACGAACACTTTTACATAAAGTCACTGGACATGCAGTCAGAAAATGTGGTGCAGATCTGCTGCAGTAACCAGTTCTGCCTCCAGGTGGAGCGTCTTGCTGTGCAGTGAGATGGACTTACAGGTGTTTTAGCAGAACGCTATAATAAAGACAACATATAATATTGCCAAAACATTCTCATAATGTTTTAGAACAAATAATTATTGCTGTGTTCAGTACAGAGCTGGAGTCTGGACCCAAAATAAATGTAAAAAATATTCAAAAAGTGACAGATGGATGGATACGCACTGGAAATTGTTCCAACTTCAATACAATAACAAAATATAATTTTTATATTTCTATTTTTGTTTGGATCAAACAAACAAGACACAAGAAAATCGGTGAGTTTTACAAGTGTTGGTCAGTGTACTTTTTCAATACTTTAAAACATTGTGTGCTTAAATGTATAAAGAACACGTCCAACTTTAAAACACTTGTCTCCAACTACTGCACTTCACTCCATCATTTCTCCATCCCAGTCATCAGTGGTGTATGACCCATCACCCTGATGCTAACTGGGTCATGACACAATCCCACAGTAATAAACTGAATAATATGGAAACGCACACAGCTCCAACGCTCCGAGCAAAGAACAATGTGACACAAGTGATCAAAGCCACAGCCAAACAACATGTCAGCATCCACGTTGGTGAGGAGCCTCCTTCATGTGCACGATTACGCCCTGTGTTGGGAGATATTTTTGAAATATGAAATCTCTCTTCTGAATGAATGTTTGTGCAACTGACAGATTATCGAGCCACAATGTGCCTTCTGTCACTAACGTGCATATGTGGGCTGGCATATGGAAATACATGCATTCCAGTCCAGTTTCTTATTGTCTCTCTGCCCACCCACCCACCCATCCCTCATCTCTGCAGAGAGAGAGGGAGGGGGGAGGAGGGTTGTGTAAAACTGTCACAGCAAAAACATGTGCAGCATTCCCCTGCATCACTCACTAGTTATACAGATATTTGCAGAATGCTGCATAATATGAACCTACAGCCAGAAAAATGAAAGTCACGGAGACTAACTGAACATCCCCGGTGATGTGAGACAGATCTGTGTTTCATACAACGCTGTCGGTGGATTACCGGGAGGCGGTTGGACAGTCTGCTGCTTCCACTTTTGTTTCAAGCTGCGGAATTTGACAAGTTGCATAAGACGAGTTGCATGAAAACGTCTCCAGCAGCTCCGTCACCAACACATGGAGAGAGTTTGTTTGATCACTGCTGGGACGCGCAAACTTTCTGATCCACATAAAAAAAAAACAACTCCATCATTTACTCACATGTAAAAGTGCAGCACAGGTTCAACCAGCACACATCTCATACAAACTCAGGAGTTTCAGGGCAGATTTCAGTCTTTAAGGTTTGTGGGCATTCGGAAATAAAAAGGCTGTTTATAAAAGAAAAGCAGAATAATAATTAAAAAAAAAAAGACAACATAAGGAAAGAAAACGGAACATGTTTTCAGTCATGACCAACACATGATTAAAAACACGTATTTGGAGTATTGACGTCTGACTTACTTCAGTGTCTGAGTGAGGTGGAATCCCAACGAGGCAAAAAGCAACTCCATTCATTGGTTTCTCAGCGTGTAAACCCCGAAACAGGAACCGGTTTAAAACTACTTCGCTGCCAGCATCGTGAACAGCCGCCGCTTCTGTCCGGTCCCGGTCCGTTAACGGCTCACAGACTGAACGGGTCTCCGCTGTCCTGCCGCTATAACAGAAACAGTCCCGCTGCGGGCAGCGTCACGCGGCCATATTCAGACAGACATGATACTACCGGAAATGTGGACTTCAAAATAAAAAGCGTGAAACGCCTTGCACTTGGATGAAATGTACTCAAGTACATATCAAAACTAACATTTATAAAAACTATTTATAAAGATTGTTGAAACCCACTCAAACCAATAAAGTAGATTTTTACAACTTAAACTACTATTACACATTTTTTTAATTCAAGGGCACTTTATTGTGAAGGGGCTGCATGTTTACTCCAGAGACAGACAGAGAGTACAATACAACAGTATTAATAGTACAATAGAGGATACTATTGTTGGCTATACAACTCACAGTGCTGACTGCTAAAACGCCTGTAACCGGGAGAAAACATTAAATATGAATTTATTTATAGAAATTATTACTTATAACTTGTGTACATTTTATTTTGAACGATTTTTTTTCTTCCTTTGAGGTCCTGATGGTGCAACATCAGCAGCGAGGCACGCAACGTGCAGCCCGACAAAAAGGTAACGTCAAGTGTTCTGGAGGATAGGTGTGGCCTAAATTCATGGTGGAGTAGCATTAATCATTAAAAAAACACATCAGCTCTGTTACATCATGATTATAAATCAATAAAAAAAGAGAGAAATAAATGGACCACTGCTGACTGTTTTCACATTCAGTAAATGACCCCCTGGACAAGTTAAACACCTGTATGCATGTCAGGATGAATATTTAAGTGAAACTAATTTCCAGTTCCTTAAATCTCTGTTACTTCTCTGAGCTTCAGTGCTGCCTGTATCATGGTTTGCTGTTTAGTAACATAAATTCATTCAGGGACATGCAACACAGGCAGAGAGCTGAAATAATGAGGGTGTTGAAAGTGGAATTACACCCCAAAAATAAATAATTATATTGCGTTTCAGAGGGGCCCATTACATAATACATTTTCATTTATTCATTCTTGCAGGGTCCCGAGAATTCAGGGGTACCAGGGTTGTTTTGTCTGTCCACCCAAACCCTGTCAGTAAATACAAATAATGTTCAATACTTTTGTAATGTAATGTCTGTTTCCAGTCCTTGTACCACACAGTATGAGGGATACATGGTGGCAATAAAAAAGCTTATTCAGTATTTAACTCATATTTCATGTATGTAAAAGTGTTCGTAGCTTCCAGGTCTTAAAAATGGTTCTGATGCAGAAGTGTCTTCAGCTGCAATACCAGCGAGTGCCACTAGAGGTCGGCTCCAAAAAGCCTCCGGCTCCATAGACTCCCATTCAACTTCTCATCAAATACAGGTTACAGCTATCGGTGGGCGGGACGTAGTATCGTCAGGTTTCCAATCAGATCGGTCAGATCCACCGCTGGCTCCTCCCCCAGCTCGTCCAAATATGGTCACTTCCTGCTCCAAACCGCTCCGAACTAGATGGTGACGGACAGAATCTGAACTGGAGGATTCATAACGTTCACAAACCAACGATGACATCACTGATGGATGATGACATCACTGATGGATGCCGCTTAATTTAATTATATCTCAGACTTTCATTCTCGAAGGCACCGAAATGCTTTCGGTTTAGTTGCCACAAGTGACAATGGAAAACTAAATAACAAATTTAATATGTTGTCAATAAACATTTTGCAGATTTGTCCTCATTATAGTAAAAACAGTTTTCCACATGGTTCAGTGTCAGACTGAATCTACATCCAGTGTGTTGATTCCTTCAGTGCAGCTGCTCTTGGATGGCATGCTGCTTGAGTTCTGCTCGTGTTTGGTCACTCTCAGACGCTCACATCAGTAACGTTTGTAAACTTGATGCCAACAACCTCATTCACAACAATTCAAGTAAAAATGTAAAATTGTAATTTCGTGTCATTGTCAATGCAGCAACATCTTATAAGTAATCAGTGGTGGGCTTGACTACAGTTAGCCGAGCTGCTGCAGCCAGTCTGTGATCGATAACAGAGAGCCAGAGCTGTCCAACCACACAGCTGCACAGATCTTATTTAAATTGAAGGACTACAACATGAGAGACGGTATTCATGTCCGGTACGTTCTGGATCACAGCGGCAGGCAGGACAGAAACAACGTGCATCAGGATTAAAATCACTATAAACAAATAATAAATAATACGTATGCCTGTTTAAGTTCTGTATGATGTTTATCCATAAATTCAAATTATCAGTGTCCTCTTCATTTCACTTTTTCGGTATTCATTTTATAACTTATTTATATTTCCTTCTTTTATTATTTGTTTCTTTGTTTTTTATATTTACTTCATTTTCTTTATTTGTTATTTATGTATTTCGTTTATTGTCTCACTATATTTCATTTTATCTATTTGTTCAAACAGGTAGTTGATGAATGCCTGATTGAAAAACTTGCTGTTCATATAAATGTAGGTCGTCATTTGATTATTTGTTTATTTGTTGTTGTTTTAAATGTTATTACAGTATGTCAAAACACCACTCTGATTCTGTGCTGTTATCGAATTTAGTGAGTGAACTGTCAGCCTAATGTGTGTGTGTGTGTGTGTGTGTGTGTGTGTGTGTGTGTGTGTGTGTGTGTGTGTGTGTGTGTGTGTGTGTGTGTGTGTGTGTGAGTCATTATGTAAGACATGGAATCAGAGGAGACAGTGAGGAGAGATACTGAAGCTCACAGTCCAGATAGAAACTCTTACACCCTCTACTGGCCTCACACTGCTCTCTCACACACACACACACACACACACACACACACACACACACACACACGCACTCACACACTCGCTGGTACCGATGAAGAGAAGATGAAGATGAACTGCATCAATAACTGAGTAAAACGAGCATCATCCCTCCTGAACAACACCTTCTTTGCAGATTAGATATTTTTGTTGTTGTTGTTGTTGTTTCAGAAGAACTTGTCTCTTATATCACTCCTGACATGCAGTCACGCTTCAGGGACCACAGGGGACATCATTTAAAGGCTGTTACGTCAGCCGGTGCAGCTTACATCAGCCAAAATGTCGTGACATCATGATGTCAGGACGGGATTTTAGATGCTCGCTTGCTGATGAAGTTTCGTTTAATTGTTCATCATGGAAATGAGTTTCAACTCTTCAACGCACAGCGTGACGTCGGCTACTGACGGAAACGAAGCTGTTACAGTTCAGCTTGGAGTCAATAACAAGAAGTTTCCATCACGGGACACAAAGTCACCAACAAGTATACCAGGAAACATGTGCTCCCACAGTTTATCATTCATAATTGTGCTCTTCAAGCACTTTATCTTGTTGATTTTTTCTTTTTTTTTTGCCAATGTATTTTTATTCATTATTTTTTTTTCTGTTGATGGTATATGTAATCATTTGAAGTAATAAATTCCTCAATAAATTCTCAGTTTCCTGAAAGCACCACTGATGTAGGTGGCTAGAGGAATTACAACCTTCTTCCACTGCTTGTACAGCAACGAACTTTCCAACAGTGAATATGGGAACTCAAAATACGAGTACAGAGGAAGTTATTGACGAAGATACATTTGATGTGTTTTGGCTGACTGAATCATATTTATTTACGTTTATTTGAGTTTATAGTTGGATGAATGCAGCGGAGCGATGCCGTCGCTGCGGCTGCAGTGTATTTCAGTGGGCACTTTTTTGGATGTTCTTGTCAATGCTCGTTATGAGCATGAAAGTTTTTTCCCAACTTATATACACATATTCACATCAGACGACTGCTGAGTGAGTCCTTCTGTCACCGAACACAGCGGGTGAAGGATGTGACACACAGCAATGTTATTGATAATAGTTGATAACTTTACAGTATATCATCAGTACTCGAGGCTTCCTGACAAATAAATACCTTCTTTCCTGTCATTTGCTCTCTTAAGACAGAGTTGAGTTACAACGGGGGAGACTTGGCAAAGATAAGCACATGACGTGACATCAGAAGCTTGCGTTCAATGCATCCTGGTACATGTAGGTGCTGCCAGCACGACAGTCAGGACAGCAGCACTGAGGAAGTTATTGCTCCAGCTGACAACAAAACAAATCTTTCTTTTTAAATTTTATTTATCATCATCCATCCATCCATTATCTATACCCGCTTTATCCTGAACAGGGTCACGGAGGGGGGGGCTGGAGCCTCACTTTGGGCGAAGGCAGGGTACAACCTGGACAGATCGCCAAGTCCACCACAGGACCAACACATAGAGACAGATGGAAACGGAAGACCATTCACACTCTCATTCACACCTAAGGGACATTTGTAGAACCACCAATTAACCGGAGGTGGATGTTTTTGGATGGTGGGAGGAAGCTGGAGAACCCGGAGAGAACCCATGCAGGCACAAGGAGAACATGCAAACTCCACACAGAAAGGCCCAGGCCAGGATTCAAACTTATTTATCGTCATAAATTATTTATTTCTATTAATTTTTGAAATTATTTTTGGAGGTGTGGCTTATGTTGTTTTTTGCCAGGTGTTCACACCTGTGATTTTTGGGGGCCTAACTTTGCCCTGCTCTTTGAACCAATTGTTTTCTGACCAATGGTGCGTTCATGAGCAGCTCGGAAGTGGGAAAGTTCCAACACCCAAGAGGGAGAATACACCTGAACTTCTGTCCAACTGTGAATGTCCCACTAGGAAAGTGTGAGGTTTGTGAAAAGGCTCAGATATGTAGGTTTGAAGTCACTCAACGTGGCAGCGGAAGAAAACCAGCCAGACTTGGTTAGCTTAGCCGTTTACAGCTGTAGAAAATATTAAAAACGTCAGTACAGCAAAACGTGTAGAAATATAGTGTAGAAATAAAACTGACCGGCGGAGCTCTGTTTGGTCTCTGTGTTGGAATATTACTGCCTGCACAGCTCTTCAGTGTTTTAACAGATTTCAAAATACAGTTTGAGCCCTAAAACGGGCTCAAAAAGGATTTTATTGATTGAAGCAATTATTAGTAAACTGGTGTGGCAGCTCAGGGGGTCAGAGTTTAGGTTTTCTTGCTATGAAGATAGATCTACATGCTGAAAGGTTTTCCTGAATGTATGTCTCTTTTTTCTCTTCCAGCGAGCAATTGATTGACACATTAGACATATTAAATGATGAAATAATCAAAATAACAAATAGTAATAAAAAACATAAGCTATATAAATGAATGAATATCAATCAACATTTTAAAAAAGTCTGATAAAAATGTAGCATATCAGCAAATTAGTAGGTCAAACTTTAGTCAACATATTACTGGTCTGGCAGCAGGTTTGTCACGCTCACATACTGTAAAGATTCTCATTTCCTGAACTTGTTTTTGTCCTTGAATAGTTGTCTTTTTCTTATTTCTTCATTGCTCAATGCTAAAGCCTTAAAAACGCCACAAATCTGTCCAGGACAGCAGCAGACAAAAGAAAGCACAGACACACACACAGACACAGCAGAGCTTAATTGTCCGGTCAGAGCAGCACACATCTCCGTCTGTACATTAGGGACAGGCAGCAGATTCATCAGGAACACCTCTGCAACAGCTCTGATGTGGTAATTCTTCATTATGTTTATTATGGAGAAACATGAAGAGAGTAAACAGGAGGCTCTGTATTAAACATAAGATTATCACCTTTCTGAAAATGTCAACCAAAACTGTGAATGTATACACAAGTTTTACCCTCTGAAATTTCATTTTTGGTCCTAAATTTGAACGTCACCCCAAATGTCAACACTGTTTTGGGGATTTCACATTACTGTGTTTGATCTTCCATCTGAGGAGATTAACAGCTCTGTTGATTCCAAAACATCCCCAAACAAAGGACTTCCAAAATTTCCTCACAGCACTAAAATCACAGTCTAACCCCCCCGCAGCCGCTCTCCAATAAAAACAGGGCTGCTGAGGATTTACTCAGTCGTTATGTTGGAAAGTGATGATTGTCGGGATCTGGAAGGAGGAGGGTGACCTGTGTGTGTGTGTGTGTGTGTGTGTGTGTGTGTGTGTGTGTGTGTGTGTGTGTGTGCACGTGTGTGTGTGTGGGGGGGGATATAGGAGGGTGCTGTGGGGCACTAATCTGGCCTTGTTCTGAAAAGGGTTCATCCTCACTGCAGGGGGGCATGTGGAGACCAGCATCCACCTTGTCCCACCATCAGTCCCCCAGTCTCTCGGCTTATGCACCCAGTGACCTCCCTCATACCCCCCTCTCACCCTCCCCCTGCATTATGTCGACAAATAAAAGTAGTTTCTATGAACAATAGAAAAAAAAACCTCTAAGGGGTGAAAAAAAAAAAAAAAAAAAAACAGGGTAAAAATAATCTTTTGGAATTAAACAGACAAACATCTGTCTGTACGCTGCCGTTTTCGGTTATGTTGGCCTGGCACGGCAACAGAGAGACGGGTGAGTGTGCGCGTTGGGGGAGGGCGGGTGTGTGTGTGTGTGTGTGTGTGTGTGTGTGTATGTGTGTGTGTGTGGGGGGGGTGGACAACACACCCATCTGTCTATTTACAGCAGCACGGAGAGATTTCGCTAAATATCTAATCCATCTAATCCACAGCGAAGCTATTGATAGAACACACAGGGGGAAGTGCTGGCCACTAGAGGGCGATCTGACTGTTAGCTGCACCTGAACGGGAAAGATAGGAGAATCAATTCTTACAGAGTAAGAAAGAATGTGTGTACAAGTGGTGACTGAACAGTCAAGACACAAAGAAATAGTTTTCCACGAATACACACACACTTTAAACACACACATATCTGCATGAGTGGTGGAGGGGCATCGGATCGCCCCTGCAGGGATGGGATGTCCTGGCCCGATCACATGTAGATTGCTGATTGAATTAGAGTTCGGTGGCTTCAGAGAGAGACTCTGCTTTACAGAACAATCACCTCACATCAGTGTCAGTGGCCCGCAGCCACAGCAGGACCACACACACACACACACACACACACACACACACACACACACACACACACACACACACACACACACACACACACACACACACACACACACACACACACTCACAAACATCTCTATCTACTCTGCAGAGTTGGAGGCAAGTGATGAGCTTCATCAAAGTTCACTGAAGTTACTCTTTTTGTCAAAACACTCTAAATCACAGGAGAAGTGTAGCGTCTCCTGTCACTTCTTCAGCCACAGGAAGTGACACATGATGGGATGAGAGAGAAATACAAACTGTCCTCTACACAGCAGGAAGTGAGGATTTATCTCAGTGAACGCTGGACTCTTCTCTGGTACACATGACGTCATGCAACCCAGTATCACGGCAAAGCGTGAAATAGACACGACCGTCCACGACAGAAGAACGTGAGAAAGCCACGCTTTGGGCTGTCTAAGCGTGAAAGTTACACGTTTTGTAAACGGGAAATGTACATGCATGCATGTAAAGCAGGATAATGTGACCAAAGTCCAGCTTGTTTTAAGAGCAAGTACAAATGACATTTTTTGGCGGTATTAGGAGGCAGGAAGGGTGGCGTGGTGACATTAGTCACAGCAATGCAGGACGATTGGGTTCGAATCAAGGAGTTAAAAAAGCATTTTTCTTGAGCTGTTTTTTGTTTCCAAACCCAAACCTAAACCATGTGTTTTTTCTAAATGTTTAATTCTCTTGTAAATCCAGTGGCTCTAAAAATGCAATAGGTTGAATTTTTGCCCACTACAGGAAAACGTGTAACTTTCACGCCTCGACAGCCCAATGCGTGGCTATTTCATGTTTTGCCGTAGTGGACAGGCGTGTCTAGTTCACATCTTGCCGTGATACCAGGTTGAATCATGACATCATGAATGACTGGGTCATATTTTTGATTAAGACGCCCACTCCCAATCTGGGGCATTAGAAACAGTTCAGTATCTGTAAGTGCAGAGCTGAAGTCAGAATACTTTGTTCTACTGAAGTGAATCTGAAGTGTGTTGCAGCCACTAGGGGACAAACTGAACGACGAATCTTTGAAATGAGCAGAACAAAGTAATTTTTCAGATCTATCGTCAGGTTCACTTTAATTAGCCGACATTCCTGCTTCAAACAAACAAGATACAAAAAGTCAGTTGATATTTAGAGTTGGTTTTAGACATATTTTTTAACTCTGGACAAAGAAAAGGAAACTGCAGTCACTATGTTGTGCTAGTTTTTTAAAACCAAGAAATGGTTAAAGAACGAACTTCTGACTTCTGCTCTGTACTTCAGACACAAACATGGAAGTGATGTTAGTTTTTTCCTTTTACTCTGAGAAAGAAGTAAATAAGCACATTGTTAACATCAATGGGTTTACTGGTATATACAGTAGTTGCTACAAAAAAACATTTGTTTGTATTTTTCAGAAGGCAGCATACATTTAAGGAAATTATATTCCACTAATAAATTCATGCAAATGATGTGTGAAAACTGCAATAAAAATATCCCAATGAGAGTAACCTTTGTGTTGTGATTACTCATTATGCAAATTTCCAGCAAGAAACTTTGTTAATTCCAGTGCATTTAATGGTGAACGTGAATAAGAAGTACGTTTTCATATCAGACCTCCTCCTGGCGCAGACTCTTGACCATTTTCTGTTTCATTCATAGAGCACATCTATATTTGATCCCCACAAAGAGCACATGTCAGTCTCACAGAGTGCAGGCCCACATACTATTACACAACCGCCTTAATCTGCCTGATTTAAACCCTCCACTTCTCACCACGATGGCCGGCTTGCAGTCACATGTACAAAAAAGTCCTATCTGCATCCAGGCAGGCGCACAATCTGGACAAAATCACAGCAGCTTCCCAACTTTATTCCATTTAGCCATTCAGAACAAACATAATTTTTTTAAATATTTGGAGCCAAATCACAACATGTCATTTATGGAGTGGAAAGACAACCAACAATTTTGAAATTCCCACATGAGCAACATAAAAACTCCCTTTCAACAGGCAGAAATCTCCAACAGAACCAGACTCAGAGGTCAGCGGACATCTGACTGGACCAGATGTGGCGAGGGGGGAGCAGAGCAAGAAAAAAGCAGCATAGAGAGGCAACAAACATTAAACCCTGAGCAGGTTGGTGAGGTCCAGTAACCACAGCTAAATCCTGTCAGCACTCTTGCTGCCACATTCTGCATAAACTGGAGGTATTGCAACCCGGCATCACAGCAAAGTGTGAAATAGACACGCCTGTCCACGACAGCAAAATGTGAGATAGCCACGCTTTGGGCTGTATAGGCGTGAAAGTTACATGTTTTCTGAGCGTCAAACTTCCACACACGTAAATGTCACATGACAGAGGATCATGTGTCCAAGGTCCCGCAACAGAGGTGTTAAGATGAAGGATGAGGGAAATTTTTTGGCATTATTAGGAGGCATGATGCCTTGGTGGCATTAATTGCAGAATGTCATGTGGGATGCGTGATTTAAATCCATGAGGTGACAACATTGTTCTTGAGTTTGTTTCCTAACCCTAAACATGTTTTTTTTCCCTGACCCCAACCATTTGGTTACTCCCTAACCCCAACTGATTGCGATAAGTATCATTTTCCTGTATGTCACATGGCTCAAAGCCTGCAGTTGGTTTCATTTGCATCGACTACAGGAAAACGTGTAACTTTCACACCTGCATGGCTATTTCACATTTTGCTGTAGTGGACAAGCGTGTCTATTTCACGCTTTGCTGTGATACTGGGTTGGATATTGGGACATCCTGATAATAAGGAATGACAAAAGCCCAGCAGAGAATGCATTGATTAATTATTCAGGATGTTCCTTCTTTTGAGAATATTGCACGGGTGGTCCAACAGACTCACATTATGTGTTATAAGGATGTTCCTGCTCAAAAATAACTCTAGAATTCCTCACGGTACTGGAGACCAATGCAAAGCCATTCAGAGTAACTACGTGGTTGATTCATGAGTTTTTGAGTTTAGCCAAATACCAAAACTTCAGTTTTGTCTGAATTTAGAAATAGAAAATTACATGTAATCCAGAACTTTGTGTCTATGAGACAATAAGACATTAATACCATGACATGTTCCAGTCTCTGTGTAATCAGTGGTGTCAAACGTAACAACACTAAGATCTCGCAGGACGAACATGGAGACAAGTCAATTGTCTGAGGCAGGGGCAGTATTCATGAAGCTTCATTGTACAGTGGGTTAATAAAACACAGTGCAGGGATGATGTCCGTGGTCCATCTCATCTTTTCATTTTCAGAGGGGCAACAATGTCGCGTGTCGTACGCAGCGAGGCTGCAGCAACATCAACGAGATAATCCACTTACGTAAGGATGAAGGTGAGGTAGCTGCCCTCCATCGTGTTGGCATGTGGTACATTATCAGAGACACATCTACTGTCATGGAGTTTTTTCCCAAACATCGAGGGTGTGATTAAGTTAAGTTTGTGAGTTTATTTGTATTTTAAAGAAAAGGCAAATGAGTCTTAAATGAATCAAGTGTTTTTCATTGACAACATCAACATGAATTAAGATAAAAGAAAATTCAGATCATTTAATGCAGGAAGTCTCAAAGGGCGTTTCATTTACACAACTAAATATAATGAGGCCTCGCAGCATCCTGCAGGTCCACATTGGTGCACTGATGCCTGTTGATAGCACTGATTAAACATTACAGGTGGACGTGATGGTGCCACCATGCTGAGTGGTATCAGGACTCCTTTTCTGCCTCCTGCTCAGGCTGCTGTAGACAGCCAGGCTCAGTCAACTGAAGTAAACCTGTAATGTCCTTTCATGCACCATAAGTTAGAGCAAATATATGTTGTCGCAGTCGAGAGGCAGCTGCCACTTAATGAATGTGTCCAAGCTTCTCTTCCATCCGGCAAGAATATCATATTTCGCATGATTTGTTTACGGCTGAATTTAAAGCCTGAACTGAATTTGAATTGATCTGGATACTGAGAGGATGCAACAGTCGGTGCAGGCTATATTTCTGCCTGTTTCTTTACTCCATGGGAAACCATTTACTTTGAACCCTTGAATGCATATTAATGGGAGATGCTACTGTGCATCCCATCACGCAATCCAGGAGCCAAAAACAACAACAAAAACTGTTCATGTTACGCTTTTCTGGTGAAAAGAAAATGAAAATACGGGATCCTACATTTCCCATAATGCAGCCAACCACACCTTTCCATGCGACCATCAGTGATATTCTGAGATGGGATGTTGTCTCAGAAGAGGGAACAGTTTCTGCTATCGAGCATTTAGTGACAGAAGTCTGAAACTCAGTGAATTGTGACAGAAACTCGTACTATAGTTTTGCCCCAAAATCTACCCTGAGCAACAGAGTTCCAACTTTGCACATCTTCAGCTGCAGTCGTGTATACTTCAGTAAAGTTAAATTGTACAGTATATATCCATGTGTTTTTTTGTAGATAATTAAATATATAGGTTATAAAGTTATGCTTATGTGAATAACACCACATTTCCCCCTGAAATCACAGCATAGAATCATACTTACAGAGTGCAACATTAAAACATTACAGATTTAATGTTTTAACCCTCCTGTTGTCCTCGGGTCAAAATGACCCGCAGCTGTGTTCAACCAAGTTCTATTTTATTTCTATATTTTCATATTTTTTGGATCATTGGTGACAAGGATGCTGTGATGGTTTCTTTAAACCAAAAAAAATCCCCAAAAATATAAAAATATAGAAATAAATTAGAACTTGGTTGAACACAGCTGCGGGTCATTTTGACCCGAGGACAACACGAGGGTTAAACAAAAGTCGCTGATTATCAAGAGCTCAAAACAACTCAGGTTATTAATTCATTTTCATCAAATCGCCTCTCACTTCTCCAGTTGAACATTCAACAAACAGAAATCACAAACCAAGTTAAGTTTGGGCTTAATGTCTCTCCTGAGAACGTCAGTGGTCCGAGCACAACACACCGAGGGGGAGCTTCGCTGTAAACGCACGTCCACTTTGCTGTTTCCAGGGGGGCGGAGCTACGGGGAACACATATCTGTGACACAACAGAGTTGGACACAAGAGGCGCTCCTGCCTCGTGAATGACGACATCCAATCTCAGAATACCAAAAAAACAAGCCTTCGTTTGAGCCTTGAATTCAATTCAATTTTTGTATTTTAAAATGATAATCAAACAACCACTCTCTAACTTTTTAGTCTTTTAGTACCTGTTTCTGAAAGGAACATTTAATGATCAACCTTCCCTGCGGCCTTGTCTTTGAAACTACACACATGCAGTTTTTAATGCAGGTTTGGTTATAAATTTGTGATCTCAAGTCCAAGCTGTGGGTTGTTTTCTCCTCCAAAGCAACAACCCCTTCCAAAGACTGAGTTTTAAAAGCCATGTTGAGTGAACTAAACTTCCGCGGAGTGACCCTTTATTGTACGCTTTGCTGAACCAGATCATTAAAACTGGTGAAGTGATGCTATAGTTTGTATTCTTCTAACTACAACAATAACTTCTCCGTCTCCACACAGAGACCACGGCCTCCCTGATTATGAAGTGGAAAAGAGCCGTTCATTCAGCTTCTGTCAGGTTCAGATCTATTTACCCACCAACAGCATGAACGACTGACTACACAGTCTGTTACTGCTCTACAGTGTCTGAACTATGTGATTATTTTAATGCATATGTCAGCCAGAAACACAGGCATCGAACAGATGAGACCTCCACACCACCATTTGCTCTCATTAAATAAACCCAGCACATTCAAAAAAAAGTCACAGCATGTGCATGTAAATGAAGGATAATTTCTCGACTTGTTATTAATATATTCAACTTGGATACAGCCAGTAAATTCGGCTTTTATGTCTTGTATCTTCATTATTTCCAATATTTTCTGTTTTATTGTTGAATGGTGACAGAGAAACAAAAGGAAACAATAGAACGATGTTAATTAAGGACGGGTTCTGATAGCTGGTTCTGTATTGGACCTGGTTCCTGTTGGACAGAATACCCATATTTACTAAGCTTACACCTCATATCTCTCCTGGTTATTATTTTTTTTTTATTATTTTTTTTTTTACATAACATAACATAAGGTTGTCATCTTTTGATTTATAGTGATGGTGGTGTATAATTGTCCAGCAGTTGTGGGTAACTGCTGATGTTGCCATGACAATAACTATTTCTAGCTTCAGGACAAAAACAAAAACTGGAAACTGAATTTAAGAGATTCAATCAGGGATGTCAAAGATTTAAGATTCTATAAATGGATTTGAAAACCCTTCTACTGCTGATTAAAATTATAACCTGTAGTCTGAGTTGCCTCATTCCTTCATAGGAGGAAAAGATTAAAACCATATTCATGATGAAATGTATTCTTTAGTGAAGGCATCTCCACATTTACATGTGTATGTTTGAACATAAAGTCCATCAGATCTGGTGAACGTTGCACAACCTTGTCTGATTGAAAGAGGCAGATTTCAGATCAGGTTGAACATCAACTTTACTCGACTGTCATGTTTTCAAATATCACGGATCGCTCCGGTCTCACAAAGAGAACTGAGTGTTTACCAGGTGAGTATTCAGAATGAATTACACGCCATCCCGTCCAGAAACAGGCTCAGTTTCTGCACTCAAAACAAAGCTCACAGTGTTTGGACCAGTCTGTGTTTACAGCTCAAGCTGCTGGCGTGCACTCCTTATCTGGAAGGTCCAGGTACTAAACAGAAAAGAAAGCTCCAACCAGAACCTGCAACTCTGGACTTGTTCTCATGCAAACATTTGATGTCACACCTCCCTACGTGCATCTTTATATACACAGTGGAGAGGCTGAAGGACTGTTTCATTTCCATTTACAGACTGAAATCAAAGCAGAGACACACCACTTCTACTCTTTACAGAACAATTTCATAGTACACACACACACACACACACACACACACACACACACACACACACACACACACACACACACACACACGCCAAATGTTCTCTTTGGAGGACCCTCAGGGAGATGCACTCTGGAGGAAACCTATTATCAGGTCAGCAACAAACACACACACACACACACACACACACACACACACACACACACACACACACACACACACACACACACACACACACACACACACACACACGAAGCTTTCATCATTCTATTTAAAGCTCTGACACCGCTGAGTGAACTAGAGCGGAGCAGAAAAACAGGGAAACACACACTAACTTATGTTTGCACACAAACACACAAACTCTAAAATACACATACATTGTTACACAACGGCACACACAGCCCTTCCCCGTGGAGTTGTGTGTGTGTGTGTGTGTGTGTGTGTGTGTGTGTGTGTGTGTTGCAGAACAGATTGCCCCATCAGCCACTGTAGGTGTGAGCCGTGCAGGCTGCAGCGCATTGATGATGTCACACGAGCTCAGCTGAGCGGCACCACGGAGATGACATAAGACCTCGAATAAAGGAGCATCAGCAAGGACACACTGATATATATTCATCACACCGTCATAACTCATGATGTAAAACAATGATTTAGATCAGGGGTGTCAAACTCATTTTAGTTAAGGGGCCACATACGGCCCACTTTGATCTCAAGTGGGCCAGACCAGTAAAATCATAGCATAATAACGCATACATAACGACAATATTTCTCTTTGTTTAAATCATTGGTGAAGGTTGTTGGATGATAAACCCTATTTTAAGGTCTTTCTACAATAAACTAGAAACAGAAAGACCAAAAACTCAGACATCAGCCCACTGTTTATCTGCCCTGGCTCTCCTCTGCAGATTAGGGTTAGGCACACACACACACACTCACACACACACACACACACACACACACTCACACACACACACACACACACACACACACACTCACACACACACACACACACACACACACACACTCACACTCACACTCACACACACACACAGACACAGACACACACACACACACACACACACACACACACACACACTCACACACACACACTCACACACACACACACACACACACACACACACACACTCACACTCACACACACACACAGACACACACACACACACACACACACACACACACACACACACACACACACACACACACACAAAATGGATAATTACACATTATAAGACCCATTGTTAATGATGAAACTGGTATTTTCCAAACTTTTGCCATTGTACACCAATTCCACCAAACAGGGATTTTTCCCGATGAAATTTCATTTCAACAAATGATCAAATGATCAAATGATCAAATAATCAAATGATCAAATAATCTCTGCAAAAAACAAAGACGAGAGAAAAAGTCCTGAAAATGAAAACAAATGTGTTTTTTCTTCTTTTATCTCCCAGTAATCATCTGAAGACCCTTCACATGTATCTGCTGGATAGAAAGTAGGTCAAAGTAGCTCCACCTGCAGCAGCTCCACCTACAGCAGCTCTACCTCCAGCAGCTCTACCTACAGCAGCTCCACCTACAGCAGCTCCACCTCCAGCAGCTCTACCTACAGCAGCTCTACCTACAGCAGCTCCACCTACAGCAGCTCTACCTACAGCAGCTCTACCTACAGCAGCTCTACTTACAGCAGCTCCATCTACAGCAGCTCCACCTACAGCAGCTCTACCTACAGCAGCTCTACCTACAGCAGCTCCATCTACAGCAGCTCCACCTACAGCAGCTCCATCTACAGCAGCTCCACCTACAGCAGCTCCATCTACAGCAGCTCCACCTACAGCAGCTCTACCTACAGCAGCTCCACCTACAGCAGCTCTACCTACAGCAGCTCTACCTACAGCAGCTCCATCTACAGCAGCTCCACCTACAGCAGCTCCACCTACGTTTTCCACCACTGACTAGGTCTCCTGAGTAAAACAATATAATTGCATTCCCATCAAATCAGCAATTGAATGACTAATGCTCTACAGCCTTCATGTCTTGCTGTTGTTTTTTCTTGTTTCCAGGAAGAATACCCAACCACAACACTGCAGTTCTTCCATTGAAAGTAACTGCAGCTACTCTGAAAGGTTTATTATGAAAGTCCTATTTAAAACCATTTCAAATGAGACGTCTTGCACACACAGTCGTCTGCATGCAGTGAAAACAAAAAGAGAAGGCGGGTCAAACCAGGAACTTCTAATTAGAAAGAAGGACCTGCAGTCAAGCACCCATGAAAACTCAAAGCAGCTGATCTCTGCAGAGCCAAGCTGTGCATGCTATTTTTAAAAATGAAAGTGAACAACAGGAACCGCTGTGACTTGTGTCTTGCAAAGGACTTTCAGATGTTTGCATGAGTGAAACTTTACTGTGGATCCCTGGAAAATATTTTCTGGGTCAAACTGTGAGACAGATTTTTCTCAGCATGTGCCCCTCACAGAAAATCCAATTTAAAAAAAATCAAATACCAAGTGATCAATTTATTCAGCTTTTAATTACACAATTTTCACAGTGAGACCCAACTGATATCAGCTCATGAGTATGAGCCAAACCTCAGATGTCAAAGTATCAATAGTATTAATAATGTCAAAATGAAAACTGGAATATTTTCTATAGTAAATTTCTAGTGAGGACAAACGGTATAAGGATGAAGGTTTTTGTGAAAGTAGGAGACAGTGTGGACATTTCAGTTGCTCTTAACCAGTAAGTCGACAACCGTGCTTAAAGTTCTCTGAGATTGTAATCAACCATTGCATGTTTTAATTTAAATGTTCCACTACAGGAAGTTATTTCTGCCTACTGCAATAATAATATTTAAAGACTCTCCTCTGTATATGTATATGAACTTCAGAGTTCATAAGAGACAGCAGACAACTAGGTTCAATTAAAGGACTAAATATTTGATGGTGGCATAAATTCTGCAGGCATTAACATTTTTGGGAGATCAATCAACTCTTCATAATGAATGAGATGTTCACATATGCTAGCCTATATTCTACAGTTAAACTGAATAGACCTCATGTCAGACATTTTGACTTGTCATAGTAGGGACAGCACAGGAGTGTTAATGACGGCTCAGTTCCATTAAGTGAACCAGCATGCACAAAAGCAGGACCTCCCCAAACTGGACTGCAGCCCTCATAAATACACCTGTGATCTCCTTATAGTGACAAGTCTAAATGTCCATTTGGAGCAGGAAGTGACCATATTTGGACGAGTTGAGGGAGGAGCCAGCGGTGGATCTGACCGATCTGATCGGAAACCTGACGATACTACATCCCCCCACCAATAGCTGTAACCTGACTGCACCACAGGCCTGTCAATCAAACAGACACGCCCCCAAAAACAGGTCTTCTTGAATCTTCTTTTCTAATGAATGAGGGATTATTTTCAGATGGACCTCCAGAAAACTAATAAGAAGGAGTGACTTTAGCTAACAACACCGAGATAACTGATGGACACATTTTATTCACTTTGGATTTGATGAGAGAAGTTGAATGGGAGTCTATGGAGCCGGAGGCTTCTTGGAGCCGACCTCTAGTGGCACTCGCTGGTATTGCAGCTGAAGACATTTCTGCATCGGAGCCATTTATATCCAGTCTGTGGTCTTAACTCAATGTGGTGTTGCCAGTTTTGCCTTCTGATGATCTACAACGGCAACAAAAAAATGGTGTTTTCAGTGACATGACTTTTCCGATTTTTTTTTTTGGTATTTCACAATAAAAGCACCACAAAGGGCTGTAGTAGACGGTCGTAGAGGAAAGGTCAGGGGATCATTGAAGTCAAAGGCAACATGAATGTCCAAATTTAATGGCATTTCTGTCAAGACTGGATGGATAAATAATGCATTCTGGATTCTAGCTGTGGATCATCGTTGTGCTCTGCAGCAATACGGATAAAAGCTATAAAATAGACTGTAAATACATTAAAAGCTCAGTTTCATGGCTCTCCAAACGAGAGCGAGCATCAGAACAACTATTGTGATCCCTCGTCCTCCCACCCCACCCCCACCTCCCGGTCACATGACTACACAAAGACTGAATGTACAGCAGCCTGAGTGGAGTTGAACAGGACCTGAACTAAATGAGATCAAACGGATCTGTCTGACATGAAAACATCTGAGAAGCATACAGTAATGGAGAATTGTCATTTTAATGTGTCCCTCGCTCCTCTCTTTTGTCTCCTCTCCCCACCACCACCACCACTTCCCCCGCCCTCTGCGCCCCCCCTTCCCTCTCCTCTGCTGACTGCTGATAACACTCAGGTCCGGCGCTGGGATGTCGATTATGAGCCCGGATGTAAGAACAAACCCGCAATGCTTTTGTGTCTCACTTCATAATGTCTGCGTGGCGTGTTTGTGCCTCTGTGGGTTAAACTCATTAACAAAGCACAGCATCACACAGTAGTTTCCAAGTAGACAAACCTTTTTCACAGAATAAACTGAGTGTTATTTGTGTGAAATGTGAGAGCGGAGAGTTAATCCTTCCCAAAGCTGCTGCTCACATTTTGTAGCTTCTTCAAATGAAAGCTAAATCGTTGAAAAAAAACATTTAGCATTTGGCAATAATTTGTCCAAATATTTAAAACAATCTATGTTTGTATGTTTTGCGCAATTAATTAAATGAAGCAAAGGGGGAAGGAGTGCTGCAAAGCTTCTTCCAGGCCAGAGTGGATGGATGGTCACAAACTGACTGTCAACATCTTTGTGTCTAAACCTAACTGTGTCGTTACCTTAGCAACGCGAGGACATTGATTTGAACTGCGAGGGAAATTTTAGTCACAACCTTGCAAACAGTAGTTTGACCTTTTTTTTTTTTTTTTATCAAATTAATTTATATCAAAATAGAAAATATAAAAATAAAATTAGCTTATCAGCATATACTTCCCAGCATTCATTGCATTAAAGGTTCAAATGTCCCACAGATCCTTCCAGAAATTCTTATACAAGTTACGTGATGGAGACTCTCATGTGTCTTTCTTATACTTCAGAGGACGGACGTGTTGTTATGTAATGCACTTGAGCTGTAGGGGACATAATGAGGAGCAACGTTCCTGCAGTGAATATCAGTAAAGCAAGACTGTCATGGGGGATAAAACTTCATCCATCTAATGATTTAATATCGAATGTTTCATTGACCCGTCCATCCACCCTCACCTCCTCCCCATGCTAATTGTGCCTCTATAATTAAGTCCCATGACTTTCTTCTTTGTTCCTGTCATGAGTAGGACGACCAAAAGAGTGCTCTTTCACAAGAACATTTTACAAGTTCTGATAATGTGAAATAATCTGTCACCGTAACTCAGGATGAGTTTAGAGAAAGAAAAAGTTTCAGCTGGATGAATTCAAAGCCGAAACTAAACTGAAAATGTTTACAAAAGTTTGCTACCTCAGTTATTCTTTCAGTTTACAAGTCTTTGTACAACATTCAGCATTTCTGAAAACTTCAGCCACTTGATAACAGGCTTTCGTAAATAGGATATGATGGTAAACGACGTCTGTGGTCAACCTATTGAGGTTTTGTCAAAATTATGGAAAAAACAAGTAAATTGACCTTGAGGGAAGGTCACATGAATTATTTTTTATAAAGCATTACATACAACAGTTTTAGTTCCAGACAGTTTATAGACGATATTGTGCTGTTATAATAATAATAATAATAATAATAATAATAATAATAATAATAATAATAATAATAATAATATATTGAGACATGTTGGTATCAGCTGTCACAAAGTCTGATTGTTTGCAAAATGTAACTTCAACGCTATGTATCATCTATAATCAGGATATAAACAATGATAAACAGGTTATAGCACATTGCAATGTGGCCGCAAACACACATGAAGACACTAACTATTTATTATCATAAAAGTATTTGTCAACAATCATAACTTTTCCTACAAATACATGTTTTTAATTATCCTCCTCCATATATGGACTCCACATTAATGAACATGTATGTGCTTATACAGCAACATGACAGTATGTTGTAACCCTCTTATTAAATGCTTATATACTGTGTAGGAATGGTAAATAGGAGTTTATTGTAAACAAGGAACCCACATAACTGTCCCTCTGTGCAGCTCCGTTCATCGTCTTTGTTTCCTTTGTGGTTCTGCCTCAGCTGGATGGATCAGTGAGGCCAGTATGCTGAGTCGAGTCCACATGTAAGGACACACGCGGGCCATTAGAGCACAAGTGTCCGGTGCAGTGTGACGGAGACGATATAAAGGAGAGGCCTGCAGGCTTCAGACGGCAGCGCTGCTGAACCGGACTCGGAGCCGAGGACATGTCAGCTCAGCCTGAGTCACTTCAGTGAGTCACACAGTCGAGCTCGTGTGTGGTGACCGGCGCTCACAAAGCCCTTTTCCGCTGTTTCACATTCAATACAGGATGTGTATTTTTAAACCTTTATCTAGGGAGGGTTTTTAGAGCACACATGTTCACCGCTGTGCCACAGTTCACACAACAGTTCGACACAAAGGTCCTATTTCGGTAAGCAAAGGTGCAGTTTTATCGTTTTAAATCTTGTCTTCGCATTTATGTAAGTGGGATGAAAAACATAAGAACATCATCAAACCTGTCTGTGAGCTTGAGCAGGTGCAAGTTTGCCTTGAAATCGACACCAAAACTGCACAAGTGTATCTTCACATGTTCCCAGACAGATGCACCTCAAACCTACCGGGTTCATGTTGGAGGAAAGAAGCTGCTTATGCTGCATTAAAATGCGCCGGGTACAAAAATAAGACTCCTGAAAGCTGCTGCTGCTGTTTTTAGTATGATGTAATAATTAATACGGTTATGTTCCCACACTGGACAGACCACTCAGTCAGATACACAGTGAATGGGAGATCCCCATTTTTAGCACTGATTAAATTCATTTTAATCAATTTGCCATATATATGTGTTGGAGCCCAGCAGATACTACACACTACTATACTACATCAAATTCATATTTTTAAAAGAAGCCATCTAATGTTTTTTTTTCCCAGTGTATCACAGTTTGAATCAACTTCAATGCATTTTTAGACCTTAACAAAGAAAATTTAATAAATTTGTGTTTGGAAGTATTTTGGCAGTATTTCAATCACAATATTAGTATAAATATTTGTTACTGCTGATATGCATCCGGGTGCAAAATCACTCATCAAAATATAATAATACAAATGATCCAGCTCTGTACTGAGAGCACAGACATGAGATTGGTGTTCTTCTTCTCATCTCACCCAGCAAATTCTTAACATTTCCAAAAGCATTGAACTGTTCCTTTAATAATAAACGAATAAGAAATAAGTTTCATTGGAGACTTGAAGATGTGGTTAGCTCTGGGTTCGTGTAAAGACTGAAACTGACTCTGTCCAAGGTTAAAAAAAAAAAAACACCTCATTGAAATGTTGAAATGTTTTCTGAGGTACAGACAGATGTCCATTAATCTTTAAGAATCTTTAAGATCTCTGGAGTCAGTGGATAATTTGTCTCTGATAGCTGGCTTGTTGATATAACATATAACCAGGCTGGCTCTAAAAGTAGCCACAATCTGACTCCAGCCTTAACACACAGACATGAGAGTGATGTCCATCCATCATCTCACTCTTTGAAAAAAAAGCTACACCTTCAATGCAACTTCTGCTTGAATTATAGATAATTCTCCCATTGCATCATATGTATTTAGATAAAATCAGTTCAACATACTGTCTGTCATTAAAAGTTCACTTGAGATTAAAGTCTAAACCAATAATAAATATTTAATCAGTCAAAAGTGCATCTTAAGACATTGTTTGGAGCAGTGACTCATCTGCTCTGTAATAAAAGTGTTATCAAATTGTAATAAAAGTGTAATAAAATTGTGATATGATGGTCAGTCTCAGCTGCTCTGCTGCTCCGTAATTGTTTCTTATATTGTTGGAAAGTTTCAACCTGTTTCCTATTTGTTCCAGTAAACGTTTGTCTGTCCACAAGAGTAAGAGCAGGATATCCTGACGTTTCCAGACACACACACACACACACACACACACACACACACACACACACACACACACACACACACACACACAACCTCCACAAACACAATGCACCTCTTACACTCAGGACAGCTACACAGTTTGTCCCTCATGCTGCTGGGAGGAAGGCGCAGTTCACACTGAATGGACGCTCCATTATAAAAGACACGCTGTCGCTAAGACAGTAAAGACCTCACATGCTCTCTTTTGTCTTCGTGTCTCTGTCTCAAACTATGAAAAGACCCCTCAGTCCGTCCCTCAGTGTCCACACACAGAATCAAAAATACACAATCTTCCTTTTTGTCACAGAGATGCGTCCTCCCTCAGAGACAACCCCCCCCAAAATACTCTGGTCTTCATGTCTCTGTTGTGCTCAGGGTGGTGCTCTGCAGGTCCTCCACCAAAAATAACAGCACCATCACATTCTCAAAGAGTCCACATGCTCGGACCAGGTGTGGTCACTGAAAGGAGATCCTCTCAGAGAGTGAAGAGTCCAAACTGTGGCATGCAATCCAGACCGTCAGAGGACATGGAGGGAGGGACGGAGGGAGGGTCTTTTCAACTTTCAGTTTCTGAGGAAGAAAACTTAAAGATGAGGGCCTCCAAAATTTTAATTAAAATTAATTTTTGGAAGGACATGGACTTGGTATTTTATTTATGTACTTATTTGGTCGCAGGAGTTTGTGGTCGCAACTGTTGATTGTTGTTATAAGATTTAGATTTTATCAACTCAACTGGAAGTTATCCAGCTGCACTCTGCAGATTTACAGTAATATTTCCATATGATTTTGGGATGGTTTTGGATTGTTTTTGGATAAGAACACAACTTATTTTCATCAGAAATGACTGGAAACGTATCAAACAGTGAGATCAGAGTGTGCCTGTGTGAGATGCTCAGACAACAGGTCTAAAGGTCTCAGACATTACAGATAACTTCCAGAACTGTTGCTGAGTCCAGTCTGTAGTCTTCACACCAATCGACAAACAGCTCGCAATGTTTGACACGCAATCTTATGTATTAAATGTCTGGAAAAAGGCATCCTTCTCAGCCATTACCAGGAAAAGCTCATGTTCTCTTCCACTATCAAAATAAAATACAAACACATTACATCCCTGATGGTTGCCAGCTCGTGCTACAGATTGGAGCTTGTTTGAGATGGTGTATCGATGATTGTTCAGTATTGTCCTGTTATTAGGGCACTACAGTGGATGACAGAACATCTTGCAGCAACACCGGCCCTCGTGTCAGTCACCTGTTGTTGTCATGGGAACCACATGCCCAGAGGTCGTTACAACTTGTTTAAAAAAAAAAGTTTAAAAAAAATCTACAACAGCTGTATTATAATTTCAGTTTCTATCATGCTTCAGTGGCTCCTGTTATTAATTTAATTACCACAAACTGATTGCCACACAGACAACCTGGGACTCGGGGTCCCTGGGACTCTAGGACTCGGGGTCCCTGGGACTCAAGGACTCGGGGTCCCTGGGACTCAAGGACTCGGGGTCCCCGGGACTCAAGGACTCGGGGTCCCTGGACTCAAGGACTCAGCGTCCCTGCATGGACCAGCTGCCCACTCTGTCATCCAGTCTTTCAACCATGCAACTAACATGACATACTTTCTGAGAAGTGATGGAAGCCAAACTGTCTTGAACTCAGTTTCTTCATGTTTTTACATTCACCATGGTGATAGTCATCCTTCCTCTCCATGTGCCCTCACTCTGAGGTTTTGTACATGAGTGAGAATAACACCTGTGTTCACATACGTGTCTCCCTATTGTGTGTACTGTGTGTAATACTGTGTGTATTGTTGTGTGAGTCGGCAGGAGCGTCAAAGAGATGACAAAACTTCTGCAGAACTCCATCAGCACGTGTTCAGAGAGCCCCGTTACAGTAGTCATCCTCAAACACATCCACAGCCGTGTGTGTGTGTGTGTGTGTGTGTGTGTGTGTGTGTGTGTGTGTGTGTGTGTGTGTGTGTGTGTGTGTGTGTGTCTCTCCTCACCTGCGCCATGGTGTTCAGCAGGACTTGGTCATGGCTTGTGAACCCTCAGATCGGGTCTCAGTAGATGATGTTCAGGTCTCAGTAGATGATGTTCAGGTCTCAGTAGATGATGTTCAGGTCTCAGTAGATGATGTTCAGGTCTCAGTAGATGATGTTCAGGTCTTGCTGCTGAGTTTCACTTCACACTCCTCAGTGTTGAATCACTTGTGTTGCAAACTGCATGCTGACACACACATCACCTCCTCCTCCTCTGTGACAACAGGTCCTCTGAAACGTTGGCTCACAGCCCTCCTCTTCCTCCTCTGTCTGGTTCTTCCTCCTCTCCTTCTTTTCCCAACCTCTGTGTGATCCTCTTTCTTCTCCTCTGACACCAGCATCGACTGCAAGAGGAGCTGCTGTCTCTTTATTTCTGTCCTGCACGCTCCAGTCTTGGTTGTAATCTGGGCTCACTCCGCTGGCTGCCTCTCCTTTTCCTCCTCCTCCTCCTCCTCCTCCTCCTCGCTCTGCTCTCTCTCTCTCTCTCTGTCAGCTGCTCCCCCCCCCCCTCTTGCTTCCTCTAAAACCCTCCTGCTTTTTTGCCCTCCCTCACTGTACACAGCATTAGCAGAGACAGCGTGGAGAGGGGGTGGGGGGTGGAGGGATCAGAGGGATAGAGTGTGTCTCTGTGTACCATGTGACCTGATGGTGTAGTAGGATTCCCCCGGCAGCTGTCGCACTCATTCCTTCACCATGCCTCCCTATGAGCCTCCTACATCTCCAACGATCGCTGCTGAGGCAGGAAGTGAAGCGGCTGGTTCCCTCCTGCAAAGTGAAGCACAAAGAGGAATTATTATTATTATTGTTATTAAATGTGTTTAGGATTTTCTCTTTATGATAAGGAACAATTTTAAGGTAAAGATTTGTAGGATTTCAAAGATTTCAGAGTAAAGTAAAGTATAACACTGTTGACTGTGTTTCTTGGTTGTTTGTATATAGTATATATAGCTATATACTGTACTGTATATATACATATACTGTGCATTTAATATTTTCTAGTTTTTACTGCTATTTACTGCTATTTTATTGCTTTTCTATTATTATATTATTATCTATTGCTTCTGTATGCTGCTGTAGCGAAAAAAATGCCCCCTTAATAATTAATAAAGTAACTACCTAACCTAACCTAAAGGTACTTCAGAGTAAAAAAGCAAACTGTCAACTCTGTAGTTGTCAACTGCTCACATCAACAACATTTATTCATCGTTCACATGCAGAGCAAGAAATATCAGAAAAAGCTGCTTAACAACCTGACGTATATAGCAGGAGCTGGTGGAGACCAAAACAGAGATAAAACAGAGAGTGAATATTAAAATGAGATTAGTTGGGTGAAGGTTTAGAGAGAGAGAGTTCAGGAGAATCACGACTCCAACTGAATGCTGATGTTTATTTACTATTTTTTGTGTTACAGCTTGATGAGGCAAAACAACATCTTGTACATTATTTCGACAGATCTTGAGAAGTCGTTGCTGAGATCTGAAAACATGGCAACATCATTACAAACAAGTAGGGCGAGTAACTCGATCAGACTGACTGTAATCCAGCCAACTGTTTATCCAGGGTGACTAAATCTCTTTATTTGGAGGTGAAACTGAAGGTGAGTGCACCTGAAGTGATGGTAATGATGCTCATTACTGGAAGATTGTATGTAGTCAACAGGAAACACTTCTAATTGATGTTTACAGCTGACAGTTTTTTTTATTAAAATTTTACTTTTAAGATAAGTTTGGAGTCTGGTTTGACTGACTGTTGATGTTTCTTGACCAATCACCAACCATCAGTGATGTCATCGTTGGTTTGTGAACGTTATGAATCCTCCAGTTCAGATTCTGTCTGTCACCATCTTTAATAGTTCGTAGCGGTTTGGAGCAGGAAGTGACCATATTTGGACGAGCTGGGGGAGGAGCCAGCGGTGGATCTGACCGATCTGATTGGAAACCTGACGATACTACGTCCCGCCCACCGATAGCTGTAACCTGACTGCACCGCAGGCCTGTCAATCAAACAGACACGCCCCCAAAAACAGGTCTTTTTGAATCTTCTTTTCTAATGAATGAGGGATTATTTTCAGATGGACCTCCAGAAAACTAATAAGAAGGAGTGACTTTAGCTAACAACACCGAGATAACTGATGGACACATTTTATTCACTTTGGATTTGATGAGAGAAGTTGAATGGGAGTCTATGGAGCCGGAGGCTTTTTGGAGCCGACCTCTAGTGGCACTCGCTGGTATTGCAGCTGAAGACACTTCTGGATCAGAACCATTTTTCAGACCTGAAGCTACGAACTCTTTTATATCCAGCTGTGGTCTGGACCCATTTGACTTCTTTACAGAAAAGTTGCTGATCTCAGCAACTAACATGGTGAGTATTACTGATAGAACCTTTGTGATCAAAGCTACAAAAATAAAAGAATTTCCATACCAAGTCTGAATTTATTTATTTAATATTTGCACAAAACCATGCAGGTATTTAAATCCTTGTGAGTTTTGCTGTCAGAAATGATTGTTTGACCAGTGAGTCAGGATGAGTTACGAAATGTTTTTCTGCTGAGTTCACATAATATTCTGTATCAGACCACCTGTAAAAACAAAACCTGCTGGTGGCCTGAGACCCCACCGCTGGCCAGTCGAACACAAAGATGCTCTGAAATTTAAAACAAACCTGATCACTTACTGTGCAGTGTTCCTGTGACATTTGTGCACAGAAACTGTTTCTGCAGTTTTGCATTTGAATTTTATTTCTGAACCAGTGCAGCAGCTTTAATTAAAAACTATACTGTAAGAACATGGAAGATGGTCTTTTTGGATCAAATTTTAGTGCAGTTGGTTTGACCATGGAGAACTATACTTTTACAGCAAAATTCAATACTCTCACTTTTACTAAAATAACCATAATTATGCAGTAATGTGTGAAATCATTAAACAATTCTGTAACAGCCTTGAAGGGCTTCTCTAGAAAAGTAATACAGTCCCGATCACTTGTACAGTAACGATGTAATCCATAAAGAAGGAGAGACACTGACTATTTAATGCAACCGACAGAAATCACAGCAGATTGACAGTAGAAACATGTTACAACTCTATTCTCTAATAGAAACACACACACAATAAATAGACCAGGACACACACATGTTCCACGGAGTCATTCTATCCTTGAGGAATGAGGAAGAG
Source organism: Embiotoca jacksoni (assembly GCF_022577435.1). NCBI lineage: Eukaryota > Metazoa > Chordata > Actinopteri > Embiotocidae > Embiotoca > Embiotoca jacksoni. The sequence goes on along the minus strand of NW_027185393.1, from coordinate 921,897 downwards.
GACATCCTGTGGTGTTTCCCCTGAGCTGTATAGCTGGAAACTCCCACCCCACAACAACAGGAACGGGCACACCATCCACTCACAGCGGCCCGCTGCTCTCCACTGCACAAACTCTTCTCTGGTTGCATGTTGGACCAGTAGTGCTCACAGACAGTAAAAACCCATCACACTTATTTGTCTGAAGGGTTGTTGCTGGACGTCACAGCCCAGAACACAAACTTTAACAATTCATCTGACTTTTAACACTTTGCTAGTTTGTGTGATTGGGTTTAATTGAGTTTATCAGTATTAGTAATATCAGAGAAAATGTTCAGGATAGAAACTCTGTAAGGTCGATGGCTCCCTCTGGTGTACAAAACATGAACTACAACAGGGCAAACAAATCCTGTAACATCTGACACATTCTAAATCAGTCGTTCTGTCAAATCTGTCTTACATGACAGATTTGGTTTGGATCACATGGGTTATGGTTCGGGCGGGTTTGGACCACATGGGTCAGGGTTAGGGTTTGAAACACATGGGTTAGGGTTTGGACCACATGGGTCAGGGTTAGGGTTTGAAACACATGGGTTAGGGTTAGGGTTTGAAACACATGAGTTAGGGTTAAGATTTGGACCACATGGGTTCGGGTTAGGATTTGGACCACATGGGTTAGGGTTAGGATTTGGACCACATGGGTTAGGGTTAGGATTTGGACCACCAGGGCATCTGGACCTGTCACTTTTTACTCTGAGGATGCTTTCAAACATATTTCTGAACATAGCTTTTATTTATGATGCAATAAATAGAACTATAATCAAGGACCACTTCCATCCTGGACCCAACCTGTTTCACTTCTGCCTTCTGGAAGGGACTACAGGTTGGGGATGAGACGAGAACTCAGCTGAAATAATGCAGGAGCCGAAATACTGTTTATTGATGTGTGACTAGTTGGTTACAATAATTAAAGTTAATGCATACATTCCTGTTAATATGACTTTAATCGTCTTTAGAACAGGTGACAATGCTCTTTTAATTCCTTTGTACACTCTGAAAAGGTTAGGTTTGGAGGAGTTTGAGGTCAGTCAGTCAATCAAGAGGAGGTGATCGTTTTTGGACCTCCCTCGTTCTCCCTCACTCGGCCGGTATCTCCCTCTGGTGGGGTTTAATGGTAATGTTATAAATTGGAGAATGGACAGTCGTTTTGTACAATTCATTTTTGTTTGGAGTTAACAGTTCATTTTCACAGAGTCCACCTGTCTCCCAGAAGAGCTCACCTCTGGCTCTGCCATGACGCCAATCAAAGTGCCTCCTGGTTGGCTGGTCAGCAACAGGGTCAAAGTTCGTCCGTGATTTTGTAGTTCTTGTCTGTAACTTCAGGGTCACACGCAAAAGTAGGACATTTGTCGGTCCCTCTTTCAGACTCCGTACAGGCACAACAACTTTTTGCACGTGTAAAGTATATCTGTGTGCACACAATTTGTTTGCACGTAGACAAAATATGTTTACAGCTGCAAAACAGTTTCCCACCTGCCCCTCCACCAGTGTAATTACGGTAGGGGCCGTATCCCAGGCGAAGGTCCTGAAAGATACATTCACGGGTTGTCTTTCCTGTTCTTTCGGTGTTCTTTTACGAGCAGAATACACTGCAGTGTTCCTCATTTTTTATTTACTGTAAGTTCTTTGTTTTCCCATTTGGTAACACAATGCTAATAAAAGAGCACGGGGAGAATGGGAAAGAAGACGGTTGAAGGGATCTTCCAGGACCTTCGGCCGTATTAACACGTCTGTCCGTACCAGAGTCGGACGGCCGCTGCTATCACTCCGGGCTCACTCTCCGGTCCGGGGCATTCAGTACTCAGCATGGCGGCTGGATTTGAATAAAAACAGCAGACCTGTCCGACGGTTAGCAGATTCAGTCCGAGCTCAGCCTGCTAGCCTGCCTCAGCTAAGCTACCTCTTGTAGTTTAGCAGCAGGGACACGAGAACACGTGACCGTGGACAGGCTGAGCGCTTCAAGTCACCATCGGTCATCTCGGCGGACGAAGTCTGGGTCAGCACTCCTCCTGCTCTTTTGGGTGATTTAGAAGAAGTTATCTCTTGCAAGCACTGGTCGAGAGAAGTGCTAACTACACCACAACTTACAGCTTCTTGGACTTCAGTGTTTCCTCGTTTGTTAACAGATGAACAACTCGACGATGAACAAAGCAGCAAATATAACCGGTGTAGTAACGACAGGACAACTTGTTACGTACAAATACACGTTTAAATCTGATGATTAGACAGCAGCATCAAAACTAATCCAATCTTAAAAACCGAGTTCTTCATGTATTCAACCAACGACCCACAGCTACACAAGTCTTCACGGTGTTTCGTGTGATGGCTCCTCACCAGGAGGTCTGAACAGACTCCTCACCAGGAGGTCTGAACAGACTCCTCACCAGGAGGTCTGAACAGACTCACCAGGAGATCTGAACAGACTCACCAGGAGGTCTGAACAGACTCCTCACCAGGAGGTCTGAACAGACTCCTCACCAGGAGGTCTGAACAGACTCCAGGGGTCAGTGTGGAAGTGACAGCAGGAGGCTGCAGCAGCTCCTTTCATTGCCTTCTGTCATCTTTGTTTTATTGGAGAAAGTAATGACCAACCATCTTCTTATTTCAGGCCGTGCACGTCTCCTCATGAAGCAGCCCTCCTATGAACACAGTTACAGCAGCAGTTTCCATTCATGCGGAGGCAACCGATTGCTCTGGGCTGCTTCGCCACCATCTCACTTTATGCCACCTTGATGTCACTGTTTGTCTTTCAGATGTGCAGCTGCCTTTCCTGAGTCCTGCTGCTGAATGTGATGTCGTCTCCTCACACGGCCAGAGTGAGGTGGCATCAGAGGACGACAGAAAGCTGAGGTCGAGCCGTGGCGCGATCAGCGGGACCCGAGGGCTCGCGTCTACTTCTCAAACGCTCCCGTCCTCGTACTCAGGCTGCAAAACCCACCTCAGCATGGTGAAGACGGCGAAGATGGAGCTACTGAGAGCGCTCGTCAGCGAGTGTCTGTCTGCGGCCGCGGAGGAGATCTTCAGGATCGTTGAGAGGACGGTTGTAGAGCACGAAGAGGAGATGTCCTGTTCGAAGTGGGTGGTGGACAGCCAGCGCAGACTGCTGGATGTCGCCAAGTCACACAGTGAAGGTCAGCTTGTCTTTAAGAGGGAATCATGATGTGGAGCAAATTAAAACACACAGAAAGGACTGAAGAGGTTGATGCTGAAGGTTATTAATATATTTAGTAACAGAAGTATTTCCTAATGGTCAGTGATTTATGTACAGTAGGCTGGAAACTGGACCGTATCTCAGAGGATCTCATCCTCCCATTCACTAACGCTGACCTCTGCTGCATTACACAGCAGCCGTAACAGATCTGATCCGAATGTGCACTCAACTCTTCTCTTTGCAAACTTCTTATTCCAGTAGGTCAACATGAACCCCTCAGCTGACAGTCCTCACACCACAGATGGACACAAGCAGTAAAAATACTACAATCAACTTTTAAAACAATGGTGCTGGAGAGTTTATAAAGATTCATTCCACCCAGTAAGAGTGGATGTCATGCAGTAGTTTGCACAACTCTGCTCTACTAAAGTCTGATGAAGTTTGAATATCTCAATGTCAGATTTATTCTTCCAGCCAAACACTCTCTAGCAGCACCAGCTGTGTTTGAGAAATAAAGTTGATATGATGGTTGTTCTGTCAGGGTTTAGTGAAAGTGTCTCAAAGAAGTGGTTTTGAACACATTAACGTAGGAAGAAAAGATCTCCTCATGCTCTGGACTTTATTTTCAGTCATGCTTTAGAACTGAAAAGTGTTTTATGAATCACGCTCTGGAGTCAGTAGAGACCGTCTGTGTCTTATTAAACGGCACTTTCATGCAGACTTTGGGAAAGATGAAATCATGAATACAATATGTATTTTATAATGAATTTAAATGTAATTGGGGGTCCCAAAAATGAATAATTTAGAGGTGAACGCTGCAGTATTAATGCTTGTGGAGTTCACTCTCAGAGAAAAAGGCTTTAACAACTCGACGTAAACTGGTACATAAAAACGTCGTATTTAACAAAGATGGTGAGATGGAGCCGCAGCGCTGCAGCGAGCAGTAAACCTCTTTAATGGAGGGCGACTGGGAACGTAGAGCCGTCCCAGAAAATCAACCTCGAGTCAAACCATATGTATGAAGTTTGGAGAAGATGTAGTGTTGTGTCAGTTGATGCCTGCAGCTCACATCTGACGGGATGTTCTCAGCCAATGAATGTGTTGCCATGGCAGCGTAGTGTCAGAGCAGACAATGGGTTTGAATGTCTTTATAAGCTCCTACTGTATGTTGCAGTTAAGTTACATTTTCAAAAGCAGCCCTAAAAACTGTCTTCAATTTTTGAAGTGTGTCCTCCTCTGTTTCAGACTCTTTCCAGATGTGTGCTCCAGATGAGCAGCAGCCTCCTGCCAGCGTGAACGTCAGTGTGAGCTGGGAGGAAGCAGATAACAGCACCGCGTCGCTGCCCACAGAGCTGACAGACTCCCCCTCCTCCCCCGCCACCGACGACGATGACTGCGAGGAAGACGATGTGAAGCAGAAGCAGGACCTGAACACGCCGCTGAAAATCCTCAAAGTGAAGAAACCGTTTCAATGTCCCGTCGGCCCGAGCAGATTCTCCTCCAAGAAGACGATGGGGCGACACGTCAAAAAGCACCCGGAGGACAAGTCCTCGTCTTATCGGTGCCGGTCCTGCGACCGCTACTTCTGCAGCAAGGCCGAGTTCATCATTCACACCAGGATACATAAAGACACCGAACCGGACCAGTGCCACGACTGTGGGAGGAGCTTCGAGCAGAGAGACAGCCTCTTCATTCACAGACAGACACACACTCAGGACACACCGTATGTGCGTTTTAGTGAAAATCTGAGAGGAGAAAGTCACCTGACACCTGCCAGAAAGATGGAGTCAGAGCTGCAGCTGAGACACGCTGACTCTGGTGTCTCCACGTTTCCACTCGCTGTCCCTCCCTACGATAAGAGCGAGTTTGATCAGGAGTCTCTGCAGCCTTTGTGTCTTTATCACATCCAGACTTTTGCTGATACAGACTCCTCCGCTGCACTCAGAGTGGATCAGATTAAAGCCGAAGCCGATGAGCAGCGACTCTTTTCAGTGAACACGGTTGAGCAGGACGCAGACGACAAGCAGCCCGAACATCTGGATGTCAGAAACGTCCCGCCCAGGAAACCTTCGGGAAAATCCCCCGAGCTCATCGTCCAGTTCGAAGCAGGAACGGCTCAGAAACCCTACAAGTGTCCGTGCTGCACCAAATGTTTCTCCTTGACCAAGACTTTAATACGACACGTGAAGATGCACACGGAGGACAAACCCTATCAGTGCAGGTTCTGCGGACGGAACTTCTGTCAGAAGTCCGACCTGGTGAATCACACCAGGATTCACACGGGAGAGAGACCCTACCAGTGCCAGGAGTGCCACAGGTCCTTCGCTCAGAAGGGAAACCTGGTGGTTCACATGAGGAAGCACACCGGCGTGAAACCGTTTCAGTGCAGAGAGTGCAGCTGCAGCTTCAGTCAGAAAGCCTCCTTTGACTGTCACATGCTGAGTCACAGCTAGTTATAGGCGATCAGTCCAAGTGTGGACAGTTTTTTTAAAGGGCTTATTTCTTCAGCAGAAAGTAGTCCCAGTGAAAACTGTAGAGGAAACTGATTAGAGGAATGCTGCTTGATCTCCTAAATGTCATTTTTGTGAGCCGTTTCAAACAATAAATTCCACTCACCTTCCTTGTGTTGGCGATAATTGAAAGAGTGATATCCCAAATTGAATAAGTGTCCATTACAGAAGTAAAGTAAAGAAAATCAGTCCCCTCCAGGAGTTTTTTTTTTTAATCTATCCGAGAGAACAACACTATCAACGTGATTGATTAATAAATGGACAGTCTCTCCTCACTCCCTCCACCTGTGTCTGCTTCACACAGTGTCAGTGCAGCAGAGGTGGAGCTCCGCCCACAGGGAGACACAGAGATCAGAGGACACAAACACAGCGGAGCTGCTAGGCAAATAACATAAATACAATATTTTTGTCTGGACCGCAACAGAGGGGCGGAGCTATAATATATAGTAATATAATATCATGTCTGTCACTGAGTGAGTGAGAGATCAAAGTTACACCGCAGTTTGGCTGAATGCAGTGACTTTTCAAATTAAAAGGAAGAAATACTGAATGCATATATAACCATAGGTGTACAGTATCTCCAGTAACTTAAGGGCCAAGTATAAAAATAATGCTTTGGTTGACTCCTAAAAGTCCCAGTAATAATCCACTTGACGCACTAGGAAAATATCTGATGATTATTGGATTTTATTTTGGAAATGAAGAGGAGTAGTGACAGCTCTGATGGAGCTGGACTCATCCCACTGACTTCACAGTAGAAACTGTCTGAGCAGCAGCTCACCTGTTCACTGTGCTGTAAGGTGTTGAGTTAGTGAGGCCGCCATTAGATCTCAGTAATGCCTCAGAAGATGGAATAATAAATAAAGTCAGTGCTGCTGTGTCGCCTTCGAGTCAGTGAGGATCCTGCCGGTGTGCGACGCCACAGCTGTTGGTAAAGTCAGTGCAAAGGAGCCGATGTTCCACATTTGTCGGGTCAGTTAGAGTCAATCTGAAAGAGGTTTCCACAACTTAACGACGCTGTCGTACTGAGGAAGGTCCACTGAGTTAAACAGGAGTACTATCAACCGTTGAGAAGCTGAAAGATCTGGTCAACGCTGCTCAGATTTATCATCATGTTGACTCATTCTTCAACCCAGAGTTATGTCAAAGTTTGAAATAACCTCAAGGTCAAGAATTAACTTCCACTGTCAACTTCTGAGTCACAGATCAAAATGGACGTGTTCATCTACTAGTCCATGACACCTGAGCATCTCCATCTTCTGATGAAGATCATGAATATAACTGAAAGCTCTGTGTTCCCTGAGTGATGACAGCAGCTGGTTGGTGGGATTTAGAAACAGCTCATCTTCTTGCTGCCTGGCTTCATTCATTAAAAATGGCTAAAGGTGAGATGGATTCAGTTTTCTTCTGAAACTCTGATGCCACTTCCTTCATACTGTCCTTAATGTCATGTAACTATTTTACAGGTAGTGGCAGTGAAAACCAATAAATCTGTAGCAATTGAAACCAAAGGTTGGATTATTCTTTTAATTTTGTGAGGCCTGTATTTAAATGTCACCAATGCCATGTAGTCCTGAGTTTTCTTGCTTTCAAAATATTAATTTATTCTGTATGTTTGTTTTGTAAGTTTATATTTTGCCAAAATGTGTGAGAAATATGTTTCTACATAAAATATAAAAATCCCAGTGTATAACCAAACTGATGGTATCATGGAGTCTGTTCACTGGGTTCAAAAAGATATTTGTGTCTTAAGAACATCATATTGGAAGAAGGGTTGAAAGTGGACAATCCAGTCCCAGGCAACATTTCTACACTCAATACTGTGGTCACAGATATCCATTTTTATTTGAACTTATAAAAAAAAGTGTGCTAAAAGAAAGATGGATAGACACGTTAATATAGGGTGTGAATGCAGATGCAGCGTAACCACGTGGCTCCATCCCAACACCACAGTAAACATGGGATGTATGAAATGTAGAAAACTGATCAGGTTGGAAATACACAAACAAAGACACATCCAGTCAGGTCATGTGACTGTCCAGTAGTGTGTCCACTGAGATGTACCAGTGCCTCATGGTTGAGACTCATGCAGTAACACAAAGCTGTAACCTCCATACTCCACTCATGGCTGCATATCCTCCTTGCTCCCATGTTTCCTGTCGAATAAAAACAAAATGTCCAAACAAAACCTTGAAAAATGTTATGACTCGACCAACTAATCCCACTTTCAGACGACATGGTATCGATGAGAAAATAGCCTGAAAGACATGGCGTCAGCTGATACTTTTATTTTGTGTTGTGTATCACAGCTGATGCCATGTTCAGGCCGCTGGTCGCTCGCTGTGATCCCCTAAATCCAGGAGTTCATTGTAAATCTCTTGAATGAAATTATTTTGGCTCAACAATGACTAAATCATTTGCTGTGGTTATTAACAGTTCAACTGAACTAACTCAAATACCTTTGAAGGTGAAGAGAAAGAAACCTACTGTACCTAACCAGTAAGGTCTTCACTCATAATAATTTGATTCAATTTCTATCAGATAATATTTGATTTTAGGTTCAGCCAATCATGAAAACATATTTTGTAGCTCGTTAAACAAAGAAATGCATGTAGTCATATCTTACTGCACTTAGTCCACACCACAGAGTCCACTAGATGGCAACGAGAGACAGATTGTTCCTTCTAAAATGCATACTCCCAGTGATCAATGCACCTGGTGAGAAAACCCATTAGTACAAGACCCTCTGACACAGAGAGGTTTCATTTCACTGCCTGCAATCTCAGTAATTATCTTTTACTTTAATTCCATTACTTTTGATGGTACCTCAAAATGAAACTACTTATTTATTATCATCATTAAATGACATGATAGAATATTGAAAGTTGAAGTGGGCTCAGTTGTTGTGAAAAGTATTGTTGACTCAAAGTGCAAACTTAAAAAAAAAAAACAGGCTCCCACCTGTTCTATAAAACTCCCCAGACTGAAAAGGCGAGTCATTTTGCCCAAATGTCCTCTTTTAACTGAGCTCTGTGACTTTCAAGTAACAGGTGTCACAATTTGGACACGAGGAAGGACCTAAACACACGACAGAGAAGCAAATGGAAAAGAAAAGAAGAATCCAGCCACTAAAAAAAGATACAAGAGGAAATTAAAAAGTAGATTTAAGCAGAAAACTTGAGCAGCACAGACATGTGATCGAGACATAACGATCTGGCAGCTTGAAGTTTGAGGCAGGGAGAATAAATCCTGGTTGAGTGAACACAGCTGGACTGATTGGAAAACTGGCAGCAGGTGAGGTGGGCATGGAGAGACGCTGCGTTCAAATGGGCTCGTATTTACCATGTACACGAGAAGTACCCAGCACCGCAGGAGCCAGTGATGGCTGTGCCACGTCTCGCATGTAAAAATGCACAAAAGTGTGAGGCGTGGCCCAACTCGCAGCTGTACTGATATCCTGCACTGACACCCTGAACCGAGCCCATGATGTGGCTCCTGGTAGAATCAACCCCAGAGGAGGCTGAGAGCTCTTACACCTACATGGCCTCCACGATCCAGTGGGATAATCTCTGGCGGGACAGTGGTTTACCTTTCTGAGGAGTGGCCCAGGACACAAACAGCTGATCAGATCTCCCGAGTTCTGCTGTTCTACTCACGTAAACCTTCAGCGCCCGCTCGGGGCATAACGCGTTAAGCTTCTGGCCCTCCATTGTGGTAAATGGAAAGCACTGTACGATGACTCCACCACCATCGGCACAAAAGCTGGAAACACACCTTAGTGAGCCCCGGGGAGAAGTGCAAACAGGAAGGGTGGATGGACAAAGCCTGCAAGTCAACTCACTCACCTGGCAGTGGTTAGAGCCAAAAGCAGAGCAGTCTTAATTGAGAGGAACTTCATCCCGACCACCTCCGTAGGCTCGAAAGGGTGGTGGGAGAGGGCGTCCAGCACCACTGACAGATCCCATAATGGTACCAGGGGCCTGGGTGCTTGCAGCGTCCACCTCTCAAATAGCAGACCAGAGGTTTGTCACCAAAACCAACATGTCAAGCTGAAATCACTTCCAAATAAAGCGTAATTGTGGAAAACGCCTTCCCTTTGTCCAGTAACTCCTGTAGAAAACAGAACACATCCACCACTGAACACTGGAGGGGAATAATATCCCTCACATCACACCACTGCTCCAACACCCGACATTTACCACAGTAAGGTACAGGGGTGGGGGGGTTCATTCTGGATGGTGTCGATGACCTCTGAGGGCCGGCAAGCAGCATTCAAGTTCCACCTCATCAATACAGACAGATGAGGCCATGGATGTTACCACACAGTCACAACTTGCGCTTGTGCTGCGCTACATTGATGACAACAACAAGAGGCCACAAGAGCATCTGTGCAGCATCTCTAAGTTCCACTCACTGCAGAAATTAAAATTTATGCAAAAGACCATCAAAAATCTCTTCTGGTCAGCAGATGGTTCATTGAATGGAGAGGAACCAGTGGCGAAGTGGACATCTCTTCTCAACCACAACCAGAATGTGCATCTCCATGAAACTCCACTCTTCTTTAAATGTGGCTGAAGCCTGGTAAGCGACTATTCAATATCAATCCTGTCATATTTTGTATTTTCCTTTTCCTGTTTACCCATTCAGCAACAAAGGTGACCTAAAAGCTTGAGAAGGTGCGAATGAACAAGCGTGTTCTTGGAGATGTGACGAAGCTGAGCCCACTCTACCTCAGAACATCTGCCTCAGAAAGGTTCCACAGCCTGACCCTGTGCAGAGCACACCAGACCGCTACAAGGGCAAACAGGAAGCATTTAGCAAAGGAAAACAACCCCAACAAGTAATAATAATTAAAAAAAAAAAAGCATGCTGAAGATGTTTTTCACGCCAACGTGTCAGATGGGCACGAGGAGAGACGGTATTCTGAAGGATCTGTCATACTTCAATGTGACACAACAAAGTTGTGGAAATCATGCATGAATTGTTGGAAGGGTTGGACCAGACGCACTACAGTTCATACTCACTTCACTTCTGGACTTCAAACACATCCCTCTTGATAAATGTAACTTCTGAATCATACATTTGGATTCTGGTTTTCCTAATCTGAAGAACAAGCCATCTGTGACTGTAAGCATGAACTTAAAAATCCTGAAGGAGCAATGCATCAGTCTGCAGTCCAACCATGGTCTCTCCTCAGGTTGTTGCTGTACATGATTGGTGACATCATACCTGAAGGACGCAAATATACACCGAGGTCACAGCACTTTGATTGCTGAAATGGATAGTCTCGGTGATGGTTTTGGTTGCGATTCAATATTTTTGTCGACAAATGACCGGATTTTGGAAGACACACTTGAGGGAAGATCAATATTAAAGAATTTGAATGAAGTGCAGTCTCACCAGCAAGCAGAGAAAGCTACTTGTAAAACTCCCTGGGTTCGAATAGGAAGGTTCCTCAGTGAGTGACGTGACCCGGAAGTAAATAAGTGGCAGCCATATTAAGAGCTGTTCAAATTCTTCAAATGCTTAGGAAAGGAGCTTCAATGCTTCCTATTTTATCTCCTTTAGCAGAGGATGCACCAGACCATCCTGTGGGAAAGGATAGGAGATAACACCGTCCCACAATTCCTTGAGGCCGCAACATTTATGGCGACACATCATTTCTCCGTTCAGCAATGATGATATTTGAAGTTGTACATTTGACGCTTAAAATATGATGCGCATATAATTAGAATTTATGTGGATAAATATGAGGACAGGAGGCTGAACGAGAGCAACCACCTCCTGGAAAAAACAGCTTCATGGTACAGATGATCACTTTCTGATCACAGGACGAAGACTGAACGTCAGCTGAACGTCGGGACGAAGACTGAACGTCAGCTGAACGTCGGGACGAAGACTGAGCGTCAGCTGAACGTCGGGACGAAGACTGAGCGTCAGCTGAACGTCGGGACGAAGACTGAGCGTCAGCTGAACGTCGGGACGAAGACTGAGCGTCAGCTGAACGTCGGGACGAAGACTGAGCGTCAGCTGAACGTCGGGACGAAGACTGAACGTCGGGACGAAGACTGAACGTCGGGATGAAGACTGAACGTCAGGATTTTCACACATTTCAGCACCAAACCTAAGTTTACGGAGAGCAAAAACATATCAGTTTTCTGCCTTTAGTCGTGGAAGGTTCACACAGATCATCCTGAAATCACTGAACATCTTTCATCTGTCATGTTGCTCTCTTACCGCTTTGTTGCTCTCCAATTTAAAATTTTTACAAAAAGAAATGTCCATAAAACACAAATTTCCTAAGTTTAGTTTGCTGCTCGCAGCTGTTTGTAGGAGTCCTTCCTCGTGAGAGATCTTTACAGGCCGACCTACAGCTTCTCCAGACCAGCGAGTCCACAGACAGAGTTGTGCGCATTTACGCACGAGAACAACATCAGTAACTTCATGAATGAATCTGCCTGACACAGAGAGCAGATGGATCACTATGAAGCAACCTTTTCCACGTCAGACAGGTGAGCTGTCTTACAGACTCAGTTTATCAGCTGCAGGTAAATCATTGATCCTCAGCATCCGTCCTCTCAGTGAGGCTGAGTATTAATGACATGTTTTCCTGTCATGTCAGTGTTTAATTATGGAGAGATTCCCGTTTCAGTCTCACAGCAGGAGGTCTCTGTATTATTGTGCGTATTGATGCGCTCCCATAACCAACTCTCTCTGATCAATAACGCTTCACATGAAAGGGAATCATAGATGAACTGGATGAATAAAATGATTATCAGCTGCACACACAGCAGATCTGAGCTGATTAAGTCTATTCATTTATTTGAAGCCTGTTATTGAGCTTTGTGACTTTGAGTGAAGATGTTCATGTTTATTCAGCCTGCATGAAACAACACGGTGACACACGTGGGACAAAGTGTCCAAGATGCTTTTTGTAGTTCATCTTCTGAACGTTGCAGTTTCACCATGCAGGTCACGTCTTTAACATCTGCCATCGCATAACTACGTAGCCTGGTGTAAGAGTCGGATCCTCTGAACACAGCGGTTCTCTTTTCCCAAGTCCTTATGAATTCTACTTCTCATCTTTCCTTGACGTCATGACGTTTTCCCGTGGGGTCAATAAATAGAGCTAATTCTTTGGACTATTTGAATGCACCCCCGATGTCTCATCGGCTGGAAAACCATAGTGACCTTTGAGTGCAAATGCAACGTAAATGGGCCTATTAGGTACAGCAGGGAAAGATAACCTCAATGTGAAGCGCTTACAACCCACTTTTCATCCACACATTAAAACAAGTGATTTCACCGACGCTTTCAAGCAGCTATTTAATTATGCTCTCGGATATTGTTATTTTTAGTTAGAATAAAACCATGCATGCTATGAGGCATTCAAAGAAAAGCTGGTTGTGCATGTTTGGCCAGTTAATTTTTAATATTAGATCACTTGTGAACAAAAATGTTTGATCATGAAAGTTGCAAAAATATTTCCAACATCAGTAAACTCACACCAGGTTCTGCATTTTGTTCCTTCTTTGATAACTTTCATCAACCGCTCTTGTCTTCTTAACAGGCCGTTCCCAGACACCAAAAAGGGCCTCATGATGCTGGTCTATGAATTTCCCCGTCTCAAAGATGCTCATGTCAGCGGTTAACTTCATCCCGCTATACACAAAATGAGCAAAAAGTCATTTTCAGCCCTAAATAAGTAAAAACATTCATGTTCTCCAATAGGTTTTTCATAGTGCACACTTACAAAAGGTGATTGGTCCATCCATCCATGATGTATCGTAGATGGGTAAAGAGGACAGCTGTGAGGGATTTACAGCGATCCACCTCATTCTGGTTTCTGCAGCCATCACCACACACTGGACAGGACACAATCTGTCCTGAACACGCTGCTGTTGGGCACTGCAGAGCACGGACAAATGCTCGTGTTGTAGTTTCTTCTCCCCCACCAAACTCCTCTGCTCCCTTTCCCTCTCTACACATCCATATTACAATAATTAATGTTTCTAACTTGTCATCTCTCTCGTAGTTTATTTTAGTTTTCCTTGTCTCTCTCCTCTCGTCGTTTCCAGAATGGTTTTGTACCACTGCCTCCATGATCCAGCTAACCACTTGCTGCTTCAAATATTATTATATTCTCATTATTATTATTATTATATTTGGAACTTGGATTTGTATGCAAGTATGCATGTATATAGTGTATTTTTTTTTTATTGTATTGCATTTATTGTGGTATAATTTAGGTTGGTGATCACTGAGTTTATTTATATACTGCAGACATACATTTATAATTATACACCTAATTTGAATAAATAGTACAAATTATTTGTATTCTTTACCTTTATTTGTTCACCTTCATTTTGAGGTCATGGAGAAAGTATTTTCAAGAACTACAAATACAAAAAAAATCTTACTTCTCAAAAGTATCTTATTATAGCTTTGACTTTTTTCAGCATGTCAATAACCTACTCGTCCACTGCCGCCTTCACTCACCTCCCACTACCACACCTCCATCAGCTGGCACAGTTGTCTCAGTTCAGTAATCGCCACCTGGCAGTAGATGAACCCGAGTCCTGCACTCCACCTGCGTCAGTCTGTCTGATCACATCACCTGGTACCTCGCTGCAGTCCTGTAAGTTCGGTTGCATGATCCGCAATTCCTGTTCTGACCCCCAGTCTGTCTCCCGCCTGCTGCAGTTCTACCAGTGTGCCTGCCGGCCTGATAACCTGTGGTACGTACCTGCCGTCTAGTGTCGATCCACGGAGATCACCTGCGAGGTAGAAGCCCCGTCCTGCGTTGTTTCTTGGATCACCAGTAGACGTGTCTTGGCAATCCTGTGTCGGTCCGCAGGAAACCACACAGTCGACCCGGCCCACTGTCGTGTCGGTCCTCAGAGACCACCAGGTGCCCAGCCTCCAGCTCAGTGTCAGTCCTCGGAGACCACCAGGTGCCCAGCCTCCAGCTCAGTGTCAGTCCTCGGAGACCACCAGGTGCCCAGCCTCCAGCTCAGTGTTAGTCCTCAGAGACCACCAGGTGCCCAGCCTCCAGCTCAGTGTCAGTCCTCGGAGACCACCAGGTGCCCAGCCTCCAGCTCAGTGTTAGTCCTCGGAGACCACCAGGTGCCCAGCCTCCAGCTCAGTGTTAGTCCTCAGAGACCACCAGGTGCCCAGCCTCCAGCTCAGTGTCAGTCCTCGGAGACCACCAGGTGCCCAGCCTCCAGCTCAGTGTCAGTCCTCGGAGACCACCAGGTGCCCAGCCTCCAGCTCAGTGTTAGTCCTCAGAGACCACCAGGTGCCCAGCCTCCAGCTCAGTGTCAGTCCTCGGAGACCACCAGGTGCCCAGCCTCCAGCTCAGTGTCAGTCCTCGGAGACCACCAGGTGCCCAGCCTCCAGCTCAGTGTCAGTCCTCGGAGACCACCAGGTGCCCAGCCTCCAGCTCAGTGTCAGTCCTCGGAGACCACCAGGTGCCCAGCCTCCAGCTCAGTGTTAGTCCTCAGAGACCACCAGGTGCCCAGCCTCCAGCTCAGTGTCAGTCCTCGGAGACCACCAGGTGCCCAGCCTCCAGCTCAGTGTCAGTCCTCGGAGACCAACAGGTGCCCAGCCTCCAGCTCAGTGTTAGTCCTCGGAGACCACCTGCCTGCCTGCCGCCTGTGCGACCCCGCCCGGATCCAAGCAAGTGTGGAGCACGGGGACGCTCACAGCACCCAGTGTGGACCAGCCTGCCTCAGCGCCGCTCACCGGCCCATTCCTGCTCTGGCCTGAGCTACTCCAGTGAGGATTACAGGGACACTCTCCCCTTAGGGACTCTGTCTGAGTTCCTGCCCTAACCCTGGGAGAAACCGGGGCCGGTAGTGACCGTTTATTGGCTCTCAGACATTTCAGACTCGATTCTGTGCTCACGCACGATTCACTGGACATTTTTACCCTGTTCTATGGCTCAATAATATCCCAAGTCATCTGCTGTACATGCTGCGTTTAGGTCCGTTATAATGCCACCACATAACAGTAAGAGGCAAAAGTACTAAAACAAGTTCCAGTGAATCAAAACCAGAGTATCAGTCCAACTGAGCAGAGGGACAAAAAGGGGCAAGAGGCCAAATCCAACAAACAAAAACACAGGTCATACACTCAGTAACTCACGAGCAAAAACACCCTCACAAAGAGCATGGAAACTACGAGGGAAAGACAGGTATTTATACACTGACAATTAGACACGGGTGCAAACAATCAGGGCGAGGCAGACAATCAACGAAGGTGGGAAACACGAGGGACTGGAAGTGAAGATGTCGAAAATGAGAGAAAGGTGAGTGTTTCAAAATAAAACAGGAAATGAATTAAACTGAATGAATGAATGCAGACAATTAGCAGATTTTACAGGATGTGACAATTATAAATATTCTGCCATACATGTACCTGGTTAATGTTGAGCAACGTGGATTTGATATAATGTGTGATCGTGTTTATTCACAAATCCAATGTGTCAAAAACAAGTATTTGCCCATTGGTGAGTCTGTTATCGATTAGTCAGACTGTTTACTAAGCTAACATTATCGCCGTTATCTAAGATCAGCTCTAAAAGCACGTTTGGACACCGTGGCAGGATTTCAGTCACAATCAGAATATGAAACTACTTTACTGTCATTAAAATAATCATTGCACATATCCAAGCCACAGTTATTTACATCGCTCTGATATGCTAACAAAATAAAGACCATAGATTTAAAGATGATGACAGATTAGAACTCATTTACGGCAGTACTTGGCTTAACCCTCGGCCACTTGCATCAAGTTTACATATGCACCAGGGGGCGGGGCCAGTGTAACATGGCGTAACCATATACGATACGGCCTACCACTTTCATGTGGCAAATGCCGTGAGCAGACAGTTTGTACCAGTGACAAAGGAGCAGCATGCCTCCAGGGATAGGTACAGACCACTGAAGGAGTTGGTACACCGCCAGGAATCGGTACATGGCACCCCAGAGAAGGCGGGGCATACCAGCAGGAGAAGTGCCATACCTCCAGCGATCGGCATGTACCGCTGCTCCACGAGGTGACATACCAACAGACACTTTGCGATCTTGCCGTCTCTCCAAAGAACGGCACCAATAAACTGACGCCTAAACGTTTACTTGTGTAAGCGAATGTTAAGTGAGCTTCGGCAGGCCATGCATTTATGCTACATATTTATCATCCTAAATTACCCACTAAACTAACTTATAGAGTTTATTTCACATTTACCTTTTCGCCAGCAACAACCTTAGCGATGAGACGACTCCTCGGCATGAAACGAGTATCTGGTAGGGATAATTTGACGATTACGAGTGTCATCCAAGTAATTGTGTCAATATCCGTGTTGATGAAGGCTTCTAACAGACACTAGCTGTGTGCACACAGCTACACACAGTGTTGCAGATGTGTTGGTGCTCAGCGTCTACGGGCATTAACAACAACTCGCAACTCTCCTGGTTAATTTCTGGCATCGGCTCATTTCAATCAGGTTTGTATAAAATATCTTCAGCCGAGTTACTCTGAGAACGTTACTCTTACCGGACTCATTAAGATATCTTCACTCAGCTGACCGCTTTCAGTGACAATGCACTATAGTGTAAGGCTGAATGCACATTTCGAAGTGGACTGTCTGCATAAATCACCGAGCTTCCCACCGACAGTTTATTTAATAAAATAAGAAAACCAGGCTAATGATCTATCCCCCCCCCCTCCCTCCCTCCACACACACACACACACACACACACACACACACACACACACACACACACACACACACACACACACACACACATTGTTTTCTGAATAATATACAAAGTATTTTTTTATGACTAGCCTGACATTTTTTTTTCTCACTGTAGCTCAACAATAACAATAAATTTGCCTGCTCTGTGATATGGAAATTAATTAATGTATTTCTTTAAAACAATTTTGCACTGAAATATAACAGAGGGATGGAAGGCAAGACAAGGCAAGTTTATTTCTAGAGCACAACAAGGCAATTCAAAGTGCTTCACATAAAACCATTAAAACCATCAAAACACAAGGCAAAAGAAAAGGACATTTAAAAACAATTAAGAACATTGATTAAAACATTAAACAAGGACAAACTCCAGGAAACTGAAAACAAGCCGGCTGATTAAGAGGAGAGCTGCCAACAGAAAGAGGATAACGTCTTCGGTCCACTTTTTCATTTATTTTAACTGTGCATTAATGACTTAAAGTCAGACCACTCTGGTGGTGTCTTTATATGCAAATGATGCTTTATTAATGTCTAATAAAAGAATACAAGTTTAAGTTATTTATAAAAATAGCTCCATCTTGAGCAGCTAAAACATTTACACGCTTACATGTTTGCCTCCAGGAATATAAATAGTTTATTATGGACCTATAAAGTTAATATCAATAACATTTGAGCAAACTGTGGCCCATACACATCGAAGAGACACCGTACAACCATAAACTTCTAACAGATTGAGCATTAAAACGAGGCTGCAGTTTGATGTTTCCACTCCTCTCCTTCAGTGCATTCGTGCATGACAAGTCCAACTAGCCAACCTCACTTTGCCGTGTGCTGATCAGGACATAAACACTGACAAAGGTTGGCATGTTTGCCACCATGAAGAAGAACATGATGAAGGTTTAAAGAGGGACCATAATGTTCAAAGTATACTAAAATAGTTTTGATTATTTTGTTTAACTACACAAAACTACAGCAGGCTGAACAGGGAAAACTATTTGTGAGAGTAATTTGTCGTAACTAACTTAAATTTTAGGTAGGACTATAAGAAATCAGTCAGAAAGATCAGCAACAGTCAGACGAAGGTGAACACTTGACGTTACTCTGCTGGTCTCAGGTGTCTCTGCCGCCCCGGTTGGGTGACGCTAGCAGGTCAGTCCGTAGATCTGTTGGCGTTAAGTACTGCAGCTGCTTTATGCACACTCGACAAACAGCCTTATCTTTGGTAATTACTTTGATATCTGTGGTGTAGAAATATTACTCTGAATGTTTTTTACTAAGTAATAAATGCAGCAATTTCTGATCAACCCACATCATTCTCAGGCTTAAATAAGCAATTTACGGTTACTTCCCACCCACTTCTGGTATAAGCCCCGCCCCTCCTGGATTAAGCCCCATCAGAGTATGGATACAGATAATGATGTACTCGCTGGTCTCTAGCTGCTGCTTTAACTTGTTTTACATGATTTTAAACTGAACATTGTAGGGTTTTCACAAGCTTTAATTAAGCTTGAAGAAATTGACATTCATTGAGTAATCCCAAAAATAACTGGCAGAAACCTAAACTAAAAGTAATCATGGGAAACAGCCCAAGTGAGGACCATAAATAATGGATTGTTAGTTAAATTTCCAGAAAACATTCATAATAAAATTTGCAATATTGATTATAAATATCACAATTACAGTTGTAGATATGTTCCTTCAATGGTTCAGCTGAATCAAAAACAATCAAAAACACTGCGCTGTCTGAAGGAAGAAGACACGATGAAAATAAATGATCAAAAACAGCATGGGATAACTTTGGATATCTTAAAAAAGAGCATGAAGATGGATATCCCGCTTGAAGAAAATATGGACACAGAGTGTCTCCAGAGGAGGAAACACGTGAAACATCTTCGAGAATCTCTGCGCAGCTCAAAGTTTGTGTCCCGTTTATAACTTTAATGTCGAACAAAAAACACGTGACTGTCTAAACGTCGATCATAAAATGCGCTATTAAAATAATTTTCCACATCCTGCCTCCCAACTCCATCTTTTCCGACTCGGGGTGCTGACATCGGTGTGTGTGAGTTTAATGTACAAACAGTTCAGGTCAACAGTACCTCTGATGGCACTCAAACAAAGTAACTGATAATAATAACAATACTTATAATATAATGCAGTATACAGTGATAACTTCATACCAGATATTTTCCGAGACGGTTATCATACCCTGAAAAACTCTCCCTTGTTCCCACAAATATTCACGCCTTTGAATTAGTTCAGTTTCTCTGCTAACAGCTGCACACGGCATCGTACGGTCGCGCTGCAGCGACCAGCAACCAAACGATTACATTACATCCACCGTAGCTCATGCATTGAAAATTCAGCTTTTGCTACGTACTGCATTTTACTGCTGTAATATTAATATTAATAGCACAGGGAACCACTGATGCTGTAAAGTAAATCTAACCCGGAGACTGCATCACTGTGACACAGTAACCTTTAGAAATGCCAGTAGCTCCCTTCAAGGCAAAAACCCTCATTAATCAGTTCTACTGAGAGCAGCAAAGCACCAGGACAGTTCTTTTACTACAAGCTCGTGAACTACACTGAAAAATATATCCTGATAAAAAAACACAATCAAATACTGATCTTCAACAATATGAAGGTGTGAGATGTTTTATTACTGTAATTAAGAAGGTTCAGAGTTGAGCATCTGTTTCTTGATGCTGTGTTCAATTCATGCTATAGTATGACTTTTTTTTTTCAGATTTTGGACGACATGCTGTTGTAGCCTGAGGTGGCACAGTGGTGCAGTGGTTACCGCTGTTACTTCACAGCAAGACGATTTTGTGTTTGATCGTGGGCCAGGGCCTTTCTGTGAGGAGTTTGCATGTTCTCCCTGTGTCTGCGTGGGTTCTGTCTGGGCACTTTTCTCACATTTTGGATGACACGTCCAAAATGTGAGAAAAAGTCATAATAGTCTAAAAAGTCTAAAAAGTCATAGTATGTCGTACTAAATGTGAAAAAAAGTCATACTATAGTATAAGGTGCAGTAAGCTAATTGACTGCAGGCGGATGTTAGGGAGAGAGGGATCAATGATTAATTCATAAAGCTGCAATATCTTTACGTCATTATGTAAGCAGCATTAATAATGCCTGAGGGGATGAGGAATACATCTAAATTAAGGCAGGGGGTAATGAAGTATATCACTGCATTGAAATAAGTTGTCAATGAATTTGCTGAAACAAGGAGAAATAAATAGTTTGAGAGGAGCCTGTGACTTTAAAAATGTTAAATAGAGTCCTGGAAGGATGGCTGCGGAGAGTCACCGGCAGGGTTTACCTGTAGGAGGGGTCGAGGTCGGGGTCTGTGGTGGTAATTGTAAAGTGATATCAAAGTTTTCTATTACATGATTAAGAAGGAGTGTGTTGGGAGCCAGGGAACGACAGGCAGGCATAGACCTCCACCACAAACATCTGGACCAATCAGCAACCATCAGTGATGTCATCGTTGGTTTGTGAACGTTATGAATCCTCCAGTTCAGATTCTGTCCGTCACCATCTTGTTAGTTCGGAGCGGTTTGGAGCAGGAAGTGACCATATTTGGACGAGCTGGGGGAGGAGCCAGCGGTGGATCTGACCGATCTGATTGGAAACCTGACGATACTACGTCCCGCCCACCGATAGCTGTAACCTGACTGCACCACAGGCCTGTCAATCAAACAGACACGCCCCCAAAAACAGGTCTTCTTGAATCTTCTTTTCTAATGAATGAGGGATTATTTTCAGATGGACCTCCAGAAAACTAATAAGAAGGAGTGACTTTAGCTAACAACACCGAGATAACTGATGGACACATTTTATTCACTTTGGATTTGCAAACATTAATCTCATCTCTACATTTTAGAAATCTCCAACTGTAACCATGTTTTATACCTGTGGGACTCGACATGCTGACTATTCGACACTGCTTATGGTTTCACAACATGGTTCGATATATTTTCTGTCACCGTTCCAAAAACAAACCGTTCCAAATCTTCTGCGAACATTAGCCAGTTTTCTGAGCCAGTGGGAAACAGACAGAAAGCTTTTCACCACCAAACTCTTTTCCCTCATAGCAGTTAGAGATTTTGCTTGATAAAAGCTTTCTAAATAAAACACGTGATTGTTATTAGTGTGGATAGTGACGGAGAGGGAGAAAGAATAGCGGGTATGAAATACCACTTATGAGGATGCAAAGTGGAACAAGCACAGACAATCTGTGACGGGCTAAAAACAGATGTCCAGCAGAAATATCCTGCCAAATGGAAGGCCGAGAGCACCCCGGACACCCGACGGACTTCTTTATTTATCATGTAGCGCAAACACAAGGACAAGAAGTGGAGTGGAACTATTACATGTTGGTTCAACGCTAGGAAGGACTTGAGTTAGATTGTTTTCACCTATAGTGCTCACATATTCATATACAGTTATATATTTAGGGTTGGAATATAAGCTTATACATTTTTTTACAGATGTTAAAATCCCATCTGAAGTTCACATATTCCTTCCTGCACTATTAAGCTGCTCTCCATGTCAGCTTCACAATATGGCTGTACAGTGTCTGGGAAAACACTGAGTTACTAAATCTATATATTCCATTTAAATACATTTTTAAAAGATCTATATAAAAGATCTTATTCTGATTTCAGATGTTATTATAATACTTTTCCTGCAGTGTAACCATGATGTGCTGATAGAAGTGCACTCAGGTGTGTTTCTGAACCGGTCAGAGCCGTGCTAGCTGTTTCCTTCTGCTTCAGTCCTTATGCTAAGCTAGGCTAACCCCAGCTAGGTACCTAAGACACAGACAAAAGATTTTGCTGAACTATCTCTTTAAGACTTTGTAGATTATTTCCATGCCTGTGATTGAAAAATATGAAAGCTTCTGTCCATCAGATGGTGCTGTTTAATGCAGTGAAATGTTATAATTCCCAGTTGCTCTTTTACATTTACAAAATTTTGTTTACTATATTCATATATATACAAATGTAGATCTATGTACATTTATGTATACAGATATAGATCAGTGCATTGAAACATATTGTTATTTTACCTTCCCTTTATATTTTTATCAGTCTTTTATGGTTAAAATGGTACATTTTTTAAATTTCTTTACAGTTGCCACTTTTAAAAGAGTTTGCCCTGCGTTTTGTGTCCAAACATAAATCCATCCTTTATCTAAACCTGCTGTATCCTGAACAGGGTGACGGGGGGCGGAGCCTATCCCAGGTCACTGTAGGGGAAGGCGGGGTTCACCCTGGACAGATCACCAGTCCATCCCAGGGCCACATAGAGACAGACGGAAACAAAGACCATTCATGCTCTCATTCACACCTGAGAGCAATTTATAGAACCACCAATGAACCTGACCTGCATGTTTATTTGGACGGTGGGCAGAAGCCGGAGAGAACCCACGCAGGCTCAGGGAGAACATGCTGCGAGGCGATAAGTGCTCACCATTGCACCACTGCGCCGACCCCATGCACAAGCATGCAAGCAAACAATACCTTTTCGAAATTATTACTTTTTTTTTTTTTTACCAAAAATACTCTAAAATATAAGTAAGCTTCAGAGTTCTACTCTACATGAGTAAAATGTTGTGCTGCTAGACAGCGTCATTACAGACACAAGGGTGATCTAGACAAACTGTATAATATTATAGCACTGGTCAGATGAATTAGATACGAGGCCAACGTAAAGATTTATTATTATTTTCTCATTTATCATAAACAGGCAATTCGTATACTGTGAGGTTACATTTAATCATTTCTAACTTTTGTTATATACCAATGGACCCATAAAAAGTCTAAATATTAACTTACTTTATAATAAATGATCAAGTCATTGGTCTGTTACTTTCTTCATTGAATGGAGTCTAATAAAATGACCTGAGTGACTGGAACAGAAACAGTCAAACATGTAGACCTGTGGTCTGGTTATATAGCCTACATACAAACAATACAATACCAGACAATAGACAATAATTCAGACCATCCATCCATTCCTCTTCACCTGTTCAACTATCTGAACAGCAGGCAGAGGGATTTACTGGATATAGAGGTGAGTGGGAATGCCTTCCTCCAGAGGGGTGACCTCCTGAAAGCTGAACACCTCCACGGTCCTCTGAAACACAGAATATTTAAAAGATTACTTAAAGTCACAAAGATACAGACACACTGAAGAGTCAGAGGCCGCCTCACCTCGGCGCTGGTCAGCAGCTCCTCTCTGGGTGTGGTGAAGAGAAGCTCATACAGTCTGTATTTCTGAAACAGACTGCAACCAACACAACATATGGTCACTGTGTCACTTCAATTATTTAAACACAACGTAGCCGATAAGAGCACAGACCTCTCTGATACATCTATATTAAATGATGCAATATAAACACAACACACTGGACAGGATTTCAAGTATATATATTTTTTTTGCTTTTGACAAGACTCACCTGTTAATGAAAAACTATTCCAGGTAATGAACTTCTGAAGCTGTTTGACATATTTCCAATAAAATGGTCAAATATCATCAAGGCAAACAGTGACTACTTTAAGAAATTTTAAATAGCAAGCATGTTGTCTTTACTTCTTTTCCCACTACACAACTACATTTGTGTTGTTGTATGCTGGTTCGTGTAGCCTACTGTACCATCACCTGCAAAGAGCGAATGGACACACACATATTTATAACAGCGTGTCAGTTCACCATGCTGGTCCCACATGAACATATTGGCAGGGATTTACAGCAGGTATCAACTTCTAATGATCAAGCTTGTCTGAATGAGTCAGAGACCAGAGATTAGACCAAAAAAAAGGTATTTACTTGTTTCTGATGTAACATACGAGTGTTGCAGCTTCTTCAGCATCGAGAAGTGAAGCGGTGTCGTCCGGTGAAGAGGAGCACTGGCAGGCAGCCCCCAAGGCCTCAGCAAACTGCATCAGGTTGTCCACCAAACCCATCTGCTTCTCTGAAATATAATACAACAGAATACACCAGTGCAATCTGATATAAACGGAAAATGGCAACACATTTTGGACATTAACATGAGGGGAACCTCGTGTTAAAACATATATTTCAACGGATATGAGGAACATCATTTATCTTATTGACCTTTTTAGATTTCTTTTCAGTGAGATCTTATTCTAGTTTAAAGTGACTTTGCTGTTGTAAACATTACTGTTGCAGCTGCAAATCTATTTGGATCTATCTTGTATATGAGTAAAGGAAAAGATACAAATTATTTTAACCACATCCTTCCCCACAGCCTTCAACTTCAACTTCTTTAACGTCAATCCACCAAATGACATACAGACATTCAGGTGGATTGAAAAAACGTTTCTCACAGTCCTACTGTGTGCAAAATAAATAGACAAAACAAAAAAAGCATAAATATGCAACAACAACAAAACAACAACTACAAAAAACAAACAAAAACAATAATACACACAATGTAGTGCAAATACGGGTCCAAAAGTTCAGAGTTTATGGGGAAAGCAGGTTGCAGTGATATTTGGGTTGAAATTGAAGTGTGTGGGTTGTATGAATAGACTGTTTATTACACACTCTGGCAACTTGGCAAATGACATATAACACATACACATACTAAACTTATGGGTCCATGTCAATCATGAGAGTTTACTGAAACAACAAAACGAGTGGATGCCAGCAGAAGATCTCAAAATACGGGAGAAACTCGGGGCAAACATGTTTTTTCAGGTGAACCACTCGCTTGACAAGGAACTACTTTCGGAGGAATCACAGGAGGCAAACTTTCCCTAAATAGACTGTAACTTTAAAAGGTGGACTGTTTTGTCTCCCGACCTGTGTCACTACATGAACACCCCCTCTAACGTACGTCAGCCTGTCATCCCCTCTCTCTGCGTGTCCTCCCACCTCTGATGTTATCCAGCAGGATGTGCAGCACAGCCATGGTGAAGGAGGTCTGTGTGGGGGTGAAGTTGGCGTCTTGAGCCCAACAGAAACCACAGACGAAGTAGTCGAGCAGGACGGCCTGCTTCATGCAAATCTGGCGCTGCTTGAGGCCCAGGACCTCCTCCAGCTCTCTGAAAACACAGAGCACATGCGGGCTACAACTATTTCACGATCACAGTTCCATATCGGTAACTCTCCAGGGACCCTTGCTGGAACAGTACTTCAGGGCGATAGCTCCCATTGAGGTTGTATATTATGTACATATAAAAGGCCAAACATACCTTCTAGCATTCAAACTAAATAACTTACTCAGCTTGAAGTTTCATTATCTACAAAAACACTGCAGTTGATGAGGATGAGGAACCCCGTCGGGGAGATCAGGGACAGTTGTAACACTTTTTAGCATCCCTCCCCCCCCTCAAAAAAAAAAAAAAAAAATCCCAAACTATGGCTTAAACAATGTATGGATGTGGTTTTATTAAATATGTAGTTTGCTAATGTGTGTAGGCTTTTAAAATGTAAATTTAACAACATAAACCATAACTACTGTACAAATAAAAGTGAGAAGACTGTATGTTTGAAGTATGTTTGGACGGACAGACGGTAGATGTGTTTGAAAAGTGAATGATTCAACATTTTAATTACGCATTGTTAGCTCAGCAGCTCCAAAGTTGAGAGTAGAGTGGATGTAACATATCTAATGCTGTTTCCTCCATAAACCAGAGGAACTACGAACACTAACCACATTTATCTCACATAGTTGATGAATAGCCTAATTTTTCCAGTTTCTGAGAGGAACATAACGTGTCAAACATGATTATAAATAGCTTTGGTCTCCATTCACTTCCATCACTGACTGTATTTAAGTGAGTTTATAAATTAGCAGACAGTGACGCAGTGACGTAATGACGTAATGACGCAGTAACTTACGCCTCCACCTCCTCCGCGGTCTTCTGCAGCAGGTCTCGGATTTGTTGGTGCTGCAGCGCTTCCCACTGGAGGAAGACGACTTCCTGTTTCCCACAGGGGAAGACAAACGTAAAACACAACAAACTAACAACAGATGCAAAATCGTGATTGCTGATCCTTTACTTTCTGCTGCTCCTTTGTCTCAGGACGTGGCGCTCCTCCGGACATGTTGACGCTGTGGTCGTTGTCACGGCAACACTCCGTCGACGCGATGTGTTCAGGTCCCGTCCTTCCGCCTCAGGTCTCGGACATAACGGCTTTTCTCCCCACAAACGCTCTCTAACGCGACATTTTGTTGTTTTCTGCAAACATGACAAACTACAATAAAAAAAACCCAACTAATTTCACAGGAGAAAATTGTACCTGTAGAATTTCAATCAAACTTTAGTTAGTATCACTGTTCCTTATCCGTTATTTCTGTGCTATTATATAAATCCGAGCTGCATGCTATATTTAATGATGGCATGTGTTTTGTTTTTAAAAGAAACTGTAGGCCCATGTTTAGGCAATAGAAAAAATAAATAACTAATCAGTTCTTCATCTGTGTATTATAGGGTGATAGCGTTTACTGGTCTTTTAATGCACTTTTTTTTTTCAATCTATTTACTAGCCCATATGTATATGATTATAGTCTATATGTGTATAAGAATGATTAAAGTCAGAATTGGTGTTACTTCTAACTATTATGTTTTCTGAGAGATTTACATTTACAAGTTATTTTTCATAATCTTCTGCTTCTGGCAAACGTAAAAAAAAGAAAAACAATACAACGATTTGTGATCTAATTTAACAGTCCTGGTTTTTGAAGGCCTGAACAATTGGACTGGACTCGATTATTAGATAGTATTTTTATGTGAAATCTATACTTTTGATAGTCCTGTACCAAAGGTCAAGAGAAACATTAATTGAATTGAGAAATCAACTTTAGTATTTGTATATATTCTGTTTAAATGTTATCACATAGCATCACAATATTTAAGGACCAGTTAGGAATTATACCATCTTTGGTCAACAATTATCTTTACAGCTGAAATGTATTTATTAACACCCTGTGATTGTCTGGTTGAGCCTTCAGCTCAGCTGAAAAGGACCTACATTTCTGCCAGACAGGAACATTTTTCTTTAAACAAACGCTTATGTCTTAATGCTTCAAACTGTTTTTTTTGTTTGTTTTGTTTTGTTTTTTATGAGATTGTGAAAGCTTCACCCATAAAAGCCAAGTGGTCTGTAATAGTGTGTTCACACAGCTAAATGTTTTATTTTGAAAAAGACTCAGTCATTTCCAAAAACAGTTTTTAGCGAGTGTTACTCAAACAGGAGAAAATAGTACATTTGAACTATTTTCAGGAACGGATTAATACACATTTTGGTGACCGAGTGAATATATGTGGCAGCAGGAAAAGTCCAAATGAACTAGACATGTGTGTTCATGTTAATAAACTCAAATTTACCGGTGTGGCTCACTTAACACTGAAGCTCTCTCACAGATGTATCAGCCTTTGCTACACGGTACTTGTTAACACGTTCACTGTTGGTTCTCATATTTGTTGACAACAATAAAAACTCTCACCAGACTGATCCTTCAAAGATGCATGTCAGTGACTGCAGCTAATTTTACAAGCAGATAAAACTCATCAGATTATCCCTGACTTGTACAGACCACATACCACAGACACATGTCTCAAAAGGCGACTGTCACGTTACACAGACTGGAACAACACAGCAGTAAAGTGAAGTTGTTGCTGGAGGCGTGGGGCACGCCTCCAGCAACAACTTCACTTTACTGCACTTGTTTTGTGCCACTGAACTCCTCCAGACCTCCAGCTACCTCCCGGTGTTCCCTGCTGCTGCTGGGACTGCTGCTGCTCTTCCAACATGTTCTTCAAGTTCATTTGTGCCGTGGTGACCAGGTCTCTCTTCATCCTCGTCTCTCTCATAGGAGTGTGGAGAGTAGTGTGGGTGAAGGACGACGGACTCTACTGGCTACTGACCGTCCTCTACCTACCACTGGTGGCTGAGATGATCCTGACCCTGAAGAGAAGGAGAGGGAATGATTACAAATGGTATTATCCACTATTACTACTGTTGTAATTTGCTCCATTCTGGTTCCCCGATTTAATAATATTTAACTAGATTCTAACTGGCAGGTTGTAAGGAACAGTAAAGAGAGGAAACGTTAGTATTCAGACAATATTTGTCTATTTCTTTCTTCAGGTTCTCTCCAGCAATCTTTCTCTTCCTCATCAGTATCATCCCATCCATATGGATTTTAGAGCTTCACCACCAGGACAACAAATCCACTGACTCGAGGGTATCATCCGTCTATTAATGTCTATTATGTCCTGGTCTGCGAGTTTCACACCTTATTATTGAGTTAATAGTAAATGTTCAGTGTTATTTTTTTGTCTGTCCTTCTAGTGTGACAGACTTGACTCGACTGAAAATATTAAGAGTCTCTTCAGACAGTGGATGAACTCAACCAGCAACAGTGAGGGATTCAAGGTAGGTGTCACGGTGAAAGTTACCAAACTGTTTTAAAAAGTATTCATACAATGCTTTACTTAAAATGGTTCAAACTTATTCAGAGGTTAATATGTTAAAAATGTGGATTTATTGTGCGTATTTGTCAACCTTTATTCTAAATTTAGTTCATGCTTAGACATGTGAAATGAATGAATGACATGTGGTTTGACTTCTGTAAATGAGTAAAACGTCTTTTGTGGTCATGATGTAGTTCTTCAACTTCTTCAGCTTTCAGTTTTGTGTTCAAAGTTGCTGCATGTCCTCACACGTCTAGACAGTGGCTCTTTTTTCTCTCAGAGTTTGGTAAAACTGGTTCACCTCAAAGAGGCCGTTGTGAGGCTTGTGGGTGTTCATCGAGCCAGCTGCTGTTAATGAAATGTGCCGCCCTCAATAAAAACAATTACAAGCTAAACATGAAAATTCTGGTCTGCACAATGTTTGTTTTCTGTACAGAAGAGCAGCTTTATCCCACATTACAAACTTTCTTTTTAAAGTGTAGCTTCAAAATGAAAAATGTTTACTTGAAAATGACCTGTACATAATGTGTATTAATGAAAATTGAGCAGTAATTGAGAAAATCTCCCTCTATAGACCACTTCAGTTTTTCAGCATTTAAGTGTGCTACGGTAGGAGTGGAAGTTGGCCCCAGCGCTAAGGACAGGAAGAAAGAGGAATTCAAGGCAGGCAGCAATTAGGCAGGCAGAGGTGGTGCAGCGAGGAAGGGGATGCTAAAGGGCTGAGAACAGGGGGTCCAGTGTGGAGTAAGGCTGGCCCTGCAGAGAGGAGGAAGCCAGTGATTGATCAGGTGCGTCATGAGGGGTAACCATAGAGATATGTTTGGGCAGGTGCTCAGGGTAGACAAGAGAAGACTTAGTTGGAAGGACCTGTGGTCCATGGAGTCCAGTCGTAGAGGCGTTCTGCTGTATGACGGTCCCTTATGCTCAGCGGTAGGAACCGTAAAGCACATCCTGTCAGGTTGTAAGATTATTTTGACACACGATAGGTACACATGGAGGCTGAACCAGATTCTGAAGGTGCCTGGCTGATGTCATCAAGAAGAGGAGAGTGGAAGTAATGTCAGGAAGAGAGGAAACAGTAAGACAGCTATTAGTTTAGTTAGAGAGGGAGGAACGGACCCAGACGGGCCAGCTGTTAGTGTGTTAAATAAAGGAAGGACTGGGACACGCAGGGAGATCTGGGTGGAAAGATGCTGATTCCACAAGAAAGCCGGAGGCCAGACATTGTAGAGAGGTCAGATAGCGAGTGAATAGATTATTTCATTGAGCTGACAGTGCCGTGGGAAGATTATACTGATGAGGCGTATGAGAGGAAAAGGGAAAGATTCTCAGAACTAGCAGCTGAGGTAGCGGGGCGGGGGGAGCATCAGGGTGGCCCAACGAGGGTTCGTTGCGTGGTCAACAACAGCACTATGGAGGGAGCTTGGAGTCAGTGGGCGGAGCCTGCAGCAGGCAGGCGAGGGAGATGAAGCAGCTGAACAGGGCGGTGTTTGGATCTGCCGGTAAAGCAAAGTTGGTGGTGGTCGTGTGTAGCACGTATGACCTCGTGGCTTTGAGCAAAGATAACGTTGCCAAAGTATGCAGGTACAAGTAGATTAGGGGTGGTGGGTGTGAGGATTGAGGGCAGTTCTGGGACGCCAGGACTGCTGTTGAGCCTTCTACAGGTGTCGTGGGTCGACGAAACACTGGACCACTTGATAACCGCAGTGAGATACTGGACGCTCACCTTGTTGCCAAGGTTTTGTGCTCGGTAGTTTCTAACTTTGCTGTTTAAGGATAAATTGCTTAATGGTCTCATAGAATCCAGTGAATTTGTAAAATGTTAATAATATCGAGTCAGTCAACCTTTCGAGGGTTCGAGGTCACATCCTGGTACTTGTAGTTTTCTGCATGTTTCTGTACTGACAGTGTGAACACACTGACGCACTCAGAATAGAGAGAGTTAGTACACATTAGAACATCTGGACCACAAGTAGAACATCTGGAACACGACATTAGTGTGCTCTATAGATGGACACAGATTCTGTGTCCTGTTGTGTTCCTCAGTCGGACTTATTTCCCCTCCACAGCTCCCGATGACCGCGGTGTGTGCCAACGACTGGATACTTGCTTTACACCAGATCCTGCTCATCTTACTGATCTTGGGAAAATGGCTGCTGCCCGCTGCTGGAGAACTGACCAGAGACCAGCTCTCCCAGTTACTGCTCATCTTCGTGGGCACGGCCGCCGACATCCTGGAGTTCACCTCCGAAACGCTGTCTGACATCAAGTGAGTAAACGGAGGACAGCAGGAGGGAGAGAAATGAAGATGTTACATTTAATTAATGAATTAAACAATCAAACTGTGTGTGTGTGTGTGTGTGTGTGTGTGTGTGTGTGTGTGTGTGTGTGTGTGTGAGTGTGTGTGTGTGTGTGTGTGTGTGTGTGTGTGTGTGTGTAACAGGGACAGCAGTCCAGCCATGGTGTACATCATTCTGGCTGTGTGGACTTGGAGCATGCTGCAGTTTCCTCTTCATTTCTCAGGTAGGCTGCAGTGAGGACACCAACACAGCTGGCAGCTGTTCCTGAGCTTTTTAGCCCTCTTTGAGGTTTTGTTTTGGTCTCGGCTTTGTTTTCAAACTTTGCTCCTGTCTGTCTCAGTTCCAGCAGCTACAGACAGACATTTTCACACAAACCCCCTGGTAGACGCTGCATACTGCCTGCTCGGCATTAAACCGTAGACGAGACAGGGAGACTTACTGGTGAACATAATTCACAGCCCAGCGAGACAAATGCAACGTTCAAGGAAAGTTTTTGGCTGGAAGTTTCTTTTTTTGTTCCTTAAATGTTCTATTTGAAGGTGGGATAACATTATATAAAAACAAATTTTAAATATTTAAGCATCTAAAAACAATTTCATTACCACCAAACATTTGTTATGTTTTCAATAATAATGCAATTTTTTTAGGAATGTTTTCTGCAACGTTTAACTGGAATGTCATGAAAGTTAAAACATTCTGAACATATGGATAAAGTGTTCATGCATAACGCTTGTTTATTGATTTTAAAGTATGTTATCCTACCGAATTATTACATTCTGGGATTATTAAATAAATGTGCTAAAAACATTTTAGGAATGTTTCGACAAAATATTTTGAGAATGTTCTTAGGGAACATTATTCTACCTGAAAGAGGAATAAAACACTTCCTGCTCCTAACACACCGAGGACATCATATCCTCTGATCATCAGAGCTGAAGTGGAGCAGAAACAGAAGTGAGTCTTTTTAATAAACACACCAATGTGAACGCTAAAAGAACTGAGTCCTTTTCCTGTTGGGACACTTTTCGTTTTACTTTAAGGAGACTGAGTTTGGTTTGTTTAAAAAGCACCGTATGTGAAAACACCGTCAATACCTGAGAACATTTTAAAAAAAATTCACTAATGAAAAACTTTCTAAAACTGAGGGCATAATTCTGACAACATTAAGAAGACCGCTAAAAACTTTACTTTGAATTCTAGCTGTCAGATATTTTTCTCGGGCCAAAGCACAAGGAGAGGGAATACTGGGCTTCATGTAATAAGGTGATAAAACAGTCATTATCATAAAGAACTACTGTACGTAAGTCTTTAGGAAGCTACACGGGTAGAAAGCTGATTTAAACGAAGTTAGGAGCGTTTGTGCATTGGAGCTCTGAGGGATGTGTGACCTGCTGCGGGCCTCAGGAAAGACGTGAGTCTCTGAGACCGACCAGAACACCAGAACCAGCAGGACCAACCTCAGTGGATCACAAGGAGGCTGACGGGCATCTTTTCAATAACCATATGACAGATTCCAACTGAACAGGAGCTGGTTTAGGAGTTTCTCCTCTGTTTCAACAGTAATCGGTGCGTCTCGGGAGGACCTCTCAGAACCGGCGCCGTCTCTCCTCTCTCACCTCAGGACGGACATCTGGAGCACAGTGGAGACTCTGTTCATCCAGGACGGCCCGTTCCTGGTCGTCCGCCTCACGGTCATGATTTACTTCAACGTGGTGCACCAGATGCTCATCTTCTTCGCCATCAAGAACTTCCTGGTTGTGGTTCTCAACATCTACCGGCTGTCCGTCCTCATCTGTGACAAGACGTCCTGAGACTGGATCGAACTCCAGTTCAGAGTGACATTACTGTTTACTGGACGCGGTTGACACTTTTTCTTTGTCTAAACCTCCAAGCAGTGGACTAATGTCTCTGTTTTAGCTGTAAAAGACACTCCAGTCTTCTCATAAGGACATTCACACAGTTTCTGTAGCTTTCTACTTATGATGTGACATAACAGCAGCGATGGAATGTAATCAAGTACGTTCACTCAGGTACAAGTACAAGGGATTTATAGTGTACTTTAGTGTTTCCATTTTATACAACTTTACATTTCTACTCCACTAAATCCCAGAGGTAAAAATTGTAGTTTTTCCTTCACTGTATTTCTAACGGCTTCAGTTACTTTTGAGATGACAGCTTTTTATAACCTTTCTGATGATGTCACAGTTCATGCTTGTTGTTTAGTTATATGTCTTCTGTCGTTTTCTTCCTGTCCATTTTAGTCCGTTTACGTTGATAAGTTTTTTCCTCATCATTCGGTCCTCTCTGTCTCTCTGCCCTCTCTGTCCTTTCTGTCTCTCTGTCCTTTAAGTCTTTCATGTGCACTTCCTGTTTTATTTTGATAACTCACCTTCTCATCTCTCCTGTTCTCTTAACTTCCCACTTGTGTCCTCTTGTCTTCCCACCTGTGTCCTCTTGTCTTCCCACCTGTGTCCTCTTGTCTTCCCTTCCTGATTGTTTCCAGCTGTGTGCATTAATCACTTGATCTCCTGTCACTGCAAAGAAGACACATTGGATTTATTGAATTCAATAGTGGACATTGGTACAAGAAGTTTTCTTTGGTAGCAACTTACAGGATTGTGTTAAATCAACACGACGTTTTTATACACGAGTATTTTGTGTTGGTACAAAGTTATTGAAACTTGATTAAATTAAGTAAATTAACCTCTTTGATCATTTAACCCAAACACAAATTGATCACTTTATTCCTACACTATTAACTCCCTTTAATTCCAATACTATTTGATCACTTAATTACAATTTTTTTTAAATGTTAATTACATAGTTTTAATTGTCCAAATTTGCTTTTATATATTTATAAATGTAATTTAAAAATCTATTTGAAAAATAAACAATAAATTACAATTAAAATAGGAGCAAAACATTTTCTTGTTCTAATACTTTACTAATACTAATAAAGGACCAGCTCCACCCCTCAGTCAGTAATAAAGGACCAGCTCCACCTCTCAGTCAGTAATAAAGGACCAGCTCCACCTCTCAGTCAGTAATAAAGGACCAGCTCCACCTCTCAGTCAGTAATAAAGGACCAGCTACACCCCTCAGTCAGTAATAAAGGACCAGCTCCACCTCTCAGTCAGTAATAAGGGACCAGCTCCACCCCTCAGTCAGTAATAAGGGACCAGCTACACCCCTCAGTCAGTAATAAAGGACCAGCTCCACCCCTCAGTCAGTAATAAAGGACCAGCTCCACCCCTCAGTCAGTAATAAGGGACCAGCTCCACCCCTCAGTCAGCAATAAGGGACCAGCTCCACCCCTCAGTCAGCAATAAAGGACCAGCTCCACCCCTCAGTCAGCAATAAAGGACCAGCTCCACCCCTCAGTCAGTAATAAAGGACCAGCTCCACCTCTCAGTCAGTAATAAAGGACCAGCTACACCCCTCAGTCAGTAATAAAGGACCAGCTCCACCCCTCAGTCAGTAATAAAGGACCAGCTCCACCTCTCAGTCAGTAATAAAGGACCAGTTACACCCCTCAGTCAGTAATAAAGGACCAGCTCCACCTCAGTCAGTAATAAAGGACCAGCTCCACCCCTCAGTCAGTAATAAAGGACCAGCTCCACCCCTCAGTCAGTAATAAAGGACCAGCTCCACCCCTCAGTCAGTAATAAAGGACCAGCTACACCCATCAGTCAGTAATAAAGGACCAGCTCCACCTCTCAGTCAGTAATAAAGGACCAGCTCCACCCCTCAGTCAGTAATAAAGGACCAGCTCCACCCCTCAGTCAGTAATAAAGGACCAGCTCCACCTCTCAGTCAGTAATAAAGGACCAGTTACACCCCTCAGTCAGTAATAAAGGACCAGCTCCACCTCAGTCAGTAATAAAGGACCAGCTCCACCTCTCAGTCAGTAATAAAGGACCAGCTCCACCCCTCAGTCAGTAATAAAGGACCAGCTACACCCATCAGTCAGTAATAAAGGACCAGCTCCACCCCTCAGTCAGTAATACGGGACCAGCT
This sequence comes from Embiotoca jacksoni, assembly GCF_022577435.1. Taxonomy (NCBI): domain Eukaryota; kingdom Metazoa; phylum Chordata; class Actinopteri; family Embiotocidae; genus Embiotoca; species Embiotoca jacksoni. The sequence goes on along the minus strand of NW_027185393.1, from coordinate 886,666 downwards.
CCACCTCTCAGTCAGTAATAAGGGACCAGCTCCACCCCTCAGTCAGTAATAAAGGACCAGCTACACCTCTCAGTCAGTAATAAAGGACCAGCTACACCCGTCAGTCAGTAATAAAGAGCTGCAATAACTGCTCTGGGCTCAGTGAGCCATAAACAGGTGTGAGCTGTGCTCACTGGTGTATTTTGGTTCTGCCTTGACAGTTCAGTTGCATCCCACTCCATTATTACCTCAGAAGGTGCAGTGTAGTCTTGACGGTTACCTCCTTTCTAAGGCATACAAAAGTCCAAACAGCATGCCAATTGCAAGGGCCACGTTCTCCAGATCCTGAAGCATCACCACACCATCGGATGACTCCCACAGTAGAACAGTCACTGCTGGGTGTCTCTGGTGACGTACATCCTGACTCTGTTCCCTCTAGCACTTAGTGTATCGACCGCAGTCACATCCAGGTGAAAGTAAAATAATTTCTTCAAAGATATGCTTGCTTATAACAAACCTTAAAACAAACTTACTTTTTTGAAATGTGGCAAAAGTACCACCTACTTTTGAACACGCCATGTACTCCTGCACCAGATCCTCCGGGTCTTTGTGGAAGTAGATGCCCAGTGCTAACATTGCGGTCCTCCTGAGAGATAACAACTAAGAAGAACAGCGAGGTTTTAACTTAAATTGTCAGTAGCAGGGACGGAAATGGGCCCAGATTCTTAAAACTGTCCTGTAACAGTTAACTTGTAAGACTCGCACGAGCATTAAGAATCCAAATAAAATGTAATGCTCCTTTCTGATCACCTATGAATAAAGATCATTGAATTAAAATATTTTTGCTTTTAGCAAAACTGAATATCAACATTCACTTCATCTGATTTGTGTCTTAAGTGTGGGAGCTACGAGTATGATGTGCCGACCTTAAAGCTGTCACTCAGCTATGGTTTAAACAATATATCTCCTAGACATCTTTTCAAAATTTTACATTATTTTGCCACCTTGAGTGGTAGAGAGCAGTCCATGGATAATGGACCACTGTGATAGATACTTTAAAATATTTTACTGAATTAATTCCAAAAGAGCAAACATACAATTTAAGGTTAAATAGTTAAAAGGTTCTTACTGTCATCGTGGCGAGCATATCTCTAAGATAAAATCTACGGTTGTTTTTTTTTTGTGTTTTGACCATTTATTGCCTCCTGGATTCTGCTTTTGCATTTCCCATTGATACCTCTGTGTTAATGCTTATCTGGATTTTTGGGATTCTTTACCTGGATATTTTAAACCTGGGTCTGTGCTTGACCGAGCATGTGGATTTTCCCTTAATAAATTTTGTTTTTGTTTTCGCACTGTATTATTAAAAGAGATGATCTTACTTGTGTTTTGGGTCATACTCTGACATCATAACACTGAAGGGTTAGACGTTGAGAAAATTCTACTACTTTTTAAGCTAAATAAACTATTTTAAAATGTTCGCTGGAAAATGCAAACATTGCAAAAGCTGGAAAGGAAGTGGCGTTTCACTAATGTAGAAAAAGGTCACATCGCCTGCAAACAGTTAAAAAAGCTCTGCAATGCCAGAACTGCATATTATTCATCATTATTAGAGGAAAACAAATAAACCCAGGTTTCTTTTCACAAAGAAGTAGCTTTAGAAAATCATTTGTAAGGCCTGATTTATAATTAGACGAGTTTTTTTTTCCCCAATAGATCTAATAAAATAAAAGTCAGAAAGGGGAAGTTGCCTCAGCAGCCTCAACCTTATTCACGTCATCCTGAGCAGCATCGTTCCCGTAGCTGCCACAACCTGCAGCTGATGGATGAATCGTCACAGTCTCCTCTTCCTCCTCTTCCTCCTCCTCCTCCCTGATTTCACCGGCTCTCCCCGCCTCGTCTCTCTACGTCACATGCGGCACATCGTTAAGGGCAAATGGAGCGGAGCTACTATCTCCACCGACCTGGATCGAGGAGGGTCCGGATCGCGCTCAGCTGAGAGGAGACGACACGACCGGAGGTAAACCACGCTTCTTCTTGTTTTTTTTTAAATTAAAATATCACTTATTTATTTACCTGTAATATCTGCATGTCATTTGATGCCTGAGAGGCTCTGCATGATGGACATATTTGGAGAAATAATTGAATAGTTGTCTAAGTGTCCAAATTCTCTGAGCGCGCGCACGCACGCAGTCAAACCCGTTCAGTCGCCACGTTTTTAAATCCTACTTCTATATAAATTAGCCTGATCGTGTCATCTCCACTCTGTCGTCACCAGGCTACATCATTATTTTAAGCAACCCCGATTCACCCTGAATGCGATCACCGCCCACACTCATGTGTCAGTTAGACCTGGGAGGAGATGTAAACGGGAGATGACTGTGCTTTTTCCTGATCAGCTGTGCTGTGCGGATGGAGTCAGGGAGCGGGAGGCCGAGGCTGCCCGTCAGCGCTGCTCCCGGAGCCGCCGAGCTGGACGCAGAGCGCCGGCCTGCTGGAGACGCTGCTGTGATCTGATCATCTCTGCTGAACCTGAACTGCAGGACACGGAACATCAACCTGATTCTGAATCCCGGCTGAGACACTGATGCTCTACATGGACCCGGAGGGAGCAGGGTAGGGGAGGGAGGGAGGGCGAGCCTGCAGGAGAGACCTGAGCTTCACCACTGAAGTGCTACTCCACCAAGGCTAATGGTGAGTTATGCATTTTATTTCAGATTACAGTGAAAAATCACCACCACACATTTTCAAATGTTTGTAAACAGTTTGCTTTGAATTATTGCCATCATTTGTGTCTGATTTGGATACAAATTTCTAAAATTTCATCCTCACCTGCACCCTGACTGAAAACTCCAGATTGTGCAAATAGTTTTTACTTTTGGATAAAAACGGTCTCTCACATCACTGGAAGCCCATTCTCAGTGTTTGTGTAATGCAGGCTTCAAGTTTCCACATCACACTAGTGTAAGCTGCCTGTTGGACCAGGACTGGCTCCAGACAAGTTGTGATGTCATAAATATGCAACAGGTGCACCTTAAACTAAAGCCTGGTTCAGACTGACAGTCCAAATCAGTTTTTTTTGTCGTGTCCAGATTGATTTTTGAAAGTGTGGAAAGAAAAAAAACAAGAAGAAACAACAACACATGAAATGCTCTCTTGGCTAATGGGCTCCAAACCACATTTGGAGGTGTTCTTTCTATATTTCTACAGATGCGTCTCGGTTCAGATGCTCTCAGATCAGATTTTGTTGTGCTACCCACAACAAAACACACAATGATGACAGAGTGAGCATATTGTATGCTAACTCCAGCAGAGCCATCAGAGAGTGGATATTTTGGCGCTATGGAGGACAATGAGAACGACAGACACTGAAATTATCTGCCGGCACTTTGCTTCCGCGTTGGAAAGCTGCGTAGGTCATCCCCATAGCAACCCATGCAGAGAGTTTGGTGATGTCTGGAGACACCTAATCCCATCCGCCCATTTTGCAAACAACAAGATCCGATTTAAGAAACAAATCCGATTTCCCTGAACGAAGCCCAAATCTTTAGGTGAGTTTAGAGAAACGTTCCACTTTCAGCGCAAGAATTTGAGCTCAGTCTTCCAATACATCAGTCTGTAAAGTGAGGCTCAAACCTCCAAGAGAAGCAATAACCTCTGCATGATTTGATTAATCACTAATAACATTCAGTTACAACCTCAGCTGTGATAGCTTCTTCATCATCCATCATCTTCATGTGGCCTGATTTATGTTGAGGCAAACAGTCTTGTCTTGACCTAAAACGTTTTGGTTTCCATCGTGGGCTCATTTGTTGGAAATCTTCTGCCCTTTTTCCACATGTAATTAAAGTAATTAAAATACAGTAAACCTAAAGCTGGATTGAAGGATTTCATTACCAAGATGATTTACAGTTATTTTCTTTGATAATTCCTCTGAATGTAAAATGTCAGAAACAGTGAAATACAGCATATTAACTTGTTATCTTTACATCCAAAAACCCAAACTTGTTGACTTTGACAGGATAGATTAGTAGAGAAAACTTGAAAAATTGCTACCAGAGAATTTTTTGTTAAAAAATAACGTTCAATTAATTACATTTTTCAGTTACCAATTGTCAATTCATTTTCTGTCAGTAAACTGATTGAGAAATCAGCCAATCATTTCAACTCTGGAGTTCTATTTTTTTCATTGGTCCGAGGAAACAATGAAACTGTCTTGTACATTGGAGGTCATCAGGGGGGTCAACAATAAAATGTTGCCCTGAGCCTTCACAGGAAGTGAATCCGGCCATGCACCGGACTCTGATATCACTGCAGCAGTGCTTGGTGATACTGTTCAGTGTAATGCAAGGTGTCCCAGAAAGAGAAAATAACCTGCAGCAGCTCTGCTCACTGACTCTGTCTCTGTGGATATTAACTGAAACTGTTGGCATTGATCCGCTCAGTCAGCGGTAACTTCATGCAAAGCTGCGATGATAGAAACAGAGTTCTTCAAGCGCGGCTGAATAAACCCAATAAAAGATGGATTAACAACAAGACAAAGTGACTCTGAGGAACCTCAGGTTTCATCAGCTCTATTACTGCCCACATAATTATTCACACATTTGTTGGAAAATTTGCACCCCTGAAATAGAGTATCAGCTATGATGAGTTTTTTTTTGTTTTTATAACTCACCTAACAACAACAGGCAGGTTGTATTATTCCACATTGGCAGTGTTTTCATAGTCAATATGTCTGACAGGTATTTTTGTTTATAATAAATTGACAGTTCAGTGTATAAAATGTGAGAAGATACTGAAATACTGAAATTCCCTGAAGCCCAAGTTGACATATTCAGATCACTGGCAGTCAAAATTTTTACAAGTTTACTGTCATAGAAAAATAGCAAATACCACTACTACTAATATTAATACGAAGAATATTTTTGAAATTTTGTTTTCAGAGGATTTTATCAGAATGGCTGCCTTAATAGTGCCCGTGGCTTTTCAGGGTGTCTGAGGAAATAACACAATATTTATGTATGACAGGAATAAATAGGGGCCTAAAGAAAATCTTTGGCCTCCCAAATTGATGCGGTCATGGGCCCAGAGCTCATGTGCATTAGTTATTCATTATTTAATGTTAGCAGTAGTTTCTGGGAATTTGAATGAGCACATTTTTTCTGTTTTGTAAAACGCCTCATGAACACCATAAACATGTAAATGGTGTTTATTATACATGTACATGGTGTTTATGGGTGTTGCTTTTAAAAAAAGGGGCATTCACTGATTTTACATGCAGTCATGGTTCTGTAAACACAACATAACATTTCTTTTTGGAAACAATTAAAAAAAATCACGCAACGAAACATTTGACTTTCATATATTAAGGCTGAAAACTGTTTCCGTTGATGGTAAATTATTCTTTTGGTGAAAGAATACATTTAAAGAGGATTTAAACACTACTAGAAGTGCAGTTGGCAGATATTTTGTTATTAATTAGAAAACAACAGCTCTTATAACTGTCTAATTTGACATATTTGAAGATTATAAATGTTATTTTTGAATGATGCAGACATTAGGTTTGGTGAATGAGCAACATGTTTTGTCAGTAAATACATTTTGGATGCTTGCGTTCACACACTGCAGTAAATCAAAGCCTCAGTGCTGCCCTACCTGAGGATGTGGACAGACATCCCCTCTGCCTGGTTGCTCATCCAAATGTACCCCTCGAGGGTGTTGTGCACAGGTTTGGTTACGAGCAAATTATTAATAATTATCTTTGTTACACATGAGTAGCTAGCCTTATGACTCATGTCTCTGACAAAGTGTGTGTGAGGTTATCTGACCGACGGAGCTGCTTCATGTCAACATGGCAGCCATCTATGTCATTCTTTAAAAAAGAGACAGACTCTCTGACACTGACAACATACAAGATAAATTAAAATGTTTCGCATTTCAGTCTAAAAGACCAAAATAATGTCAACTAACACAGACCTCTCCTGTCCAGTGTTTGCAAGGGGAGCAAGAAAATTGTGTGTACATCTGCACTGTGGATCTAATTCAAACCCACCAATAGAAACTCTTGTCTCATCCATCAGCATAGACTCTGCCCATTATGTTCAATTCAACTTGCAAGTAAAATGTTTGACTCACAACCAAAAAGGTCTGATTTACAATCAAAACTTTAATAAAGAGGCTTCAGGAGAAAAATTCTGTAACTAAAACCACCAAAACTGTAAGAGACCATTTCTCACTTCATATATTTCTACTTACCTACTTTATTTTTAATTGCAATGTGAGAAATTTGCTGTCAAATTTGTAAAATTGTATTCTTGTATATCTTCATATGAAGACCTCTCGTCGGGAAATTGAGCCATAACTGTGTTTTTGACAGCTGCTTACAAAATGAATTCAACTTTACAGCATCAATTTGGAAACGTCTTGATCGACATCCCTGATTCTGGTGAAATGTGTTGGATACGCTCAGGATCAATAATCCTCACAAATGGATTTAGCTCATAGTTCTCAGAAATAATAAGCAGTCGGGAGAAAAACCCAGAGACACGGAAACATTTTTCATCTTTATGGATGAAAAATCCTCAAAGCGATGAATGTGTTTGCTTTTGACCAACGACATATCCTTATCATAAATATGATTTTGTGTTTGGAATCCCCAAAACAAGAACACAGGCATCAAACAAAAGAAGCCTAATTAGAGGATCGTATGTTGTGACCCAGCGCATGGTTGGTCATCTGGGACAAGTGGAGTGTTGCTCACAGATCTTTGCTCTCTGCGTGTGCACGCCTGTGTTTTTTTTTTTTCATTTTATGGGATCTGCAAAGGATTTAATCAGTCATGCTCTGTCTAATAGATGGGTTGTTCAGTGGAGCGTGATGAGAGAGCATGCTGTCCTGAAGAGAGGGAGATGAGAGGAGGAAGACATGACAATGTCGCTAAAATACTCGGCCTTGGAACACAAAGGAAAAGCGAGTTGACGCTGTCGTGAAGACGGAGCCGAGTTAGCTCGTGATTTTTTGCCTCCACAGGAATCTTCAGCTCGAATTATGCACATGGAGGAGTGTGTCCCAGTGAAAGGAAGGAGAAGGCCGAACTGTTGTCTGAAGGCACGTTTTGCCTCTTAACACCGAGGGAAGGCTCGACCTGTCCAGGACATGCACATCACTTACTGTATATGAGTCACTTTCTCCAAGACTCCTCCACATTCCTGCCTCCACAGATCATCATCTGATCTTGGCAAGTAATATTAATGCAAGCGCACTGATTCTTATTTCATAACATGTATCCATCTGTTGATTTACAATCTTCCAAACACACCGAATGTGACTTTTTTAAATGTCAATCGGAGCATCAGTGGTGCGGTGTGGGCAAATGAGACGAGACCTCTAACGCAATCTGAATAGAATCCAATATGTTGCTTCTTTTACAGCTAATGTGAGTATGAAGGTACGAGGCTGCAACTATGAGCCTCATCAGACAATCACGCTTATTTTTCACGTGCCCATTGTGCTGCTTTGTGTTAATGCTTCCTGCTTCTTAAAAAGTTTTAATTTCACGGAGCAATCTCTGAGACTTTTTGATCAGCCGTACCTCTCATCGACAGGTTGGCCAAGTCAATACATCCTGCAGAGATCCACTCTGCCAAGTCAGCATGAACCCTTCTCAGCCAAACAGGCGCTGAAGTTTAGCGCTGACAGCTAGCCAGTCCGTGCGGACATAATGTTCCATACTGAAAGTCCGAATCCCTTTTTTCCTCTCAGTGTGCAGCTCTAGTTCTGAGCCAGCGGTGGATCTGACTGATCTGATTGAATGGTGAATATTATATTTTCCATTGTCATTGCACAAGTACAACAAGATCAAATTTGCAGCCTCCTTATTTGGTGCTATAAAAACAAAAACACCAGTATAAGCTGTGTCCAACTGTAGTAAAAGGTGCACCAGTTTCTATTTCCAATGCAGCAACAAAATCAGAGCAATAAGTGCAATAAGTGAAACCTGACGATACTACGTCCCGCCCACCGATAGCTGTAACCTGACTGCACCACAGGCCTGTCAATCAAACAGACACGCCCCCAAAAACAGGTCTTCTTGAATCTTCTTTTCTAATGAATGAAGGATTATTTTCAGATAGACCTCCAGAAAACTAATAAGAAGGAGTGACTTTAGCTAACAACACCGAGATAACTGATGGACACATTTTATTCACTTTGGATTTGATGAGAGAAGTTGAATGGGAGTCTATGGAGCCGGAGGCTTTTTGGAGCCGACCTCTAGTGGCACTCGCTGGTAGTGCAGCTTAAGGCAAGGTCCTCATTTATAGCAGTTTGGCATGACATGGCTGTAGCCTCGTCTGATTGGTTAATCACTTAATTGTTTTACCAAGGGACACAAACTCGGCCTGGTTTTCTCTGGCGACGCAGACGTGAGTGAAAATAGCACTGCAATACAATGTTTTACCCAACATAACATTTAGAGAGGTGCTGTTAAAGTAATTATATCACACTTTTATTACGTCTATATATAATTTCAAAAATGACAAAAACATATTTTAGTTATTGTACGCTGTGAGAAAGTTACACGCGATTAGATTTTGATATCAAGCTTAATATGTAACAGAAAAACTTCCCATAAATGACAAAAAAAAAAAGTGTTATTCCACTGTCAGCTTTCACGACCAAAATCTTCTCCTTACTCTTTTGGAAATAATGAGAGCAAGTCGCTGCGTGATGGTGAGAGTCTGAGACACACGGTAACGTTCAAAAATGCTTTAAGTTTGTTCCTTGCCTTTGATTTTGTGGCATTTCGTCATAATAAAAGACCCTGACTCACATAAATACAAACGTGGTAACAAAGGAAGCAGCATTTTGATTGACTTTTATGAGAAGCACATCGACTGGCAGCGTGTCTTTGCAATGAAGCAAGGTCAACTTGTGTGAGCTGAAGCTTCAGGCTGCTGTCGCTGATTGTTTTCTCAGCTCAGTGGACAGAGCCGTGTCTTCTGAAGCACATCCTAAAAGGTTTCTTGCTATGAGCTACACAAGTAACAACCATCAAGCTAGCTTTAAAGCTAATGGCTTTTGACTGAGTTGTGATGACCTTCGGTTCTGCCCGAAACCCAGTCATTGAAATTATGCAGTTTTAATTTGACATTTTTCACTTGTGTAAATTCTTGTGCAGATTTAGATATAAAAATAACTTGCATTAGACAGCATCACTGCCTCTAAGGCTCACTAGATGGTGCTCTGGTGCCCATTAGTGGTGCGGTCCAAAGCTCCCATAGATGTTTAGTATGGTTGAGATCTTGTGATTGCCATGGCGATTGCATATAATTGACATCATTTTCCATGCTCTTAAAACCATTGGCACAAGCAGATTTCTTCCCATAGCAGGACAGGGCCACTGAATCCTTTCTCTGGAGGGGTCAAACATTTTGGCCTGTATGATCATGCACTCACGCATTTGTTGGTGAATATTATATTTTCCATTGTCATTGCACAAGTACAACAAGATCAAATTTGCAGCCTCCTTATTTGGTGCTATAAAAACAAAAACACCAGTATAAGCTGTGTCCAACTGTAGTAAAAGGTGCACCAGTTTCTATTTCCAATGCAGCAACAAAACCAGAGCAATAAGTGCAATAAGTGAAACCTGACGATGCTACGTCCCGCCCACCGATAGCTGTAACCTGACTGCACCACAGGCCTGTCAATCAAACAGACACGCCCCCAAAAACAGGTCTTCTTGAATCTTCTTTTCTAATGAATGAGGGATTATTTTCAGATGGACCTCCAGAAAACTAATAAGAAGGAGTGACTTTAGCTAACAACACCGAGATAACTGATGGACACATTTTATTCACTTTGGATTTGATGAGAGAAGTTGAATGGGAGTCTATGGAGCCGGAGGCTTTTTGGAGCCGACCTCTAGTGGCACTCGCTGGTATTTCAGTTTAAGACACATCTGCATTGGCCTCATTTTTCAGAGCCGGAAGTTACGATCAGCCCAATCACAGTTGCGTCATCTGCGAACCTGATGATTGTGTTCGGGGCAAGTGCAGGTGCAGTTGTGTGATGGGACTCATCCTTTTGTTGTGCTGATACCTGGAGTCTCACCTGAGGACGCTCTGACAGGAAGTTCAGGATCCAGTTGCGCAGTGGCGAGCTGAGACCTTGCTGGTGGAGTTTGGAGGTGAACTTTTTGGGGATGACAGAAATATAAACAGAAGAAACTGAAGGATGACTCTTCTGATCTTGTTCCTTTTTTCCACATCTTTGTAGACCAGTCTATCGTTTTTGCACCAGTAAATTCTTAAATGTGTAATGAGTGGTCAATGCAGTACAATCCTTCTATATCATCCCTTAGGAATTATTGTTGGACTGTTTTTACGTTGGTCTTTTTTTTGCATTGGTCTTTTTTTTTTCACAATTAATCAATAATCAGATAAAACAAACAGCAGATTAATCAATAATGAGAATAATCATTTACTGCAGTCCTACTATTTTAGCGCAATGATTGGGGATCGGCAGGTTTTTGTAATGGCCAGTTGAAGGGGCTCCAGTCACCCAGTCAGACCAGTAGACAGTACTTTAGTCCACCCTGTGTCCTGCTGGGACAAAAGAGCAGCTGGACTCACTGTTTGAACACCAGCCTAAACTCTGCTTCCTGTGTCTGATAATGTTCCTTGTGTTAATTTGATTTCATATTTCAGGAGACACTAGTACCGTGTTGTACATGTTTAATGATGTGAGTTATTTTAAGACAATGATGTCAGTGCAGTGAGGCAACACTACAACTACAGTACAGAGTAAAACAATGGCTTCACCTGCTTTCATCTCAGAAAACCGATGAAGGTTTGCTTTACCTGTGATAAATGTTACAATAAACTCAGTGTGTGCTTCCATGAGATTTCATTAATGCACTCTGAATACATACTGGAGGGGGCTTGAGTAATTGCGCAGGGCTTTGGAAACATGCAGCACATTCCAGCCTCTGACAGCAAGTCTCCAGGCTTCACATAGTCACTCGGACTACGATGAGTGAGGCTGGATGTTATGAATGCTGATGGTTCATGGCCGCATTGTTGGCAGCAGCGCTGGCTGTGTGCACACAACAAACCTTTTCATTTTCTATAACAAGCATTCTTACGGTTCTAACAGCATTTTAGGTGTCAGGAGAGTTGGATGGAGGTCGTTTTTTTTTTATTGTTTTTTTTTTTAGATTGGTATCATGTCACAGGATGGTGTGCCTAGCTTAGAATAACCATGATAACTGGGAAAAACAGTCAGTTCAAAAATACACCTACCAAAGCTTACCAATCAGAAACAATCATAGAAAAACAATTGATGAGTTTTCTGGAACTATTTAAAAAAATAATAATAATTGTAAACAGCCACACAGGAATCTTGAACCGCTTTCATATTGTATATGAAGTAATTGGGCAACTCAAGATGGTTGCATATTTACAAAGTTGGTCTGTGTTTGTTTGATTTCATGTATTTCCAAATTGTAAGATATATCAGAAATGTCAGATGTCATGAATGCTTCTTACAAACTGGGAATTGTTCCCTGGAAATAGAAACTCCTACTTTACATGAATGCAGCATTGTTGTTGGAGATTTCCATGTTTGCTCCCATCATGCCTGAACGCACCGAATCATGTGCTCACTGGCCGAATCTGGCAACCCACACAACAGCCGAAACCGAGGGAATGGAACAAACTATTGTTCCATAAAGAAATCGTTTCCTCCTCCTATAACATTTCTGTTTGTAAACAGAATAAACTAAAGAGATGCAACATATTAATCAGCAAGTATTTATCAGAATGCTGAACTTAAATATGCACATCTTAGACTGAGTATGATTGGCTCAGACCAGCACAGGATTACCTCACCAATTGTTTTTTTTCTGTAAACAAAGATAGTTGTTCTTTTGGATCCAAATTATTTAAAAAAAATAAAAATAAACACGGCCTTTGATTCAGTCTATTGTTGGACATTTTCAAAAATATCTATTAGATTTGGTTAAATCTGAGTCATTTGAGCTTTGTTGTAAAAAACCAAAACTAAGGACATTTTAGTGTTAATCTTTATGTATTCTGTGTATTTTTAGGGCAGGGCTATTGCCCCCTTTGTGCACAGTTGTCATGGTTACAGCTGTCGATCACGATTGATTGAAATAACGTTTTTCAATGTAAATCAGATTTCTGATTTCTAATTACTGTTTGTTGGTTAAATTGTTCACTTGTTTCCCAAAACAAAGTAATTGTGTGACCATTCAAGTCTGCAAATTAAGGCAGTCCCACATCTACCACTATGATCAGACCCACAACGACAATAAACTGTAACCGTGGTTAACATGTGGCCAACATTCGGTGCCGCTCATGGGTCATTATTCCATTCAGGACAGATGAGGAATTTATTGTTTTATTCTCATCCTCACCATTCGTAATGAAACAATAATGTCGGCAAGCTGCCTGCAGGTTTTCACCATTCATCTTAGCTGTTTTCTTGCTGCAGTTCTCGGTGGCGTGTCGATGAATGTAATCCAATAATGTACTGACAGCGACGGAGCATTACTGCACACCAGACTCTTCTTGTTAACAGCAGCATTAAATCAGCTTTTGAACATGAAATATTCTGGAAGGCGGAGAAAACTGACATTTTGACTTGTTATAGAAAGAAAAGCTCAGGTGTATTAGATAACATTGACTACTGCATTCCTTTTAGGTGAGCTCATTCCAGTGTCCTGGTGTTGTTGGGGCTGACTCACCGGCATGACTTACTCTGATACTTGATGGTGCAGAACCATTGTAAAGATACGTGTCTCTCGTGCTTTTCCTCCTTTGCAGGGATACCTGCAGGTTCCAGAACTTGATTTTGCCGTAAATCAGTAATTCGTTTTTTTGTGCAGTGATTTACCTTTTTACTATCTTTTCCTTGACGAAAAATGTAAAACATTTCTTCATTCATTTTCAAATGTAACTTTTCATGCAGCTTCTCTCTCATGTCATGAAAAAAAGGGGAGGGATATTTTTCTTCATACCGTAGCCGGGATAGTAACGGTTTTTCCCAGAATGCCTAGCAGTTGTTCGAATGTTCATAGTAGGCACCATAAGTGACATGCGTTGGGCATTAATGTGATTAACCTGTGATTCATGAGTTTGAGGGTGAAAATTAACGGCATGTTCTGAATTAGTGTGGTGTACAGAACCCAGGACCTGAGCTCAGAAAGAATTCATCTCTGCCTCGTCTCTCGGTTGCATAATCCCTGACTAGTCACATCGGTGTCAGAAGTGGAATATTGAGATGACAGTCACTGTAGGAGAGCTAGAGGAATTTATTACATGCAAGTGCCTTGGAAGGGGTGTGGCCGCAGTGAATTGTGGCCTCAAGGCAGAGAAAGTCACAGCTGACCTGGGAGAGTCGTGGCTGAGGGTGGATGCTCTACCTATGCACCAAGGCTACCACGGCTGGCTGAGACATCTAGGAGCATGGTGACTACCCCAACGATGTCATCAGTAAGAGACAATGCTCCCTTGCACACTGCCCTTTTAGTGCCACAGGTGGCACCCGCGGTCCCCCCGGAGGAGTGCAATGAAGCTGCCACGCTACAACGGGGAAGAGCTACCAGAGACGTATTTCATCAAGGTGCGGCTGGCTTCCCAGTTTAATACGTGGTCCACAGAGGAGACAGTGGTCCAAGTTGCTCTGGCCTTGGAAGGCAAAGCTCTACAGATTCTTACAGACCTCCACCCAGATGAACGACTCAGCTGGCTGGCCATTGAAAGAGCGATACAACACCGCTTTGTGTGCCGTGCTTATGCTGATGATGCCCAAGACAAGCTGGTCAACCGCCAAAGGAGAGACAGCGAGAGTCTGGGTGCTTATGCTGCAGATCTTTACCTTTATGCACCACACGGATACCCAAACTTCGACACCCCAAGCCAGGAAGAGCCCTCCAAGCCTTCGTCCGGGGGCTCCAGCCGGAGTGGCTACGGGAACACATCCATCTCTATGCACCAGGAACACTGACAGCAGCCCTAACTGAAGCGGAGCGGGTTGAACATGTGCTGACTAGAGACTACCCCTCCAGCACAAGGCTTCAAGCACGTCAGGTGGACTGTGAGGGGAGTGATGATGAAGATGTGACCCGTCAAGTCACTTATGCATCCCCACAATGACCACGACGTGGAACCAGAAGGACACCCTTGCACCCCAGGGAAGGATTTACCGATGTGCACGCTACTGCCCAGCACCGACCCCAGCTGCTGTCAAACCAGTGTGGCGTGGAACAATGGGAGAACTGCCACCCGCAATCAACTCTTCCTCCCTCATTAACCCACGATTACAGCTTGGCCATCTAGGCCAGAAATAAGGGCTATATATGGACTGCAACCTTAGTGACACTCCATGCAGAGCCCTGGTGGGGACCGGATCCACCATTTCCCTGATCCGTCCTGGCACCCTACCTGGTATGGATGGCTCACGACCACGAGGCTGGAGGCCCACTAAGCGTCGTATAACCACAGTCACAGGAGACTGTGCCACAATGAGGGGAAAAGGAACGCTGCAAGTGACTGTTGCTAATCACAAGCTCATGCACCAGTTCTGGTTAGCCGACATACAAGACCCATGCATCATTGGACTGGATCTGCTGGCCAAGTGGGAGGCTATAGTGGATGTATCCAAAGCTGTGCTCTACCTGGGTTCAACAACCATAGCACTCCACTGCTCCAGTGAAGAGGGATTGCGACTTGCCTCCACCCCATCGCCACCAGTCCAGGGGTCGGCTGTACCACCGTTGCCTGCGCAGGGGTCTCCCACTCCATCACCACCAGCGACCGAGGAGGTCTTGCACACCTCACCACCCCAACAGCTGTCCAATGAAACCATACAAGCTGTTGACGACCTGTATCACAGGAGTTCTGAGGGTCTTGATGCTGATCAGAGACACCAGCTGTGGGAGCTACTGGACTTGTTTACTGACATCTTCGCAGCCAACGATGAGGACTGCACACATACTAGTCTAGTACAGCACGACATCGATACAGGGAACGCACGGCCCATTCGCCTCCGCCCTCGCCGCTTACCGTTTGCAAAGCGTGCTGCAGCTGAGCAGAAGATCAAAGAAATGGTGGAGGCAGGCATCATCGAGCCCTCCAGTAGCCCGTGGGCCGCCGCAGTTGTCCTTGTCAGAAAGAAAGATGGCACCTGGCGCTTCTGTGTAGACTACCGTCTCCTCAACCAGGTGACACTTAAAGACTCATACCCACTACCCTGTATCGACGATGCCCTCTACCACATCTCTGTATCCCGCTGGTTCAGCTCCCTTGACCTCCACAGCGGCTACTGGCAGGTAGAGCTGGCACCTGAGGCATGGCCAAAAACTGCATTCTCTATTGGTATTGGTCAAGGATTGTGGCAGTTTAAAGTGATGCCGTTTGGACTCTGCAATACCCCAGCCACCTTTGAGCGCCTCATGGAGAGGGTCCTGGCTGAGATTCCTCGGAGTCGCTGCGTCGTCTACTAGGATGACCTGCTGGCTCATGTTGCGGACTTTGAGGGTGCTTTGACCAACCTGAGGGACGTCTTCCTTGCCATCTGCCAGGCCGGTTTACATTTTCACCCAAAGAAATCTCACCTGTTTCGGCGAGAGACATCCTTCTTGTGTCACGTCGTCAGTGCATCTGGATTGTCCACTGACCCAGCAAAGGTGGCAGCAGTGAGAGACTGGCCTGTTCCCCACAACATTGTGGAGCTGCGGAGCTTTCTGGGTCTGGCCTCCTACTACTGGCGGTTCATAAAGGACTTTGCCACCATTGCTAGCCCACTTCATCAGCTAACACAGAAAGGTCGAGCATTCAAGTGGGGTGAGGACTGCGCCGCTGCCTTCACACAACTTCGGTCAGCACTCGTGGAGTCCCCCGTGCTGGCCTATCCAGACCCCCAGCGACCATTCATTGTAGACACTGATGCCAACAATTTGGGTCTTGGCACAGTGCTGTCCCAGGAGGGGGAGCATGGTGAGCAGGTCGTGGCCTATTACAGCCGCTCCCTCAGCCGACAGGAGAGAAACTACTGCGTCACCCGCCGATAACTGCTAGCAGTCGTCCTAGGACTCCGCCACTTCCGACCGTACCTCTATGGGGTCAAATTCATCCTGCGCACAGACCATGCCTCTCTCACCTGGCTTCTCCATTTCAAGGAACCAGAGGGGCAGCTGGCTCGGTGGCTGGAGACACTACAGGACTATAACCTCGAGATACGCCACCGGGCTGGTCACCTTCACACTAATGCGGATGCCCGGTCAAGACACCCCTGCAAAGCAGAAGAGTGCCGGTACTGCCAGCGAATTGAGGATCGTGACACAGCAACTCCAGTGGTGGCAGCCCTGCGCACTGGTCCCTCACGTGTTGACAATGCTTCCCCCAACAATGTCCAAAGGTCAAACGAAATTGGGTGGTGGTGCTCCACTGTGACCGGCTTGCCCCCTGCCGAACCATGGCCCCATCTGGAAGGGGATCAGAGCCAGAGGATCTGCCTTGGGCCCCCATTCCACCTCCCAGACCCGCCGAGGATACTCCAAAACCGGCTAAGCTACAGCGACGGCTCCCCCAACACCTGAGAGACTTTGTTATGGACATATAGGTTGCTAGGGACAGCTAACCACCTTGGTGGGGGCAATGTAGCGTTGGGATAGTAAAGTTTTTTCCCAGAATTCCTAGCGGTTGTTCGAATGTTCATAGTAGGCACCATAAGTGACATGAGTTGGGCATTAATGTGATTTGTGTATGAAAGTTAACGGCATGTTCTTGAGACAAATAAAGAGCCAGTCCTGGAGTCGTGCGGTGAATGGAACCCCAAGATCTGAGCTAAGAAAGAGTTCAGCTCTCTTCCTCATCTCTTGGCTGCATAATCCCTGTCTTGTCACATTACTTTCTCGGACAAAACATTGTAAACTTGTGGTTTTGCAGGATCTGAAGAGAGTGCTGTCCTTCCCTCCATACCCTGGGGATTACCTGCATCCAGTGGTGTATGCCTGCACCGCGGTCATGCTGCTCTGTCTGCTGGTCTCCATCATGACTTATATTGTTCACCACAGGTAAGAACACGTGTTTATTGTTGGATAGATTCGCTTTTTTGATCTCAATACAATATCCACATGCCCATATGTGCGTGTTGTGAGAGGTGCTGGTGACCATAAAGGTCTGGGCGTGCTTCAAAATGCTTCATCAACTTATAGAATCCAACAATCACACCTACTATAATCAGGTAAAGTGTGCAGTCATGAAAGCAGACAGGATTTGTACTTCTCGATGAGTGGAATGACTGACTGAACACTCACCGTTGAATATATCCTTCACTCTACAACATCATCTCTTGTATAGCTTCAATGGAGTACCGTTTTTGGTCTGAATGCTACGTTCAGACTACATGATACTCTTATAATAGTAACCTGATCCGAAAGTCCAAAAATGGGGCATCAGGCATGAGAACTGATGGTTTTATCTCTTGTAGTGTAGCTGACGACAACCAATGCTGCATCTCGGAGGCCTCACATCGTCACAACAAAAACACGGCTGTTGAATTCTTCCACCTTCTCTTTCATCGTCTGAAAACTTCTGTAACATTTCCATGAAGTCGACAGCAAACAAACAACAAGCTAAATCACAAACAACCCATACTGCCTTCGTTGTGTGACCCGTTAAAGGCTTTCCATTTTCAGGTTGTCTGGACGGCTGTATGCCCCCACTAACCATTCAAGTAGTAATTTACATGCATATCTGTTCGATGTCGTTGATCTTGCTGGCAAGAAGCTGTAACTTCTAAAATGTAGATGCTTCACACAATTTCAAAAACTGACAACACAGAAGATTTATACAATCAATAGAAAAGAATAATAATAATTTTGTCCTATTAGATATTTGTGTGAAATGTTGTCAGAATTAACGTATAATATATTGATTTATGGCCATAGATGTATTTTGTGACGACAGTATCTAAAGCTCTTATTTTGACAGCTGATGTCACTTCATACTTCATTTGGGGCAACTACTCTCTTTCCGCCCGTCTGAAAGTCAGCAATTTGTGCTGGAGAGAAAAAAAAAGACCAACATATATGTTAATTGATATTCAAGCATTATCTATATATGATAGGTGTGTGAAAAAGTGTTTGCCCCCTTCCTGATTTCCAATTTTATTGCATGTCTGTCACACTTAAATGTTTCAGATCATCAAACAAATTTAAATATTAGTCAAAAATAACACAAGTAAACAGAAAATGCAGTTTTTAAATGAAGGTTTTTATTATTAAGGTAGAAAAACAATCCAAACCCACATGGCCCTGTGTGAAAAAGTGTTTGCCCCCTCCTGTTAAAACATAACTTAACTGTAGTTTATCACACCTGAGTTCAATTTCTCGAGCCACACCCAGGCCTGATTACTGCCACACCTGTTCTCAATCAAGAAATCACTTCAATAGGACCTGCCTGACAAAGTGAAGTAGACCAAAAGATCCTCAAAAGATAGACATCATGCCGAGATCCAAAGAAATTCAGGAACAAATGAGAAAGAAAGTAATTGAGATCTATCAGTCTGGAAAAGGTTCTAAAGCCATTTCTAAAGCTTTGGGACTCCAGAGAACCACAGTGAGAACCATTATCCACAAATGGAGAAAACATGGAACAGTGGTGAACCTTCCCAGGAGTGTCCGGCCGACCAAAATTACCCCAAGAGCACAGTGACGACTCATCCGAGAGGTCACAAAAGACCCCACGACAACATCCAAAGAACTGCAGGCCTCACTTGCCTCAGTTAAGGTCAGTGTTCATGACTCCACCAGAAGAAAGAGACTCGGCAGAAATGGCTGCATGGCAGAGTTCCAAGACCAAAACCACCGCTGAGCAAAAACAACATTAAGGCTCGTCTCATTTTTTCCCAGAAAACATCTTGATGATCCCCAAGACTTTTGGGAAAATACTCTGTGGACTGACGAGACCAAAGTTGAACTTTTTGGAAGGTGTGTGTCCCGTTACATCTGGCGTAAAAGTAACACCGCATTTCAGAAGAAGAACCTCATACCAACAGTAAAATATGGTGGTGGTAGTGTGATGGTCTGGGGCTGTTTTGCTGCTTCAGGACCTGGAAGACTTACTGTGATAAATGGAACCATTAATTCTACTGTCTACCAAAACATCCTGAAGGAGAACGTCCGGCCATCTGTTCGTGACCTCAAGCTGAGGCCAACTTGGGTTCTGCAGCAGGACAATGATCCAAAACACACCAGCAAGTCCACCTCTGAATGGATGAAGAAAAACAAAATGAAGACTTTGGAGTGGCCTCGTCAAAGTCCTGACCTGAATCCTATTGAGATGCTGTGGCATGACCTTCAAAAGGAGGTTGGTGCTGGAAAACCCTCCAATGTGTCTGAATTACTACAACAACTCTGTAAAGATGAGTGGGCCAACATTCCTCCACAGCTGGAAAAGACTCATTGGAAGTTATCACAAACGCTTGATTGCAGTTGTTGCTGCTGAGGGTGGCCCAACCAGTTATTAGGTTTAGGGGGAAACACTTTTTCACACAGGGCCATGTGGGTTTGGATTGTTTTTCTCCCTTAATAATAAAAACCTTCATTTAAAAACTGCATTTTGTGTTTACTTGTGTTATTTTTGACTAATATTTAAATTTGTTTGATGATCTGAAACATTTAAGTGTGACAAACGTGCAAAAAAATAAGAAATAAGGATATATATATATATATATATATATATATATACAGCAGAATTATTTTAATTACACATTTGTTTTTAAGGTTTTTGTGAAGAATTTAGAATAGCCAGTAGAAAGTGTTTATACGAGTCATTACATTCACATTAAGGCTGTCTCTGTGATTTGCAATTGTACTTAAATATTTCAGAGCTGAAGGATTTATGTTGCTCATTCTAGTAGCTCACTCTCACAAATGTACACTCTTTCCCTTTAATGCTTCTTAAGGCCAAAGATGAGACTGACTGCTGTGTTCATTTCGTCTTGTTTAATGTGTTTTGACCAAAGAGAAGCTGTTCGTCTTTGTAATGCTTCTCTGTGTAATTCTATGTATTCATATTTTGCAGTGTGATCCGCATCAGCAGGAATGGCTGGCACACACTCCTCAACTTCCTCTTTCACACAGGAGTGACATTTGGAGTTTTTGCCGGAGGCATCAATCAGATCAACTCACCTTTCGTGTGTCAGATTGTACGTGGTTTTTTTTCTTGTTCTCCCACTGTGGTGATATTTCTCAGCACTTTGACGTGTTTTGCACTGGACTGTGTTCCTGAGAGAACAGGAAGTCTTCGTGCTTGTAGGTGAAGCAGCTTTAGTCTGGTGATGGGAGTCTCTTTTTAGGGAGTCACACTGTTCTTTCTTTTGGCCCCCTCACTTCTGGCTTTTATAATTCAGCCAAATTTAGCAAAGTTCTGATCTGATCTGTATATGTGCACATACTGTAAAATCATCAAACACTATTACGCATGCATTGAACATTTCATTTATATCGAGCCACTAAACAGTGCATCTCATCCTTGTGTATAAATATGTTACAATTTAATGCTCCTGTCATGTCCGTGTCAAATAGAATAAAATTATGAAATAATAAAATAGTAAAAATAAAAATAAACCATCCAAAACACAAATCATTAAACAAATTACTCTCAAAATTGAATACTGTGTGCCATAAACAAAAGGCAAACAAACAAAATTCACGTGTGCAAAACAGCAGCTTTAAACCATTTTAACGGAAACATTGTAAGTAAGTAAGATTATCTGACAATCAAATTTATTTATATTAAATAGCAAATTTATGCACAACAAAAGTACTGCACATCACAAGCAATCAAATATACTAGAAAACACTAAAAACCATTAAACATGAAAGAAATTAAGAACAATATTTAGCAGAACAACACACGAGGACATACTTGAGCTGTAATTAATACTAAAAGTTATCAATACTTAAAATGAAATCAAAATTGGGTCTAATCTGGAAATGCCAGTGAGATAGAGATAGATAGATAGATAGATAGATAGATAGATAGATAGATAGATAGATAGATAGATAGATAGATAGATAGATAGATAGATAGATAGATCGATAGATCGATAGATCGATTTCATCCTAGACCAATACAAAAGACTGACAGACAAACCAACATGGTCTATAGCTACATCTTTGTTGGTGAAATATGGAACATTGGAGGTCAAAGATAATATTGTGTAAAATACTGAACCTTATGGCTGCGCAGAAACAAATGGCAGCACTGAAGCAAAAATAAAATAAAAAAATATAGCAGTTTATTTTTAGATCCTGTTTCTTCTACCTTCAAGGCCTCTGTATGTGCACTGTTATGCTGTATTCTAGCCAAAGTGAATCATGAATTAAATATAATCATAACATGGGTATAGTTCGGTGCACTAGTGCAAAAGTTATTTCACGCAGCGATGCAGTCCAGCATGTCTTATGGTTCAGTGGACAAATTGTGATGCATTTCTAACTCTGGACCTGTTCATATATTCAGTCCGTAGACATTGTGACTATTTAATTAGCGGCATGATGCAAATATAACAGAATGAGGTGCATTTTGTTGTAAAAAGATTATCTATCGAAACACTCATGCTAATTTCGACCCCTTTGATAATCTCTGTTTACTAAACTCTGCGTTAGGTGGGCATCGTGCTCCACTACGCCTCTTTGTCGACGATGCTGTGGTTGACGTTCACTGCCAGGAACATCTGTAAAGACGTGTCCAAAGACCCGCTACGGGCTCAGGACAGGAATGGACCGGCCCAGACTCGCTCCAAACCAACCATCCTCAGGTAAGCTGTGACCAGGTGTTTGTGGGTTCAACATGATGACGGCATGACTAGTCAGCCATGTGTGAACGAAACAAGCGTCCTGGTTTTCAAGAGCATCATGACAGCTTGATGCAAGAATGCTTTATAGATGTTAACGTGTTAGATAGCCATGATTATAGCAGCGATGCTAATGCCCTCTGACCTCTTTCTTTTGCTGAAGTATTGAGCTAACTGTTTCTTATTCAGTTCGGTCTTGAGTGCTCTTGCACTTGCAGAGAGATGACAACAATACTTGGCTACTTGATGCTGCCCGTATTGATTACCCTGTCAGCACAAACTACCTAATCGTAACTCATACAGACTTGTTAGAGAATTAACATCATTACTGCCCATCATGTTTGTAAAGTGTTTCTTTACTTCAACTAATATTTATTTGAACAATTCTAATTTTGTTTTGTTTTTGGAACACACTGCACTATAAGAAGATGGATATCAATCTCCTGAATATAATTTATGTACAAAGCTGTGTTTGGCCTAGCTTAGCATGCTGACTGGAAACAAGAAGAGACAGTTGTTCTGACTTAGTCAAGACCACAGACTGTACATGAACGTGGACATAGCTTCTGGGAAGTGTTTTAAGCTGCAATACCAGCGAGTGCCACTAGAGGTCGGCTCCAAAAAGCCTCCGGCTCCATAGACTCCCATTCAACTTCTCTCATCAAATCCAAAGTGAATAAAATGTGTCCATCAGTTTTCTCGGTGTTGTTAGCTAAAGTCACTCCTTCTTATTAGTTTTCTGGAGGTCCATCTGAAAATAATCCCTCATTCATTAGAAAAGAAGATTCAAGAAGACCTGTTTTTTGGGGGCGTGTCTGTTTGATTGACAGGCCTGTGGTGCAGTCAGGTTACAGCTATCGGTGGGCGGGACGTAGTATCGTCAGGTTTCCGATCAGATCGGTCAGATCCACCTCTGGCTCCTCCCCCAGCTCGTCCAAATATGGTCACTTCCTGCTCCAAACCGCTCCGAATTAGCAAAGATGGTGACGGACAGAATCTGAACTGGAGGATTCATAACGTTCACAAACCAACGATGACATCACTGATGGATGATGACTGCTGGTTGATGGTTGGTCCAGACCCAGCTTGTGCCTCTCGTTTATTAACATAAAGCCATGCTAACGCCATGCTCACAGCTCCGCATCGCTTTTTCTCTTGAATTTGGCACTAAATGCTAAAGACAGCATGGCTAAGCGTTAATCCTGACAATATTATCATGCTGAGGTGGAGGAGGTAAAATAATTATAATGTTCACCATGTTAGTGCAGCATATAAGCATGTTCATCCTGTGGAGAACATAGGTGAGTGGGGGTTGGGGTGGGGGGTGTTTGAGTCTTAACCAATGTGGTGGAGAAAATGACCGACAGACTGATGATGTCATTCAACACTTATGTGGCAGAAAAATGGCAGGTTTTCTACTCTACTGCAAAATCTCGATGCCAGTATTTCTACTTGATTCTTTACTTTTTTTGCAGATTTTATCTTGTAAGTGACGGAGTCCCTCTCATAATCGTTGGAGTTACAGCAGCGTTTGGGATGGATAACTACGGCAGCAGGGATGACGCTTTATAGTAAGTATTCACTATTTATAAGGAATCAAGGTTTAATCCATTGTAAAAAAAAAATAAATCTGATGTTTATGTCTCTGTGTGTCTCTTCCAGCTGCTGGATGGCATGGGAACCGAGCCTGGGCGGGTTCTACGCCCCGATGAGTCTCCTGGTGTTAGTCATGGCAGTGTACTTCTTGTGCACGTACATCCAGCTGAAGCGCCACCCGGAGAGGAAGTATGAGCTGCGGGTTCTGAGCGAGGAGCAGCAGCAGTTGTCATCCAGTGAGTCAAACCATCACTGCCACAGTGACGCTGGGGGATCCTCGGGGCTGGCCGGGGACTGCCAGCCGTTCGCTTCGGGCGTATCGATACTGGCCAATGAGCACTCATTTAAATCTCAGCTCCGCGCCACCGCTTTCACCCTCTTCCTCTTCCTCGCCACCTGGGCTTTAGGAGCGTTGGCCGTATCACTGGGACATTTCCTGGATATGATATTTAGCTGCCTGTATGGGGCTTTTTGTGTCACTCTGGGACTCTTCCTGCTCATTCAGCACTGTGCGAAACGTGACGACGTGTGGCACCGTTGGTGGGTTTGTTGTCCGTCCAAGACGGAGGACGGGCATGGGGACGGACAGAGCCGGAGGCAGGAGCTCCATCAGCCGCTCTGCCACCTGAACTCCCCGTGCTCAGGCAAGCAGCCGCTGCTCTCTCCTCACCTCATCCAGAGCTCTTCCAACAAAATGACGCCACCTTCCCAGAGCCCAACACCCAATCACAGCGGTCCGTGCTATGTGACCGTGATGACTCCTGTTAGTGCTTCCCCCATCTCCACTCTCATTGAGCCAGTGCCCTCGCCGCGGCCACAGTCACTTCCCGATGAACTCCCTCGTCCAACGCTTCCCCTACAGAGTTGCCTTACTGACAGAACAAAGTCACGCTCCTTTAACCGCCCGCGGCCCTGCCTCCAGGACTACCGCTCTCACATGGCCTCCACCAGTATGGATGGGAGTGTGCACAGCTCTCACCTGGACAGCCCTCATGCTGCACACCACCTGGAAGGCTCGCCGTTGGTCTCTAACAGCCCTCACCCGGACCTCCAGCTGCCCTGCCCCAGCCCTCACTTGGAAAAGCAGCTGACTTCCTGCCACAGCTTGCAACGCCAGACCTCCTGCCAAAGCGTGCAGGACTCAATGACTCCGTGCCCCACCCGAGCCCACAACATGCACGACAGCATCACCTCCTGTCACAGCCTCCTCCTGCCTTCTCACGGGGTCCACCCCTGCCAGTGGCACATGTACAGCTCGGCCGACCACTCGTCCAGCGCAAGCTGTTGCGAGAAACCCGATCCCTTCGCCTTGCAATATCAGCAGGACGCCGACACGTACAGCTGCATGGCAAAGACGGCAGACAAAGAAACGGATCATCTCAGTGTGGAGGTAGAGCAGAAAGTTTTCCCAAGGAACACCCTGCCTCGGCAGCACGGCACCGTCAGCCGGCGAGGAGCCATCGGCCGAAACCGGAGTCTGCAAGAAGACGGGCTGTGTGGTTCAGATGTGACAGGAAACATACGGACTGGCCCCTGGAAGAATGAAACCACTGTATAGTGTTGTTGTACGAGGAGCAGCCACACCTTCCAGCAGCCCTGTGATCACATTTCTTTGTAAGTGGGTCCCCTTGCCTTCAGATTTGCCCTGAAAACCACAGGCTGAGTTTTTACTGAGTTTTCATATCCCAATGATATTTCAGATCCCTTTATGACAAAGTAAGTGTGTTACAAATACATTTTTATAAGGAGTATTCAATGGCAAGAAAGGTTGAATTAATGCTGAATTGATATTCTGCTCCATGATGTTTAAAGTTGCAATCAGTAATGTATGGATCTTCCGGGTAACAGTGGCTCATTATGTTAAAGCGAGAAGGTACTGCGTTTGAACCCCATCGGTTCCAGTCAGGGCCTTGTATGTTCACTTTGAATTTGTTTCAGCTCCAGCTCACAGACATGTGGGTCAGGTAAAATTAATACTCCTGTGTCAATGTCTTCACAGCTTCAAACCTTTCACCTGAGTCCAAAAATAACCACCAAAGGGGTTACCTAGACTCAGTTGGCCAGAATTAGTTTTCTAAAAATAACAGATGTGGTCCAAATGGGAACAGACCCAAAAGTTTCATCTAGGATAGAGCTGATAGGGAGCTTTCTACCAAATGGGCAATTGACTGGCCAATCAACTTGGCCTGTACAAATTTATTCTGGCGTAAATGGTTCCCAACCCAACATGGTTAGACAGAGTATTGTCTCTGGCCTGTCGATTACTCGGAAGTCTACATGTTCAGACCTTTATTTACTGCCCTTGAGCAAGGAACTGGGATTTAAAAAACACAACTTCTACTGGCATTTGGCCAATTGCTGGTGATACTTTACCGTTTACAGTAATTATTATTCAGAGGAAGTAAAAATCAGAAAAAATGAGTATTCTCAACAGATCTCAAATTCTCATGCTCATTATGCAGCAAGCTCCATTCAGTTTTCCAGTGCTCCACATAGTACTTTTGGGTTTAGAGTGGATGTCTTCAATGGTTTGGAGTGTCCGATAGAATTTTTTTTATCCCACGATGAAAGGGCAGTGAACACACTGAAGTATAATTAGGCATTATCCAAAATGTGGTCATCCTGAAACATATCCCAATAAAAAGAAAAACTCCAACACAGGCCCCAACATGATGCACCAGTAACTGTCCAACAGTCAGAGTTCAAAAGCAGCGCAACATGTCAGTAGGTGAGACTGAATATAATTTGGACCCGGCCTCGCTCAGGTCCTGGTGTGCTGTGCAATGTTTCCCACTCAACGGCTTTACTTCCAGTTAAATATATAATTTATAAAAAGCAGAACCAAATAAATTCCTGTGTGCCCACATGAATACTGAAACAGGAAGTGGTTTTGCTTTCTGTAAGAATTCCTCCAGTCCACCCTGACCATTCGTTCCCTCTGTGGACGTCCTCTTGCAAAAATGTTTGCGACGTGGACAATATGTATTACAAGTCACAGCCGGACTTTGAAGGAGTTTTGATTCGGACATGCTTTCCATTGGTGGCATCCAAACACCGTGGGAAATATAGAATTGTGTAGAAAGCCTTTGCCGTGTCCACTCACTGTGCTGAGGACAGGAAGGATATGTAGTATGACGAACCGCATGCGTGTGCATCGGTCAGCACACTCTGACATAGAAACCTCCAAATGTCTCGTTAACAGGAGGAAGGACTACAACCAGCAAAAACGACTTTTAAGAAAGGTTTTTTTTTTTGCTGCCAACTTCGTAACAGATCTTAAACACTCAGGAGCTGATCACTGAGATTCTCTAGAAACTATGTGCATTATGAGAAGTTTAAGGAGTCATCATAAACATCTGCAACCCCCCCCCCCCCCGTTCACAAATTATGAAGTATTATGCAAAAATGGCAGTAGGATGTCACTGATTGCACCTTTAAATACTTGGATTGATCCATTTTGAAAAGATTTATATTTATGAAGGTTATGTTTCTAATTTTAAATATGAGTGGTTACACATGTGAAAACACATCTGAATCAGTGTGAGCATGTGTGTGTTTTTCATGTGTGCAACAGTGCATGAGTAGGTACATACAGATGTGTGTTTGTGCTATAAGTGTTTATTATTATTGATCCACCCTCGCAGAATTTTATGAATAACTTGGTAAAGATTAATTTATGAAGTCTATGAAGATTTTCTGTGGACACACTTTATGTATGCTGCCAAAAAGAGTCAAATAGACTTGTCTGACAAATATTGCACTATTGTGTTCCGTAGTGAGCCTCACTTGGTGAGTTAATGATTCCAAAAAACTGCAATGTGCTACAACGCACAAACTTTGTATAGTGCCAAAATGATGTGCCAGTTTTCACTGTGATGAGAAATTACACACAACATATTCTCGGTGAAACATCACAGAGTTTGTAGCATCATACAAACTTTAACTCAGGTTTTAGAAGATCATCAGCAATCCTGTCACGTAGTCCAGAAACTTCCATATGTTTACCCCAGACAGATGTTTCATGAAGTAGAAATAGCACTGACGTAAATTAGGTTCATTTTCGTGTTCATAAAGCGAAACTAAATTAATTGTTCCCTTCCAGAAGAGCCCAGTTCTGGCAAAGCTTGTTTTCCTGCTCACCTCAGTTTGAAAAACTGGGTGAAGTTTAAATTACAATTTATGCAGGAAATACATTTATTTTCTTTCTGTCTGAGAGTCAGATGAGAGGATGGATATCAATTGGATAACTATCAAAAATGAAGGTAGAGTCAGGAGGTGATTAGTCCAGTTTAGCGTTTCTAAATAAAATCTTTTAAACGGGACATATGCTGTTTCAAACGATGTACTTGTGTACTAACTCTCTTTATTCTGAGTGCATCAGTGTGTTCACACTGTCAGTACAGAAACATCAGAACACTACCAGCACCAAGTCGCCATAAACGGTCGCCATCTTGGCTCCGTAGAGGAAGGGGCGGGGCTACCGAAGTAAAGGGTTTTTAAAGGAAAGCGTGTGAAGAAGCTGCAGCTGTTCCTGAACACAACGTGGTTCTTCTCCACTGCTGCTGCTGGACAGAAGAATCAGTGTGTTTATTGAGTGTTAAACAGAGGACACAGAAACACACTGATTTCTGGGTAAAATAATTCAAGCTGCAGATATTGTGGAGGCTGATGTGTTCACATGATGAGGTCATTTCCTGTCAGTGCAGAACAGCAGCGTGCAAAACAACAATTTGCACCAATTTGTTAGTGCACTAAGGGAAGTATGTCGTTTGGAACACAACACAAGTGTGTTTATTGGTGAGCGTTACAGGTGTTGGTGTATTTTTCGATAGAACTCAGCTAGCTATCTTTCAGTCTTTATGCTAAACTAAGCTACGCTAAGTGAAGCACCTTTTGGCTCCAGCTTCATAAGAAATGAGTGTGTATTTCAACTCTTGGAGATAGTGTTGGTATTATGAAACAGCTCAATTCCAGCGCTATTATTGATAATAATAATCTTAATTTCAGGTCAAGTTGCCAGAGCTTTTAACCATCTCATGGCTTTCCTTCACAAATTAGCTTGTCAAGTTCCAAGTTTCCTACTCGGGGCTCTTTCAGACCCTTGCAAATTTACCTGCACACTCAAACGTATTCACTGAATACAAAATTATATTTATAGAATATAAATGCAAATAATATATTTAAATTTCTTTATATATATAATTTTGCTGGGAAAACTCTTTTCTCTACTGAAAAAGTCCCATCATGCATTCAGAAAAGAGACAAATGAAATGCCATGAAGATGCAGCTTTGGAAAAAAGTTAGTGAGACTAATTGTTATTTTGTCAAGATTAATCCTGGCTCAGTTCGCTCGGACTTCTCAATCCAGATTTGGATTTTTTTTTTGGCCTCTTCTGTGAAAGCCCTCTCTGGCTCATGGTATTTAGCAGCACATTTGAAACACACGTCTTTTCAATTTTACCCAGTTAAACACATCCTTACATTTGATTTTCTGCTTTTCGACCTTCATACAGACAATAGTGTTAACTCAAAGAGGACCGGGTCATATCACTCTGTTACATATTGTAGATTAAACAAAGATGTTCACTTATGTGTCAACATATCCCAGTTTGATGTAGGTGATCATCAAACGACACCAACCTCCAGCCCGACATTGATGACTATGTACATGTGATGTGCGTCCCCGTGTTGCGACAGCTTTAAGTGTCTTCCCCGGCAGGTTGCAGTGATCACTTGTTCGTGTTGAAATGCCACCAAGTGACACCATTTCATTGTGGCATTGTTTTATTTCTCACTTCTATTGTGGATTTTTTTCTCAACAGTGTAAAGAAGCAAATGGACAACTTGTTAGACGGAGGGAGTACCAATTTGAGCACTGTGTGTTGTCTGCACTTGAAATAAACATTTCCTGTGTTATACGGCATGAGTCATTGTTCTCTGTTGTTCGGGCCATTAAGCACCCCGGGGTCGTGTTCTTTATTTATTTTGTGGTTCTGTTTTTATTTAAGAAATTTAGTAACCTGGGGGAACATAAAACTGAAAATTAATATCTTACAAGCTGATACACATTTTTTAGAGGTAATACGCTGAAATGACGTGTTTAAAAATGTTTTAAAGACCATATTTTCCGAGGGCAGTGGGGTTGTGTTGGGCGGAGGAAGAAGAGGAGGGTGTGTGTGTGGGAGGAGGGGGGGAAGGGGGTGCTTTGACTCATCCTCAGCATTTTAGAAAATTTTGTTACAGCCTAATTACAGACACTTGAATATGACACAACATACATGTGGACAGTGATTCATTATATTTACATTTATGTCAATTAGATTGTTATAAGATTTGGTATGACGTATACACTGGCCCCAACAAGTTAAGTACACGTGTATGGATTATACTCGTTCGATAACAACACATCAAAGCGATTGGTTCAAACTTGCAAACATCAACCGGCCTGGAATCAACTAGTTTCTGTAACAGATGTGAATTGAATTGAACTGAGTTTCCTCTGGAGCGAAATATTCCTTCAACAGGCAGCTGGTACGCTTCGGATCATTTTCCTGCTTAAAAGATCTGCTTCTGTTGCTTTAATATGTTTTTGGCATATTTTTTTTGAATTTGTATCCACAATACGCATCAGAACACATCCACAGAAACATAAATATATGATTTTTGTTTTCACTTGGATTCAAAGATCAAAGACTTCTTTTATGCACAACTGTTAAAATCAGTGTTAGTTCCTCCTGACAGGTGTCCCACATCAAGACGCCGATTAAACAACATGATCATTGCAAAGGTGTTCCTTCGACCGGTCAACTCTAAAATGTGCAGATTTATCACACAACAAGCCACAGATGGCACAAATATAGAGAGAGCGTGCAAACGGCGTGCCGACTGTTGCCCATGAATTGAATTTTCGTTTCACCACGATCAGAAGCAAGAACCAAGAAATGCAGCGCAGCACTGTGATGTTCACTGAGCACTGAGACACTGCAACCTTTATGAGGAAGGACTCAGTTTCATCACTTCATCAGAATCAGGACCTGAGTCACACATGTTGTTTTTGAGCAGTGGTCCAGGTGCATGTGCTCCGTGGACATGACCAGAGAGCACACATCAAATTTTGCGTCAGGCTCTGAATGTCGGCAACGGAGGCCCTTCAAACGCTTCAGGAAGTCTGCGGAGATCAAGCGAAGAGCCTGATGAAGTGTTTTGAGGGACATTCACGTTTCTGAGGGCCTGAACGTCCCTGAAACAAAAAATGCACATCGGGTGGCAGCACAAGTTTCCCTCCCACAACATCACAACCGTTGCTCCCCACCACTCCTGCTATCCGGATTTGGCTCCCTGCTACTTCTTTCTTTTCCCCATGAATTTGTCACAAACGTTGATGTTTCTCTGCTCCAGTTTCAGGTGCATGGAGAGATCGCAGATGTGCCGGATTAGTGCTCACAAAACCATGTGTGTGACTCAGGTGCTGACTGGAGTACATTTGAATACTATAGAGGGGTATGTTCATGCTTTCTCAAATAACAACCTGATTTATTTATTTCATCAGAACATCTTTAAAAGTTGTCTTAAATGTGTTTTTCTATGGATTAAATGACCGTTTATGTAATATTTTATGAACTAACCTAATGAACCTCACGGAAATTAGCTGATCATGTTCCTTGATGAACATTTTAGGGGGTCACAGAAATTCTGAGTGGACTCTGGAGTGATACACCACAGTGATAAATAATGACGAGAAATGATGGGCAGTGAGGAAACTGAAGCTGTTGTTAATAGTGAGGTGGAGCTATGCTAGGTGGAATTAGCCAACAGTGGAGCAGCTTCACAAAAAAGGTTACAACTAAACGTATTTAAGTTTACATTAACTTTTGGATGCTCCACTGCCACCCGTGAGAACTTTCTGTTCAAACATCATCAGAGGGCTCAGGAGCATGTTCACCAGCTTAAAGCTCACCTGATTCAACTCAATTGGAAAAAACTGACCGAGAAACTAGTTCAGATTCTGTCCGTCACCATCTTTGCTAGTTTGGAGCGGTGTGGAGCAGGAAGTGACCATATTTGGACAAGCGGGGGGAGGAGCCAGCGGTGGATCTGACCGATCTGATCGGAAACCTGACGATACTACGTCCCGCCCGCCGATAGCTGTAACCTGACTGCACCACAGGCCTGTCAATCAAACAGACACGCCCCCAAAAACAGGTCTTCTTGAATCTTCTTTTCTAATGAATGAGGGATTATTTTCAGATGGACCTCCAGAAAACTAATAAGAAGGAGTGACTTTAGCTAACAACACCGAGATAACTGATGGACACATTTTATTCACTTTGGATTTGATGAGAGAAGTTGAATGGGAGTCTATGGAGCCGGAGGCTTTTTGGAGACGACCTCTAGTGGCACTCACTGGGATTGCAGCTGAAGACACTTCTGGATCGGAACCATTTTACAGACCTGAAACTATGAACTCTTTTATATCCAGTCTGTGGTTTGGATCCTGTCGATTTGTTGTAGCACCAGATCTGTCTACATTGGTAACATACATGTCAATACTCTGCTGCTAGAGTTGTACGGCTGTTGACTCAGTTATTTTCCCACATATGTAACTAAATATATTATAGAAGAGATTAAACTATAATCTATAAGGCATGACTTGTTGTTACTGATCATCAATTGAGATTAAAAGCCATCAGTTATCTGCAGTGTTTGTGTCTCAGCATCTCTGACAATGATAACGCTTCGTGGAGAGGTCTCCTCCATCCATCCCATCCCCCACACAGTGCTCTTCTCCACAGCCACGGGCCACTGGCCTGAACCACTTCAGCAGCAGAGAAGTCAGAAAAATTATGCAGACGTCCCTGATGTGAACATGACCTATTTCGAAGCCCTACAGAAGCCTGCAGACCTGGCTGTCTTTCTGCTGCACTGGCCAATCGCCTGCACCTGCCTACACAACATGCTACATCCACATACTTATAGATCCCAGCTGTGTGTAGCTACAAATTGGCTTTAAATTCAAATGTGCATATAACTGCGGCAAATCTGATCCACAAATGTCCGGTCTCTGCGCTGCACTACCTCTCCTCTCAACATTTCTGCGCTTTTCTCTACACAGAAGAAGAGTCGTGTTTCCAGCAGCTCGCTGGTTTAGTTGTAGTTTGTAACAGTGCAGTTAAACCAGAACTCGCAGGGGTTTGAAACACAGCTGCAGTTTAAATTGCTCCCCACCTGTGGAAGAAGCTACCTGAATAGTTTAGTTTTGCTAAAACTGTAATTTCATCTAAATCACGGCTCAAAATGTGCTTGGTGGAATTTTCTGAAGCTTTCCAGTAAATCAAATATATAACAACAATTTTATTGGATTGTTTTTCTATGTCTTTATAAAGCCCTTTGAATTGCTTTGTTTTTTTGAATTGTCTGTTAAATGCAACTTTAATGTCTTCTTCATACACGATTTCTAATGTAGTTCGTGGCTCTGTAAAGCACCTTGAGCTGACATATGTCTGAATGGTGCTGCATAAATAAACTCGCCGTATTCTGACAGAACATGTGTATCTGCACTTGTGTTTGTTGACTGATTAATTACTGCTAAGAAGATTGTTCTAAATATTATATCATAGCACAGTCACTACTCTTGTCAACCTGCTGTACAATCAATACTCCGTCAATTACACAGTATTAGTCTAAAGTAAAACTTTAAAATGCAGTTCGTTGGACAATACAACTGATTATTTGTATCTGTGCCGTCTACATTTAACCAATCGGTTGCTGGTTCAATCCCAGGTCATGTCCACGTTCTGCTGAGGTAGAAAGGTGCCGTGTAAGTGCAGCTGATGCACATTTAATTCAAACCCTGGTTCAACCAGGTCCACAGCTGGTTTCAGTTAAACCTGAGATGGAGTAACCTCTACAGGACACAGCAGCTGGTTCAGACTAACCCACACGAGTAGTTTAAACTACAAACTACAGACCCACTGATGAGGTTTAAAGGATCACGTTACTTTAACCCAAATGACACAAATCAACCTCAAACTGCAGCTTTACTTTGTTGCTGTTTATCTTGTAACAGAGGCTGAATAAACTAAACTGTTCCTTCAGACTGTGGCTGCATGAAGCCTACAAGGTGAAACTTTATATTTTATATCAGCCTGACTATTGATTAAGAAACATCTGGACTGTGGTAAAGATAGTTTATATCGGAGGTTAGTTTGCACACATTAGAAATGTGCAAAGATCCCAGCAGAGTTTTCAAAGAACAAAAAACAAGGAGAGTCAAGAAAGTGACAATTTGAAGATTCGGACCCTTTCTGAACATAAAATTAGAACCAATCTGGAACAAATTTGTGATGTTTGTGTTCGTGCATCAATAGATTACAATCAAATGTAAAAACAGTGAAGTGACAATTTTTAAATGAACTGCTGTCCAGTGAACACCTGTTGTTCTGGTGCGTAATGGAGAAATTCAATTTCATAAACTGTCCATAATAATTTTTCTAAAATGCTACATTCAAGTCGAAGATAATCAGGTCTTAAACTCACAAAATGAAAGTACATGTTTACATTAGAGTCTGTACATCAGACAGAACCAGTCCAAGCCTTGTATTGGATCTGGAAACCATTTTCATGACCTTAAAGATAGAAAAATCATAACGAGGAACTGTTAAGGATAACGTTAATAAGAATCACAGATTTTGCCCAATATTTCCCAGGTTTTCTGTTCTATGCTACAAATCATTTTTGACAGTGAAATTGTCAAAGGAATTTATGTGACAATGTTTGGATAATGTTCAGCCTGTTATTTAAAAATACAAACTTTTACTTTGTTGTGACAGCTTGAAAAAAAAAGTTTACACATCAAATATATGGTAAATCTTAGACCTCAGAGAAAAATTGTAGATGTTCATGTAACGGTCTGTGAAAGGTGTTAGATACTGAAATTCTTGATTAAATACCCTCTTTGACTTTTACTGAAATTATTGAGCAGATTTTTGAGCTGTTATGACCGACATATGCATACTTCCTGTATAAGAATCTAAGAGATCAGAGTAACTAATAAATGGGTGCACCATGAAATAAAAATACTAATGTATGACTAGTACTCGTGCATTTTCCAGCTCATCTTATCTCTAATTACTCCACAGAACCTGTTGCAGGAGCTCACTTCAGCAGCACCTCGTCTACAGTATGTCAACAATGAAATACCAAAAGGTTTTTAATATAAACCCAAATAAATCTGAGCCACAGGACAGGAAACGTTATTTGACTGGATAGAAGCTAGCCAGGACCTTCTGTAACATTTTGTCATGTGCTGCCCTCATGTGGATCTTTTCAGCATCGTCCTCAATCAGACAAAAGACCTATTTCAAGCAGCTTTCACCATAAATCCCATCTGATCCACAGCTCTTTGCATTTACACCTGGTGTTACATGAGTTCCTAGCAATTTAATCTCATCTGAATATGCAAATTAGTTAGTCAGGTCAAAGTAAGGTCAAAGGTGCTGCTGTGAGAGCTCCATCATCTTTATTGTACATTGCTGACCTGAAGGAAGAAATCTTATGGGACTGATGTTTTCTCATCAGGACGTGGCCTCACTGTATACATTTGTTTAGTTAGTGAGATGTGATCAGTGAGTCTGAACCACCTCTGAATGTGGTCCGATCGCATTTCCATCCAAACGTGTTGTGCCTGTATTGAGGTGTTTTCCCGTATCCAGATACAGTACTTCATCCAGCGGGTCTGTAGATGAAGGGATGCTGAATTTAAGACTTTAGGACCACTTTGATGAAATTCCGTAAATTTCCAAAATCCATATCTTTTCAACCAACTATATTTGGATTTGAACCTGACTTTACATAACACATGCAAGAAATACTTCAATAAAATATTGTTTCATTGAAATATGGGATCCCATATTGACCCTCCTCACTGTAAAATGTTCCACATTTGTTTCTTTAGGATCACGACCATCAGGGCACATTTTGATGAGGGTTGATGAAAACGTTTGAGACTTCTCATGTTGTGCATGTCACCAGTTTCATGGCCGTAACGACACAATCGTAGCTCCGGATCACCAAACTTTGATCTGCTCAAGTTTCAGGTTCAGGGCTCCCAAAACGTGTGGAACTCAGGTGCTGATGAGGATTAAGCGACAAAACTTGGAATACTTCCTCACAGATTTGATATCTTCCTCCTGTTACGTGCCCGTCATGGTGCTACTTGGTGTTTTTGCACAACGGGAGCAGTCTCTGAACTTTTTAATCAGACCTAATAAATTTACATCTGAACTTTTTTGTTCAGATGTTTCAATATCACTTTGACAGAGTCCATTTAGGTCTTTGATGGATTTAAATTATTACGCACTTTTATCATTAAGGGAAGTTACTCGCAGTCTATAACCTTAAGTATTCTTGTTAAGGAAACTGGATATAATAACTGCTTACTAAGTAGGTCAGAAGTATGAGGATATGTTACAGTACAGTTGGAGGGAACCACTGATGCTAAGAATCTGTACAGTGGAAGCGTACACAGAGAGTACACAGTTAGCACGACACATGGAGCCAAAAAAACCCACATTAATAATAAATACACCGGTTAAAAATCAGACGGCAACTCCCTGGTTGAAAAATGAAGTCACTGTGGAGGCACCTACACCTGCAGGTCCTAACTTTACAGCAGAAATAAACATTTACAGCCTAGTACAGAAAAGGGTTTTGGTCTCTAGAGCACCGTACATAACGACTGTACGGACGGAGAATTTTTGTGTAACTCACCCATTTTAATTGTATTAAGGTTTAAAGGTATGCATTATCAAGGGCATGCTGAGATGGCGCCGGCTAAAGCTTCAAAACAGATTCTACCTCCATTTCTTACATACAGTCTATGGTTGAAATAAACTTGAATTATCCTTCAATACCAGGTGTACACAGGGTAAAACAAAGATGGAGGGACAGTGGATGTCATCACCACTGGTTGTGCCATCATTTGCAAGTCAACAAAATATATTTACAAAAAAAGAAAAGCAGCACGTTGTTTCAAGAAGGTCTGTACATTTATTAGAGAAGAGTGGACCACTAAGTTGAACAGAAGAATACACGACACATAGTCAACCTGCCAAAGGACATTTGAGGCACTTAGCATGAGGGAAGATTGAGCCTGCTGGACAGGAGGAGCACTTCACTGTACATAACGAGTTCAGCATATGAGAAGTTGAACCTGCAACACAGTGTGGTGGAGTCATCATCCAATCTGCTGAAGGGCAGCAGCAGGGGGATAAACTGTCCAAGCTGTCTTTGTGTAACGGAGATCGGTTATTGTTCACTTCATTTTAGGTTCATTCAACTGAAATAAATTGCCAATCGCGTAGTGTATCCCTGTATGAGTGCCGTGTGGTTATCACAATGCTGAACTCATTCGTACAGTCAGAAATTCCATCAACATGAATTTTCAAGATAAAACCAAATAGTTCTTTGGCCTGAGAGCAGTGAATAAGAAGCAGAAATAAAACCATGTGGGTCAACGTGGAATAAGGCCTGGAGCTGATTTGGTGTTTCCATCCATTTGGTTGCACTCAGTTCAAGTAGTATGAGAGGGCGATAAATTAGTAAACGCAGTGTGCTGTCATTCAGTTATTGCATTAAATATGTACTGTCCAAATAGCCTTGGATAAAATGTACAACAAAGCAGAGTAGTGGAATCATATTCTCATCATAAAGCAGAAATGAATAAATGAGAAACTGATCATCAAAGAACCGAATAATATCCAGGCTTTGTGCGAAGCTCGGCTAACTGAATCCTGACTCCACATCTGACCATCTCAAAGTGAGGAAGTTACTTCCCAACGCATTGAACTATTTAACTTTGTGGAAGTAAACTATGAACCAATTAAAAGTTGAAACGATCTGGTTTAATCAGGGACTTCAAAATATCAGTGCAAGGTAGTTATTGATGATGGATTTATAGGAGATTTACAAGAAACTAATTCAGGGAATTAAACCTAACTTCAAAAAAGTTCTGTTGTTGACTGGAGCAGCTGAGGATAATACAAAAAAAAAAAAAAGTATCTAGCAAGTGTTGGTGAAAAGTGGACTCTGCCAAAGTCCCAACTTCAGCAACTGAAGGCCGTTTATTTAGAACCATAATGAAAGTGTGAAACAGTTGCATGGCTTGCATTGTTCAGTCTCTTTTGCATATTGAACGGAATAAAACATTCATTTCCACAATTCGGTCATCATGTAATACAATCATTAAAACCAATGGGGAAAAAATAGACAAAGTCCATGTCCTGTTGCTATTACTAAAAAAAAAAAAAAAGTGTGTTAAATGTAACATTAAAATAAAAGTATGTACAGGATACTGGACGTGGTGACATTGAGCAGATTTACAGGACAACATTAATGCAATGAAAGGTGAAAGTTAATACAGAGTCCAAACTCAGGGGCTCCTACTCAGCCCTAATGTCTACACAGCATGAGAAACTAAACACACAACAACAATGAGTCATCTCAACAAGAACATCTTTACTGAACCAAAAACAGGATAAAGAGGTTTCTGCTTTTATCTTGGGTTTCCGGGTTCACTGCTCTGTTTCGTTCTATAGCTAATTTAAGTCAAAAATGCTCTTTCACATGTTTATATACACCCTCATCCATTCATGTACAGTGTAAAAGTTGTCTGCTGTTGCATTGTGTACTTGTGTTATAAGGTGTGGGGATGATCCAGCCAACCCCTCCCATCATAAAAACTACATCTGTCCATATTCTAGCC
The DNA here is from genome assembly GCF_022577435.1 of Embiotoca jacksoni. Lineage (NCBI taxonomy): Eukaryota > Metazoa > Chordata > Actinopteri > Embiotocidae > Embiotoca > Embiotoca jacksoni. The sequence goes on along the minus strand of NW_027185393.1, from coordinate 848,439 downwards.
GGCACTAGCAGCAGCAGCAGCAGCAGCAGCACAGGTTCAAACGTCATTTCCCAGAAAGGTGTGGTAGTGGTCCAAGTGGTCCAAACTGAGTTGTTTTGGAGTGGGTGGTAGAGTCACACAGGCCTTTACTTGTTGCATTAACTGACCAGATTTGAATCAAGAGTCAACTTTTCTAACGTGATCAGGCTGTCCTTTTTCACAATTTAAAAAATGTCATTATATTTTGCATTATCTGCACTGATTTTTGCTTTAAAAAACCCTCAATACCTAAACCGGCATTATCCCCCTTCTCTCCCAACAGGCTCGCGTGATGTGAAATATCTGCAGTGTTATTAAGTATCATTGACAGGAGCTAAAAAGAAAAAATGCAATGTAAAAGCAGTTATAATTTGGTTCTATTAGTAGTTGATTCCATTTCTTTATTACTTCCTCTTTGACAATTTACAGTAATTTGTAAACCTGAAGCGGAGAAGCTTTGTTCTGCTGGTCAGACAAAACAAAGGCATTTGATGAAATCTCGTCCGGCTTTGGAAAATAGATTTTTTTTCAATAGAAAATAACTATAAAATATAAAATAAAAGAATTATATTTCAAATATAAAATGCTTTTATTTGATATTTTATATACAATTATTTTTACATCTTATATGGACTGAGTACTATTGATGTACGGGGTATAACTGCACTTAACCATTCAAATGAAATGAATGCAAGCATTTTAGTAGTTTTAGCATCTATAAGTTTAGGAAAGGCATTTTAAATTTGACTGTCATCCGACAACACTTCACTGACATTTTTATGTTGTTTCTGAGCCACATTTTGAAGTTTCTTTTGATGTTAACATCTTACACCAAGAGCTTGACATATAAAGAACTTTCAAATATCTGGTTTGAAAGCAAAATCATGCCACCTTCAAGAGTTATCATTAAATTCAGAAATCAAACATGGATTCACATGATTCATAACATGAACACAAGCAAATAGCCTGAGCTGCTGACATGAAACAATTATCTTGCGGAGGGTGCGCGATGGGGTGATCTGTATTTCTCAAGTACTGACGGTAAGCCGTGAAGCATCCCTGTTGAACAGATCCATGGTTTCCTTTTTCTGCGAAGGTATTTTGTAAAAGTATTTCTCTATGTGCAACACCTGGCATACAAAAGCGATTACTGTGAAAGATCACAGCTGTAGTTATGACAAATGCATGCTACAGGTTGACAAAATCCTGACAGGGAAACTATAAACTAATCCTGATAACAGAATAGTGTAAAACCATACCCCCAATTCAATTCAAACTTCATACAAAAAGGAATCATTTGGACCAGAAAATGTTTTCCATCACAAAGAAAGGGGAAAAAAATTGGATTTGTCTCCAAGATTTAGTTACCTATACAAATACAGCTTCCTGTCCTTGTGCAGGATAATAAAATATACAAAAGTCCCTTAAACTAGACCTATGCTTTTTTTTTTTTTTTTTTTTTTTTTTTTAATTTATGAGCAAAAATGACAAACCAGATTGATATGAAATTTCCTGAGTAATTTAATCCAACTCTGCATACAACCTTTGCTGATATCATCCCCCTTCTTTCAGCCGGCACTCTTACCAAAACTCCTAATAACAGTGTACCATTTTCACAGTTCAATTTGACAGGTGCATGCATGACATAAATCATGCTTGTAGAACATAATTCACCAGAATATGCACCTTTTAAAAGATAAACTATGATTCACTTAGGAATATGTATTTACAAGGACAGAAATTAACCGAACGTATAGTGGAAGGTTGTTAAAAATATACAACTTCAACCGTTCCACCACAGAAGGACAAAATATCAGCTCGTTTGAAAGCGGTGGAAAACTTTCAGAACAGTTTATTCCAGTCTCTTGTTGCTTCCATGAGATGCCTCTGGCCGTGACCAATCCAATCTTCTTGGCTGTTGAAGAGCCGACCACAAAACCAGCAGTCAAACCCTACTGGCTCATGTCTACAGCCTGACAAAGTTTCCACTACCTCGTACTTTTTTTTGCTCTTTTTCCTTAGTTTCAGTTTAAGAAGGAATCGCTCTCGGACAGAACTCTGAACTGGCCGAGGTCTTGGATCATCGCTCTGAGACGATGCACCTTTGGTCGAGGAGTTTTTCCCGAGAGCACCAAGCTCGGTGAGGGCTTGGATTGTTTGTGGAGACAGAGAGACCTTGGAGACAGCACCTTTGTACCTGTTGACTATCTTCATGATATTGGCCACTTCAGGAATGTCAGCATCTGGATGATTGAGCACCACGACAGGTTGGTATCTACGAGGGCATTTGATCTGCTGTACAGAACTGAATGGAGCAAGTCTTAGTGTCCTTTCCACTTCTTTGGCTACAGGCTTCCATAACACAGTAGTTTCTCTCTCAGTTGGTACTTTGTTTGAGAGTCTTCTAGCTTTATGCGCCGCTGCTGGAAGCTCATCAAATAATGCTTTCCTGCGCCTTTTCCTTTGGCTTGGAGGCCGGATTGGCCTCGGGGCTAGAATAGGTTTCTCTGCATCACAAGATTGTAACTTTACATTCATCTGAGATGGTGAAATGCAAGATTCCTTGAAATCTTTCTGTGCACTATTTTGTATGGTGATCCATTTTTTTACTCCATTTGAAGAAGTTGCATTAGTTTTGTTTGATGACACCAGGAAACACTGGGTTTGAGGTCTGGTGGCCAAAAACAGAGGTTGACTGCTTGAGGTGGGAGCACCACTTGTGAGAAGGCTACCGGTGGGAGTGACAATTTTAAATATGACTTTGTTTCCAGCGCTTTCAGTGGTTTGGCTACACGGATTCCCAGTCTTGGCTTCTTGGTTGTTCAGAAGCAGGCCTGATTTGGGTGGAGAAATGTATCGCAGCAAGAATGCTTGGCGACCACTTTGCAGTGGGCTGGATTTTTCTGCAGAGCTCACGGGCATGGCCAGAACTGGACGCGAGTTCAGTGGGAGCTGGGTATTTGCCACTCTGAGGCCGGGAGCACTGGGCGTCTGAACAACTGGGACAGACCTTTGTACTAAGTAGCATGTTGGCTGTGGCTTTGCCGCTTTGTCTGCAGGTGAATTATGTGGTGTGCTTGAAAGGAGTACAGGGCCCTTAAAACCTGCGCTGTTGATAAGGTAGTGATTGGAAGTGGTGCTAACACCTGGTTGAACAGAGGAAAAAAGAGTTGTCCCTTTCTCAGTAGCTCCGGGCTTTGCCTGGCTTTTGGCTGCGGGTACACATACCCTCCTGCTGTTTGGAGTCGGAGTTACACCAGTGGTGTTACTTGATCTTTCTAGCCCTGGCTTCATGTAAGATACATTGATCTGAGGATTGGCAGAATGGGTTATAAGTTTGAAACCTGGAGTGGCCTTGACCTGCACTGGCATGGCAAATCGACTCTCAGTAGCTCTCAGGAGTACTGGCTGCTTACCCTCTGGCAACTGAAGAATTCGCAGGGTTGTTTTTGTTTGCTTTACAGAATCATAGCTTGCAATTGCAGATCCTGTTCTTTCCTTGTTAAGTTGCTGGGTGATGATTGCATCTGAATGTTCTTCTACAAAACTGCCCAAGAAAGTTGAACTGGTCTTTGTTTCGGACTGTGGTTGGGATATAGGAATGCTCTCCTCCTCAATTTTGATAATATTGAAGTCTTGGAGCACTGACTCAGGATTTTCTTCAGTCAGAGAATCATCAACACCAGCTAGGCACTCATCAACCTCAAGGTCACCATCTGCGCTTGCTGTTAAATGTTCTGGAGACTCCGCCAATGTCAAGCTAAACTGTGATGATTCACAGATACTTTCTTTGTTTGCTGAGAGCAAGCAATTACTTTCAAAGTTTTGCGTTGCAGTCGGTGAAATGCTGAATGTTTCCTTGGAATAATTGTGAAAGGTAAATACTTCTTGGTTTGTTGAATTTTGTGTACATTTTTCTGAGCCAATTGCACTTCCCCCCCAGCTGACTGAAGTGGGTGGGAACAGCTGTGATGGAGGTAATAGATTTTTTACATTTTGCCTGCCATTTTTATGCTTAAGCTCAGTTCTAACCTTATCCGATTTTTCGGGAGTAATCTGAGAGGGTAGGTCATCGTTTTCCAAAGTATTAAAAGCAGAGTTCTTTTTGTGTTTGTCAATGAGTTTTTCATTACCATCTATATCTACAGCTCCACATCTCTCAACAGTTTTTCTGAAGACTGCTTTGGAGAACAAGGTTTCCTGAGCAGCTTTTAAACGTGTGGTTAAGCCGGTGACTTTACCAGTTGTAGTATTACTGATTTTCGAACTATTATCGCTGGTTGCGTCCGAGTTACAAGTTGATGAGACTGAGTAATTATTCAACTGACTTCCCTCGGGGCAGGCCGTTTCATTTGAGTGACTTTGGTTGCCATTTTGATCCAAATCGTTTGACATGGGATCGAACATATCTGCACAAGTCGAAGATCTATTTAGTGAAGGATTTGTTTGTTCCCAAACCTCATCTCTTTGTGGGGTGGTGCTGAGGTTGCAAATGGAAGTTTCCTCCTCTTCAATCTTTACTTTTACTGCCATAATTTCATCTTGATCCACCTGTATGCAAGATTCACTTCTTGGTGAAACAGCGAGGCAATGTGATGTTGAGCTCTTGCTATCCGAGCATTGCCCATTCTCAGTGGAGACTTTGCTTTTGTCCAACACAGGATTTGGTGGTGAAGAGGCCACACCTTCAACCAAGGAATGGTTCTGATTTAACATGTCTTGCTTTGCAGTTGGTATTACTTTGAGAACTAAATGTTTTTTGCCATCAACCATCTTGAATCCCATCACTTTGGTCGTACAGTTGGGGGGAAGAGAGATTTTGTTTTTAACCATCAAAACAGTCAGTCCGTTAGCGTTGGTGTGACTTCCAATATCTGAGCTTGAAGTGTTGTCACATTCCTGTAACATGACTGGTGATGACTGTTCTGTGTTATGAGAACCTTTGCTCCAACTTTTGTTGTCCTTTTTTGCTACAGTCCCATCCATAAATAAGTGGGCCTCCTCTAAGGATATCTCTGGTTTGATTAGTCTGCCATTTTGGTTTTGTAAACTCCCCGAAAAACAGTTTAGTTTGGATATCCTCTGAGCCTCATGGGATTCGCCGCTCTTTTTAAGCGACTGTTTTAAGCTTGCAGATGAATTTGCTGGTGTGTCGTTGTCTTCCAGAGCCTTCCATGCATTCCTCCTCTCGGTCAAGTCTTTGTGAACCGCTGCTTTGTGTTTTTTAAGGTTCTCGATCCTCGCTGCGCCATATCCACAGATCTGACACGTGAAGGGGAACGTATCCGAGTGAGCCTTCATATGCTTCTGGTGATCCTCTTCGTTCAGGCTAATGTGTCTGCATTTTGAACACTTCCAATGACTCTCATTATGATGATGGATGTGCTGGACAAATGTCCCCGCATCCACAGTTGTAAACTCACACCAGTCACAGTTAAACTGTCCATTCAGACTGTGACACATGATGTAGTGTCTGGTAAGCAAAAGCAAAGAGTATTGAGCGTCATCGTTGCAGAGTTCACATGTAACCAGAGTATTCCTGTGCTCAATCCGGTGGCGCTGAAGAGCAGGGAACTCATTTGTGACAAAATCACACAAGTCACAAGGGTACGTAGGAAGGGTTCCTTTGTGAACTGCTCGGAAATGTTTAAGCAGATCATTGGGGCTAAACGTGAAATTATCTTTACACACCGAGCATCCAAAACTCAGAATTTTTCCAGAGAAGACGGCCCCCTGCTGAATTTTACAATGAGCTTTATTCAGAGTTTGTTTATCTTTCTTAGTAGAACTCCCATGTTCCTTTAAAGAGGATTCTTCAGCATGATTGAAGAGTGACCCATCCATTACTTCTCTGAAATGCGTATACACAAAGTCTTTTACCTTTTCTTTTTCATCCTCTACAACTGATATGTTGCAGTTTTTGGCAGAATCGTGAGGTATTGCAAAGTCTTCTTCCATAGCTGAAAGTCGGTAGATATCTGAAAGAGAAAACATCAAATGTATTTCTCATTAAAAATGCTAGAAGAACTCACTTATTCTACAAGCATTTAGCATTGCAAATAACACCATGCAGTATGTACAGCATTGCATCTATCCAATAGCACTTGATAATCCTGTTTAAATAGACCCAGGGTCAAACATTAATGGCAAATGAGCGGCAGAGTAACCACTTCACTTTTTGCACACTCCTGTCTTACAGACATAATTATACATGGATAAAATTGCCAATCATACCCAGCAAAAAAAATATAAACTGCAGTACACAATAAACTATCATGAAACTTGCCTTGAGAAACTTTTGCAAAATTAATTAGAATTTGGGCCGAATACTTTCTCATTCTGTGGTATCTCTACAAACAGCACAAGGAATTGACACATCAACATTTAAGGTAAAATATCAAACGTGCCGTATGACAAATCAAATGCTATTTAAAATGAGCAAGAGCATTATTTAGGCCATATGTAAGTATTAATCCATAAGTAATTTTTGCTGATGATGCAGGGCTCAACCCTAAGTTATAACGTTTCACAAGTCTATATGCCCAATAAAGTCCTGTTACAAACAAAACCCAATATTGTCATGAAATCTACCCCCTTTTCGATACTTTTTATGGTCAACATTTTTTTCAGCAACAGCAATCTATAAAATGTTTTGTTTAAAACATTTCAAAATGGACCCAGCCTATCCACAGTATGTGTAGAAATAGTATTGTTGATGTTATGTCAGAGACATCCAAGTATTGTGTTGCAGAGCTAGCTACTGAAACTAGCATGCTAACCAGATAGCACCGTCATAATAATAATAATAATAACAATAATAATAAACTTTATTTGTATAGCACTTTTCTAAACTTCAGTTACAAAGTGCTTCACACAAAATAAACCATTAAAACAAAACAACAAGTGAATTCTAACAAGTCTTCACAACACAATGAGTGTATAAAACAATCATAAAAACAAATTAAAAACAAATTCAAACTGGGTATATAAGAATTAAGAATTGATCACTAAAATCAACTAAAATCAGCAAAGGCTCTCAGATAAAAGTATGATTTAAGAAGAGACTTAAAAGTTGTCACTGACTCTGCAGACCTTATTTCCTCAGGCAGCTCGTTCCATAACTTGGAGGCTCTGACTGAAAATGCTTCGTCACCGTTAGTTTTAAGACGCGTCTCCGGAACAGATAAAAGTTTTTTGTCTGAGGATCTCAAGACAGGCAGGTTTATATGAGACAATCCGGTCAGCTAAATAGGAGGGGGAGAGGCCATGAAGTGTCTTAAAAGTCAACAGTAAAATCTTAAAATAATTTCTAAAACACACTGGGAGGCTTAAGTGGGCAAGATTCGGTCCCTTTTCCTGGTTTTAGTTAAAAGTCTGGCATCCGAGTTGTGTACAGTTTGAATTTGACTGATGGATTTTTGACTGAGGCAGGTGAAGAGGCTGGTGCAGTAGTGTGGGCGTGAGGAGATGAAGGTGTGTATGATGTCTCAGCATCATGAAATGTTAAAATAGGATAGATTTTGGAGATATTTCGAAGGTGATAGAAACAGGACTGCTCAAGCTTTGTGATATGGTGTTCGAAATTCAAATTGCTATCAAACCAAACCCCAAGATTTTTTGCGACAGGTGTAATGAATTCTACAAGCGGGCCAGCAGATGGGTGGATTTGTTTGGTTAAGTGTGGTGGACAATTTAAAAGAATCTCTGATTTGCTTGAGTTGAGTTGTAGAAAATGTTGTGACATTCAGCTTTCATATTTGGACGAGCTGGGGAGGAGCGATGCAGGGCGGGAGAAAGGAAGAGAGCAGCGTGAAAACACTGCCCTGTCCCTGGTAACGTGTCACCATGATGTATTTACAGCCTCCACTGGGTTTCTGCTGTGATTTTAAAGTGCACATGTGATCACAGATGGTTTCCCTGTATATTTGAGCTGGGGCAAAGATTAAAAACAGGGGTCGGGACTGGTCTCTAGATGACGCACCGCACACATGAGATGCACGTTTCACGCAAGCGGTGTGGCGGCTTGAATCTGTTAATATGGACACTGAAATGAAAAGGCGCCACGCAGCAACAGGTAACGCACGCACCACGTAACGCACGCACCACGTGGGCGTCCCAGGCCTCAGCTGTCTGTTCCCACCGGGCAATAACATGCGTCTCCAGTGACCTTTCCTGCTCTGTATGCAAATGAGCACGCACACAACAAAAATATACAAGTAAATAAGCACAAAAACACAAACAGAAACAGGAGAAGATTAGTTTAGGCAACAGGCAATGAACTAGAATGAAACATCTTTGCTCAGTCAGCCTCATTTGAATGCACTGTGATGCATTTCACGTTTGTAAATGTCTGAACACAGTTCAGTGAGTTCATGGCTCAGTCACAACCTGAACCTGATTGGTTTCGGGTCGGATTATTTGATTGTTCCAACATGTCTCGGCTGCTGTGGATAAATAAAAGGGGCAGTGGCTCCTCCACATCTGTGGGTCTGATGAGTTAAACTAAAAGAAAAAAGATGAAGCCAGAGAAGGCTTCAGTGAAACAAGTCAGACACAGCAGCACACAACTCCTGCTGCTGCTTTATCGCGCAAGTTTGCAGTAAATCTGCTTTCTGCACAGGTCAGCTGCGTTTGGCTGAATCACACAGAAGATTTTTTCTGATAACAATAACAACAACAACAACAAGCAGAGCAGGTGTTCAGGTAAAAGATTAAATGGAGGGGGGAAAAAAACATTCAAAACTGATGAACCTGCTGTAACGTGATGGTGACATGTCGGAGAACAGTTCAGATACAAACAGGAATGTAGCATCATAAGCTGAATTTGGCTTTAAGTAGGTCGTCTGCCAATGTGGCTCAGGACGCATTGAGGACGCATTGAGGACGCATTGAGGATGCATTGAGGATGCATTGAGGACGCATTGAGGACGCATTGCATGCACAGTGCAAAGAGAATGTGGCCACATGCGTCCCAGACCACCTCCGAATGTGGCCTGAGCAGATCGGATTGCAATGTGGTCCGTGCGTGTGCAGTATCCCACCAAATATGATATATGGTCACAATTTCCCCTTTAGTTTCAGTTATGCTGTTAAATAATTGCCAAAAATGTTTTAACAGAACATTATGATGCCACAGTGAAGTTGACCTTTAACCTGTTGGATATTAAATGTCATCACTTCATTTTTTCCCATTAGACATTTGATGTGAAATTTTGTCAGCATGGTTGGATCATGTGTGAAACTAGAGGCTTTTAGTTTGAAATGGGAGTTGCGGTATTCAGCTGTCCTGTGGTGTAACTTCCATCCCTCACCCACTCAGTGACAGACATTTGATTTATAGTGCAACTGTGCCAAAAATATTGTATTTATGTTATTTACTCAATTTATGAGGACCCATCTCATTTCAGCTCAGTGTGAGAGTCTGTGCTGTGTTCAGGTCGGACTGGTTTCTGTCCTCTGATCTCTGTGTGTTTCACTAAGAACAAGCCCCGCCCCTAGCTCCTCCCTTCAGCTGCGCTACACTCATGGTGTGGAGCAGACACAGCTGAAGGAGAGCGACGGGAGTTTCTCCTCTCTTTAACTTATCACATCGTTCTCTCAGACTTTAAAGAAATTAAACTTCTGTCCAAATATATTTAGCCAGCCGTTAATACCCGTTGGCAGCCCGCTGAAGTGAAGTCTACATGTGGCAAATACTGGGTACTATTTGAATCTTCAAGCATTTACGTAATGTGTTAAGAAATTAATAATGTGTATGGAAACTGACAAGAAAGATCACATTTAAAATGTATTATTGAAGCATTAAACAGTGCAGTTAAAAATGCGTGTGTGCTTAAGTGAAAAGCTTAAAACACTCCTGCATCATCATCCATCGCAATGGTTTACTCTCGACAGTCATACACCAACACTGCCCAACCTCAAAACACGGTCCAGCCACGTACTGGGATTTGGCCTCGTGTTGTTGATACTACGCAGCATGAGTGTCTTCACTGTTATTATATTGATTATGGACATTTTATGGTCATTTTTTTTTTTCAAACGAAATGACATGTTATTTAATGCACTTATTTGATTTCTCTGATGTACTGAAAGCATACCAAACTGGGTAAAAAATGATATTTAGAAAAATTCAACTGTAACATCCCTTTTCAGAAACAATGCCTCTATTACTCTGGAGAATCTACACAACACATATTTAATAGATGTACACATGGAATAAGGACCTGACAATACCAGATATTTGGTAATAATAGTCTCAGCCACTAAATTAAGGAGAAGAGGAAAGACGGCACCGACATAAACTGAACCGCCTCGGTGTAAACTGATGGGTGATGTCACACCTTCCTAAATCCATCTTTACAGAAAGAATATGGATCACCAGTAGTGATTAAGAAAACTTGTTTTCGGTAAACCAAAATTTACAAAAAGAGAACAGCAAGTCAGCAAGTAATCCCAAAACACAACGCAAATGATCAGTGTCGATGCTGTGGTTGGAATAACAGGTATAAAAAGTGAATTACCAGTTGTACTTACCTGTACTCCTTTCAGGAAAACTCGACCATTAATGCATGCTGCGTCTGGAGAGAGGAGCTGGTAGTGTCTGGAAGACAGAAGCAAAACTTTACGTTTTTAAGCTGCATTTTTAACTTTTTGTTTAAACACTATTAACTACATTTTAAAATTTGGAAACAGCATTATATTTTGGATATTTAATGACTTTTTTCTCCACAGTCACTTATTAATAAAAACAGGAAACTCTAGTCTACTCTCTCTACTGAACATAATGCTACACAAACTCCTGTTTGTGCCACCTTACTGAGTTACATACTATAGTCACCATACAAAAGAAATAAATAGCCCTCCTGCTGGTCAGAGTGAAACACAGCTGAAATGACATTTTACCTTTTAAAATGATCTAATAAAAAAATAATTGTGTGTGTGCATTTTTCTGTGGTACAAAAAAGTACAAAACTTAAAGGATAAACATATGTATGCTTTCCCAGCTCAGTATCCCGACATGAATGTGTGCCTTCTGCTCAGCTAATAGTTTAGAGTATGATATCTGCCTGGAGCAAATTAACAGCACAAAAGAATATAAAAAAATGTCCACTTTCAATCGTCTAAGACCAGATGACGACAGGCTTGGGGGAATGAGGGACGCAGGGTACATGGGTTAGAATATTTCTTACAAATTCATCACTTTACTTTTTGTTAAAATTGACCTCTTGTACACAAACAGACCAGCATCAAGTCCACCATCAAATGGTGGCGGTGCAGAGATTTAAAAAAAAGCTGCATGTACTGACAGCTGCTGATTAACACAACAAGTTACGTGTTGATTAAAACCAGGCAGCAACCAACCAAGACGTCACACATTTATGATGCGAGCTGCCGCTCTGAACCATCGAGATCGGTATCTCTTTTGTAGCCAGAAATGACCATTTTTGGACGATGCACACTCGACTATAGTGGAAACCTGACTGCATCAACAGGCCTGTCAATCAAACAGACACGCCCCCAAACACACCACTTTTTGAAGCCCAATATCGAATAATTAACTCTGGAAATATTTTCAGATGGAATGTCATTAAACTACTAACAAGACACCATTTTGACTTGTGGAAAAAACCTTTTGACTTTGCATTTCATGAGAAGCTGAACGGAGTCGCTGGAGTCGGATACTACCAACCACCTAGTAGCCCCTGGTGGTAGCGCACCATAGGGCATTTTTGCATCGGCCTCACTTTTCAGACCCAAAAGATACCTCCACTTTCATACACGGTCTATAATTAAAACACACAGTAAGTTGTTGTTATCCTGTACGTGTTAAGATAATTTTTCTTTTGCAAGATGTGCAGTTTTGGTAAATCAGCAGCAGGCGAGCCTTTTGCAGGATTAAATATCCTCAGTAATATGATGTTGTTTACCCTGTTGTGATGTTGCTTCAATGCAAGGTTCAGATGTTACTACAAAAAAAAAAATTGACTAAATCTGTCAGGTGTTTATTCTGAACACTGATTCGTGTATGTGGTGCACATATTGAGTGCAGTCCTTCGTACTGAATGTTCCACAGGTGGCCTCCAAACAAGTGGAGGAAACATCTCAGAGGTGATCAGGACAAATGGGAGGCAACCAGCTGGTAGTTTATGGAACAAAAGGGTAAAGACCACGTGTTCCCAGAGTTCGTGCTTCAGGCAAAGCTTCTCCAAGATTTAGTTTTGGTGATTTTACTTCATGTGCCTGAGAGGAGGCGCTGCCTTAAAGGCCTTAAAATCAGGGAAATCTGTGCACAGAAAACAGCACAGGTCACATGAAATACAACCCAACATGACTGACAACGACTGTACCCTGCAGGATGGGCACCAATGTGCATCTGTTGCTGTTTTTAGGTAATTATACAGTAAATCCCCCAGCACAGAAGGAATAATATGCCAAACCTGAACACAAAAATTAATCCACTTCTGGTTTGAGTGACATGAAAAGGTCCTAAAAATGTTTAATGGCAGAACTAGTGCAGTGTTAATGTGGTGCTGGAAGGTTTCATTGATTTTTAAAGAAACTGGAATTAAATCAACAACAAATGTGAAAGCTACTCCTTTAAACCACTATTTTCTCCAAATGATTCCCCGGCTGCAGCTTCTCAATTATAAGGAGTGGTTGCTTTTCCATCTTCTAATGTGATACAGTACAAACAGTTAAGAGAGTTTGCCGATTCTGGATTACACTCCTACAACATCTCAGTGGACGCAATCACCGAAGAACCAATGCAGCAGAACAAGAGAAGACGTCCTTGTTATTTCTTTTTTTTTTTTTTTGTCAAATCTTCAGCCGTGAGTTTGCTTGGATATTTGTCTGCGTCATGCTAGTAGCAGCTAATATAGCTTGCAACAGAGATAAGCGACAACTTCAAATTTGCAGATGTTTACTTTTCAAACTGACTGACAAATCATCAGCCTTTATACACATTTTTCACACAATATATGCACACTTTTCAGCACACAGCACTGATGCTACAGAGGTGGATGATTTGGTTGCGCGAGTATAAAACATCTTGTTACTATCTACAAACAACCACGAGTAGTGACCTGCATCACATGACAGGACGTGACTGACTAAGAACGCTGATATTGCATGAAAGAGAACAAAATCCAAAGCTTTTCAACAAACCTTTTCAAAAGAACATTTTCTTTTCTGCACTAAATGGTAAATTTCAAATGCTTCAAATGTGCAGAGCAAACCTCAACTAATATACATCACAATACATTGAATGTTGCTGATGTTCAAAATGCGTAGATCACTAATTGGAGAGCAAAATAAAATAAAAACTAGAATTCAAAATATGTCTGTTATTTAACATAATGAGACATTGAAGTCAATACTTGACATGATCATTTGTTCCTTGTGGAGTCGTGCTTCATTTTTTGTTGACAACAAGCTCCCCTTTCTGAGGAAGAGGCGTAGCGGCAACGATCGGGGTTAATAATACACCTGGACACAACACCACCCCGTAGTAATACACCTGGACACGACACCACCCCGTAGTAATACACCTGGACACGACACCACCCCGTAGTAATACACCTGGACACGACACCACCCCGTAGTAATACACCTGGACACGACACCACCCCGTAGTAATACACCTGGACACGACACCACCCCGTAGTAATACACCTGGACACGACACCACCCCGTAGTAATACACCTGGACACGACACCACCCCGTAGTAATACACCTGGACACGACACCACCCCGCAGTAATACACCTGGACACGACACCACCCCGTAGTAATACACCTGGACACGACACCACCCCGCAGTAATACACCTGGACACGACACCACCCCGTAGTAATACACCTGGACACGACACCACCCCGTAGTAATACACCTGGACACGACACCACCCCGTAGTAATACACCTGGACACGACACCACCCCGTAGTAATACACCTGGACACGACACCACCCCGTAGTAATACACCTGGACACGACACCACCCCGCAGTAATACACCTGGACACGACACCACCCCGTAGTAATACACCTGGACACGACACCACCCCGTAGTAATACACCTGGACACGACACCACCCCGCAGTAATACACCTGGACACGACACCACCCCGCAGTAATACACCTGGACACGACACCACCCCGCAGTAATACACCTGGACACGACACCACCCCGCAGTAATACACCTGGACACGACACCACCCTGTAGTAATACACCTGGACACCCCGTAGTAATACACCTGGACACGACACCACCCCGTAGTAATACACCTGGACACGACACCACCCCGTAGTAATACACCTGGACACCCCGTAGTAATACACCTGGACACCCCGTAGTAATACACCTGGACACGACACCACCCCGTAGTAATACACCTGGACACGACACCACCCCGTAGTAATACACCTGGACACCCCGTAGTAATACACCTGGACACGACACCACCCCGTAGTAATACACCTGGACACGACACCACCCCGTAGTAATACACCTGGACACCCCGTAGTAATACACCTGGACACCCCGTAGTAATACACCTGGACACGACACCACCCCGTAGTAATACACCTGGACACGACACCACCCTGTAGTAATACACCTGGACACCCCGTAGTAATACACCTGGACACGACACCACCCCGTAGTAATACACCTGGACACGACACCACCCCGTAGTAATACACCTGGACACCCCGTAGTAATACACCTGGACACCCCGTAGTAATACACCTGGACACGACACCACCCCAAGTGGAAAGTAAGTGACCTGACACAGAACAGGTGTTTTCAACTAATTTAAGATCTAACGACAATACCGTTTTGCAGCAGATTACTTAAACAGCACTTGTAAAAATATTATTGAAGCAGTTCTGAGTATTTTATCTTTAAAACCGAATATAATTAGTAAGCATAGATTTTACTAAACACACAGTGACGGTAATGGAGGGGTTGACATTAAGATAACTACAAATTCAACACTTTTGAATGCGGGACATTTCCCATGTACCTGATATTGACACACAAAGAGGCCTAATTACATAAGCAGGATGCAACAGGGTCTGTTCCTTTTAACACAGGATGCAGACTGCAAGTATCACCGCCTCCATTCAACCTTACAGCAGTAAAGTATGTATGCGTGAAAAGCAACAGATCTGCCTCAGCCTACAACTTCATATGTCTCTGTCAGCTGTGGATGAGGAGGCCATGTTGGGGGGGGAAATGGCTGCCATGATTGTATGACTTATGTGCACCAGCTACTTCCATCCAAGAAACTGTTATTTCTGTCTTCAGACACTCAGGCTGACTTAAATCATACATATACAGAGTACACTCAATGGGATCATCACCGCTAACAAAGAACTGAACAGGATATAAGCCTCCTCATCTTTAATTATTTGTAATAAGACTGGACACATGAAGCTGATAATGTCGTTAAATTGTTTGAGGTTTGTGTGAACACCTGGGGAGCAGACAGGTAGTCTGTCCCGGGCCCACGCCATCTGAATGGGACACATGAATTGGGCTTGGACAGGAGGGGAAAAAGTTGCATCGTCTCAAAACTGCAAATCCACGTAACCCAACTAACTTCATCCTGGGACGAGGAGGAAACGTGGCCGAATGCGGGACTCCAGCTCCAACGTAACATTTCGACATCTTAATTTAATGTACGACCACTTTTCCGAGTGACTTGCTGCACAGTCGCTTAAGTTTAGAAACGCGAGGGACCGCTGCATCCGAGGGGAGTTAAAGGCTGCAGACACCGACACCTCCAAAACAACGGCTCCACGCTGTCCGCTGGGACATCGACCCTCACGGCACGTTTGTGTCTCGATCCGTGGGAACACACCGGACACTTCGCGACCCTGTCGGGTGTCTGTGGACTTTAATAAGCAGTTCTTTTTTAACACCAAAATAAAGCCCCCACCCACGCGAAGATATTCAAAGTTACGCAAAAACAGTTGTTCACTTACTACGAACTCGATGGAAGTTCCGGCGGCGTCCCGTCACCGTCCGGCATCATAAAAAGCAGGTTAAGCTGGGAAGAAACACACCGCAGAAACATTTGCCTTCCTTCTCCCCTCTCTGTGGAACCACAGCGACGGCGGCCATGACAGTCCATCCGGGTACTGCCGTGTTCTTGACACTCATGTAGAAGCGGATGAATATGTATTACTTGTCAAATACCAAACTAGTGCCATGAAGGATGCTTCTTTACACAGCAGTTAAAACAACTTTCACTCATAGTGGAAATACATGTTTGCGGATTTCATCCGTAGGAACCTGTCGGTGTTTTCGCAGTATGAGCCCTACGTCATCCTCCCTGTGTGTGTGTGTGTGTGTGTGTGTGTGTACTACTGTAGGTGGAAGAAGAAGCAATGAGCAGCAATGGCGGACACACGCTATGTCCTATTCAATGCGTCACATGTTGGACGAAATGCTTCTGGTGGTTCTGTAAAAGAGTGAAATCTTTTACAGCTCTGAATCCTGAAATTAACCTCTCTGTCCCTCTCTGTCCCTCTCTGTCCCTCTGTGTCTTTGTCTCTCTCTCTCACACACACACACACACACACACACACAATGTATACCCACACAGACCAGAGCAGACTTACAGTAATGGAGGATGTGAAGCTCATACAATGTCACTTCATCACCCAACACTGGAGCATTGTAGCATTATCTACTGATCCTGTTGCAGTCCTGCAGTATGAGTAGCTGTCGGTGGTTCATCAGATATTTTGCTTTTGGCTGCATCTGCCTGTCTTTGTCTGCCTTCATCTCTGCCCCTGACATGTTAAAACAGGCAGCCATTTTATCCACTTGGACTGTCTCATCATGGAGCCTACAGACCCTACAGAAACTACACATTCGGCCAAAACCAAATGACGGGCATCGTCTCCCTTTGTCTGTGACTTTGTCATAAAAAGAATAAACTACAAAAATGTGCATTTTTTTGTAATGAAAAAAATAAAACCCTGTAGAAAACAGTGGTAAAGATTTAGCTCAACCCAGTTTGCCCTCTTTTCTCCTGTTTTGTGGAATTAAAAAAATATGTTTTGATGCAGCAATATCTTATTTGCTAAGTGTTTTCACTTTGTTTTTGATTCAACAGAATATTTGAAATAATAAATCAAATGAAAATGGTGGTGACAGATTTCATGTTGCCCTGCACAGACTAAAAGGTTTTGCACAGCCGCTGTGGTGTTCTAGTCAAGAAATACTTCCATCTTTTCATTTCTGAACACAAAGTTTGGGTGATTTCCAGTTTCGTCTCATTTGTCCAGAGGGAATTCTCCCTGAAGCATTGTGGCTTCTCAAGATGCTTTTTAGAAAATTCCAGTTTGGTTTTTAAATCATTCTTTTTTTCAACAGTGGGGTCCTCCTGTGTCGATTTCCATGGAGCCCACTGTGTTAAATAAAAAAAACAGCACTGATGTATTTTTAAGTTTGAATTCAGCTTAAATCTACCTGGAAGTTGCTTGGTTCTTTGTCGACCATCAGCACCATCCTTCTGTTTAATCTGGGGTCCGTTTTCCTCCTGCGGCTGCATCCAGCCAGTTTGACTACTTCAACTTTTCAGTAATATTTGCAACTGTAGTCACAGAAACATCAATAAGCATGGTGATCTTATAGCCTTTACCTTTAACATACATGTCTATAATTGTCTTTCTGATCTTGATTTCTCTGCTCCATTTTCAGTGTGGTGCACACAATGATACCAAACAGCACAATGACCACTTTTCACCATTGAAAGAGGCTGAGTGACTGATTACTGAAGACTGAAGACATGTGATTCTGATTAAAGAAAGTTTGTTTGAAACACCATTATAATCCAATTATTAATTTTTTTTTCTGGGGGTGACAACAAATCTGTTGCAGCCATTTCAGAATAATATTTGTAGAAGTAATAACTTGAGTTGTATTTTTTTTTTTACACTTTCTTTGCTTTACTCTGTACCAAAGGCTGCATGTCTACATGAGAAAAACATTTTTTCTTTATTTTTAGAAGGACTGAAGCAGTTTTTTTTTTCTCAGAGCTGTGGGTATCAACAAATTCATCCACAACTCTAGGGTTTCAAGACCGCACACAGCATAAAACTTGTATGCTTTATTGGCGAAGGAACCCTTTAAGTCAACGTGTGTCAGTGCTGATCAGCGTTTTCCTCGTTGAAAGTTTATAGCAACACAAAATAAACAGAAAACACAATTAGAAATGCCAAGCACAATATTCATAAAGCCAGAAATCAAAGATCAAACTGGTTGCAATATTGTACAAATAGAGCATCTTCTTTTTCTTTGAAGTAACCAATCATGACTGATAAAACAGCAAGTCCAGCATCCATGTCTTCCATCTGTCTGTCCAAGCTGTGGAGCTTTTTTCCATTTCAAAGGGTAATTTAAAGAAAAATAAAAGCTTGTTTTTGTCCTTTCTAGCCAGTGATTTCCAATGTACAGAAGTGCTGCAGTGAAAACGTGTGCATGAAGGGCCACTCTGTCTGTAAATGACATACTTGGTGAGGGAATTGCATTAATGTCATTGGATCACCTCTGGTCTACACCTCTTCATCCCTGCCGGGAATAAATAGTCAATAGTTATCTTTTTTTTCCTCAGAGAGTCTCTATTTTCATCTTTGGGTAGATCTGAAGTCTGCCAGTTGACGCTGCCATAGTGATCTGTGTTGGCACACTTTCCTGATGGTCCTGGTTGCTCTTCATTCAGGGAAGGAATGAATCATTTTACTTCTCTCAGTATTGTCTCAGCTAAAAAAAACTCTATCCTGGTCCTCATTTGTATGATTAAAGTGTAACATTCCTCACCCAGTCATTCTCCCTCTTCTGTTTTGTCTTCAAAAGACCCACAGTATTTACCCACAATGCTCTGAGCCAGTTCAGCAAACTGCCTGAATGGGGGTTCAAGCAAAACTGTCTTATTGCTCCTGCAATGACTCTCACCATATGCCATCCACCTGCAGCTTCTGGTCTCTTCTACTGTAAGAGACACCTCAAATTTTCAGATGTTTTCTCCCATGGCACAGTATATGATGATACCCACATGCTACTCTGCACAAAAACAGGGCTTGTGCAGTAGATTGGGGTATCAGGAAATGTCACGAGCATGATGGTACAGTCACTTTGCTATTTGATGTGCTTCATATTTAAGAAAGAAAAAAGCACAAATGGAAATCACATACATTTTGTTAATGGATTTGTTTATGGTCATGAAATATTGACTGTACTAATATTGGACACTAATATCTGGTATAAAGTACCTTTTAATGTGGCAGCCTTTTCTACCATCCAAAAGCTCCTCAGATTTCAACATTGTACATCCGATCATTATAATCATTGACTTGGTCTACTTGAAGAAAGGCTGGGAACAACTGATGCCTTTCTACAGAGGTTTTTAAAGCTGCCATGCGTATTGTTTAAAATATGTGCGCTTTCTCTCAAGGCAAATCTGGCCTCCTAGATTTGGTTGAGGTAATGAAGAAGGAAGAGGTGTTTTGGCTTTAATATTTGGTTTCATGGTTAATTTGTCCCACAACCAGATTTGAATCAGCACCTGTTTGTTTGGATCTGGGACGTCCTGTATTCTCTTTTAATATCTGTAAATAAATCATTTAATGTTATTTTTCCTATCACCCTTTTATTTCACATTGAGGATGATCGTAAATCACTTGTTTTCCCATTTTGCATGCATTATACATTTCAAAGAAAAAGAGAGATGCCAATTACTCATGCAGTAACACCTGAAGTGTGAGTTTTGTGCATGAACTAATGTTACTACAACTTGAACCTCAGCAACAAGGAGGCAACTGGTGAAGTCTCAAAAAGACAATCAAATTTGTTAATTTCTTCAAGTCAGGAAATTAGTTGGACCCTGAGCAGACCAAAGTCAGTTTGTACTGGTAGCCAAACTCTAATCAAGTATTTTTGGAGCCTAATACAAACCAAATAGGTTTGGTGCCAAACTCGAACTAAGTGGTTTTGGTGCCTAAGCCAAACCAAACTGTCACATTTAAACCAAAACCATGATCTTTTCCTAAATCTAACCACGTGGTTTTTGGTGCCTAAATCTGAAGGACCTTTTGTGTTTGTTAGATATTGTTTAATTTTGTTTAGTTTTAACAGCTAGCACCGAGGTGTTGACCAATGACACCTTTTTAATGTGTTCGGTCATTTTCCTCTCCCACTGACTGATTTACAAATGCTCTGCTCTAAACTCTCAGAAATAAAGCTTTTCACTTGAACCATTAATGGTGTCAAACCAGAACCCTCTCTGGCTAGTTCTATCCAGAACCTTCCCACCTTCTGCAGTTCATAACCCAATAGGTTTGGGTTATACAAGAGGTTATACCAAGAACCCTTTTATAACCAAGAGTTTTGACTAAAGCTCACCGAGGGGGTTCTACTGAGAGTCCTCTTATATTCCAAGGGTCTCCCCTCGAACCCAGAGGTGGCTCTAAAAATATACTTTTTAGGAGGATTTCACCTGTTGCTCAACCCTTTTGTCTTCTGAAGTTTCTAAGAAGAATCCTGTTGATGAGTCAAAAGATGATTGAATCCCAGATATTGTATATTGCAATCATCCATCATTCTTATAGTCTTTGTAACAGTTACCAATTTAAATTGAGGGAACATTTGAAATGAGTAAAAAAAAAAAAAAAAAAAAGATTTTAAAATCTCAAGATTAATGATAACGAAGGGAAAATATCTGCGGATAAGCCAACTGAACAGGAGAGGCTGTGTAGGAGAACAGGTCAAAAAGGAGCAGAGGACCAAATCAGCAACATGACAGATAGGACACAGGCCAGGCACATCTGGCTGTTCTCAGCAGGGCAATTCATTTAATCTCCTGCAATGGTGACATAGCAGAGGGGAATAGACATGAATCAAAAACTATCTACAAATAACAAAGTAAGACACAGTCCAACAAGAGCAGCAGGAAAAGACTGAATAAGCCCGTCCTCTAACTATGAATAAGCCTATCCTTCAACAATGTTGAAACACTAATGTAAATTAATGAATAATGAAATACTTTTCTCTCGTGGCTCAGATGTTAGAGCATATTATCCACTCATTGCAGAGTTGGTGGTTTAACCCTTGTGTTGTCCTCGGGTCCCTCTGACCCAGGCCCCAGGTCCCGCGCAACCCTCGTCCTCGGGTCCCTCTGACCCAGGCCCCAGGTCCAACACAACCCTCGTCCTCGAGTCCCTCTGACCCAGTCCCCGCGTAACCCTCGTCATCGGGTCTCTGTGACCCAGGCCTCAGGTCCCGCGCAACCCTCGTCCTCGGGTCTCTGTGACCCAGGCCCCAGGTCCAACACAACCCTCGTCCTCGGGTCTCTGTGACCCAGGCCCCAGGTCCAACACAACCCTCGTCCTCGAGTCCCTCTGACCCAGTCCCCGCGTAACCCTCGTCATCGGGTCTCTGTGACCCAGGCCCAACACAACCCTCGTCCTCGGGTCCCTCTGACCCAGGCCCCAGGTCCAACACAACCCTCATCCTTGGGTCCCTCTGACCCAGGCCCCAGGTCCAACACAACCCTCGTCCTCGGGTCTCTGTGACCCAGGCCCCAGGTCCAACACAACCCTCGTCCTCGGGTCCCTCTGACCCAGGCCCCAGGTCCAACACAACCCTCATCCTTGGGTCCCTCTGACCCAGGCCCCAGGTCCAACACAACCCTCGTCCTCGGGTCTCTGTGACCCAGGCCCCAGGTCCAACACAACCCTCGTCCTCTGGGAGTTGTCGTCGCAGGAGTGTTTTACCCTTCGTATGCTCTCTTGGCACTGGGTGGAGGACTGGGACTAAGAAATGTCTACGATTGCACAATGGACATGTTTTTCTGAGTGAGTCACCTGTGACAAAAATGAACAATTGGTAATAGATGCCTGACGGTTATACAATTTGTAAAAACAAAACAAAGAAAACCAGGACTCTGGTCCCACGCACACCCCTCGTCCTCGGGTCGCACACGTGACCCTCCCTGACCCAGGCGGAGAGATGGACTCGATCGCCTGTGGTAAATCTCGACCCGGTCCACATTTTGTCTAGTTTGCGTACGAGCAAACGTAACATATTAATCTAGCCTGTGTGACACGTGCGGACACACGCGCCCCCCTCCTCAACCCCTGTCCAACACGTCGAAGCCATAATATATTAATCTAGCCTCGGTGACACGTGTGGACACGCGACTCTGTCCTACACGTCGAAGCCATGGCTGCGCGTTTCACAGCCGAACAGGTCGTGCAACAGCTCATGTCGGACGTACAGCAAGATTACGAAGAGGAAGCGGAGGATGTGTCTGAGGAAAAAGACGGGGAAGAGTACAATCCGGACCACGACGACTCGGCGTCAGAAGACGAAGAACAGGAAATTTCCCGGGGTGAAACTCTCCTCCCCAAAAATGGAAAAATAACATGGTCATCAGCATCGTACGCCAAAGGGTCAAGTAGAGCCGGAGGACAGCCGGCGGGGACCGCGACGGACCCAGGTCCCACCACGTACGCGGTGTCACACGCTCACGACATAGCCTCTACGTTCTCCCTGTTTGTCACGCCGGCGATAGAAACAATCCTCCTGGAGATGACCAATCCTCAGGGTTTCAGAAGGTACGGAGACGGCTGGAAAGCGATGAACGAGACCGATCTGCGCGCATACATAGGGCTGCTCATCCTAGCCGGCGTCTACAGGTCCCGAGGCGAGGCCGCGGCCAGTCTATGGGACGCGGAGAGCGGAAGGGTTACTTTCTGTGCCACTATGCCACTCAAAGTCTATCACACTGACTCGAGACTTTTACGGTTCGATGACCGCGAGACGAGACCCGCCAGATGTGCTACAGACAAACTGGCAGCCGTACGAGAGGTCTGGGACGCGTGGGTGGAGCGACTGCTGCACCTCTACAACCCAGGGCCCGAAGTGACCGTGGATGAGCAACTGGTGCCATTCAGAGGTGGGGTTTCTATATTTTTGTTTTGTTTCTCATTGTTCAGGTTTACAAAATAACATAACCAGGCGATTGCCACAAGGTGCAAACCGTGTACGTGTTTCGCGTTACCAGCTTTCCTGTAACCCGAGCAAAAAACCCCAAAAAACCCCACAAACAACCAAATGTGTTCTCCCCTCTCCAAAGGTCATTGTCCGTTCCATCAGTACATGCCCAGCAAGCCGGCGAAATACGGGATCAAGTCGTGGGTGGCTTGCGACGCGAGATCCAGCTACGCTTGGAAGATGCAAGTCTACACCGGGAAGGCTAGCAGCGGCGGCTCGGAGAAGAACCAAGGGATGCGAGTCGTGCTCGACGTGACGGAGGGTCTCGGTGGTCGCAACGTGACCCATGACAACTTCTTCACTTCTTACGAACTCGGACGACAGCTCCTGAAGAAGAATATCACCGTGGTCGGCACGGTACGCAAGAACAAACCCGAGCTTCTGCCTGCGCTGCTTACACCAAAGGACAGACGGGTGTTCTCGTCAAAGTTCACCTTCACGCCCACGACTGCTCTAGTGTCCTACTTCCCAAAGAAAAACAAGAATGTGCTACTCATGAGCACGCGCCACACAGAGGCCGCTGTCAGCGATCGAGACGACAGGAAGCCTGCCATCGTCCTAGACTACAACTGCCACAAAGGAGGTGTGGACAACCTAGATAAGGTGATAGGAACGTACAGTTGCAGACAGATGACCGCTCGCTGGCCCCTGGTCGTATTCCACAACATCATTGACGTATCCTCCTACAACGCCTTTGTGATATGGAGAGAGCTTAACCCTAATGCCTGGTAAAAAGAACAAGAGGAGGGTGTTCCTGGAGCAGCTGGGCAAAGCGCTCGTAACCCCGTTCATCGAAAGAAGGGAACGTCTCCCCCGCACGGAAGCTGCCGCCTCGGTTATGAAAGCCGTTCAGAGGCCCAGGTCTTGCGACGCGCCCGAGGATCAGCCTGCCCTGGCGTCAGCCCCAAACAGCGCCCCAGCTCTCGGGGCGAAGAAGAGGAAGAGGTGTCAGATCTGTCCACCGAAGAAGGACAGTAAAACTCAATGTGCTACGGGTGTAAGAAATACATCTGCAAAGGCTCGCCTGCTGTCCCGCGTGTGCAAATTGAGGCCGTAGATGGCGCCGGACAGTTTGACCCGAGGACTCTGGGTGTACATACGATATGAGATAACGTTGGACGGTTTGACCCGAGGATACTGGGTGTATAGACAATATGGTATATACTGTCCATACTGTTTATATTGTATTTATCTAGCACATTGCCCTTTCACTGCTTTCTTTTGCACTTGTGGTCAGATGATAAAAAAAAACTGCATTTCGTTATCCTAGTACTTGTAATCTGTGCAATGACAATAAAGTTAAATGTGAATCTGAATCTGAATATGAGATCACCCTGCGCGGTTTGACCCGAGGGCGCTGGGTGTACAGACAATACGAGATAACGATGGACAGTTTGACCCGAGGGCACTGGGTGTACAGACAATACGAGATAACGATGGACAGTTTGACCCGAGGGCACTGGGTGTACAGACAATATGAAATCAAGGCCTTTGATAAAGCTGGACAGTTTGACCCGAGGGCACTGGGTGTCTAGAAAATGTGAGGACAACACAAGTGTTAATGCCTGCCTCCTCCAATCCACATGCCAAAGTGTCCATGGGCAAGACACTAATTCCCACATTGCTCCCAATGGGTGGTAAATGTATGGTAACTGACATTATTGTTGTGCAAGTGTGTGTGTGAGAATGGAAGGCAAACGTCATAAAGCACCTTGTAGATTTGCAAGTTAGAGGCACTATAAACAGTCGTGGATGATTGTATATCATTGTTTATTTTATATTTAATAAAAATCAGACTTTAGATTTCTGATTTAACCAAATATTTTAAATACATGAAAATGACAGTGACAAGAGTTGATGGGACCCTTAACTTAATATTTTGTTGCACAACCTTCAAAGTCAGTCTCTTCAAACAAACAACGTGTGTAGCCCCCTAAAAAGACTCTCAATTACAATGTCTTAGTTTTGAGGAGGGAGCGATGGTGTTTTACCTGATGTGAGTTGTTCGCAGCGGCATGCCCAATCCTTCTCCTCGATGACAGGTAGAGTGCACAGGAGATTGTGTAGAGTCTCCATTACCAGCCGGATGGTAAGGAGAAGTGTGGCATTTATCAATGCCATAGAAGCAGCAGAGCTGTCTGATGAGGAGGCGCTAAAAATGTTTGTATAAGCACGATGTTCATGGGTTAGAACTGCAGGTGTATTTCAAAAAGACACCAGTCATAAGGACATTTTCCATCCCATTCTCTGATGGCTCTGGGACAGTGAAGTCAACAGCCAGTATTTGGTTTGGCAGCCATCAGATGGCCCATGTAAGCACAGGCAGCAGGTTGAGTCCTTAGCTAACTGGCATCGTTCACAATGTTGGCACCATGGTTCGATGTCATGGTGCATTCCTGGCCCGTAGCACCGCTGATGGACCAAGTCAGGAGTTCTTTCACTGTCTTGGTGCCCATGTTCATCATGCAGCTGATGCAGGACCTGACTCTTGAGTGTTATAGGAAGTACCAACTGGAGAACTTCTTCTCCCTCAGGGCAGAAGACTCTATGATAGAACACTTCCTCTTCTCCCAGTCCAACTGTCTCACCAGCACAAGAGCTTTCTTGAAGGCCTGGCATTGTTCAACTGCATCAAGGCCCTTCCTCCTGGTCCAAGATTTCAGGAACTCTTTGATGGGAGGGTCCGCTTCCTGTAAGACGCGTAGATCAGACTGGGTGTGATAAGGGAAAGCCAACATAGCGGACTGACTGGGTAGCCTCCGCTGTATGAATAGCTTGATTAGCCTGCTGCAGGGACGCTGGAACTGAACTGCCTGGGGCTGCATACTCCAATGCATTCGCACTGACTCGGAGCTGCCAGGAAAGGGAGTCTGCATTCTGATTGCTGTGACTGGGCCCATACTTGATGGTGAAATCAAACAGTTTTGCAGCCCAACGCTGTTCTGTAGCACACAGCTTGACTGTAGAAAGATGGCTCAGAGGGTTATTGTCATTATACACCACATATTTCTGTCCAGGCAGATAATGTCTGAATTTCAGTCATTGCCCATTTGAGAGCCAAAAACTCAAACTTCATAGAGCTGTAGTTGTTCATGTTGCGCTCTGCAGGCTTAACTACAGGTCTGACTTTACCCACCTGTTCTTGCGAAAGCACAGCACCAAGTCCACTGTAGGATAAAGGGAAATCTCTCGGATAAAGGGCAAGGCAATAACACTGAAGGCCCTCATAGCTCTGCTCACTCTCCTCCATCCATGCAGTGGGTAGATTCTTTCCAAAAGGTTTCTTGCATTTTGTGCCAGTAAAGTGAGCAAGTATACAGTTCAAAGGGGAAGCCAGCTGGGGGAACTCCTCTATAAAGCGCAGGTAATCCTAGGAAGGAACGCAACTCAGACACACGGTTAGGATGCTGCCATTTTGAGACCACCTTTCTTTTGGCAGGGTCTGCAGACACACCACCCTTGGATCTAATGTGGCCCCAGTACCTCACCTGATGTCTGAAGGAGGAACCCTTTTCCAACTTTGAGACCCTCTTGCAGGCAGCCCAGCACACTATTCAAACACTCCATGCGCTGTGCTACATTTTAGAAAAGAAAAACACAACATTATCCATCTACACTAACAATGACTGGCAGTTCTGATCTCCAAACAGTCTCTCCATTAACCTCTTGAAAATACATAAACCAAGTGGCATTTGGCTCCATTTGAACAGCCAGAATAGAGTACTGCCTTCATTTTATGTTTTTTGGTGGCTAGTACTTGATTGTACCCACTAACAAGATCCAGCTTTAAGAACCAGCAGGCCCCAGACAGGGCATCAGGGACTCCTCGATGCGGGGCAAGGGACATGCATCCTTGTGGGTCTTGCTGTTTAAGAGTCAACAGTCCACACAGGACCGAAGGCAGCAGAAGGTGCAGCTACAAAATAGAAAGAATAGTTCAGTTCAACTAAGCCCACCATGCTGCCAATTAAAATACATAATGTAGCTCCCAGCTACTCACCACCTCTGGCATAGAGCTGAACATCAAGACAGCCGAACCATCATGGGGTTTCCCAACACTAGATCCCAGTCACTTTGTCAGATAAAGCTGTCCCACATGTAGACACTAGGTATGCAGTTTAAACTTGGCATATTGGCATGAAGCGTGATCATTTCACTACATACCTGCAACTCCAACAAAACCAGCCACAGTAGGGAGAGAACAAGTGACAGCAGGTGGTATTTATATCCTGTTGATTGGTAAAATGAGGGAGGAGTCAGCCCTCCATTCAACATCACCACATTTAGATTTGTGTTTTCATCTTAAAGTGACAACGCAGACATTGATAATGCATTATACCATCCCATCAGAAAAGGCCATCTGTTATCACCCAAACCCTTTTGTTCAAGTCTCTGACAAACCTCATCGTTTGTTCAGGCTGCATAGTTCATGACTACATTTAAGCAAGAAACAAATATTATCATTAAAATAATCCACCTTTCAGCACAAGAGTCCTGAACTCAAGCTTGCTGAAACATAAGATCTGGCCCTGTGTACTCTGCTCTTGACACAATCATTGTTGTAAATATCACCAGTTTTGTTCTTGCACCAATAAAAAAAAAAACGTCCAGAGGTGTGAATAAACTCTTAATCAAAAGGTAGATACTCAGATTATTGAGACATCAAAGTAATCACTACAGATATGCAGTTTTTACCTGATATGCATTTAGCAGCAACGTACCTCCGCTTATATATTGGTTTGTGCGCAACGGACACACCATATCCAGGTCAATTCACACACCTGAGTAAAACACATGAACTTTTGCATTGAGCTGATAATAAGAGCTGTCAGAGCACAACGACTACAACCAGCATTGGGTAGATGTCCACAATAAAGCAGTGTATGTATTCATATTTTAAGATTGTTATTCACAGAAAACTGTCCTGCAGCTTCACGTGAGTGTTGCACAGTAAACACACTCATCTGACTGTCGTTAAATGTCGTTAAAACACAACCGTGTCATTTCACAGGCTACAACCTGATTTCATCAAAAGACCTAAACAGATAATATGGGTTTGTATGTATACAGCCAGCTGTGAGATTTGAGTTTTAGGGATCGTAAACAAAGTGAAGTTCAGACAGAAGAAAATCATTTAAAAAAAAGGTTTTATTGAATATTTAATAACTCCAGTCTATCAGTTTTAATGTTCATTTCACACATCCATGATCTGTTGTTGGGTATAATACACGACTCAATGTGGATTTTTTTTTTCTTCTCGGGATCCTTTATTTAGAATATTCAATAAGTCTTTTTCAGTGTGTTGTCCTTAAAATGACTTCATGTATCAATGATCTCCTTTTTTGTTTTCCAATAAAACTTCCTCAAAATGATGCAACAGCATCTGTTTTAAACGAAGAGTTGCATAATAACCAACAGGAGGAGACCAATGATGTGTGAATAGATTTTTGTAACATTCAAATGTTTAAGAACTGAAGTTATTGAAGCCCCCCCCCGCCCCAAAATGAATAAATAAATAAATGAATGAATAAAACTAAAAAATCTTAAAGATTAAGTAAAAGTACATGACTGTAAATTAAGTGTTGTAGTAAAATCAACAGGAGATCATTGATGGCTGAAGTAATGTAAGTTAATTCAGGAAAAAAAGGACAGTTAAGAATGAAGAGCTGGGAGACATGATGGATGTAAACAGTCACCTCATAGGTGATTTGGGTCAAACAGAAAATGTATGGTCAAATCATGTTTGAATTTTCAAATTTGACTGTATATGGGTGGTTGTTGATACATATTTTTTTGTACAATAAATTTCAATAGTTCATGAAACCTATTTTTGCACGTGTATAAACTTTTTTCTCACGTGTACGCACCTGAACAATGTTTTTTTTTCCACATGCACGCACACCTCCCCTCTGCTGCAACAATGATATCATAGGGAAACATGGGATATGTCACACCCCCTTTTGCAGAGGCAGACGTGGCAGATTAAACCATGTGGTTCAATCTGCAGTGCAAGCACAGGTTTAGACTACGAAACAGGTTCAACATACCCAGGATATCTTTTCATGCTCTTAAGTCATGTGAGCCATTACTTTACGTTACATCGCACCCTTACTTTAAGAATTATGACATTTCTTAAATCAACCATTTAAACTTAGCATATTTAGTTAAATTATGTAGAACTGTACAACAAAATAATAATGAATTTATAAATGAAAAAAACTTTAACATGTCTCTAACACAGTTACAGTGTGAATGCGTGGGCTAAAGGCTTATAATATCACCTTACCATCATTACTGCACTCACTGTAATTACATATGTGTATTCCCTTATGTTAGTTTATTTTTAAATATACTCTCATGCTGTGTTTGACATCCTTTCAGCTGCAGCCCTGCTGGTGTCAAACGGACTGGAGGGCAAATAAGAAACACATATAAACATAATTTAAAGCTGTAAGTTGGCTTATTGTCACATCTTATAAGTACAAGTACAAGGCTTTAGTGCCTCATTGTCTTTGTTGTAAGATGATATCAGTAAAAACGCATTGAAAAATAATCTATATCTAATATTTCCTAAAATAGCCAGGTAAAGCCAAGGAGGATTGTTGGTCTCTAAACACTCTGCCCTCCTCAAAGAGAGAACTGTATCACTCGTGCACTGAGCTCCACGTGATCTTCTGCGACTGGTGATGACATTTTCTGAGAGAACTGATTGGTCAGTAGATAACAGCAAATCCTGCTAACTAGTACAGGCCTCTGAAGGGCAAAACGCAAATGCAAACACAAAAAGAAAAAAAAAGAAAAAAATATAAACCAGCAGTTCTGAAATGCAAATCGCAGCCCCCAAAAATTGCAGAAATACATAATCAGCTGCCCTGTCAGCTTTGGCTCTCATAGATGCAGGAAGCATGAGCTGGACGGCGACAGGATTGATAACCTTAGAAATGAAAATGGTCCAATGAAGCGGAGAGCCAGCATGCTGGATTCAACTCGGAGGGGCAGGTCACGCATTGAGAGCCAAACTTTTTGGCAGGTCTGGTAAGTGGCAGCAGGGGCGTGCCTTTGGTCAGCCAACCGTTTGCTGCGGGCAACATTTCTCAGAAAAACCTGACGCGCTTTGATCCAGATGCACCTTTGAATGAGGTCATGAGCCAAGAGGACATTGGACTTATTTTCCAGGGCAGGGAACAAGAGGGTTGATAACCATAGACATGTCTCTAACACAGTTACAGTGTGAATGCATGGGCAGAGACCAGAGGATGAGCAGGAAGGTTTTGGGAAGCGGACACTTTTAAGCTGCTCTTTCAGTCGCTCCATCTGGCCTGCAGGTGATTGAGCCTCTTAGCAGTGCGGACGTATTCGAGGTTCTTATGGTCGGTCCAGAACAGAAACGGCTGCTCGACCCCCTCCAGCCAATGTCTTCACTCTTCTAAGGCGACCTTAATCGCAGGCAGCTCGTGGTTCCCCACATCATAGTTCCTTTCCGCGGAGGAGAGTTTGCGGGAGAGGACGGTGTAGGGGTGCAGTTTATTGTCCAGGGTGGAACTCTGGGAGACGACGACTCCGACTCCCACATCCAAAGAGTCCACTTCTACAATGAACTGCAGGTAAGGACCAGGGATAGCGAGAATGGGAGCAGAGGTGAAATTGTTCTTAAAAGGGTGAAAGCCTCATCAGCCGAGGAGGAGCAGGTGTACTTTACAGCAGCAGAAGTGAGAGCATGTAGGGGAGAGGCTATGGTGCTATAGTTCTGGATAAACCTGCGGTAGAAGGAAGCATCAAGGAGTTCCAAATTGGTGAAGTATTTGGCCCCCCAGAGGAGCTCAAAAGCAGAGATGAAAGGTAAGAGATATCTGTTCTTTACGGTGATATCAAACCTTTGCAGTCCATGCAGGGACGAAGGGACTTGTCTTTCTTCTCTGCGAAGAAGAAGCCTGCTCCTGCTGAGGACGATGAGGGATGGATGATGTTGGCTGCTAGGGATTCACTGATGTACTTCTGCATTTCTTCATGTTCTGGAGAAAACAAGGAAGAGAGATGACCACTAGCAGAACCAGGTAAAAGTTTGATAGCACAGTCGTACGGTCTATGCGGAGGAAGGGAGGTGGCCTTAGTCTTGTTGAAGCTTTATTTTAGGTCCATGTAGCTTTAAGGAATGCCGGAGAGGTCAGGGAAACCTTTGGGGCGAGAAGAGGTGGAAGCCAAATGCAGCTACACAGGTAGCAGCAGCTGGGGCCAAAGAAGAGATCTTCTGAGGTCTGGAGGAGACCGAGGAGGGAAGAAGACAGGATGCCTGGCAGGAGATTCATTTAAAAACTCTGCCGGAAGCCCAATACACGTGTGCATTGTGGACTGAGAGCCAGGGATAACCTAATGCCAGGGTTTGGAGAGGGCAGTTAAATAGATGAAAGCTGAGTGTCTCTGAGTGTCCGTGAACCATAACAAGTTTCACAGGTTCAGTACCGTGTGTGACTTGGCACAGAAGTTTTCCATTTAAAGCGTTAGCCTGTAAGAGTCAGAGGGTGGATCGTAGTTGTTTTTTGCTAAATCCCAATCCATAAAAACTTTGGCCAGCCCAGAGTCGATTAAAGTAAAGATAAATGTACTGATGTGCTGTTCTCACGGCGTCAGGTATGGAGGAACTGGAGCAGAGGAAGAATTCGGCTCTTGAGCGTCCTCCTCCTTAGCTGGTAAGCCCGGTCTTTTACTGGACTGGAATTAATGTAATGTTCCTGTTGGCCACAGTACATGCAGCGGCCCTCATTAATGCGGAGTTGATGTTCCTTCGGAGTGAGACGAGCTCTGCAGGGGGGCGCTGAAGAGGCTGCGGGGGCTGATGATGAACCAGAAAAAAGTGAGTGTCCACCGAACGGCAGGTGAAGGATGGTGGCCGGGAGGCGGTAGGATGACCTGGCTCTCTCTCTCTCTCTCTCAACCTGTTATTAATCTTGATGGTTTGAGAGATTAAGGAGTCCAGATCCCCCGGGAGCCTCGAGGGATGCGATTCGGTCCTTCAACTGATCAGAGAGTCCATGGACGAAGGCTTTGAACAGAATGGCCGAGTTCCAGTTATTGTCGGCTGAAAGGGTGGGGGACTCGATGGCCTAATCCGCCGCCCTGTATGGCCCTGTATGGCCCTGTATGGCCCTGTATGGCCCTGTATGGCCCTGTATGGCGAATATCTTGTGCAGGGTGTCAGTAAAGGTGGTCAGAGAGGAGCGAACAGGAGAATTTCTCACCCACTCAGCGGTTGCCCACGCCTCTGCTCTATCAGTGAGGTGAGGGATAATGAAGGTTATCTTGGACTTCTCTGCTGGATAAGCAGTCACCTGGAGTTAAAAATGGGGACTGCACTGGGTCAAGAAGGGCTCGCAGTCACCAGAATCCCCCGAGAAGCGTTCTAGGTGGGTGCGATGAGGGAACACAGGAGGACCAGCAGGATTGGGCCACGGGAGCCGGAGGTGGAGGACCGGAACCAGGAGAGTGGCCAGCTGCTGCCTCTGTTCAGATCTGCTGAGTTAAAAAATTCCTTCAAACCCCACTCGCAGGAACTCATTAACTCTTCCTGGTGGGTTAATCTGTGTCCCTGCTTGGCCAGGGCAGAGCGGAAAGAGTCCATGGTGCCCAGTTTCTACTTTAATATAACAGGTACTGGACTCAATTGCATGACTCAGACTCACACCTCAGTTTATTGTTCTTTACTGAAAGAATCAGAAAAGTCACAGGCAGAGGTATCAGGTAAAAGGGAGATCCAGGGAAAAACAAGTCATACACAAGGAAAAACTCAGACAAGTAAATGCTGGAACGAAGAGCTGTGAACTACGATGAACTGGCACAGAAGGTAAGGAGAACACAGACTAAATACAGGGAAGACTATCACAACGGCGTGAGAACACGAGGGCCCAACGTGAAGTGATCTGAAACGAAACGAGAGGTGAGTAACAAAATAAAACAGGAAACAGAAGATCAGAGAAAAGAACTTAACGGACAGGACGAGAAGTGACACCTACAACACCACATGGGTTTTGGCAAATGCTACCAGTGAGTATGCCGAACAGTCCCTGTTTGTAATGAACCCGTGGATGTACTGACAAATATTTCAGGATTATGGTGATGTAGAGGAAAACTTAATTTTCTGGGACGTGGGGCATGTTCTGAAGTTAGAAGGACCATCTTGTGATTTCTCAGCAGATTTGGACACAAGCATCATGGCAATGGGCATCAGAAATAATGAGTCTAAGTCACACTGACTCTAAAAATATATATATCATGTCTGTGTACAAATTTGACAGAGAAAGGAATGTAATTTTTATGAAAGTGTGAGCTGTTTTTTTTTTTTTAGGTTCTCTGAGAAATTGCTTTGTTTTTAGAGCTCGTCTCTTTCACCTCGTAGAATATCTTTACTTCTCTATGGGTCCCCTTAAATTCTCCGACAGCCCCCTGGAAGAGTTGAATCACAGAGGGTGAAGGGGGGTCTCGGGAAACCACTCGTCTCCCCCACTGATCCAGCAGGCAGATGGCCGCCCACCCTCTGTGTGGTTCTGTCGGAAGTTCCCTCCTGTTTGAAGGCAGTTTTACCGCCAAGTACTGCTGAAGGGGGAATTATTGGGTTACTTTCTAGAATATTGTATGGTACGATATTGTACGGTCTTATGCATTCTGTTCACATTTATTACATATGAAACCGGTCAAACTGAATTAAGTTCCTGTTGCAGCCACAACCACAATAAGAGGACGTTAATAAAAGAAACGCAAAACGTGTCACAATATTTTGTACCAATTTATTACCTGACATTAATTCTGCAACAGAAATTCAATTGCTGTATTTCAATACTCTGTACAGCACTGTACACATCCTTCATTACATTGCTTTCAACCACAGAAATGTGATCAACCAGGTGAAGAGAAAACACACACACACGCACTGTATATCAGGTATGATATGGCATCTCATTGAACATACATTAAAATTACACATGTAAGTTTATAATAACATTCTTCTCCCATCCATCAACACTGCTGCTGTACAAATGCATACCGAGTTTGAGAGATTCTCTGCTGAGAGGTCTGATTGCACCGCGATGATGTCGAGTCACAAACAGCATCGAGGTGTGTGTGAAGGTCCATGAAGAGAACGCTGATACCGAGGTCAGATGATTTACTGTGGCATTTAAAAAGATGTGTTCACGGCTGTCGTGTGGGATAACCAACACTTCTGTTACTTTTCGACATAGCATGTTAAGTGATAGTCAGTAATGTCATTAATAATGCTCAGTAATGCCCATTATAACCAGGATATAGCAGTAAATGTTTGCAAGTGCTGCTAATCATTGCCAGTCCGTTACTTCAGTGGCACAAGCAAGCTGGCCCGGATCTGTTTTTGGTGGAAATGCAACAAACTTCCTGACACAGTTCCAACAAAAAATGATCACTATTCTTTATAAATGTTAATTTTTTTTTTTAAATATATCATTCAAAAACATAATGTAATGGACAAATCTGCTGCCATCTCAGTTTTTGGAGAATACCTTAATATGAGGGCTTTGGGCAAAGATGAATCCACAACTTAACATGAGTCAGACTTATTAGTCATGGCCATTTATATATATATATATATATATATATATATATATATATAAGCTACTGTTGTGCCAGCTTAATTTGGTAGAAATTGCACAATGTATTAAAGTGTTATGGATATTTATGTTAAAAACATGGACCTCAAAAATGTACAGGATGTAAAAGATCTGCTGCTGATGTCTTGAAGCCTAATATACCCCCGGACACCTTCAGAGGTCTTGTATAGTCCATGCCTCGATGTGTCAGAGCTGTTAGGCGGGATGAAGGGAACCTACACAATATCAGGCGAGGGGTTTTAATATTATGGCTGATCGGTGTATAAAAGTTCAGATCTTGCTAAAGAACTCGAAAATTGGTTCAGTTGCATCTTATTTGTTTAAATTACCCTCAAGATAGGTTTAGAAGGATGGATACCAGGACAGGAAATAAAATAAACTCTCTGAAGACCTTTGTGATACAATTGTGAGGAGGCATAGAGCAGGGCAAGGATGTGAATCCATTTCTAAAGCTTTGGGTATAAAAAAGGGAACTGACCAAGAACCCATTGATAACTCTAACAGCTTCAGAAGTCCTCTGCAGATTTGTGAGAACCTGCCCGAAGGATGACCGTCTCCATCAATCAGAACTTTATGGGGCAAGACAAGAAGAAAAAAACTCTGTTACAGCCAGATTTTAGTTTTCCAAACCGCATTTAAAGGATTCTGACAACATGAGGAGAGAAATTGAGTCAAACATTGAACCAGGCTCCCCTCATCATCTGGCTCACACCATCCCAAGAACCATCCATCTGAACTGGATGCCAAACAACATTGTGCAACAATATTTAAAAGCAAAATCTTTTAGATATGTGGATCATTCCATGATGAAACAATCATCATTGGTCCATTGCAGAGTTAAAATCACTTCAGAAAGTTTTCTCAAAATAATAACTTCAGTTTATCATTAGACGTTGTCAAGACTAAAGTTATGTGGTTCTTGTTTTGTAAGAAAACCACTAGTAATGAAAGCAGCAGGTTAAGGTTCATAAATACCTGTGAATCTGGCTAGCTAGCGCATTGTCCTTCTCTCATATTGCCGTCAAAGGTTAAGAAAAAAAAGGTGGTTTTCTATACAGAAAACTCTTTTACACCTGCTACCAACCCCGTGATCTCCTACCTCCCTTGTTTGATTATGGAGATGCAGTTTATAGAGTGGCTTTCAAAAGAACATTTAAAAACTCTGTTCTTTGATATGTTATTAACGCCCTTTCAGAAAACATCACATCACTGCCTTCTGTATTCTCTGGTCAAATTGTGCTCTGTATACTTGTTTATGCTTATCTCTAAAACTCTTCTTGGATACTCACCCCCCATTTAAAGTCAGTTATTGCAGCCTGCATCTGTGTCCTTTCATATCCTAATAAAGGTCCCTAAATCAAACACTGTTTGGCCTTCTTTTATTCCAGTCTGCTGCTGCTAACGAGTCACATTTAAAAGTAAATTCAGCACAAAAAAGTGCCCAAAAATCGAAGGTTCTGAATACTTTCTGAAGTGACTGTAGTACTAAGTCATGTCATGTTTGATTCTGAACAATCGCTCTTCATCAGCGACACATCTCAGTGCAGGTTTACTGAGACTCACATTCAGCTGAAGCGTCTTAATCAAAGAGATGTATTACATTATTAGATGAATGTAGAGCGACAGGCTGCACAGACAGTATGTTGATATTCCAGCAGATGTATACAGTGTGTGATATGTCCTTTGTGGCCCTGCAGCAGCTTCCTTCAATGACTTAATAAGTCATGTAAGGCAAAAGAAAAAATAAATAAATGAATGAAAGATGTCTGGAGCAGGCTCAACTGCACATACATGCCCTCCACATCCGTTCTGCCCCTTCGTTCTCTCTTCTGTCCTCCTCGTACTTTTCTGTCTTTGACTCACTGCTGGTGTCCAACGTCAGGAAGAAGAGCATGCCAAGTCCACTCAAAGTCAGATCTTCATGCCAAGCTTGGCTTTCTGTTGAACAGACACATCACAGATGTTAAACGGATTACAGCCGTCCATCATCTGACTAAAAGCAGCGTCAAACTGCAAGAACAAGAGTAGGGCACTTCAAACAGAAACATTTCACTACTGTTGGCTTTCGTTCTTTGGATTTGATGGAGCGATGGCGGCTCTCAGAGCCAGAGGTGCAATTTAACTCGCAAGCACAAGAACTGTGCTGAAGTACAAATCTGAGTTCATTCTTACTATTTATCTAAAATTATTTATCAGCTTTGATACTCGTTAATTACAGTATTGTTCCATCTGTATTTTCTCATTGAGTTTTGTGTTTTGATTGTATGTATTTATTGTTGAGTTTGTGTTTTGTACCGTCCCTAATGTATGTGTGTTTACCACTGTGTATTTTACGCACCCATCTGGGGATAGGCCTTGTAAAATAGCATATTAATGCTTTGGTGTACGACGTCACTACATGCTACTTGTCTCTATACAAATAAATATTTATCAAAACAAAGAGACTGTTATAATATGCAGATAATGGATATTTTTCCTAACACCTAAACTAAACATTACATTTGACTTTTCGGACTAAATAATAACTCATAATAAATATATATGTAAATATGTAATACAAAAAAAAATATTTTCAGAAGTACTGGTAATGAAAATGAATGGTGGCAGCTTAACATTTCTCCTGGGATGTAATTATATACAGACTGTCGAGGTTTTCTGGGTTAATTAATTGACAATTTGGAAGGTATCTGATCTAGTACAACTAGTACAACAAGTGTTATTGTCATCTTGATGTGTTAAGGAGCGGAGCAGCTAAACAGAATGATATATTGACCTTCAGGCTTCTTTAACCAACAGAAATGACAGCTGAAGGTGAACTTACGATGCCAGAGGCATGTTTGGGTTTGACGCTGTAGGAAGCCTTCTCCTTGGCCTGTCGGAAACACTCCTCCGCTGCTTTTAACCTGCACAACACACAGTTAACCCAGTTGATGTGAACATTACAGCTCCAGTAACCAAACAGTACATTTGAACTTATCCATAGAAGAAGGTAATAATGTGTCTAAAATAAATTATTTTTAAAGGTATATAAAATAAACAATCTTTCAAAGGTGTATTTTGGTTGAAAGAAAGAAAGAAAGAGAGAGAGAGAGAGAGAGAGAGAGAGAGAGAGAGAGAGAGAGAGAGAGAGAGAGAGAGAGAGAGAGAGAGAGAGAGAGAGAAAGAAAGAAAGAAAGAAAGAAAGAAAGAAAGAAAGAAAGAAAGAAAGAAAGAAAGAAAGAAAGGCAGCTGTAGAGCAGCACGTACCTCTCCTTGAGGATGACTTTGTTCTCTTTTTTCCACTGGTCCTTGAAGTCGGAGGAGAACTCGTGCCAGATGGAGAAGAGCGTGTTGAGGGAAACCTCCTTCTCTCCTCCTTTGGCCTTCACTGAGAAGAACACTGTGAGCTCCAGGAACCTGACGGGACACAATGTCAGCTTTTTATCCACCAGTACGGGACACACGACACAGGGAGCGAGTCAAACATGCAGCTGCAGTTATCTGGTACTTTAAAGGTGAAGATTTGACTTACATACAAAACACGATGCATTGTTAAACATTGAACTGCTGGTTCCCAGCGTTTGAAACTCGTGACACGTCAATAAATCAGTGTGTAGTCAGATGTCCGTGAGTTGTTGCAGCACAAAGACATTTCTTCTTTTAACTGTATATTTATGTTTAATAATGTCTTGAAAGGTGGACAGTTAAAAAGCGTGTCTCTCCTATTATTGGTTTGTGGTACTTATTAAAAAAATACTTGAAAGACCAGCCTAAACCTTGTACCGTCCCTGACCTTGGATGTTGGACCAGGGCTGCCTGGCCTTCAGGCATATCGGGCATTTTCCCATTTTCTTTCTTTTTTTTTGGTCTGACCAATCAAATACACAATACTTCAGATCAAAGCTCTCTCTAAAATGAAACCTTGTGTTACTGTCTTCATCAATATATACTTAGAACCAATGTCACTATCTAACTCCAGCAAGTGGGCAAATCTGTTGCCTAGCAACAGCTGAAACCAGGTACACCCACGTCAGAGCTCCGCTGTTAACAGGAAATGATCCACACCTTTTGGCAAATTATAGCTGAGTATTCTCTGGAGGAAGATCTCTGCCAGTGAGAGCATACAGCAGGTTACAGGTGAGATACTTTACAGGTCAAAGTACCATTAATGTACCACATTCTCAACATCTCAAAACAGTTTCACTTCTTATGTCAGTGGCACATTATTTATTAACTCAATTTATACACATTATTTTTACTGTAGATGTATATTTTATTTATGATCATTTTGCTCCTGCATTTGATCAAATGTAAAAGATATTATACTGGTACTGATTGTTCAGAATGTGATCAAATTTGCGATTTTGTGATTTGTGATTTGCAGAGGAGCAAAAGCTGTTTCCAACATGTTCTAATACAGCACTTTACAGCAGTTTCACTACACAGCTCAGTTTCTGAAAGACACAGATTTAGATGATCATTTCATATTAAACTGTCATTTTTAAAGGTGAGATGCTCTCTTTAAACAGATCTCCTCATGAATACAGATGAGTTCAACGTATTAGTAGTCTGTGTGAACCAATCAGCAGAGAACAGAAATGAAACAGATGAAGCAGGTTGTCCTTACAGTTTCTGAGTGCTGCTGAGTTGAGCATCCAGAGTCTGTAGTTCACTTTTAGCTAAGAAAGGAGAAATAAGACAAAATGTCAGAACAAAGGATCAAACATGAGAAAGTCCTTCGGTTCTGTCACCCATTCAGTCCAGTGAAATGTCATATGATAAAAAACCTCCTGTGTTCAGAGGGCCAGACAACTATACGGGATAATCAGTGTCTCTTTCTGAGATATATCAAACATATTGTAATCTCTGTCTACATTCTACACAAATAGAAAACTAACTTTGAGAAAATATGAGAAACACACTCCTGCTGTAAGGGATTCTTTGTTGGCGTGCCACGATTTGCGACTGAGATAAATAACCAGAGACGAACGTGCTTCGACTCACACAGCTCTCTTCACAGATTTATGATTCTCATCACTTACCTTGTGCAAGGAATTCCCCCATCTTATCTTTGAAAGGCTGCAGGTAATCTTCATTTGACACTTTGCACACCTTCTCCACTTCTGACGTACACGCTAATGAAATAATGAAGAAAGCAACAATAGGGTAAAGTTGATGGATATCAAAAAAGAAAAGCATAATCATAAGGAAAAACCTAGATTGTGAGGACATTTATGCAGGTCCAGGGGTAATTTGAAAGTTAAAATGTTTTTATTTAAGGTTAGAATTAGGTTCAGGTGAGGGTTAGGCTACCATTTGTAGTTAGAGACTTCGTTGTTATGGTTAAAGTTAGGGTAAGGGGCATTATGTCAATGGGTGTCCTCATAAAGATAGAACAACCAGTGTGTGTGTGTGTGTGTGTGTGTGTGTGTGTGTGTGTGTGTGTGTGTGTGTTACCTCTCAGGTCCTTCCTCAGTCGTGTCAGATCTTTCTGAAAGTCTTCAAATTTCATCTGTGAAGCCTGGAACAGGTCGTGAGGCTCAGGGAGAGGAAACACACTCGTCTCCCTGCCAGCATCCTGGCGATGGTCACACACACACACACACACACACACACACACACACACACACACACATTAAACATTTTCTAGTAAACAAATAGTCAAGTTTATCATGAACATTTCATGTGTGATACAATTCCATCATTTTCAGATGTGATTATTATAACTCCTAAAATGTTTGTAAATACGATGTAGATAGTCATTATGAAGCAGATCAGATCTGAATGTGAGCTACATATGAAAGGAAGATATGTGCGATAACACAAAGTCAGTTTACCTCGTCGAAGTGTCTGAGGTAGTACGCAACGATGTAAGACAGCAGACTTCTCATACTGTCCTGCATGTGGAGAGAAGAAGAAACATGTTTGTTTACAGGAGTAGGGAAGAGACTCTGATGAACATCCTTACAGCTGTTTCTAGTGTGGCTTTATTAACTGTCACATATGAGCTAAATCAAATCAAGCACAAACTAAACACCACAACTCAGTACAATGTTGGAGTGACACCTACAGATGGAGGTAAAGGTTCGGGCCCCACTGGGCTGTTGATTCTTTAATTGAAAAGAAATAACTTCAATCCCTGCAAACACCAGTAAAATGAGCCTGTCTGAACAGTAAAAACATGAATTGTCTCATTTACAATATATATATATACCACACAAATGAATGTATGGAAAAATCTGAATGTTTGAAACCCTACAATGAGGGAATGATTAGAGGGAAAGGCCGCTGCAAAGCAATTAAGAGTTGTTCTGAGTCATCAACTTAATCCTATGATGAAACATTTCTGTCCGGATGGGAGTGGACTCTCTCACTGAGTGGTTTGATGAGACAGAAAATGATGAGAATCACGAGCTATCACCCGACATTCACCAGATCTCAACCCACTTCGACACAGAGATGGCGCTCTCCAACATCAATCAATCAATACACCAGCGGAGGGAAAATCTTTTCAAGGAGCATTGAAGCTGTTCCAGCAGCACTCAGCGGCCCAAAACCGTACTACTACTGAAATCCAACATACTCAGAAGATCTGGGCACCAGTCCGTCACGTTCCTCACTGGACAACACGCCATCTCGAACCATTGATAAACATGCCTCCAAATCTTGTCTTGCTTTCCCAGATTGCTGGAGGATTCTGTCTTCCATAATTTGCTTTTTAATTGCCAGTGTTTGTTCCATTTTTTTCATGTTTTCCATCTGCAACACATCAAAAGTTACCCCATGCATCTGAAGCACAGACTGGATACAAAAGTGGACGAAACTTTTTGAAGTCTGAAAAATGGTTCCGATCCAGAAGTGCCTTAAACTGCACTACCAGTGAGTGCCACTAGAGGTCGGCTCCAAAAAGCCTCCGGCTCCATAGACTCCCATTCAACTTCTCTCATCAAATCCAAAGTGAATCAAATGTGTCCATCAGTTATCTCGGTGTTGTTAGCTAAAGTCACTCCTTCTTATTAGTTTTCTGGAGGTCCATCTGAAAATAATCCCTCATTCATTAGAAAAGAAGATTCAAGAAGACCTGTTTTTGGGGGTGTGTCTGTTTGATTGACAGGCCTGTGGTGCAGTAAGGTTACAGCTATACAGGAGGCCCCGGATAATGTAAATTTAGTACATTTTGCCTCCCGAGACTGATAAAGGCCTCAATTTCAGACATTTCACATGGTTCCAACTGAGGAAACGTCAGATTCCTTTTTACTCACGCTGCTCTTGACATCTTTGAGTTTAGGCAGGATGTCGAGGACGAAGCCATCCGCTTGGCCCCTGGTCCGATTACCACCATTCATGAAGTTACCAAAGGCCAGAACCAGACCCAGAACCCTCTTCACGGTCTCGCTGTTCTCTAACGCCTGCAGATACAAGTATTTTTTTTTTTTTCAACAGATCTCAGATAGAGAAAGAACCTGATAAACACAGATAAAGTGATCACATAAGGACTTAAAGATATTGGTACCAAACCCTAAAACGTTTGCTCCATCCTGTGTTAGTTTGCAGGATAAATCACAAATCGCAAATGATGGAAAAAAAAGATTTGTCTCTTCCTCTTGTTTGCATTGTGGCTCCGGAAAGTCTCTTGTCAAGCAGGCTCTGAAAAGTTTCCTTTGTTTTCTGTCTTATTTGCAAGTGATTCTTTTTGTTTTACTTTCCGCATCTAATTGACGACTCCCCTGTGTCCTTATCTCCTGACCTACAACCAACTCAGTATTACCATACGAAAGCAGATACAAAGGGAATGGGGGTGACTGTCAATTGTTTGTCACACTGTATAAAGCTGCCCTAAGGAGGAGTGAGTAGAGAACTGCTGGGGGGAGCAATGCTGGACACCTCTCTTTGAGGGTCCATGTAGTTGCTCCTTCTTGCAAGAATAAATGTCCGATGTATTTGATTTTGAACCAAGCCTCTGAGTAATTTTTCCAACAGCAAATGTTTAAACCAAATCTCTAGAAATGATTGTGTGTTTTAACATGAGATAAAAGCTGTTGGCTAAATGGAGAGAACATATTCAGTTAATGAGTGAATGCAGCTTCGCAGCAGCTGGAACTCATCATCCTCCTGCATCACATATGAATCAGTATCTGTACATCTGTCATCCTGAATGTCCACAGCGTAGATGTGTTATGTTGCTCTATACACACAACATATATTACATCTGGAGAACTGATGCCTCCTCTTTGGCTCTTCCTGAGGTTTCTGAGTGACTTTTTCCTGAATCTGAATTATCTGATGTGTGAGGACTTGGTGTCACATGCTGTACTGACTTGTGATATTTGGCTCAACATCTGCTCATCACTAAGTTGGACAGGGTCAGTGTTTACAGGTTATTATGTCGTTAATCAGCTGTGTTCATGGCTGCAGTTGCTCAAACATGTTTGTTCCTAAGTGGCGGATACAAACTTTCAGATTCACGGTATAAAAAACACTTTTCTCATACTTTGTCTTGAAGGAACAAAATGTATAAGTGTTCCAGAGACGTTGTACGAGTCCTGGGTTAGAAGTTATGACGGAATTAA
The DNA here is from genome assembly GCF_022577435.1 of Embiotoca jacksoni. Lineage (NCBI taxonomy): Eukaryota > Metazoa > Chordata > Actinopteri > Embiotocidae > Embiotoca > Embiotoca jacksoni. The sequence continues at coordinate 805,171 of NW_027185393.1, read as the reverse complement.
GGACATAATAATGTTTTATTTTTATAGTGGTCAGTTTTAGGGTTATAAGTGCAAAAGTAGGAAGAAGAGCAAGAACAGAACATACGAACAACGCATCAACGATCAGGTCGTTCCTGACTTGTTTTTTTTCGTAAGTATTCACATTTTCATGTATAGTATTGTAATGTGTTTCCAATATCCTATGTAATTATCAGGACTCATTTGTTTTTTTTTAAATTTTAGTATTTTTATTGCCACATTCCTTTCCAGTAGGTTCCTCATCACCTTTAGAGTGAAATACTCTCCTGACAAATACCTCTGTGACTGTTCCTGAGCACCTCATATATCCCATATGTCCTGGGCTGCTTCACTTTCCAAAAACCTCCTGTAACTGTCTTTATTTCTGTCACAATGCTGATGACTCGAGTTGGACTTACATTTTAAACATTTTCTCATTATTTTGGCTCCTCTGTTTTTCTAATGTGTTTTTGTTTGCTGATTTATGACAGCAGATTTTAAGCTCTACAGTTTGAGACCTTTTTTTTTTAAATCGTGCGTTACATTTTTGTGAATGAAACTTTCCCACAAACTAAACAAAACAGGCAAACATACGTGATAAATTTAGAGGCCATGATAATGTTAATTATCTCATGGACACACACCTCCTCATGAACTGCAGGTATTCATCAGCATGAGACACTGACTTTAAGGCAGGTACATGTATGTGCAGTTTGGTTTTTACCTCAGTTTCTCCCTCAGCATTTTCTACTCCGTTTTATTCTGGAACTGTAAAAGCGTAGCAGCGAACAGTGTTTTCTGCAGTCTGACTCACCTTGCAGACCTTCTGCAGCGTGTCCAGTTTCCTCATGATGGACGACATGCACTCCGAGAAGCTGCACTGGAAGAGGATGCAGAAGACTCTGCCTGAGAAGTTTGGGATCAGGGAGAGCTGGTAGAGAAACCTGCAACCCAGAGGAAACATGAATACACACAACATTTAATGTTATAGTTACTTTTAAACTTAGTTTAACAGTGCTGTCGTACGCCAGCCAGTATGGATATTAAGGTTTAATTTTGAAGGAAAATCTCACGTTTAAGGAAGGTTTTTTTTTTTTTTTTTTTTTTTTCTTCATTCATCAAGTAATGAATCAGTGCTGAGCAGTCAAACATGTAAAGATCTGGGACTTCCCACTGACAGCTGTGAGAGGGTTGTTCAGATTACAGTGTGTGACTAGCATCATGGGTTTCTGTGAACAGGTGAATTGTAACATTACAGAGCTCTTCCATTGTTTTGGGGAGTTCAAAACTGAGGAGGATATGTGATGGAAACCTCTAAATATAACGCAAAGATGTAATATGACTCAACTTTGGAACAGACTTGAGAAAAAAGCGGCTAACGAAGCATTCTTAACTGAGATATGGATATTAGATGGGTACCTCTGGATTACTGAAATCTGACTGATCCTTTTTAATTTTCCAAAACACATAATAAACCTTATGTCTAAGTTTAATGAGGAAGATCTGTTCACATTTAATCTATATTTTTCTGTGGAAGTTTTTTAACATGCTGCTCTCTTTTCTTTGTCACCTCTGCTCGATTAATAATCAAACAGTTCAGAGTTTCTAAACTGTGTAAAATGGTCTCTTGTACGTGTATCAGACTCTCACTCACTAAACATGCTCGTCGGTGCTGAAGTGTTGGAGGAATCACTCACTGTTCAGGTTTGTCCAGAGGTTTGGCGTTCTCCTTGTCTTTAGAGGATTTGATATGCTTTTCAATCTTGTCCAGCTCATCCTGTTGCGCCCTCTGTAGGGGAGACACAAGAGACTCTTCCTGATCCATAATTTATGCACTTCATCGTGACAGCAGAAAATATATATTATATATTGTAGGCGGTGCACAAATCCAGGAGATACAGAACAATAATTTTATGTTGTGTAGGGGTCAAACGATAAAACTAGCAGATTTACAGGAATGTAGATTAACGTGTATTGTCCCTGAAAAATGATCAAATACACCCAGGACACTCTGGAAAGCACGATTATTATTAAATTGACTATAAGAATATATAATATTTGTAAGAACAAGCCTTCCAAACTGATCAAACATGTAAGTCCACTTCTGTATTCAATCCAGGAAACGTTTTCTGAATTAGTGGACCTACTCATAGCAGGAAATACACCACTGATATACAGTATTTTTCCTTTGTTCAGTTAGAATTAGGAATGAAACAAAGTTGGTTATGTTCAGGGAAAGATCAGGGTTTGGGTTAAAGTAGAGGACATTTGTCATCATGGGACTCTAAATTTATGTCCCCTCACTTTCTCTTTTGTTCCCATCACAACCCACCAATCCGTAAAACATAACTGTGTGTTGAAATCGGCTGCAAGCACAAACAGTCTAGACGTGGGCAGTAAAAAAAAAAAAAACTTAATCTGAACTGAATCAAACTTCCTATCAACCAAAAGCGATGCAAAGGCAGCATGGGTAACGGAAGAAGTCAGTGAGCCAGCACCCACCTGGAAGAATATGTTGGAACCAACTGCCACTCAACACAGGCACAACAAGGATTGAAATACACACACACTGTCTTTACATGGCAGGGCACACAAAGTTCTGTGCGCTGGGAAAACATGTTTTAGGTATGAAATTGACATCAATATTATAATGCACGAATGCATCTTTACGACACACCCCTTGTTGTAGCGTTCTGCTCCTCTCAGTGCAGCCAGGTTCATGTTGAGCCACAAAAATAGCAACTTGGCACAAGTTTGGAAAAAATGTAATCATGTGCTGCACTAAAATGCAAATGCACATGGTGAGAAAAGAAAACAAACTGATGTCAAACTAGACTGTAAACAAGATGAAGTGATTGTAGAGAGTGTTTACTGCTCACATTTTCATACAGCGCCTGCAGAGTCTCCAGGTCAACTACGGTGTTGTCCAAGTTCAGGATGGCTGGAGGGGAGGGGGAGTGGGAGGGGGGAGGGAGAGAGGAGAGAGAGAGAGAGAGCGAGAGGGAGATGGGGAGAGAGAGAGGTTACTGGTCACATCTGTGTTAAAGGATCACTAGTAATTAGTGAAAAGGTTCAATCATATTTTTTTTGGACCTGTTATGATGAATTAAAGCTTCAGGAACAAGATTTAAAGGAGAAAACTGGGAAACATGAAACAAAGGAGAAACTAAAGAAAACCAACAAAGAAGAGAAAAACTGAGAAAGTGTGATGATCAGTTTGTTTCAGTCTCTGGCTCAAATAATCAAAAGATAGAGAAGAAAAAAAGAGTATTATCATTCTGCTGAAGTGCTGTAATTACATACACAATAATATACTAAATATCAATAAGTTTGTGTGAAAATAAAACATAAAAAATAATGTATGAAAAGAACTTTCCAGTTCCTTCAACCCTTTGTTACCTGTGTTCACAAAATGCTAAACGGTGAATTTGTTTACTTATGTTTTAAAAAGCTGCCACTTGTTTTAGTCATTTTTGGGCACAACATAACAAAATAATACAGACCTTAAATTTAAAGTAAAGAATTTAAAGGAAGACAAAAAGAAAACTTGTCACTAAACAGTATTTTGTTGTTTTTTGTTGTTTTACCGTCCTATAAAACAGCCCGACCGGCCCCTTTATTTATTTTTAATTGACAGTGGGCTGGCCCAATCACAGTAGAGGATTTCTTTCTGAAACGTAGTGGAGTAAAATTTAACATAAAATATAAAGACACAAATTAGTAAAAGTGCCTCAACTTGTACTGAACTGATCTGCTGCTTACTTCCCATCACTTTTAAATAATCATACAGTCAGAAAACCAGATGTGCACCTGGTTTTTGCACCTTTTTGGAAAATATTTACCAGGGATTTGCCAGAAAAAGTATAAATTTAATTGACTGAAGATTTTCTCATCTACATGGTATTTCTGGTGGTACAGCCTTTTTGGGGTATTTCAAACCCAGCCGGTTAATAGACTTTGAACAAATCCAGTGATTTCCAGTGTGACCCTGATGTACAATAACACATGACAAGCACAGACTGGCGCTGATTGAAATCCAGTTAATTGAATGAATGTGTTCAGAAAGTGCAGAACTCACCATGCTGGATGTCTTTCATGTCGAGGTGCAGGGAGGACATGAGGATTCCTACTGCCTGAGAACGCTTGTTGTTCAGGAGCTTCACAACCTAAACAATAAATCAACATATCAGACATGACGTCAGATCCAGAAGCTCAGATGTACTTTGTAGTGTAAAATATGTGTTGTTTGTTCATATTCAGAGTGAGTGAGTATTGTTTTACTGCAGGGTTCGACCTGTCCGTATTCAAAATGGGAAACTGACAGATTAACGATGCACTCAGACATCTATGTTTAGCCTCTGTTGGCACTTCTGTACTTTTTAGTGTCAAGTTGAGGCTTTAAGAAAATTTAAACTTTTCCAGTTGCAATAGTCTGAAAAGTTGAACATAGTAAACTATAGTAAGAAACAGATGAACTGTGGACAATGTCCAGACCTGATTCTGCAGACAGTGTTTGAAGTTGCCCTGCAAGTTATGTAGCAGACAAACAGGAGACCAAGAAGCAGTCTTCGCTGCTGGAACCACTGCATTCAGTTCAGGTTGGAGGAGGGTGGAGCGTAAAGGACGCATCAACATGCCCACTCATTAGCTGTATGATCCTGCTGTATCTACACATCAATCAGACATTACATGACCTTCTAACCAGGGAGCTGTCAGGTAAAGTGTGTTTCATGTCCGGTCCGACTGATTCAGATATTTGCGTTCTCAGAAACAGCTCCTCCGGGTCATGTCGGTATGAAGTGCATGTGTGAAAGCAGCTTTTAAACACTCAGACCTGTTTAGCTTTGGACTTGGTTATGGTGTCAGAGAGCGGCTGCTTCTTCTCCTTCACGGCTGTTTTGGAGAACAACTCCACAAACTCCCCAAAGTCCACGTCGGGCTCCTCAATCGAATCCCACACCAGCGAAGAAGAAACCTCCCTGAAGAACACAAAGCAGCACTTTAAAGATTCCCTTCCTCTGGTCTTACCGGCCACATCATGATGTTGACATAAAATTAGATGTGCGCCCTGTGCTCATGTGCAGAGGGCGTTTTTGAAAGACAGAAGGCACAAAACAGAACCTCATTATTGTATCACGAGGTGATGACAAACCACCCGTTAGACCAGTTATTTTGGTGCTGTATCAGTGTTGGATATCCAATTAATTAACAAAAATGTGACGTTTTTCCCTTCGATCACATATCATTTACATCACTGCGACTTTTTCACATTGCACTGTTAAAGATAACAGTTATGCATTGCATGAAGCCAGAGGTACATTATGGGAATAAAGTTGTGGAGAGAACCTTATTTATTTATTTTTTTACATATACCTTATTGTTCTGCATTTTAAAGGCAGAATCATTTACCACTGAGCATAATTAAATATCTGGTAGGGAATTGTTCATTTTCAGGTAAGAACTTCATGAACTCACACACTGCAGTTTATGAATCTCATACACACATCCTGCTGTCAGAAATACTGTATTTGTGAGGTGCTTTAAAAGATATACTGTAAGTCCTCAGTTGGAGCCTATGGGCCACGGTCCCCTGCATTCGTTCTTGCAGGTATGGTTTTATGAAAATGAAACCATATTTTTAAATATATTTGTTATCAGAATGGGCTTGGAGCTGAGTAGAAGTCAGAAGGTATTAAGAGATGGACTAACACATTTTTGGGTTAGCAATAAAAACATAAAGCAAATCATGGCCACGTGTTACCATCTTTACTTTTTGGTGTGGAGCTGGATCCTGGTCCAGTAGAGAGGCTTCATGGGTCTGGGTGGCTCCATCACGGCCTTCCTGGGAGGTTTCTCCTGAGTCAAACCCAGAGAGAACAGCCCCAGCGGCAGCGGAGGGGGGAGGGAGCCCAGAGCTCCTGGAAGGGCCGGAGGAACGCCGAAACCTCCTGGTGGAGGAGGGGGAGGAGGAGGCCCACAGCCTGGAGGTGGTGGTGGAGGAGGAGGAGGGCCGCCAAGTCCTGGTAATGGAGGAGGAGGGGGCAGAGCACTGACACCGGGGAGAGGAGGGGGTGGAGGTGGGGCAAAGCCACCAGGAAGGGGAGGAGGAGGAGGAGGTGGTGGTGGTGGAGCAAGACCACCAGGGAGTGGAGGTGGAGGAGGGGGTGGAGGTGGGGGTGGAGCAAGACCACAAGGGAGTGGAGGTGGAGGTGGGGGTGGAGCAAGACCCCCGGGAAGTGGAGGTGGAGGAGGAACTGCTGAGCCGGGTGGTAGAGGAGGTGGTGGGGGGGGAGGTGGCATTGCGCCTCCTTGTAAGGGTGGAGGAGGAGGTGGAGGCGGCTGAAGCTGACAGGAGCACTGGAAGCCGTCCTGCCGCGGTGGGGGCTGCAGGAAGCCTTTGACTCCACCAGGCTCGCTACAAGGCACTTTGAACTTAAAGCTGTCGTCCATGGGGGACGTCTGCACCGACTTGGCCTCCAGGCAGCCCGGAGACGGAGCCGCCTCCGTCTGCAGGTGAGCGTCACACAGGGCCCTCAGCAGGCCCTCCTCCCCTCCACACTCCCTGTCTGTGGTGGAGGCGCTGGACTTTGTACTGTCCCTGTCCAGCAGAGGGGGCTGTCGCTCCAGCTCAGCTATCTTAGTCCTGAGGTCCTCTATGGTTTGTTCCAGCTGTTGGATGACATTAACGTGTTTCTCCTTCAGCTTTGTCAAAGGAAGGACGCACTCCTAAAGAAAAGAGAGAATCATGATAAAAATCATAAAAAGAAGAACAGCCTCCTTAAAAGACCTTTTGATCTTCGGTCTGCTGTCACTGACTCATCACATTCTGCAGGTCTTCTCCAGAATAAATGTCGGTGCTGTCGGACCGAACAAAGCCACTGACGATACATACAAAAGCTACAGGAACATAGAGGATCAATATTTAAATAAAACAAATCTACGGTAATGGGGTGCTTGAGTAACTCCAGTGGAAATGAAAATATTTTGAGAAGATAACAATGTTTTGAGAAAAACACTGAAATGTTATGAGAATAAAGTTGTAATTTTGAGGACAAAATTTATAGCAGGATAAGAATTAAGTTGTAATTCTGATTGTGACATTATCATATTTAAATATACAAGATTTGACAAGAAAAAAAACATGTAAATTAAATATTTAAAGGTAGTTTAAGCACTGAAATCAAAGGCTGCAGAGGAGGCAGTTCTTGTTACTCGGGGTAATTAGCTTTCAGCAGCACTAATTTATCCAGTGTTCCTTTTTTACGTGCTGCAGACTCTACCGGGCTTCTCAGGCCCGGCTGGAGCTTGTTGCTCAGTTATACAGGGTAGACGAACAGCGGGGATGCCAGGCCTTCACCGTGGCCCAGGCTGGACCAGCACTACCTCCTGAATGGTAGGTGAATACAAAGATCCGTCTCAGGGTGCCAAGGCAGCGCTATGGAGGGATTAATAATTAACAACAACAGCAAAACCAGTTACAGGGCTATACTTACTCACAGAACTTGAATTATGTCCAGTAACTACAATTACCATATATGATTACTGAACTTTCAATCAAAGTTCATCTCCCAGATGCAGATGTGGAGCAAGTCTTGCATAATTCCTGGGGTAAACTTGATTGACGATAGTTAAGACTGTCGGTATAACATGCACAAAAAAGGGACAAAAACTTCAGTGTCTCCTACTTTGGTAAAAACACCACATGATGGTCTGTTGTTGCTGTGTGTCTGCAGATTCTTCCAATGCACACAATAACATATCGTGTAGTTCAGTCACTCAACCAACAGAATTAGTTCATTTATAAACTATCAGTTCTCAAATTGGTTTTATTTTCATGTGTTCCAACAGGAGAAACACGATAAACTTGAACTTTAAGGTTTCTATATGCGGTATGTAGAAGTTTCAGCCTCTCAGTCTCAGGCTCCAAATGAAGATGTGAAAATGAAAGTTACAAACCTCTTGGCTCTCTTTCTGTTGTTGCCTCGAACCCATGATGGCTGCACTGTTTTCTGTACAATCAGACACATCAGAAAGTCAGAACAACACAGTACAACAGAAACAACTTTCACGGGCTTATGGTCTCCTCTACATAACTGAGAACATATGAAAGTAACTCGATCCAAATAACATATCAACGTCAGCAACACTTTTTTACTATCCTTGCATAAATGTATATATATATAAAACTGCTGATACTTGACATGCTATTTCAGATCTGCTAGCTTTTGTCATTCACCAATGGCTTCTCTCGTTCAGCCTCTCCTTCTGTGTCCAGCTCATACACACCTGTGCTGTGGTATTAATAATGTAATGATGTAATTTATAATCTTTAGTCAGTGGGACTAAACTAGTACTTTTACTTTACTACTTTAAGTACATTTTGCTGCTAATATCTCTGTACTGTTTTTCATGTAGGACTTTAATTTGTGATTATATATATATATATATATATATATATATATATATATATAAATTACAGCTGCATGGGTAGAATATAGGCACATGTGGCCAGCACAGAACAGAATTTAGGGACATTTTAATGTCGTCCCCCCGTGTGCAAATATGTCCACCTTTAGTTTATATGATGATAATGTGCAACGATTTTACTGTGCTATCAAACATTTTTCCTGCTCTTAAAATGCACAGTCAGCATACATAAAACAGGCTTCACATTAACCTGGAGAAGCATTTGTGGGTTCCTTTATTATGACTGTTTCCAAAAAAGTTGGGACACTGTGTAAAATGTAAATAATGGCAAAATGTTATGAACACCGCATCCTCTGGGCTAAAGAGGAGAGGGACCATCCAGGTTGTTATCGGCACACAATTTGAAATTCTGCATCTGTGATGGTATGGGGATGCATTAGTGCACATGGCACATGGAACATTTTGGAGCAACAATTGCCATTCAGACAACGTCTCCTTTTTAGGGAATGTCTTGCTTATATCAGGAAGACAACGCTTTACAGCAGCATGGCTCCGTAGTAGAAGACTCCGGGTGCCAAACTGGCCTCCTGCAGTCCACAACTATTAAAAACATTTGGAGCATCATGAAACGAAAAATACAACAAGGAGAGCCTGAACTGTTGAGCAGCTTGAATCCTATATCAGGCAAGAATTCCTATTCTTTACATCAAAATGTGTACCAAAGCTGCACTCCACTCACCAAGGTAGAGGAAGGTTTATTTCAAGTTATAATATCACCAAACGGGGTCAAATCTTCAGCTGGGACCAAACAACATTGTTAGTGTGCTGGAGTCAGCAAAAACTCATCCCACACCACACAGAAACGATTACTCACCTTGATTGTCCTCTAAAGAAGCCAAAGCACCAAAAAGACAGGAACAAAAAAAGATGAATATGTATTAGACAGTTAATATTGAAGACTTGGATAGTTTGCCATTGAAACAAATAGCTCGCTGTTCACCAACAAACAAAGAGAAAAACACAGACAACGTGCATCTCCTGAAGGCTTTCATTTTGAGAAATGGGTATCCAACTTGTATTACTGGAGTTATAGCCATGTAATAGTTTATGTAATAGTAGTTTTTAAAGGAAATGAAGACGGAAGTATTCTCACATCCAGTTGATCAAATATAATCATCTGATCATCTGAGGATAGTCAAGTCACACTGATCCTCATAAACTCCTGAGTAACAGCATTTATAATGGTCAGCAGGACCAACAGGATGGTCAGCTTGTTTTCCTGTTTGCCTACTGCTGCTACGCAGACAACAAAACCTGTGCTCCTCGACTGTATCCGCAAACCTGAACGACTGCCAACATTCCAGAAATAATCTCCCTCACTATTTCTGTGAGTGTGCAGATTAAACCAACTGAATCCAACATTGAGATTAGTGAATTTCAGAATTGTTGTTTGGCACATTATTGAACTTTGGACAACCAATGGGAGAATAACAGACAGTCCTGGCACTGGCAGGTGACCAGTTATTACAGGGCAGTAAAGAGCCACCCAGATTCAGAAATGCAATGTCATATAGAGTGTTATAATACATGTCTTGGTAACACTTCACTTAAGGATTCATGCATGAATTCCTGCATGATTTCAACATTAATACCTCATGAATCATCAGAAAGTAACATTAGTTCAAAGTCTTTCATTCACGATCTCATGCATGAACAACACATTAATACATTTATGAGAAATTATTTCATCATTACTAAATTAATTCTTGAGTTATGCCCACAAATGTGTTTCATGAGGTCACAGTGACCTTTGACCAGAAGATCTGAGAGAAAGTTTGTGCGAAATATGAAGAAATGGCCTCCAGAAGTTCCTGAGATATTGCGTTCATGAGAATGGAATGGACAGACAACCTGAAAACAATAAGCCTCCAGCCAGGCTATAACCGGGTCTGAGGCACAGTGACTGGGGTTTCTGAAGAAGGCACAAGTGAGAAAGCGTTTCACTTTTAAAGTATTAAATCTCAGCATCTTGCCACTTATCACAAATTACAAATAAAAGTTACAGATCAGAAAGACGTACACTGTCTATACTTGCCGGCTTGTGATACATATACAACATGTGGAAGTATGGTTCTTACCTGTCTCTGTGGATTTGAGTCCAGTCTTATTGTCACCACCTGGTTTTCCTGGAGGCCAGTGGCCCTTGACCTGACCTGGTAGTTTCCCTTCAAGAGGCTCCAGGGAGTGTGGCGGCTGACTGACAGCTGCCCATGTGTACAGCTGGTCATGCTGGGGAAACAAAATTATTAACAGGGTTTATATTTCATGCCAGTTGCACTGACTTATTCCAACCATGAATATGTCCCAACTTGTGCAAATGCAAATCAAGAATATGTACTTCATTTTGTAGAGTTGTGCAAGTCAAGTAGAGTTTTCAGGTCAAAAAGCTTTTCCTCTCAATCAGTGCTTCGTTTCTGTCTGGAACACTGCAGTGTTTCTATACTGCTCCTGGTTTTATTGTAACACATCTCTGCGCAGTTGCATTGCAACCTGGATGTGAATTCTCTCTGTTTCCCAAAATATTTGACACAAACATTGATGCACGCTCTTTGCTCAAGTTTCAGGTCGATGGTGAAATCACATCGCAGTGGTCACAAAAAAGTGTTTAACTCAAATTCTGACTTTGATGAAGCGATGGACTACTTCCTCACAGCGGTTGTAGCTTCTTCCTGCCTCATGTGCATCACTGTGCTGCACTCCATTCAATCTTAACAGGAGCAGTTGTGGAACTTTTTGATTGGCCCTCGTATATTCAAAATTTGTGTAGGAGTGTTGGGCTTTATTTCTGTTGCACCAAGTTTGGTGGAGTTGCAGTTGAAAACAAACTGTTTAGATTAAATTGAAGTAAAAACTTTTAAAAAAATGTTGCTTGTGTTTTTAAAAATTCTCTGGTGTCTGTTGATGGGGACAAAGAGGATTTACTGAATTTCAAAATTGTCCAACGTATCTCTCATCCATCGAGCCTGAGGTTGTTCATTTTAGCCTGAAAGGGCTGAAGGTGTTACTGACTGAACTTGAGCATGTTTTCTGTAACAATCTTACAGTGTAGCGTAGAAGACTGCTGATGCTGCTGAATGCACACAACTGAACCACACAGTCCCAAACGTGTGTTTTTAATGTTAAATGTAAGAAGGATGCAGATTTATAGATGGATAATTATTAAGATTACAAAGTTTATTTCAGATGGATCTGTGGGCACAGACATTTGTATCACGATGGACAGAAGCCTTTAGACCCATTTGACCTATTTTCACATGATTTTCACAAAAGTGAATTTGCATCTAGTTTTCGAACGTTTTGTTAAAAGTTCACATTTCATCCTCTCCCATCTGCTCATAATGAGGTTCACCAAGAAGCTTTTGTTTCTCCCTAATGCCTCAAAGCCTTTTTTCTAAACTAATACTGAACTTACTCAATACTCCTGGTTGTTACTGTGGTTGACAGGCTCTGCAACACATTTGCAGATCTTTCTCAAATATTTGATGGCTGATCTGATTGGTCAACTGAACATTTGGAACAAATCATCATGACATTACATCCTGCTCATCACTAGAAATATCACTCCATCTTCTCAATGGGAACATAGAATTAGAATAGAATTTCATATACTATGTAATATAATGTAGTTTCTACTTGTTCTAGTTCTATTAAATGACCCATTTGGTGAAGTCGGGTCTCTTTTGGTCCTTTTTGGTCGCTCCGAGCACCCGTACCGTAACACCACGGATAGTCACGCACTTACAATCCTAGCGGCGGCTAGCTGGACCGGTTTGGTTTGAACACATGACACATGCTAAAATGGATATCTTTGTTCATCAGATATCTTTGTTCATCAGATATCAGCAAGATACAGTGGTGTGAAAAAGTGTTTGCCCCCTTCCTGATTTCCAATTTTTTTGCATGTCTGTCACACTTAAATGTTTCAGATCATCAAACAAATTTAAATAGTAGTCAAAGATAACACAAGTAAACAGAAAATGCAGTTTTTAAATGAAGGTTTTTATTATTAAGGTAGAAAAACAATCCAAACCCACATGGCCCTGTGTGAAAAAGTGTTTGCCCCCTCCTGTTAAAATATAACTTAACTGTAGTTTATCACACCTGAGTTCAATTTCTCGAGCCACACCCAGGCCTGATTACTGCCACACCTGTTCTCAATCAAGAAATCACTTCAATAGGACCTGCCTGACAAAGTGAAGTAGACCAGAAGATCCTCAAAAGATAGACATCATGCCGAGATCCAAAGAAATTCAGGAACAAATGAGAAAGAAAGTAATTGAGATCTATCAGTCTGGAAAAGGTTCTAAAGCCATTTCTAAAGCTTTGGGACTCCAGAGAACCACAGTGAGAGCCATTATCCACAAATGGAGAAAACATGGAACAGTGGTGAACCTTCCCAGGAGCGGCCGGCCGACCAAAATTACCCCGAGAGCGCAGTGACGACTCATCTGAGAGGTCACAAAAGACCCCACGACAACATCCAAAGAACTGCAGGCCTCACTTGCCTCAGTTAAGGTCAGTGTTCATGACTCCACCAGAAGAAAGAGACTCGGCAAAAATGGCTGCATGGCAGAGTTCCAAGACCAAAACCACCGCTGAGCAAAAAGAACATTAAGGCTCGTCTCATTTTTGCCAGAAAACATCTTGATGATCCCCGAGACTTTGGGGAAAATACTCTGTGGACTGACGAGACAAAAGTTTAACTTTTTGGAAGGTGTGTGTCCCGTTACATCTGGTGTAAAAGTAACACCGCATTTCAGAACAAGAACCTCATACCAACAGTAAAATATGGTGGTGGTAGTGTGATGGTCTGGGGCTGTTTTGCTGCTTCAGGACCTGGAAGACTTGCTGTGATAAATGGAACCATGAATTATACCGTCTACCAAAACATCCTGAAGGAGAATGTCCGGCCATCTGTTCGTGACCTCAAGCTGAAGCCAACTTGGGTTGGAGGACAATGATCCAAAACACACCAGCAAGTCCACCTCTGAATGGATGAAGAAAAACAAAATGAAGACTTTGGAGTGGCCTCGTCAAAGTCCTGACCTGAATCCTATTGAGATGCTGTGGCATGACCTTCAAAAGGAGGTTGGTGCTGGAAAACCCTCCAATGTGTCTGAATTACTACAACAACTCTGTAAAGATGAGTGGGCCAACATTCCTCCACAGCTGGAAAAGACTCATTGCAAGTTATCGCAAACGCTTGATTACAGTTGTTGCTGCTGAGGGTGGCCCAACCAGTTATTAGGTTTAGGGGGCAAACACTTTTTCACACAGGGCCATGTGGGTTTGGATTGTTTTTCTCCCTTAATAATAAAAACCTTCATTTAAAAACTGCATTTTGTGTTTACTTGTGTTATCTTTGACTAATATTTACATTTGTTTGATGATCTGAAACATTTAAGTGTGACAGACATGCAAAAAAATAAGAAATCAGGAAGGGGGCAAACACTTTTTCACACCACTGTATATATACCCATAAACTGAGAGCATTCCCATTATTCCCATTAAAAGGTGGTGCACTTTTTAAACCTATAAATTAACAGTAGACAGTAGTAATGCCTTGTTGTTGTAAATAGGCTTCCATGAACAATATATCCAAACAAATCACAACAAACATGTTGGGAATGAAACTGTGTGAAGTGCAACTACCTACATCAAACTTGGTGGGTGCGGTGGAGGGGATGTGGCCGGTGCTACCCCCCAGCTGCTCTCTGAAGCAGTCTGTGAACGGCAGCAGGAGGCCCATAGCCAAGATCCTGGAGCAGAGCCTCTCGGCCTCCTCAGGCTCCTCCTGCTGCCTCTGCAGGAACAGCTTCTCCAGAAGAGTCCGGCCTGGACAGCAAGGAACGAAAGAGAGAAACAAAGAAAGTGCTTTATAAACAGTTGAATCTATTGTATTTGATAAATCAATTTGCTGAATCCCACACGTTCTCTATCAGGTGTATCTTTATCAGTCTTCATTTCATCAATGGAAGGTTAAGATTTTACAATATAGCTCCTGTTTGAATGTTTAAATCCATCACCTCCTACAGTGCCGAACTGTGGTCATTACTGCTTTTGGAACTTTACATATACCGATGGCATTGCCAGACATTTTGACTTCAAAGAGATTAACAGGATCAGTCAGGATCCAGAAGTCCATCACAGCCATAGAAAAAAAAGAAAAAAAAAAAGAAAAGCTGCTAGCTGAAAGAGAGAAAGGAAAGAGCTCAGAGAGAAAGAAGAAGACATCTGGAAGAATCTGTCAGAGCAGACGGAGACACTCAAGAAGGAACTCTATGAAAAAGATAAGATCCTCCAGACTGAGCTCACTGCCGCGATGAAAACATCCAGGAAGGAGCTCTCTGAAATGTATGAGAGTTGGGAGAGAAGAGCCAGAAGTGGGACAAAGAAGAGAGAAAAGTGGAGAAGATGCTGCTGGTGAAAGAAAAGATGTGGAAATACCGAGCGGAAAGAGGAGATCCAGCACTTCAGAGGAAAACATCCAGCTTCAGGGACGCTGCTGCCTCAGCTCATCTCTTTGACTCTAACCACATTCCTACAGAAGACTTTTAACCTTTAGAAGAGAAATAAAAACCTGACATGGAAAGACAAGATCCTCTCATACAACGATTTGCACACATGCAGTCGTAGTCCCGAAACACCAGGCAGCACAAAGTGACTCCACCCTCAAGAAATCAGCTGTCCACCGTGACTGTAATCCTGAATACTGAGTGCAACCGGGTATCACAGCAAAACATGAAATAGACACGCCGATAGTCGACCAAAATGAAACCTACTGCATGCGAAGAACCATGTGATTTACAGGAAAATGAAACTTATCGCTAAAACACGTGGTTGGGGTTACTGAATAAGCACATGATTGGGTTAGGAGACAAAAAACAACTCAACTAAAATATTGTCACCTCCTGGATTCAAACATCATTGTCCCACATGCCCGTCTGTGACTAATGCCACCAAGACACCCCTCCTGCCTCCTAATACCAAGAGAAAATGTCCTTTGTTGCCTCTGTTGCGGGACCTTGGTCACATGACATTTACTCGCGTGTCAGTTTCACGCTTTCAAAACATGTAACTGTCACGCCTGGACCGGCTGAAACGTGGCTATTTCACATTTTGCTGCATTGGGCCAGCGTGTCTATTTCACGGTTTGCAGTGACACTGGGTTGCAGAGTAAAAGTGAAATATGACTGCTGACCAGATGCATGTAAATTGGGAGTTTTACAGCAATCTCACTATTGCAGCGCATGTGTTAATCAAACTCCCACCTGGTTATCTAAAGTAATCTGTAAATGTGAGTTACTGTCACTAAATAGTGAAATAATGTATTTCAACATTGACCTAATGGAACCACACAAACGTACTGTTACAATCCAAGATGAGTTTCCCAAAAATGACATTTTTATGCAACTAAGCTGTTTCCCCCGTTAGGTTCAGATGCAACATTATTACTAACTGGATTACTTTCAATGTTTCGTTTGAATAATTTAAATGAGACATTAACGGAGGAGACAGCAGGAGGTGGTTTGGGTCGATGGAGGTGCTCGACTGTCTGAGACCAGGGTTCATATTCAGATTTCCATCTGTGGTTTAGGCAACAAAATCACTCAGTAATGTCACCAATATCTTTCTCTAACCACTAATCAAATGAAGTGTGCAAAGAAAGAAAGAAAGAAAGAAAGAAAGAAAGAAAGAAAGAAAGAAAGAAAAAGAAAGAAAGAAAGAAAGAAAGAAAGAAAGAAAGAAAAAGAAAGAAAGAAAGAAAGAAAGAAAGAAAGAAAGAAAGAAAGAAAGAAAGAAAGAAAGAAAAGAAAAATCAACAAACGACATTAATGTGAAATTAAAGAACAGTAAAAGGGCACATTAAGGAAAAAAGGTCGAGCCTGTCTAACACTAACTTTATTGATGTTAAACAGCTCGACACAACATGGTTCAACAATATGTTTTAGAGTGTTAAGGAAATCCTTTTAATGTGGACAAAGGAGTCGTGGCTTCATTGTATTAATCTCACCTGTGAATACATCCTGGAAGCCGCAGGTGGACACCTGTCCACAGGAGGATCTTCTGGTAGCACAGATGGGCTGGCTGCCTCCTCCTCTGTAGCCCACCAGATATTCTCCTGAACCTCCTCCATCTTCGTCTCTGCTCCTCAGCCTCCTCTCCAGCTCCTCCGTCCAGTCGGCTGAGCGACTCAGAAGCCCGGCGAGGCTGCGGGACCGCTGTCTCCTCACCTGGTGACCCTCCACCGTCGTCCTGGGAACATTCACATTCATGGTTTGCTTTACTTTGAAAGTGGGTAAAAAAACCCCTTCCATTTTCCAAAGTACAGTACGCTCTGTGTTTTCTTGCCTTTCAGATGGTCACTTGTTTCCATTTGTGCTTAATGGTTTAAAAATGAAGTTTAAAAGCTCTAAAACCTTCCAGTTAGGTAAACTATCTAAACATTATATACTATATACGTTTGTTGGGGTCAACATTGCTTATTAACACAACTGAAAGAGGGACTGCACAGTATGACCACACAATAAAGCAACTTTTCCAACAACAAAAGCAGCATCATGTTCCTCATGATGGACAGAACATCTCAGGGATACTTTCTGTACGTCTTTGTACGCTGATGTCGATGCTATATGGAAGATATTGTAAACAACTTGTTAGCTCGAAGAAATCTAAAAAGTCCACCGCGTATTAACGTATAAGTATATACATTGCAAAAGATTGTATTTTGGAACACTTAAACTGTCATTGTAAAAATCTACAACTGTATTTGTAATACATTCTTTTATATTCCATAAATATACCTTGGTTGAGGTGAAAGTGTCGACAGTACGTCCAACTCAGAGCCGTTAAGTGGATAATTGTGCTGCTGTTGAATCCTTCCTTGAAATAGTAGTAGTTCAATCATAGCCTAGCAACAGTAACTAGGCAATAACAGTAACTCCCTGAGCAATTTATTAGGAACAGCATACTAAGACTAGGTCGAGCCGTTGTTCTGAAAACAGCCTCAATTCTCAGTATCACGGACTCCACAAGGAAGTTAGAAACATTTCTTTGATATTTTGTGACATGTTGGCAGATTTTGATCACATCATTTATCATCATTTAATTAATCAGCTGCACATTCACGCTGCCAATGTTTGGTTCTACCACATCCTGAAGATGTTCTGCAGGATTGAGATCAGTTAACTGAGGTGGTCACTGAAGTCCAATGAAAATTAACATGTTCATGAAGACTTTTGGTGCGTCATCTTGCTGGAAGTTTCCATTACATGTCAGACGTTTTGGGATTTAAAACCACATCTGAATGGTATAAAAGGGCCCTAAGTGTGCAAATAAAACATCCTCCTCACCGATACACCAGCAACAGGAGCAGGTTGGTTCCACAGATTTATGTTGATGCCAATTTTTGATTCTAGAATCTGCAGCCTCAACAGAAATAGAGATTTATCTGACAAAGCTAAGTTTTCCCATCTTTAACTGTCAGGTTCAGGTGAGCTTGTGCCAACTGCAGCCTCACATTTCTGTTCTCGGCTGACGGGAGTAAAACCCGCAGGTTTTCTGTTGTTATAGCTCATCCGTTGCTGTTTTTCTGGATAAAGTGGTTATTTGAGTTACTGTAGTCTTTCTGTCAGCTCCAACCAGCCTGGCCTTCCTCCTCTGCCCTCTCCCATCAACCAGGCAGCTCTGGATGTATTCTGTGTAACCTCTTTTTGTGTGTTAAAAAAAAATCTCAGATCAGCAGTTAATATTTTAGTTAATAATAATACTCATCCAGCCACAATCTGCTACCAACGATCTTCACTCTGATGTTGGAACATTAGCATGAACATTCACTGAAGCTGCTCACCTGCAGGATATTAGGCATTTCACTGCTGACACCTGATTGCTTCATGAGGTCATTACATGAATAAACAGTTGCACAGGTGTTCCTTGTAAAATGTGCAGTAAGTGTATTTGTCGAGAACAAAGATAATTTGTCTTCATTAATCTTCAGTCACACAGCTGCCAGAGGTTTTGGTCGTTCTGTATCTTCCATCAGTCACACACAAGCCTGAAGTAAACAAACTGACCACTCACATGTCTACACACATACTTCCACACTCTTTTACAACAGCTCTATCAACTTTTGATTGTCAAAGCAATAGTTTCAAGAGTATTTCCCTAAAGTCATAACTTAAAAGCTACTAACACTGTGATATCACTACAACAAAGTCTGAGCAGAAACACAAGCTGTCAGAAAATTAAGTTACAGTTTGGTTGTAGAGAAATGGTTTAGCTGGATTTGATTGGTGATAAATTTAAGTGAGCACACCTAAACTGTTGCATCGTGCAAAACTAAAGTATGGCAAGTGTAGACTGTCACCTTAATTTTCTTTTCCATATGAGTGAAGCTAATCTGGCAATTTGTTTGGAAGTGATCATGTTCTTTGCAACGTCAGATTTCTTTTTAGTGACATTTCTGTGAATCAGAAGTCATCTGGGTAAATACAACATTATCATCAGGAGGAAAGATGCCCAGAACTTTGGAAATTAGACCGAAGTTATAAAATCCTTTGGTGAATAAACTAAATGAATACAGTTCATCTATTTAAAGTGCTGTCAGACACGTCTGACTGTCATGTCGAGGTAAAATGAAAACACATAGTAGTATAAAATATTTTGCATGCAGCTGAGTATCCACAGGTACCTGTGGAGGTGATGGTGGGCTCTACGTGGGGACAGGGGGCTGTGGGAGGGGGACAGGGCTGGGGAGTGTCCGGGGGAGCTGAGCTGTCTGGTGGTGGTCTTGATGTAGGACGGGAAGATCGGAGGGTAGGGTTTCACCACGGGGCTGGAGGAGGTGGAGGAGTGGGTGGACCTGAGGAGCCGTTTGGCCAGAGTGGGGCTCTCCTGGGGGGGCAGCGCAGTGAAGCCGACACTGCTCCTCCTGCACTGCTCGTTTGAGGGGGAGGGGGCGGTGCCGGCGGCGGTGGAGTGGTTGGGTTCGGAGCCGGTGCTCAGGCAGTCCTCCAGGGACTCGGCACTGGTACCCGAGAACAACTGACCCTCACCTTCCTCAAACGTGGCTCCAGAGCTCAGCCTCTCGGTGTGTTCAGGACTTTTGTTGTTGTCGTGTGCAGGTGGAGGAGTGAAGTCAACATCCTTGGGCTCCCTCTCCTCCTCCTCCTCCTCCTCCCGCTGGGTGTCACTTCCTGCTTCCTCCTCTTGCCCTGGGCTTTTCCCACAGCTGTCAAATGTGAGATCAGGGAAGCTGTTACCATTGGTTGTCACGGTGACTGGGCTAACTGCTGCCCCCCCTGTCGTGGCCATAGAGACCTCTGTATGAGGGGGCTGCTGCAGCAAAGCATGCTGGTCTTTTGTGCCTGTGGCAACACAAAGAGAGGCTTCTCTCTCCCTCTGTCCCTTCCCATTTGGCTCAGGATGCTCCACCTCCTCCTTCTCCGCCCTCCTCCCATGCACCTCTGTGTGGGAGGGGAGGTGCAGCACTGAAATTTGGTCCATGTGCTTGACGGAGCCAGACAGAGTTTCTGTCTCTAAGAATGACAGGGCATCAGAGCCCAGCTCCAGCTCCGGGGTCAGGTCCAGCACCTCGGGAGGAGTTGGTTTAACGACCCCGTTACTCTGATTCCTCCTCCCCTCCCCTACTCCCCAGCTCAGATCGTTTGCTCCCCCTCCTTGTGGCTCCACAATTGAGTTACCCCCCCCATGCTGCTGCTGCTGCTGGAGCCTTATAGCCAGCTGGATGTCTGCGAGCAAATCCTCGTGGTCGGCCGCTGAGTGGAAGCTGTAGATGTCTGTGTCCGACCCCGAGCTCCCTCCCTTCTGCCCTCCATCCTCTGTGGGAGAGGTGGCTGCGGTCGAGACTTTCTGCTGAGTCTCCTGCTTCTGCTCTCCTCGTCCTCCTCCTCGTCCTACTCCTCCATCCTTTTTCTCTTGCTCTGGCTTCTTTCTTTTCTCGGGAAGAGCAGCCTCGGTGTCTGACTGTCCCAGCTCGTCTGCAGACAGATCAGGTGTTTTGTTGCTGTGCAGCTCGTCATGTTGAGATGCTAAAACATCCTCCTTTGACCCCGTTACTGATGAGCACGCGTCTCCTTTCCCTTTCAGGTTGCTCTTTCTCTTCCGGATGGAGAAAACAGAAGACTTGGACTCTGATTTGTTTTTCTTTTTGCCTGGTCCTGTGCCATGCACCCCCCCTCCTCCTCCTCCACCGTTGCCTGCTCCTTTGCCTCCATGCTTACCGTGGAGTTTCTTTCCTCCCTTTTTTGTCATGTCCCCTCCTCCCTCTCTCCATCCTTCATCCAATGAAGGGTAGCTTCCATTACCCGATGCTGCTGCAGCTTTCTTTTGCTTTGCCTCCTGGTTGCCCATGTTGACGGAGCGTGAGTGATGCCTGCCTGCCTCTCCTCTCAGGTCATGCCTGGGAGAGCTCCTCTTGATTCGGGGAGCTTTCAGATGCCTGCGCCCGGGGACGATAGAAGCGCCTCGGCCTAATCTGTGGATGCAGGTCTGGTGGAGGAGGAGGAGCTGCTGCTGCTGCTGATGGTGTTTTTTTTTAAGCTCTGTTGTGCGACGATCTTCCTCGTTGTTTTCCAGTGACGAAGGCTGGCGTGGCAGTGATGTTGACGTTTATGCAGGAGAAAAATACAGCTCCCTCTTCCTCCCCCCCGTTCTCTCTCTGTCTTACCCTCCCCCTCCTCATCCTCCTCTCCATCTGCTGAAAGGAGTGACGCAGGCACTGTGTGCTCCGTGGAGCTCTGACAGGAGGGCAGACTGGGATAGATGGAGAGCGACTGGGATGGGGACACAAACCCAGGACCTGAGGGGAATAAAGATGCTGCTGGCGGCTGGGACACGGTGGTGCTGCAGGGAGGTGGGGGTGGAAATGAAGCTGTACAACCTCTTCTTTCTCATATAGTTTGTCACTGCAGCTAATCACAGTCCCTCACTACATTTCCCATGATTCTCACACTCCTGCCTGCCTACATTACCCATAGTGCAAAGTGTGGGCTGCACTATAAAAAGGGGATCTTTCATGCAGCCTTGTTAGTACAGGATGTTTGCTCTTGAGTCCAAATGTCTGGACAAACATAAACAATCATACTTTGTCTTAAAAAGTGAGACATGTTTATACAATGTTCATAAATCTTACCACAAGATCCCCTGAATAACTGTTCGGAAACTTTTGATAACATCACATCATCTCCCTCAGAGGATGAAGTTGTCATTGAAATATAGATGTTTAAATTTCTTTTTTTCTGACCACTTGATGCATGTTTTATTCCTCTATTTATGTGTCTCCATATTAAAAATGCATTATTTGCTGTGGTTCCATCATATCAGTGCAGTACATTTCTCTTTTCTAGTTATTTGATTTGTTTAATAAAACACTGCAGATCCTGTATCCTCTCTATTGCCACCCAGAGTTTATAGAGAGAAAGACACATTTTATTGTTCCCTCAATGTACTAAATCGTGCACACAAATGAATTAAAACGTGTTTATATAACTCCTCTGCGAATCACCACCTTAATGTGGTGGAGGGGTTTGAGTTGCTCAGTGATCCTGGGAGCTATGTTGTCTGGGGCATCAGCCCCTGGTAGGGTCTCCAAAGGCAAACTGCTCTCAGGTGAGAGCCCAGACAAAGAGCGGTTCAAAAAGACCCCCCGATGAACAGCAGCCCCCAGACTGAAGCCACCTCGCCCGGATCAGGGAAACCAGGGCACCCTCCTGGAGCGAGACCCAGGAGGGGAGCTCACCGGCGACCTTCCGGTGGCCGGGCCTTCGCCCACGGAGCCCGGTCGGGCTCAGCTCGTAGAAACAACATGGAGCAGCCACCCTGTGGACCCACCACCCGCAGGGACAAGCATCGGGGTCGGGTGCAATGCAGACTGGGCGGCGGGCCGGGCCGGGCCGGGCCGGGGGCCCGGGCGAGCCAATCGCCGGCGGCATAGACTAGCTCTAGGGACGTGGAACGTCACCTCGCTAACGGGGAAAGAGCCGGAGCTGGTGCAGGAGGTGGAGCAGGAGGTGGAGCGGTACCAGCTAGATATAGTTGGGCTCACCTCCATGCACAGCACTGGCTCTGGAACCAAGCTCCTGGAGAGGGGCTGGACTTGATCCTTTTCTGGAGTTGCCCAAGGTGAGAGGCGCTGGGCGGGTTTGGGGAGACTCACGAGCCCCCGGCTGAGCGCCGATGTGTTGGAGTTCTCCTCGGAGAACGAGAGGGTCGCCTCCATGCGCCTCTGGGTTGCAGGGAGGAAAACTCTGTCTGTTGTTTGTGCTTATGCACCAAACAGCAGTTCGGAGTATCCGGCCTTCTTGGAGATGGTGGGGGGAGTCCTGGAAAGGGCGCCGCCTGCCGACTCCATACTTCTCCTGGGAGACTTCAACACTCATGTGGGCAACGACAGAGAAACCTGGCGGGGGGTGATTGGGAGGAACGACCTGCCCGATCTGAACCCGAGTGGTGTTTTGTTAGTGGACTTCTGTGCTAGTCACGGTTTGGCCATAACAAACACCATGTTCGAGCGTAAGGTGGCTCATAAGTGTACCTGGTACCAGAACAACTTAGGCCGGAGATCAATGATCGACTTTGTAGTTGTTTCATGTGATCTGTGGCCATATGTCAGCAATACTTTTCAAAAATCTGGGAGAGGGGCATGTTTACCACTTTGACGCATCACCTCTATTTTTTCAACACTCGGTAAACGTCTGGGAACTGAAGAGACCAGTTGTTGGAGTTTTGAAAGTCAAATGTTGTCCCATTCTTGCCTGATAAAAGATTTCAGCTGCTCAACCGTACAGGGTCTCCATTGTCATATTTTTTGTTTCATGATGAGCTAAATGTTTTCAAAGGGTGACAGGTCTGGACTGCAGGAGGCCAGTTTATCAGCGGACTCTTCTACTACGGAGTCAGTCAGTCCACCTTAAATGCGATCAGGCTCTAAGACAGCAGCATTTCTGGATCATGTTAATATTTGGTCTCTTCTCTGCATGGTAGAGTTTTAACCTGAATTTGAGGATGCAGCGATGAACTGTGTTCATAGACGATGGTTTTCACAAGTGTTCCTGAGCCCATGCAGTGATTTCCACTCCAGAATAGTGTGTTTTTAATGCAGTGCTGCCTGAGGGCCCGAAGATCACCACCATCCAATATTGGTTTTCGGCCTTGTCCCTTGCATGCAGAGATTTCTCCAGATTCTCTGAAACTTTTAATAATTTTTTGTTCTGTCGATGATGAAATTCCTAAATTCTTTGCAATTTTACGTTTAATTTTTTAATTTTTTTTAAAATTTTTATTGTTGCACTATTTTCCGACACGATCTTTCACAGTGTGAACCTCTCCCAATTTTCACTGATGAGAGACTCTGCCTCTCTAAAATGCTCTTTTTTTTATACCCAATCATGTTACTGACCTGTTGCCAGGTAACCTGAATAGTTGAGTTGTCCGACCGAATGCTTTTTTGGCATTACACAACTTTTGTTGCCCGTCCCAACTATTTTGAAACGTGTTGCTGCCATCAATGTCAAAATGAGCATATATCATTCATGAAACAATAAAATTTCTCAGTTTCAACATTTGTTATGTTGTCTTTTTAATGAAATATGGGTTTACGTGCTTTACAAATCATCACCATGTGTTTTTATGTACATTTTTCACAGCGCCCCAACTTTTTTGGAGATGGGGTTTTATAGCATTTATTGCTTTTTGCCTCTAAAACTAAAAAAGTACAGTGTACAGTAGGTGTACAGTGATTTGTTGGTCAAGTATGAGAGCAAATGCTCGCACAATTGAAAAGTTAATTTTGGAGTTGTTCTGGAATTATGGAGGTACCATATACAGTGGGTACGGAAAGTGTTCAGACCCCTTTAAATTTTTCACTCTTTGTTTCATTGCAGCCATTTGCTAAAATCAAAAAAGTTCATTTTATTTCTCATTAATGTACATTCAGCACCCCATGTTGACAGAAAAAAACAGAAATGTAGAAATTTGTGCAAATTTATGAAAAAAGAAAAACTGAAATATCACTGTCATAAGTATTCAGACCCTTTGCTGTGACACTCATATTTAACTCACATGCTGTCCATTTCTTCTGATCCTCCTTGAGATGGTTCTACTCCTTCATTGGAGTCCAGCTGTGTTTAATTAAACTGATTGGACTTGATTAGGAAAGGCACACACCTGTCTATATAAGACCTTACAGCTCACAGTGCATGTCAGAGCAAATGAGAATCATGAGGTCGAAGGAACTGTCCTAGGAGCTCAGAGACAGAATTGTGGCAAGGCACAGATCTGGCCAAGGTTACAAAATAATTTCTGCAGCACTCAAGGTTCCTAAGAGCGCAGTGGCCTCCATAATCCTTAAATGGAAGAAGTTTGGGACGACCAGAACTCTTCCTAGACCTGGCCGTCCAGCCAAACTGAGCAATCGTGGGAGAAGAGCCTTGGTGAGAGAGGTAAAGAAGAACCCAAAGATCACTGTGGCTGAGCTCCAGAGATGCAGTAGGGAGATGGGAGAAAGTTCCACAAAGTCAACTATCACTGCAGCCCTCCACCAGTCGGGGCTTTATGGCAGAGTGGCCCGACGGAAGCCTCTCCTCAGTGCAAGACATATGAAAGCCCGCATAGAGTTTGCCAAAAAACACATGAAGGACTCCCAGACTATGAGAAATAAGATTCTCTGGTCTGACGAGACCAAGATTGAACTTTTTGGCGTTAATTCTAAGCGGTATGTGTGGAGAAAACCAGGCACTGCTCATCACCTGCCCAATACAATCCCAACAGTGAAACATGGTGGTGGCAGCATCATGCTATGGGGGTGTTTTTCAGCTGCAGGGACAGGACGACTGGTTGCAATTGAAGGAAAGATGAATGCGGCCAAGTACAGAGATATCCTGGAAGAAAACCTCTTCCAGAGTGCTCTGGACCTCAGACTGGGCCGAAGGTTCACCTTCCAACAAGACAATGACCCTAAGCACACAGCTAAAATAACAAAGGAGTGGCTTCGGAACAACTCTGTGACCATTCTTGACTGGCCCAGCCAGAGCCCTGACCTAAACCCAATTGAGCATCTCTGGAGAGACCTGAAAATGGCTGTCCACCAACGTTCACCATCCAACCTGACGGAACTGGAGAGGATCTGCAAGGAAGAATGGCAGAGGATCCCCAAATCCAGGTGTGAAAAGCTTGTTGCATCATTCCCAAGAAGACTCATGGCTGTACTAGCTCAAAAGGGTGCTTCGACTCAATACTGAGCAAAGGGTCTGAATACTTATGACCATGTGATATTTCAGTTTTTCTTTTTTAATAAATTTGCACAAATTTCTACATTTCTGTTTTTTTCTGTCAAGATGGGGTGCTGAGTGTACACTAATGAGAAATAAAATGAACTTTTTTGATTTTAGCAAATGGCTGCAATGAAACAAAGACTGAAAAATTTAAAGGGGTCTGAATACTTTCCGTACCCACTGTAGTATAGTGACTTTCTTTCATAATAGTCATGTGCACAACAGTGTCACTCGAGAAAGGAAATAGAGTCTTTGATAACTGCAACCCCACACTTTTATCTTGAAGCCATGTCAGAATGCTATTGCACTATTTCTAACACATGTCAAAATCGTATTTCAGCAATCATGGTTTATATAAGAAAAGTTATACATGTAATTTTATTGCTGTTTTGCTCATTTATACAAGTGAAACTGGCAGTTTTTTTGGAAACACTTATAAAATACTCAAGTGAAAAGTATTTAAGCTTTGTTTTCAAAACCATATACATATATCACAGCAGTATCCAACAATTAGAAATAGTCTCACATTATTGTCAATGTAAAAATAAGAGTGGTGGATCAAATGGAACATGGTTTCAGTAGTGCTTAATGGCAGACAAGGTGAATGGGCCCAGTTCGTGAAAGAATGGGTAGATGCTGAGGGATTTGATTTAAACATTACTTTAGTCATAAGAACAGGAAACCTGAACAGTATCATGAAAAATGTCTCTGTATAAACCAAATTTAAAAGTGCAGGCATAATGAATATATAAAACATTTATTCATTATATCTGAATATATAAGATAAGTAAAAATATCTAAAATTACACTAACATTCATAGAATTGGTGTTTGGAGTGAGAACTGCTTGTTCTAGCATGGGTCTTTGAAAACAGTGGAAAAGCTGTCAGTCTTAATTATCCAACCAATCACCTTGAATGCAACTCGTCAAGAAATAAATATGGTTTATAATGGCTGTTTAGGTTTAGTCATCGTCAAAATGCATTTATAAAAATGCTATTATGCAGAATTCATCGCCTCATTTCTAACAATACAACTTTTTTTTGTAGTTCTCTTGTTGTTAATGATTCCTTCCGGGAGCATTTTACCTTCTATTTCTGAAATTTAACAATCCTCAAATGCTGTTTCAAAAGTCTGACTGCCATGCATTTGTAAATGCTTTCTTTATTTCCTGTAATCAATCCAGAACAAGGCACATCCAATATGAACTGTATTCACCAGGCTGACATATGGTGCTGTCTCATTAATGTGTCAAGAGCATGCGTCTTCACATTAATATGCTACTCGATGGTATTTTCACCGATATACATCCAATAAGGCTCACACAGTCCATAATACTGAGAGCTGCTTCATACAAACACTAAATTGAATAACATGCAACCGATAGTGATCGCCTGACTCAACACACTCGAGGTCATTTTAAACTAAATCATTGTGGAAAATTGAACAGTAGTGCATTTAGAGTATTTTTATGCTATATGCTCAGCTGTAAGTTTATTTGGTAACACCAGCTAAAACTAATGCAGTTTAAAAAAAATGCATCCCATTTATATCATGATGGATGATAGGATAAATATCACAAACACCTTTCTGAATAAGACAATTAAATTTTATAGATGCACACTGAACGAACACCTCTCTGAAACTATTTCAATTCATTTATGTATATGCTCTCATCAAATGGTGAAATGTAAAACTCTTACCCTTAAAATCCTTAAAAACAAAAAGACATAATGAAAACCAAAACTGGTAAATGTATTTAGAGCTCTAAACCGTTCTAAAACCACCAAATTAAAAGCTGAATAAATATATAAAATTTGCTTTTATTTTGATAAATAATTCTTAAATCATTTCATAAACCACGCAAAATTTTCCTTCTAGAAGAGAGGAACAGACACATAATTAAATATAGTGTGTCTCTGCATACATTTTTATCTAAACAGCACTCGTTTAACACCTTACTGGAACAAATAAATGAAAGTTTAGCATTTTGTTAGGCATCAGGTTTGGGAAATACAAGTCCGTCCTGAGGGAGGACCAAAATCGAAGGCCACAGATTTCAAACATTAGCATCAAGAGGTTTTGATTCCGTAGAGTAGATGTTCCCACATTTTTCAGACCATGCACCACTATGTACTTCACCAGATTTCCAAAGTACCATTTCCCATCGCAGGTACAGCTCTTTTCATGAATTTTTTTTTTTATTTTTTTATTTTTTTTATTTTTTACTGATTTAACCGTGCAACAATAATCTAACTGCAGCTCATAAACTATGAATGTTTGACAGCTCGCGTGTTTGAAGTGAAGACAATTAGGCTACATATCGTCATCTACCGTTAGAATAGAGACGCTCACCTGGTTCCTGCTGCTAAATGAAGCTGAAGGTAATAACGTTAGAGTAAAGACTCCAACAAACAGCTCCAAACAACAAACACAACTTCAGCTCCTGTTATTTTTTTGGCAAAAGCTGGATTACATCCTTTAATGATAAGTGTCATGAATAAAATGTGCTACAGACTTGGTCTTCACCGCAGCAACTGTTTTTCTTTCCATAAAAGGGTTCCTTCTGGGCTTCCTCTTTCCGGTGTAAGATTAGCAACAGGAGTTTCCCACAAAATGCGTGAATGTTGGCATCTGAAAACCACTCTGTTCGCCATATTGAATATTGGACTATCACGCAGGCTGTGCCACACAAAGCTCTTGCAGACCACCAGATGGACCCTCGCACCACAGTTTTGGAATCAATGCCTGAGAGTGTTTGTATTGGTCGAGATTGTACGATATTCCATCTTCATTTTTGGCCTGAGGGTGGCTTTAAACTCATGAGGATGTGATAGTTTGTCCTCTGAGATGACGAATATGCCCAGAAAATTTCAAGTAAATATATCCATAAATTGTGGGCACATTTTGAATTTTGCATAATGTAACTGTTAGCCTGAAGGTGATGCTCAAGCAAACGTCAGGGGGCCACCAAAAGCACTAACTGTGAGGACCTTTAAAATTCACAAAGTGAAAAACCAGTGATTCATTTTTGAGATAAGAAATATTTTGTAATCAGTTTGTGAGCTCACTCAAGGGACACTAAGCTTGTGTTCAGACTGTCAGCCAAAATCCAAATTCTGTCCAGGTTGTACCCAGATTTATTTTTGAAAGACTGAACAGCAAAAAACCCACCTGAAATGGTATTTATGCAATCCAGATCCAAACCACGTTTGAAATGTGATTCCAATCAGATTCCTACAGATGTGTCTGAGTGGACGATCTGCTGGGGCAGATCGGATTTCTTGCAACACTCGCAACGCGACACGGTGACGACGTCATTTTCAGAGAGACCGAGTGAACAGAATCTATGCTACCGCTAGCAGAGCGCTATCAGAAAATGTATGACGATAACAACACTCCACGGACAGAAGCTCAAATAAACTGTCTGCTGACACCTCCATCACCAGCGTAGCTGCACGCACGACGTTGTCACAGCAACACAGGCAGATAGGTCGATGATGTCTGGATCTGTCTGGACACATTAAATCCAATATATTCACTTGCAAATAATAGTGCGGACAGTCTGCCCTAAAGACCTGATTTGAGAAAAGAAATCGGATTTTCCTGCAGTCTGAACATAAAATTTAAAATAATTACAAATTATTTCCAGGGGACCGTGTACTGTATATCCATTACAAATTTTGTCAGCAGCTGTCCATACAATATCTTTGACAAACAGGCATCGGGCCTCTCGCTAGCTCAGTCAAACCAGGTGCCAGCCAACAATGACGTCACCCATTGGTTTGTGAATGGCTTGGATTTTGGCCGCCGACATCTTGCTAGCTCAGAGCGTTTTAAAGCTGGTAGTGACCATATTTGGATGAGCTGGGGGAGGAGCCAGCGATGGATCTGATTGGAAACCTGACGATACTACGTCCCGCCCACCGATAACTGTAACCTGACTGCACCACAGGCCTGTCAATCAAGCAGACACGCCCCCAAAAACAGGTCTTCTTGAATCTTCTTTTCTAATGAATGAGGGATTATTTTCAGATGGACCTCCAGAAAACTAATAAGAAGGAGTGACTTTAGCTAACAACACCGAGATAACTGATGGACACATTTTATTCACTTTGGATTTGATGAGAGAAGTTGAATGGGAGTCTATGGAGCCGGAGGCTTTTTGAAGCCGACCTCTAGTGGCACTCGCTGGTATTGCAGCTTAATGCACTTCTGCTTCAGCTTCATTTTTCAGAGCTGGAAACCTTTATAAACAGCCTGTGGGTCAAGCACAGGTTATTTATTTTTTTGTTATTTTTTTTTTGCGGGGGGGGGATTCAGTTCAGTATCTTTTCCATGAAAGATAAGTTTTAAGTTTTATGTGATGCATTCCAAATCTAAATATGGATCAGAGATGCAACTTTAAAATAGATCCATCTAATAATTGGCACTGAGCGCTCTACATAGGCTCTTTCTTCCGAAATGCACCAGGCTGCCTCTGATTAAAATTAGGCTTGTTCTTATTTTGGTTCCACTGGCACATTAAAATATCCCTGAAAGTCGTCCGGAAGGTTTTGTTACACAGGGCATAGCACATGGGGTTGATTGTGCTGTTAACATAACACAACCAGTAGCCCAGAGCCCAGAGAGTTTCAGGGATACAGTCCTGACAGAACGCATTGACCAGCACCATGATATTGTACGGAAGCCATGTTGTAATGAAGGCGAACAGGATGGCGCTGAGTGTCCGAGCAGCTTTCTTGTCATTCGCCTTTTTTTCATTCGCCTTTTTTTCATTCTTGCGCTTGCTGATCTCATTCTTGGCCTTAGAGGCAAAGCGTTTGGCCATCGCCGCATCTTTCATGGTGATGTTTGCAGGTGACTGGTCAGAGTTTGATTCCAGACTTTTGTTGGGTGATGATGGCTGTTGTTCCTTGTTTTTCTTCACCTTCCGAGATTTCTTTCCATCTAGATAAAAAGGTAGATTATTATTAACAAATATTATGTACTACAGAATTATTTATTTTGTGAAAACCACAAAGACCAGTGAATAGGATGGTGTCTAACCTGCCGGGGGCTTCGATGGGTCTGCACCATCAGCTTCGGAACCTGATTGGTCCCCAGAAGTACAAACTTCATTATTGTTCAAGCTGTCGCAGCTGCTCTGCTCTGCCTCACCCACTGTAGTTGCTGTGGTGTTGAAGGACCTTTTGGATGCATGGAGCAGAGGAGATGAAAAATGAAAGCAGAAGGCGCTGCACCTCCCTTTGCATCCCGTTCCTGCTGGCACGCTGGCATTCTCCTCGTTGTTCTTGTCTGAAGATGGTTGATTTAACTCACAGCTGCTGCAGCTTTGGGAGCTCATCTGGCGAAGCATGGCTGACGAGTCCTTCTGGCTGTTAGTCGCACCTTCTCCGCTAGCTTTTCCGCTGCCACTCCCTTTATTCTGAGCCTGACTTTGCTTGTTTCCTGCCCCAGATCCCTTAAGACCTTGTATCTCTTTAGCTCGCTTCTCTGTCTCCTGAAACATCTTCCAAAACAGGAATGCCATAATAGTTACTGGCAAGTAGAAGGCAGCAATAGCAGTGCAGAATGTGATGATGGGCTCAGACAAGAACTGGATGTAGCACTCATTTGGTTGGACGGTCCGTTCACCCACAATGTACTGCCAGAACAGTATGGCTGGGGCCCACAAAATGAAAGAGATGGACCAGGCTAATCCGATCATGGTCATGGCCCGCTTGGTTGTACGTTTGGCCCGGTAGGTCAAAGGTCGCGTTACAGAGAAATACCTGAGGAGACACCGAAAATAAGTAGGCAACTGTACACATAGAGAGCAACTGTATCAGTGTGTTTATTCTTATTAACCTCATTGTCTTTCTTCATAGCTTTATAAAAGATATAAATATTTATTGATATAAATATTTCTTGTTTCCCATTGGAATTGACATGATACTACCCTCACAGAAAAAAAACATGAATTTCACATGGAAAAACTTGTGTCGTCACATGTTACCACATGACCTGTGATTGTGCACGTGAGACATGCCCACAGGAAATGTGGTTTTGGAACATTTCCATGGTGTCACCTGTGAGGCCCATGTAGATTCCCATGTGAAAATGTTTTCACATATTTTCCCCATGTTATAAGTTGTCTCGTGTTCCACGTGGAAAATATGGGAGACTTGTGTTTTTTCTGTAAGGGTGACCAACATTTACTTGTACTTATTTTGTTATTACTTTTTAATCATCACATACTATTACTGTTTACTAACAATAGATGAAGGTAGCTTTGAGAAAACTTTATTTCCAAAAAATGAAAGAAAGAAAATAGCAGAAATGATGTTCTGCTACCTGTCAAAGCTGATGACGAGCAGGTTCATGACTGAGGCATTACTGGCCACATAGTCTATTGCAAGCCACAAGTCACAAACCACTGGTCCGAGGGCCCACTGGTCCATGATGATGTAGGTGGTATACAGGTTCATTGACAGCGTGCCAATGGTCAGGTCAGCAAATGCCAGGCTCAGCAGGTAGTAGTTGTTCACTGTCTTCAGCGCCTTATTTATCTTAAATGACACCAACACCAGGATGTTGCCAACAACGGTCATGAGAGAAAGTGATCCAGTGAGGAAGACTATAATGATGACCTAAAGATGAAGAGTAGTTAAGAGACAGAGCCAAAGATGGTAGTTAAGTGCATTTCAATGCTTTAGATTTTGCTATACCTCATAATCACAAAATATAGTTGATAAAAGCAAAACTGTGTTTCTATAAACTGAAAAAAAAATCTATTGGGCAGCAAATGGAAGCAGATCAAAACGGGTTTCAAGTTGATATCAGGAAGTAGTTACACTTAAAATATCAATATGACAATATGGCCCTCTCACATGACATATGCTGTCGAGATGAATGGATCTTTGAACACTCATAACATGTAAATGAAGTTCAGCCAGATGAAGAGAACTGTGAACCTTTTGTTTCCATATGTGGTATAAAAAAAGTGGTGTAGCGCTGTTCTGGTGGCCTCTGGCAGCACTACATCAATGATTGAGAGATTGTCTAAAGTATCACTGCCTGAAATTATCTGGATGACTCGATGCCAAAAGGAAAAACCAGGAAAAATATGGAAAACTACTTTAATTCTCAAGTAGTTCCAAATGTAGTGCTGTTAATTTCACAAGGTTCTATTCCAGGTTGTCTTCTATTTAGCATTATATAGATAATACAAAGTTATACAGTAATTCCTGCCACTTACAGTGAAATACACATTCTTATAAATGTGATATTGTCTTACATATCATAGACCCATGTTATAATCTGGCTGTTGCAAATATACAGTTAAATATTGATAATATTTATGTTTTTCTATTTGAAACTAGAATGGATAAAAATTGATGGATGGAAGACTAAAATGTAATCAGACTCATGGAAGCACTTCAATAACTTCAGATCAATTCATTAATTAATTCAGACGGGTCTCATAATTTTCAGAAAATGCAAAGTTTGTCTTGGACCACAAACTATAAGCAACTGGTTCAAATGAGCCGTAAGTTTCCATGAGCTTTGGAGCAGCTATGTGAAGAGGGGAGCTGATTGTTTGTCTGGTGGTTAATATTTATTGCTACTGAAGCCAAGGAATTTATACAGCGAGGCCCTGATGTGATGCGAACAAAGTTAAGAGTAGAATTGTTGTCACAACTGTTACCTGCCAGACAGTATGTCCTCCTAACGGGTCAAACTCTTCTGCAGGCACCATTAATGTCCTGTTAACTGATGAATCAGTCAAGTTTCCTCCCTGCCTTGAGAATTGACTGACATTATACTGCTTCCACCCACTGTCCGATAACAGGGCCAGCTCCTGGTAAGAGCCACCTGGAGATGAGAGGACTATCAATAAAAATGGAAAATGTATTGTTGCTTCCCTACACATATTTATTTAGATTAGATTTCGTTTGAATACTTTTACAAAGATCGTTCAACCGTGCATACAACTACACAAAGTCTGGATTACTGCTGTAGGTGTCAGACTTGGCTATAATGGTGGTATCTGACTGGCCTCTCTTACCAGGGGAGTTGTTGGTAAGGATGTGGATGGGATCAGAGCTGGAAGTCAGGTTCATGATGACCAATGGACATCTGGAAAAAAAACCAGAAGAAAGTAATTTTGAAAGGCAAAATGACGGATTAAGGTATTCAGCTTCATGGTTGACATTTTACAAAAGAAATACATGAAGTTACTCATGTTTCAATCAGTTAAGAAAGTAGTTATGGAGTGAGCACATGTACACGGAGTACACCCAGACCATCACAGGGCCAACACAGAAAGACAGACGCTCATTCTTACTCACATTCACACCTGCTGCCAATTTAGAATCACCAATTAACCAAACACACATGTCTTTGGACTGCAGGAGGAAGAAAACCAGCATCGTCCCGATTCAATTTAATTCCATTCGGTTATATTTGTATCGTGCTGAATCACAACTTAAGTCATCTAAAAGCAATTAAAATAGTAAGGATGTGACCGTACAACATTATAGAGAGAAAACCAATAATTAAACAATTAAAGGAGAACGTAGTGAGAAAAGAACGGCATAGCTGGGCAACAAAAAAAATAAAAACTGGGCAAGGGGGGGCCGGTAACCGCAGATCAGAAACATGAAGCTCCGCAGCCTGAAATACCTGCAGAAAGGTTCAGGAAGAGAGAGAACAGAGAGGATGAAAGCCAAACAACAAGAGAGGGAAGACACAAAGTTAATGGCATGTAATAGTGGCATATTAATGTATGGAGACTGAAAGACGGATTCGAGAGGTGCTCAGTGCGTCTTAGGAGGTCGCCCAGGACCCTACACCAAGAGGAGCATAACTGAGGATCGTACAGGGTCCCCTGAGCCAGCACTAACTATAGCCATGATCAAAAAGGAACATTTTAAACCTAATCCTAAAAGTAGAGAGGGTGGCTG
This sequence comes from Embiotoca jacksoni, assembly GCF_022577435.1. Taxonomy (NCBI): domain Eukaryota; kingdom Metazoa; phylum Chordata; class Actinopteri; family Embiotocidae; genus Embiotoca; species Embiotoca jacksoni. The sequence continues at coordinate 770,449 of NW_027185393.1, read as the reverse complement.
CCTACTGAACCCAAACTGGGAGCTGCTTCCACAAGAGAAGGGCCTGTAAACTAAAGGTTCTGTCTCCTACTCTACTTTTGGAAACTCTAGGAATCACTAAACTCTAAGAGTGAAGCATCCTATTGGGATAACAGGGTACTGTGAGATCTCTAAGGTATGATGACGCTAGGTCATTAATGGCTTTCAATCTAAGAACAAAGATTTAAAATTCTATTCTCGCTATCAAGGTAGGAATATGATGTGTTTTGCTAAATTCCATCAGTGGTCCTGCTGCAGAATTTTTGTTTTCCTGGAGGCCGTTTTAGAGAGTTAGTGGGACATTTTGATAAATATGAATTACAATAGTCCAGTCTAAGGGTACAAAAAACACATTGAGTAGCATTTAAGCATCCTAAAGCAGGGATGTCCCTCATTTAGACAATACTGCCTATCTAAAAAAAGGCATTTCTGCAGACATGCTTCATGTGTGGGCTAAAGGACATATCCAGTTTTGTCCAGGCCTTTGTGTCTTTAAAATAGGCTTGAAGTTTTGCTAATTAATTTGTTTCACCTTTCTTCATGGATAACCATAACTGGTGTCATCTGCATAGCAATGGAGATTTATGCAGAGTTTTGTCATAACATTGCCTCAGGGAGGTAGGAGTAACATGGAAAGTATTGGACCTAGTACAGAACCCTGTGGAACTTCACAACTAACTTTTGTGTGAACAAATTGGAATCTATCTTATAAATATGATTCAAACTAGCCTAGTGTGGTTCCTTTAATCCCAAAGACATGTTTCAATCTCTGTAATAAAATGTTGTGAGAAATGCAGCATTATGATCTGGCAGAACAAGTACTGAGACGAGTCCATTGTCAGAGACTATGAGAATTAGAAGATCATAGATAACTATTCCACCAGTGCTGTTTCTGTACTGTGATGCACTCTCAGTCCTGACTGAAAAGCTGAAATACCTGGTCCAAAAGTGGGCATTTAAGTAGAGATTTAACAACAGCAGCCTCCAAAGCCTGTGGTACATGGGCCGTTATTAAAGCTAAAATGATCATATCTAATATGGGGGTATTATTAAGGAAAACATCCTTGACATGTTGATTGTTTGGATGAAGTAATTGTTAAATTTAGCTTAGATTACACTTCTATTTTAATGATGTTTATCAGGTCGTTACCACCGAGAACTGAGGTAATACAAGTCTCAACAGAGCTATGATGGTCAACCTGGCTGCAGTGCTTGAAGAAATCTGAGGCTGTTCTTGTTTTCCCCTTTTAATGATGAATGGTATGTGGCTCTGGCATCAAGGAGGTTAGGGTTATCTTTCCAGGCTCAGTATAATTCTTCTACCTGAGTGATGCCATTTCTGTACAACTGTAAAATGTAAATATACACAGAATCATGTAAACCCATATTTATTTGAAAGAGAAAATGTTGGCAGAAACATATCTCAAAAAAGTTGAGGCGTGGAACAAAAGACAACAACTGAAAATTGTGTAACGGTAAAAGAAACACCTGGTGAAATATCTCACAACAGGTCAGTAACATGATTGGGTATAAAAAGTAGGGGTTGGTCGATTTTCGTTATGACCGATTATCAGAGCTGCTATTGAGCATTTTAACAATTATCATATTGGTAATTGTTTTTTTATTCAATTGCCGTTAAAATAAATTAATGTAAAAATGCGCTGCTTTGGCTGTGATGCAGCCGTGTTTCTCAGTCTGCAGTTACTACTCTGTGGTGTTGGGCAACGTCCCAACCAGCTTCAACTGATTGGTTACACTCCAGAGTAAAGTCCTATCAACGCTGAAGGCTTCTCTACCACAGACCAGCTCAGAGAAGACCTCAGCAGTTAAAAGCACCACAATCATGTCATATTTAGTTGCTCTTGAGAGTTTGACGAAACATGCTGTGGTTGAAAAAAGTTGTTCTCACACTGTAGCAACCATACGTTGTAGTGCTGCTGGAGTGAAATGGAACGACGCCACTTTTTTTCTCCAAGTGAGGAAATAATATTTTTACAGTTTCCTTAATGCAAACTTCGAATCGTAAAATACATCACGACATCACCGTCTGCCCCCTCGGGCATTCAGTTTGGAAAATAAATGCATTTCCTCTCGTTACAGACACGGTATGTGAAATAGTTACACAATAAATATGAGAATTAATGCTATAATGACTAAAACACAGCAGGCTGTATTAACTTTGCCTGTAGGCTGCAGAAAGTAGGAAAAGACAACAATAACCACACAACAGGAAAAAAAAGGCAGTTTAACAACATTTACCCACAATAGAAGCACAAAAATCAAGGAAACATGACCAAATCAGGAAGTAAGTTAAAATGGGCTGACAAAACGCTCAGTGTCTGACACGCCCGTATCCATATCCATATCCCGGTGGGATATGAAGCCGTGCAGGGGATGAAACAAAATCGAGGCGCATACGCGACGTGACAGACCCGTCTTCAGTGGAAGATGCAGGTAAAGCATACGTCCTGCAAGAGAGCCACGAAAGACAAATGGAATGGTCAAATTGTTCATAATTACATTTAAGATGTGTTAATTGATTCACAACATTAACTTGAAGCCTCCTTATGATCAGCTGCCATCTGTGCCATCAAAGTTATTACAAATGAGACACTTCCTGTATTATTTCAAATTAAAAGCCCCCGAACATTTCAATAGAAAGCCGGTATTTCTTCAATACACTTTTCTGATGAACATTTGCAGGGATGTTTTGTGACTAAAATCAGACCATCATACTTTGGATGAATTATCCAGAAAAACTGGGAAAATAGCAGGATTCTTTTGTTGATTTTGTGAAATAAAGCAAGAGAAATATACATTCTTGACTATCCAACGTAGGAACAGTGGTTACACCTTAGAAACAAGCCATCTGCAACCCTTTCGGGGCGCTCATGCACGTGCCTGTGCTCATGCATGTGCACACATTCACACACAAGTATCTAAACAAATAGAACTACACCCCTGGTAGCATCTAATTATATGAGGTCTCTCATCATGTATGACAGGTTAATGTCACGCACGTTTAGTGCAGAAAATAGAAGAATCACAAAACTATGTAAGACCGCGGACAGAACCCATCTGCATTGTTGCCTCTTGTTGGGGCTGAAGCCCCCCCAATAAATATAAAGATTACAGAACAACCTTTATATTTTACCTGCCACAGAAAAACACATTTTAGAACCATGTATCAAACATCCTGGGGGTGCTTCAATAAAAGATGTCTTTGTTTTCACAATAAATACCCCAAACTGCAATATACCTTCATTATAAGATTACCTAGTATTGGGATTTATGTATTTAAAGGGTTTTGAATTAAGGTTTGTGCTTGGGCTTGTTATGCACAATTTGGACACAAATAAACATTTCTACTGCTATATTTAGTGGTCCCAGACAATAGTTATCAGTCTCCTTGATTACCAATAATCGGGTATAAGCCCTGAAAAAACCTTATCGGCCGACCCGTAATAAAGAGAGCATCAGAGAGGCAGCATCTCTCAGCAGGGAAGATGGGAAGGGGGGTTCACCACTGTGAAAAACCACATGAGCAAATGGTGCAACAATTACAAATAGTGTTCCTTTTAAAATGTTAAATTACAAGGAATTTGGGGATTTTATCGCCTACATAAATTCATTAAAAGATTCAAAGAATCTGGAGAAATCTGTGTATGCAGGCGAAAAGATTAAAAAAACAAAAAACAATATTGAATGCCTGTGATCTTCAGGCCCTCAGGCAGCTCTGCATTAAAAACATACAGGAATCTGTATTGGAAATCACTGCTGGGGCTCAGGAACACTTCCGGAAACCATCGTCTGTGAATACAGTTTGTCGCTGCATCCACAAATGCAAGTTCAAACTCTACCTTTCAAACAAGAAACCAGATATAAACCTGATCCAGAAACACCACCGCCATCTTTGGGCCCAAGCTCATTTAAGATAGAAATTATTTTTGGAAATCATGGATGCTGCATCCTCCAGGCTAAAGAGGAGGGCGACCACCCAGCATGTTATCAGCGCACAGTTCAAAATACAGAATCTATGATGGTACAGGGATGCATTAGTGCACATGGCATGAGTAGTTTGCACATCTGGGAAGGGACCATTAATCCTGAATGATATATACAGGTTTTGGAGCAACATATGTTGCAGCTCTGACAACGTCATTTTCAGGGAAGCCTTTCTCATTTCAGCAAAACAATGCCAAACCACATTCTGCACGTATTACAACAGCATGGTTCTGTCGTAGAAAAGCCCCAGTGGTAAACTGGCCTCCTGTAGTCCAGACCTGTCAATCATGAAAACATTTCGTGCTTCATCGAACAAAAACTACGATAGAGGAGACCCCGAACTGAAATCCTATATCAGGCAAGAATGGGACAACATTTCACTTTGAAAACTCCAGTAAGTGGTATCCTCAGTTGTAAACATGCCCCTGTCCCAACTTTTTTGAGATGTGTTGCTGGCATCATATTAAAAATAAGCACGTTTTTCATAAAACAGTAAGAAATATTCTATAGTCTATCAGACCAATGTTGTTGTTGCCTCCAGCTGACACCGATTGTTTTCATTTGTTCTGTTTTCTGTTCAGTCACTAATAATAACAGTCTTTTCCTTCATGTAATGGTTTTCTGCATGATCAAGTTCAGATAGATCCGCATTGATTTAAAACATTACCATTTATGATTTAGTTTAAAGTATTGAAGCACCGCTGCTTTAAAATGGAACCCAGTTCAGGGTCATGTTCTTGTTCTCTTTTATGATGAAAATCGCCCAAAAATGCCTAACTTTCTTTCTTTCAAAATATACCTTTGATTCCAGGCCATCATGTACATGGATTATTTCATAACAAAGAGAGCACTGGAGATAGAAAAGTTATATTGTCAGCTTTCATCGCAATGCTGATCCTGGCATAGATTAGCATAGCCTGTAAAGAATAGATGACATTACTAATACAGGCTGTACTAATTAAAGCCAAAACCATCATATCTTCATCCATCATATCTCAGAAAATGTCTTCATGTGGTGCCTTTAGGAGCACGACATTTTGATAGGTTTGAGGCTTTAAAGGGATACATTTCAACATCAATCAATAAAACATACTTTAAAGAACAGAATAAAAGAAAATATGCATTTAACAAAATAAATCAAAATCCACAATACTCCCAAAATGCAAAAATGATACTTCTAAAATGTTCATGTAATATCAAAGACAGTGTCTTTGATTTGTGATTGTACTTAATTGGCCAACCAAAGTCATTGCATTAATTTCTTTATATGGTAAAGAAAAGGGATAGTTATATGAAGTATGCGTTTTAGAATCAGTCTTCTTACAAGTTTGCTTTGAGTATCCGACACAAATCCCAAACAGATTCTCACTCCTTGTTTTTTTCAGGAATACATAGACATTGTGTCTCTTGATAGTTTTCTTCAGTCACAGATGGTATGTAGGTAGATTTACTACAAGTGTGAGCTGTGTTAAAATTCTACGAATGATCTGCCAAATCCAGTCAGTGTTTTCTGTTAAAAAACAAATATAACCGTAAAATGTAGTCTGTCTCCATGTCTAATACAAAAAAAAACGGAGAAACCTCTAATTTGGAACTTCAAAAACACTTTCTTTGGATGTATATATTTGACAGAATTTCATTTTTTGTAATTTAAGGGAACCTAAAGGGATATTAAAAAAAAATCAGGAGTTTAAGAGGTAAAGAATTGTGTATTTTCCCAATGAGTTCCTTTCAGCTTAAGACCCTGACCGTCTGTGCTTGTATATATATGGTCATGAGTGCCCCTGACATGCATATTAAATTATAGAAATCAAGAAAGCAAAAGCCAAATTGCAAGTTACTGTAAATTGAATTGAACTTACCAGTCGACTCTGATTCCCAGTATCCACTGTGATATCCTGTTGGGAAGCTCAGCTCTGTGCTGTAGCTCCGACTGCTCGGCTGGTATGTGACTGGAACCCTCAAGCTCCACCTTTGACAAAAGCTTTCCTTCTGTCTTCTGTGTAACTGCTCACAACTGGGCTGTTACAAGGCAGAGGTGGTTCTCAGATGCTTTATGAGAAGGGCCAAAGACGACAAAACACGAGAATCTGGAAGCACGTCTGAGAACATGGAATGAGTCGACAAATTAATAAATACATGAATTGAAATGATTTGACAATACTGAATGAAGGTTACTATGGAAAAACATATTTAAAAGAAGGCCAATCCTAGTTTGTGTAAAGGATATCTAAGACCCACTTCCTGTCATGTAGCGGAGCTCAAATCTATGAAATCACATTGAAAATTACATAGTTTTACCTTTGTGGAAACTTTTATGTAATGTTTGCAACTGTGCAGAAACTAACAAATTACTTGCAAACAAAACTCTTGGGCCATAAAGCAAAAAAAAAAGTCCCAGGGGAACAAAATAATATTGACAATATGATCTTTTTTTTTTTTTTTTTAAATGGGTGATAGTAACACACTCCAACTTCTTCACAACTGTATGACTATATGTACAAGTCACTGCACAGGTATGAGAGAGTCCTGGTTAAGGTTCCTGCCACTGATTCAGCCCTTGAGCCAATCCATCCCTAGATCATCATCATGAATCTCATCCTAATCATCATTATTCCCTTTCGCAGCATCTTATTTCTTACTCCTCTATTATTGCCATAAATTAATAAACACAGAATAATGTCAAAAGTATTTTTTAAATATTTGTATACACAAGAATGCAATCCAAAAGTGAAAATGATCAGACGTGTGAATGTGTACGTATAATATTAATATTTCTTCAGGTTGTGATTTTGTGGATTTTGAACCATGGACCAGTGCAGAAGATCTATTAATGCTCCAGGAGATGAGTGAGGGAGAGTTGGAAGGAAGAAATCAGTGACCCCTCATTTTCACCGGGCGAGGAATCGTCATCTGAGGACGAGGAGCCGACCTGAAAAAGGACCAAACTTCTGCTGACAGGAGAGGGACCACCCCACCTTGTCCACATCACAGCAGCCCTCGGACAACTTAGGAGTCCATAAACCTACAATCTAGTGGGAGGCATTATTAGTTACATATATTTAGCAGTGCCATCTCAAAAGTTCTACAAATTGTTACCATATCAAACCTATTGCTTTATATAATATAGCGTATAAGCCTACAGGATAATATAGTAGGCTGTATTGCGTATATATATTTATAAATGAAGTGGCGACATTTCACCGTGATAGTACCTTATATTACCATATAAATGATATTAATTTATTCTTATGTGGCGGCTCAACCAGATCAGTGCGAACTACATAAGTTTGGCAAGGATGGGATAGTCTGGAGACCGATACAGCCGGGACTGGACTGTGGGTACACCAGTGTGGAGCGGAGGTCTAGGAGTTGAACTTAACTGAGCTAAAAGCATTAATTGCACTCCTCTTAGCCAGTAGAGTACATAATGGGAGAAACACGGACATGAAGGATGTCAAAAGAATGGGGCCTTCCTGTCTTCAGCACCACCCTGAGAAGGAACCGGTACAGATAATGTACTACCTACGGTTTGACTGGAAAGACACAAGCGCATGCAACTGTCGACATGTTTTCCCTGATCGGTAAAGCATTAGACAGGCTGATCGAAAACAGCATCGCCTGCTATGAACCAGGTACAAACATTACCATCTATGAACAGCTGTTCCCCACACAGTCGCGCTGCCCCTTTACCCAATACATGCCCAATAAATCAGACAAATTTGTCATAAAGTTCTGGCTCACTGCTGGTTTGCTGAATGGAGATGCAGATCTAGGAAAAGACCGGAGTCAGCCTGCAACACAGAGCATCAGGGAAAGTGTGGTCCTGAAACTGATGAAGCCTTTAATACGGAAGGGGAGAAATGTGACCACCAACAACTTCTTTACAACACTCCCCCTTGCACACAAACTCCAGCCTGGTGGGTACCATGAACAAATGTAAGCGCTCAATGCCTCCCCCTTGTGCAACAGAAAGCAAGAATTAACGAGTCTAAAATGATGCAAAGCTACAGGGCCACACATACCATCTACCAGGGAAAAGCAGAACATGTCGATACTAAGCACCATGAACAAAGCGGTGGAGATAAGTGATGATGCAAAGAGGGAACCAAAGACAGGGCACTCTCACAATGGGAGGAAGGTAGTAGATGTCCTACCCTGCCTGAGCTGCTACCAGATGGTCAGTCACGGTCTTTTATAATATACTGAACTTGGCCACACTGAACGCATGGGTATTTGACTACATCAGAAGCAGGTGTATGGAAAATCAGTGAGAACCAGTTCTCAATTGATGAAATGATGGTTCCTTACAAAGTCCGCAGCAGTATCTACCAAGCACACTCAGGAAAACGTGATTTAAGATCTTTACGAGCTGGTGTGCCTGGCGTTGAGTATGGCATCATGGTTTACACAGGGAAGTCTACATTTGATGGTGCTACTGAAACTCCAGACAAAGAGTTTGGGTCAGGTGGAAATGTTCTGGAGCTGTGATGACCATCAGAATTGGCAATGTCTACTTTTACAATTCATGTCATTCAGTTTGATTAATCATTTAAAAGAGTTTATGGGCCTCCGAAGTTTGGGTCCCATTCAAAAGAATGTCTTGATGGTTTGCAGATTGGAAGATCAACTTAGAGGAAGAAGCAGCATAAGTATCTGGAAATACTACCCATGTGTTATGTTAATTGAAAGCCCATGGTCATGTGAGGCCAACAACCAAGAGTGTTAACTCAGCAAAACATTTGCCCTTGTGGGATCAATAATGTCTGTCTGTCTGTCTGTCTGTCTGTCTGTCTGTCTGTCTGTCTGTCAGTCATCCAATGAAGATGGCAACATCTATTTGTGAGCCATATTGATGAAGATTAATGCTCTGACACTGATGACAAAACAGTTGGTTTCCCAAGACCCTTGACAGGGAGCGAGACAGCTCAGACTAATGCTGTCTGAGATGATCCACCTAAGATGATGACTATGAGAAAGACAGATAAAGCAACAAGACACAGCCTTGACTGGCCTCAGCTATGCAGCTTTTTCATGCTTGCACAAATATCTTGTTTAGTTCATAAAGCCAAAGAAGATGTTAAAGTTAAAACCAACTTTTCCTCAATACTGAAACCACTAGAATCCATCCATGGCCCTCCTGTGCCAAGTTCTGGGCTTGGGACTTTCTACTGTTCAAGATATATTCACTAGGTGGCTAAACATGTCGAGATTACATCCTTCATCCACTGTACCGCCAGAGATGAAAGTAAAATGTATTTGATCAGTCATTGACTGCTTTAAGATTCAGATTGAACACTCAGGGCACTGTAAGGTCAGTACAAAGCAAAATAGAAGTGTCAAATGTGCATGTTTATGATTAATATTTCTAATCTAAAAAGTTACACATACTTAAATGAATTTATTAAATTCATGGTATTAAATTCATACTTATTAAAGCTTTGGGCCCTGTTTTCGTATTTGCCACTTCGTACAGCACAACGGCAGGTTGCTTTTTTTTCAGTGCAACAAGTAAAGAAACGCCTGTGGTATCAAATTTTGAAATTTGCATTTCTGCCAGCTCAAACCAGGTCTAAGTTAAGCGCAGCTGACCGAAGACTGTGTTCATGGCTTTAGTGGGCAAGAGCACATGGTTCTCCTACATATTTCATCCCATTCACATAAATAATGAAAACAATATTTTTTGAAAGTAACCTTCTTGTTCAGTTATCATATGAAAAATGATGGCTGTGCAAGGCCACAGACACTTTATCATTAATGCAAAAAGTAGGGCTGCAGTAGTATACTATTAGCTTATTACTGGTATTGAATGATGTTGCAATGAACGGAGATGTTTGCCTGCGCAACTCGCCAAACACATGCAGTGTAGAAAACAAAACTGATCATACAACTCTCTCCACCACGAAAAAGTAATCAAAATCAAGGTGGTATAACTTTGGAGATCTTAAAAATGACCGTAAAAAAGGGCCAAGATTACAAAAAATGAAAAGTTAAACCATGCATATGCATTTTTAGTCGGCCAAACACTTGCTCACATTGTGGGCTGGCAGAGCATTAAAACAAAAGATTCTCAAACCAGATAATTGTCCTGACTGTACCACCACCCTGGTGCTGACCAGATAAGGCAGACTTATTATTGATCTAGATCTTGGACAAAGAAAAAGAGGCAAAGCAGACGCACCCTGGTGACTCTTTCAAGATCTAAAAAAATAATTTGGATGATTTGTTATTCATGTGCTCCAGATCTTGGTCAGTCGTGGGTTTACCCCTCAGGAGGTCTTCGCTCCCTTAAGTGTCAGTTTAATTACCTTTTCACCAAAGGGAGGAAGGAACTGTTGTGGAGAGAGGTTGAAGAATTAACAACATAATTTCACTTACATTAAAACAAATAATTCTGGTTCTACAAAGTGGATATGTGATTCCTTGTACAACGTATGCTGAGCATGTGTAGGTCCTCCTTCTTCTCCAGTGAAACGCTCTTGAAATCATTCTATCATTGAGTATCAATGAGTGTTAATATATTTTTCTACTACAGTATAAATGTTTTAAACAGCCTGAGTTGCAACATTTGTGAAATCAAGTGGATGATTTGATTTACGTGTGTTTTCTCAGCGTGTGGTCGGCACCTTGAAGAACAGGTTTTACGTCCTTGTACATCCTGAACAGTTTGTGACGTTTCTGCGGGATGAAATCAAATTTCAGACTAAGAGGCGGCAATATTCAAAGAAAAAGTGTACATGCTACTTTACCTGTTCAACTGCTCCACGTCTGATCTCAGGAGCAAACGGCCCAAACACTGACACACACAGACTCAACAATGGTTACGACCTCTGAAACACTTCAACAAAATCTGTTTTTAAGTGATGTGTTTCGTTCTTGAGATAAATTGTAATATTTAATACTTTCAGTGAAAGTCTAATTATTTTCAAAGCCTTTATTTACAAACAGCAGTTAATAACTGTGAAAGCAGTCTGTTGTGCGGTCTTCAGAGTGTTTATTTAAAACAGTAATACTTTCTACAGAAATAACAAATAACAAATTATTTTGCACAAAATGATGTCAGCACTCAAATGTGCAAAGGTCTTGAGTGCATACATTGTGATCTTACCGAAGAACAGATAACAAAACAGTGATGAATGTCAGAATCATCGTGAGTTTTAAGAACAAATTTCTTCTTGGTTGGTGAATGAGACCCATTCAGCGCTAATTGCCTAAACTGTGGCACGATGACACTCGGGTTCTTTGACATGACAACGCGCAAATGTGCAAGTTTTTCGCTTGCAACAACACAATCGTTGCTCCCCATCACCTCTACTCCCTGTAACTTCTCTCTTTCCCTCATAAATTTAACACAATCCTTGATGTGCGCTATCTGCTCAAAGACTGCATATAAAAGGAAGTAGCTTCCGGATCTAAAAAATGAGGCCGATGAGGAAGTGCCAAGTGCCACTAGAGGTCGGCTCCAAAAAGCCTCCGGCTCCATAGACTCCCATTCAACTTCTCTCATCAAATCCAAAGTGAATAAAATGTGTCCATCAGTTATCTCGGTGTTGTTAGCTAAAGTCACTCCTTCTTATTAGTTTTCTGGAGGTCCATCTGAAAATAATTAGAAAATAAACTCCTGCTTCAAACCGCTCCGAACTAGCAAGATGGTGATGGACAGAATCTGAATTGGAGGCTTCATAATTTACTTTCACAAACCACCAGGTGATGGCACTGTTGCTTCCACTTGTCTCTGCTCAAGTTTCAGGTGCATGAAGAGATCACAGGTGCGCTGGACTAGTGGTCACAGAAGCACATGTAACTCAGGTGCTTATGTTCAAGCCACGACACCAGGAATATTTACTCACAAAGGTTACAGCTTCCACTTGCTCCGTGCTGGTCATGGTGCCGCACAACAGGAGCAGTTCTGAAACTTTTTGATCCACCGTCGTATGACTGTTCAGAAATTATCATCTGGCAGGACGGTGTTGGCGGAGATGGATACTTGGAGGACTTCATTGTGGAGATGCAGTGCAGCTGTTGATGTTCTGCTCCGGCTCCTGAACACAGACTCACAGAGAGAGGGAGCTGCTGGGGAAATGGGTTACGGATGTTCAGGGAGAGTAATGGAAGAGATCTCTGGTCATTACAGATATTCATTTATTTTGGTTTTCAGATACATCATCTCTGAATTATGCGTTTCATAATTTTTGCTGTTTCATTACTTTTGGTAGATGGTAAACATATTATTTGTATATTCTGTGAACAGTTAAACATTCCACTACTTACTTTTACGCACTCACTTGGAATTAGATTTGATTTTGATTTTTTTATTTTATACACTTTATTAATCCCCGAGGGGAAATGTCTTCACTACAGCAGGGGGTCTCTCAGGGGGGAGCTGCTGCAGCAGGCTGCCACTAGCGCGGCGCCAGGTAACCTGACCTGAGGTGCATGTTTTTGGATGATGGGAGGAAGCCGGAGAACCCGGAGAGAACCCACGCAAGCACAGGGAGAACATGCAAACTCCGCACAGAAAGGCCCAGGACCGGATTCGAACCCGGAACCTTTTTGCTGTGAGGTGACAGTGCTAACCACTGCACCACCGTGCCGCCCAATTAAGACTGAATGACTAGATTTTGGTTGCCAAAGGTCACTGTAACGTCAACAAAAGTGTTTGTGAAAAAAATTTCACACGTTTAATATGATATGATATGTGCAATATGATAACTTAATAATAATTAGGTGAAGGTTAAAGATGAATTTCATCACGACATCAATATGTTCTGCAAAAATACTTTTCTGGTCATTATTTAAAGCCATAAAGTCAGGAACAGAAACAGAGATTATGACCTTATTTCAGGTTTGGTTGGATGCTGAACAGGTGACACTAATCTTGAATGTCTGTTAAAGCTGTTAGTATTTTATCGATGTCATCGGGTTGACGATGTGTGTGAAGCATCCACGTTTTAGAATTTGGAGTTTATTTGCAGCTACAAGGATTTTCTACTGTCAACCAGCTTTATTGGTCAAGAAAGTGAATGCATATACGGATGCCTTCAGAGTATTCGCTACGTGTGAGTCTGGAAAGATATGGATGAAAACTTGAACTTGACTGGTTAGCAGAGGCAGAGGGGGGGGCAGTAATATTTGTTATCATATAAGTGGATTAATCTTGAAGGTGTACGTAGACTTCTGTCCACAGGCAGTATATTATATCCAAAGTATCAACAGAACACACAAAAAAAACGTTAAAAAAAACAAAAACCCAGTTGAATTAAGAATATTCTACATTTCACAATTTAGTAAAATTTTATTTTCAAAATCATGCAAATCCATTCATTACTCATAGGCTCTGTCCTTATTTACACATTTCTGTCTTCGGTTCTACATGATGCACTACTGTGGCAAACTCACCACGCCCCTTTCATGGTAGTTATGGAAAATAGGTATTTCTTTTTACATGAGCAAAATACCACTTTATTAAGTCAGAGGTGGTATTGCAATATCTTAAAAATGAGGCATGGTATAATGAGAACAGAGCAATATTCATCACACTCACGTATCGGTGTCAGCTGTAAGATTCCCCACGTTATCATAGTCATCAGTGTTAAATTGTAATTGCACATGCACCATCACTCACATACATGTGCAATAAGTCAAAATGGCTTTTTAGCAGCCTCTAGTGGCAGCTTGAACACAACAGCAAAAAGAAAAAAATAGAAATCATCAATACCCCTCAACTCGTTTTAAGCAACTTGTGGATTGTATCTTACGGAGCTCCAGGTGATCATTTTTCTGAGGACTGCTTTTGCATTCCCTCACAATACTTTGGCATTCACTCACATTTGAATCTTCTGTTTTTCTTTGATAGTTTGTTACAAAATTAAAAACAAATTTGTCCCTGCTGTGATTGTAATAACTAAATGTATGAAGTTAGCTTCCGATTCGACACAAGGGGAAAGTTGAGGGAAACGAATTGGAGCTGTGAGTCAGGTTTAGCTTAACTTTCCTGAACGTGTCAAATTGGAAGCTAACTTCAGTGTAATGCGTTGAATACTGTTGGAGATTGGCCTTTTAAAATGACTGAGTACTGTAGGCATCATAAAGTGTCACATCATCTCTCCTTCCAGTAGTTTCCTCTAACTGGAAGCGTATTATATCCGAATTCAACCAACACATTACTGTGCATGTGGCCCAGGGCAGCTGAGTACCAACAGACGAGGAGCCAGCGGTGGATCTGACCGATCTGATTGGAAACCTGACGATACTACGTCCCGCCCACCGATAGCTGCAACTTGACTGCACCACAAGCCTGTCAATCAAACAGACACGCCCCCCAAAACAGGTATTTTTTAGGCTTATTTTCTAATTAATAATGAGATTGTTTTCAGATGGACCTCCAGAAAACTAATAATAAGGAGTGACTTTAGCAAGCAGTTGAATGGGAGTCTATGGAGCCGGAGTTTTTTTGGAGCCAAATTTGGTGATTCTGCAGCTTAAGGCACTTCCGCATCTGCCTCATTTTTCAGACCCAGAAGCTCCGTCCACTTTTATATACAGTCTGTGGAGGGAACATAAAAATGTATTGCGACACAGTGCAAAAATAGTCCTCAAAAAAATTCTCACATGACCCTTCGGAGGCTCAGTAGAATTAGATTTACAGGCCTCTAGACAGTTCACACAAAAAAATAGTTTGCTATTGTCTGTGGCTAACAGCATTATAATCTTAGTTTCCATATTTACTTTAATAATAAACACTTACAGTCTTCAAACAGCAGCTTACTGTTGTAAGAATTTTGATGCTAATTTATAACTGCTAAATTTCATTTACGCTTTCACATGTTCCCCCGCTGATCACTTCGGTTTTAGGGGAAGGGTGTAATGTGTTTCCTGGGTCTCGGAAAGTTATTCATTTTCCGGCAACTTGCAAAACAGAACCCCCTTTACATCCTTATTGCCTTTACCTGTTCATAAAGTACAAAGGTGATTGCTGATATAGAAGACTGACTGGCAATGTTCACCAACACCTGCATGTCAGATCCAATGAAATAATACTTATATGTATTTCACCTTTAAGATCAAGTGAGATGAATTTAACAGAACCTCAGTTTTATGTCCTTACCATTACTGAAGTCAATAAAATAAATGAATACATAATAAATGAATAAGTACATAATTTTATTGAACTCTGAGACAAAGTTAAGCAAGCTTTTATTTGTTCTGCCTTTGTTTGCAATTTATAATGTTCAGTCATCTCCCATACACTCCCTGAAGGGCTATGGCTTGAGCTTATGACCAAATAATACTTAAACAAACCTTTTACTCATAGTATATTGAAACAGATGGTTAAGTGAGAAAAAAGCAGGAGCCACATTTTTTTTTTCAAAGGGATGCAGTTGTGGCAAAATTACTTGAAGAATAACAATGAAACCCACAACACTTAAATACAATATTACAGAAACCTTAATTCATCTTAAATAATCCTATTAAACAATTTATGGGTGGCATAGATTTAGTGTCTTTGCTATATTTCATGCAATGGCATTTTTTCTAATAGTTTTTTTTTTTTTTTGGAGAATCTCTATACAAAAAGAGTAACTCTGTTTGCTGTATTGCATAAGATCATCACAAAAAAAGACCTCGGACAAACAATCCCTATTTTAAAAAGGATTCTTGGACATGCTTGTTGAATATTTGCCAGCTCTGAGCAATCATTCAATCAACACATTATTTCTGTCAATTAGGGGAAAAAAAGCAAAATATTTGAACAATACTGCAGTAATAACTACGTATTCTTTAAAAAGATTATTTTGTTTCTAACATTATCATTTGTTTTGCCTTGTTTTTGCATTCTGACCAAAATACCTACAAGGTCCAAACTTTAAAGGTCATGAAATGTGTTCTATGGAATGTTAATTGCTGCCCTGCTTTGCAGTGGGCGGGTAGGACAATCACAATACTGAAAGAAATGTGCATATAATTCAACACATTGTACAGCATGATTGCTTTCTGCCTCTGGATGTTGACTTTTATATTGCAGGAGACAGAATGAATACAATATGTGTCTCTGCAGCAGAGTGCCTACCAAA
The DNA here is from genome assembly GCF_022577435.1 of Embiotoca jacksoni. Classification (NCBI taxonomy): domain Eukaryota; kingdom Metazoa; phylum Chordata; class Actinopteri; family Embiotocidae; genus Embiotoca; species Embiotoca jacksoni. The sequence continues at coordinate 754,352 of NW_027185393.1, read as the reverse complement.
CCCAAGCTAAGCCAATCAGGGAACCCATCAGCAATCAGTCTGACGATAAGTTGGCTCTGGGAACGATGGACAACATTTCAGGTGTTCCAGAGTAGCCTGAGGATATCTGGGCAAAAACTCATTTGTCCGTTTTCGGTTGTTGTTTACAGTCAGATTAGACATCTCTAGTCAGACTGTTTCACAAGTAGCCAGTTTACTCTCAGTTAATATTTTAAAACTAACACAACAAGGCTAACAAAGAGCTAAATCATTGTCAGACGATAGCCAATGGTTTGTTTGATTTCATCTCAGTCACTTCATTCCGCATCTTTTGGTCTCCATCCAAACTGTGTACCTGCATGCAACAAAAACCTGCTCAAACATGATTGGTCGACACTTCTCAGACTACAAAAGGAGACCAGAACTCTTCCAGTAGCAAAATATTGTCCTGGTAAATACTTCATATGCAGATATCTGTGTGCAGAGAGTAAAGCTAAGCTAACACGAGTCCATCTTCAAGGTTGGTGGTCATGCAGCATCAGAAATGATGAGAACTAATACTTGTTAAGAAAACTATTTATACTGCATCACACACGGCTAATGATGAATTTCAACATACCATCAGCTGCCAGGTTAGTAGGTCCACCTCGCTAAAACTAATGCAGTCCAATGGGACAAGCCTGCTGTGAATCCTACCACAGGCTACTGTTTGTCTGTATATACTAAGAGCGGTTTCTTATAATTTCTCCACCCTGTTTATATCAATGTGGGTAGATTAAATATTAGAAATCCAGCGGCTGAATGTAAACTAAGAACATTTACTCAAGTACTGCACTTAAGAAGAAATATGAGGTACTTGAGTATTTTGATTTCTTTATACTTCGAGTCCACTACATCCCAGAAGCAAATACTGTATTTTTTTTACCCCTCTACATTTGTCTTTGTAGTTACTTATAAGATTGTAATTTTTCATCCCCTTCCTGTCCAATGAAAACTAAGTCTTTCCAAATTTGTTGTATTAGAATTAGAAAAGTTTTTTTAATAAACTGGAAGAGTAAATTTTCCTTTATGGGTTGAGAAATTTCTCTTACTTCTTAGGCTTATTTAATAACCCCCTCAAATTTGCAGGAAATTGCAGTCACAAAATTGAATTTTTTTTTTTTTTTTTTTTTTTTAAGCTTGTTGATTTTTGGATTAAGGAGAGCAACAGTACAAACAGACGGTCTTATAGAATATGTGCATCACTGGAGGTTAAAATGACCATATTTAAAGTGATTAATATTAGCACAACCTTAAATAACTACAGCAGTAAAATGCACATTGATGCAGCAATATTAAATATCCCAAATAGTTAATATCATGAAGTAAAACAATGACAGGGATAATTTTATGCTCCGCTTTTCAGGGAGTCAATTTTACTTCAATAATGTGTTGAATGTATACTTGTAGTGGACTATTTTCACAGTATGGTATTAATACTTTTACTTGAGTAAAGATTCTGATAATAATAATTCTTCCACCACTGGAAACAACCTCAGTTATAAGACAACACAATTCAACAGCAGCACAAACTGCAACCGCCAAAATGATCAAAAAGATGAATCAGCACTCCTGTAAAACACAAAAGCCGATCCTCAATAAGAAAGGATTTACTTCAAGGCATTAAAATTATGTTTCTCTGAAGATGCAAGTGTTTCTATTAACCTTGTTGGACCAGCGGTGCAACATGTCCACTACAACAGAAGTTACCATGTTACAGGAACAGTGTTTCTCAAAATGGGGTCCCCGTACTCCTGGGGGGTTTGTTGCAAATTATAAAATTGTGCTGTATTTTTAAAAAGTGCTTATCTTCAGATGGGGACCATTCACACCAATAAAACAAGCGTATTCTGTCTTACTCCTATCCATGTTAGCTTTGGACCAATAGAAACTCTGATATGATTGTGACACCACGACAATCTATCCTCAACACAACTTCCTGTTGCTGCTTATTTTGTCTTAATTGCCAGCTGGCTAGCTAGCATGGAGAAGTATTTGAGTCAGACCCCATCATCAAGTGACACTACGCAAAAAGTATGACCATAGTTATATTGGTTTCATTAAGAACAGTGTCGGGAGATCAAAATGCATCACATGTCTTCAGGTGCTACCCATCGAAGCCATAAAGCTAACCTGGAATATAAGAACAAAAGTAAAGATTTTGACTGTGGAATGATTGAGGAATACACCTGCAAGAAAACATGGATGGTGAACCTGACCACAACTTCAGAGAAAGCTCACAAAGCTAATTATTCAGTGGCTCAACCAAATGTTTAAAGTTAGAGACCACACAGAATTGCACAAAAACTTCTACTTGGAGCGGTGGATGAAACGTGTAAAGCTAACACTTGGGACGGAGGCAGCTAATAAACTGAAAGCTGCACCTTTCTCAGACGACTCCACTTTAAGGACTAAGGACTAAGGATAGAGTTTGCCCGTCATCATCACTCCAAGAATGGACAGACTGTAGTGAGAGACGAGCTTCACCCATTTCATTCAATTAGCTGAGCTCATCAAGTGAGCTATTAAAAATAAGAATGTGATGTCGTCTGATGCAAGTATTCCAATATTAAAAGGCTTAGTTATTTTAAGCACATGCACATCGAGCATCTTTTACTGGAATGAAGTGGACGCCATCATTGAACACTGGATATAGTGTTTTGCGTCATGCAAACAAGCTGTTCCTCTTAAGTCTTGAATATTCCTTCCTGTTTCAAACACGCCTACCGTCCTGACGGGAAGCTCGATTAACCAATCAGCTTGCTTGATGTGCAGGTTTGTACAATCACTTGTTGTGAGTTGTGCATGTGGGCTCCTCTGCTACCTCCAGTTAACCCTCTAGAGCTGTGTAAAACCTTTTATGTGCATCTTTGGAGAAAAATAATTTCAGCTTTAGATTAGCTGAGCATGAACACCTAACAGACTGGCAACTGCGTGTGTAAAGAGCCTCCCTAAACAATTGGACAATTTTGGCAAAAAGGAAGAAGCCATCTGCAATTAAGAAGTACAATGTTCTACTAAAGTGCATCTCTTATTACAATGCTACTGTGATGCACTCCGTTAAGGTCAACTGTGATCTCACGTAAAGTTTTAAAAATTGTAACACCCCTATTGGCACTGCATAAAGCTATAAAGCAAACACAACTGAAATTTGAAGTCACTAAAAATGTGGATATATCTGCTCTGGTCAAACTGCCAGTTGGGTTGGATCTCCAATAACAAAATCTTCTATCTCTTTTCTACTTAACCAACAATCTCACACATGCATAGCATATTTCTGTCTTTCATAACCCGCCGTCTGCCTGCTTCAGATGTTCTCCTCGGTCTTCATGCTGTATTTCTGTGACACTTTCCTCCCTGGCATAGTAAGGCACTGTATCCTCCCGTCTCCCCTCCCTCTGATACCCTTTGCTGTGCATTGCCATTGCAGGAAACATATCTGTTTGCTCCGGTCTGGCTCATTATTTCTCTGAAGCTAAGAAGCACACGCTAACTTTGTCCGCAGCTGTTACGTTTGAAAATAAACAAATCACTTTTTTTTGCTGCTTTGGTATTGCTTTTCAGAAATCTACATAATTTAACGAACAAATGTTAACAAGCTCGAAGCTGTAATTAAGTGATATCAAGTAAAAAAAAAAAAAAAAAAGGTAGTCTAAAGCCCTACCAGTGGCACATAGAGACGGTGATGTTTCTCAGACAGCACAATGCAGAAGAGCTGGATCGAGCAAACAGGCTGACTTTGAGCTGTTCTTAAAGTCTTGACCGTAGTGGTGGAGATCATGGAAGGTTTGTCCGGACGGTGGGATTAGAGGTCTTCTGGCCAGAGAGGTTAAAAAGGAAGGTGAATGTGCTCAGGACAATCTGACCAGTAGCTGTTCACATATGTCAATCTGAACCAGAGAGCTGGGCAGACACCTCTGGGGCCATGCTGCTTCTGGGGCAAAAGATCAAATAAAAAAAAATAAAAAATCACTTCCCAAAGACGTCAATAATGTATTCAACCATTCTGCAAGCACAGTTTTGGAGACATATTTATTTCTGTAGATTTGAAGCTGATGGAGGGTCATGACTTGTCCATGCTTTGGTTGAGTGTCAAGGTCACTCAGCTCATCTGTAACAGAATGGACTTGATAATCATGTTGCTAGCGGATGTGAACATTTAGTTAAGGAGCCCTTCACACACAGTGTTGGCTTGTACAGGGTGTAGACACAACGTTAACATTTGTAGACTGTACTTTATTTCAATCCAGTACAATGGCTCTGAATGTTCCATCTTTGTTGACGCTGTCAAGAGGTGCTGACTCAGCGCTGCAGTAGCGGCACCCCCATCTTGCCATTTCTTAAATTTATCACCTCTTTGCCAGTGTTAACAAAAGCTGAGCATGTCAGCCTCTCGAAGGTCAGACGTGCAGAGCTGTTGTGCTGGATCAGTTGTCGAGGTGTTAATGTTTTGTTTCTAACCCCTGTACCTACATGCAGCGAGCACTGAACACATGAAAAGTCGTAAACATCATTATACTAATGGCTGCACTTCGTTTAACCATCATTTTCCTAAAAAGCTTTCAGGAAGACTTTGCTCAGTCTTCCCTGTTTGGGTCCTTCCTTTTCCCTTTGCTCCATTATTCATTTTTATTTTTTGCTTGTTACTGTGAACGTAGAGTAAGATGAAGCAAAGTACTCATCAACTGAGCCAAAGACCTTGACGTGCCGCCAGTCACATATTGTACAGCATATAATCTGATAATTTTATATGTACAAAGTCTTAGAAGCATTCCAAAAAAAGTGTGCTGGAGGTCGGGGTGGAGCTGGTGAGCTGACCCTCTGGATCAGGACAGCTAAGGGTGGGCGGGGCCTGTGGAGGAGGCTGGACATGTGGGTTCCTCCTAGACTGGGGAGCTGGAGCTGAGAGTAGTCGTTCGGTAGAGTAAGGGCTCCTCATAGAGCAGTAAGAAAAGGTTTAGGGACAAGCAGAGGGCAGATGGCTGCAAAGGGCCTTGAAGAGGTTACAGTGTGAAAGGGAAGAAGAGTCTGTTGCTTCGAGAATCGGTCAGTTGAGCTGATCCTCGTACTGTTTCCGGAAACAGTCCCCAGCAGGGAAAAACTCCCAGCAACGCTCCTGGTACATCTTCCATACATAAGACTCCTTAAAGACAGACAGGTGGGGGAGATAGGGAGGGTTTCATTTACATGCGTCAAGTTCAGAGTCTAGTAATCTTCTGTGTTGTCTGCAACTGAGGTTAGTAACAGCAATGTCAGCTTCAAAGACTGGACCACCAAAGGCCTCAGTATGCTTCAGATAAACTGTTTTAGGACCACTTGTGAAGACAAATGTCTTTCTACCTGTTCCAACAGCCCAACTCAGAGGCAGGGCGAAGAGACTGCAGCATCGTGATGTGCACAGAGCAGGCAGAAGCTATAACCTTCATGAGGAAATATTCCAAGTTTCATCACTTGATCAATATCAGTCCCAGAGTTACACGTGGTTTTGTGACCACTGGTCCAGGCGGACCTAGAATTTAAGACATATGCAACTACGATTGAATTGACTGTACATTAAAAAAATATTTAAGACTTCATGAGCAAATCAACCAAGAAGAAGGGATGTGAGTTTGGACACACAGTGTCTGTTGGGCTCTAAGGGTTAAAGCAGGCGTCGTGAAAGTATCGGAAAGGCAGTGAAACTTAACTCATTTAGAAGACTTTCCCCTAATTGAAAAAATTAACGTCTAAAAAAAGCCCTATCAATGCCAGAAATGTGCATAATTCACCACTAATAAGGAAAAACACTGCAGAGAGAAGGATAGAGTCTGTTGAGCCATGTATGAATCACATTCTTCCTGCTCTCTCCTCTTAGTGAGAGTGAGTGTCTGTGTGTCTCGCTCTAAACGAGGGTAAACAAAAATCACGCGCCTGCTTTTGTAAGCAACTCGTCACTTGCCGGTCCACAAACATTTGATTACCAACGGCCGTTATTAAAGGGGAACTCAATGATTCAAAGCTGGGACTGGCAGTACACACAGTGTCCCAGACATTATATGGTTGCTGTAATTAAACCTCGACCTAGAAAGCCTACTCTTGATCGAGGTGTTTAAGCAAACTATCGACCTTGACATACAGCTCCGTGCAGCAGTGCGCAAACATGCACAAGATTGAAAAATAGAAAGATTACACAGGGAAATATAAAACAAATTTGAAATTCAATATCTTAAAAAACAATCGAAGTATCAACATCCAAAAATGTTTTTCTTAAAAAATGTTGGTGGATACTCCACCATGGTGGACGTCTATGGTCCAAAAGGAGTATAATGAATTGTTAAATTAGGTGCCACCATCAGGCTGATTGTAATCAGGCTCTGTTGAGCCCTCTATTCCTTCAGCTCTCAGCAGTAATGACTTCATCAACTTCTTTACTAATAAAATTCTTACTATTAGGGAGAGAATCGGGCCGACCCTTCCCGCCACCATCACTGATGTGATGTTAAGCACAGCAGCCCTGGAAGTAACTGTAGGACCAGATGTAAACTTGGAACATTTCTCTCCTGTTGAGCTCTCTGAGTTAACTAGAATTATTTCTTCATCTGGATCCTCTAGCTGTCTGTTAGATCTCATCCCAACTAAACTTTTTAATGAAGTCTTCCCTTTAATTAATACTTCCATATTAGATCAGACCAACCTATCTATTGTAACCGGCTATGTACCGCAGGCTTTTAAAGTGGCTGTAATTAAACCTTTACTTAAAAAGCCGACTCTTGATCAGCTGTTTTAGGAAACTACAGACCAATTTACAACCTGACGTTTATTTCTAAAATCCTTGAAAAAGTTGTTGCAAATCAACTTTGTGATCATCTACAGAGGAATGATCTGTTTGAAGATTTTCAGTCTTCAGAGTTCATCATAGCACAGAAACAGCTCTGGTGAAAGTTACTAACGACCTTTTATTAGCCTCAGATAATGGACTCGTCTCTCCACTTGTTCTTCTGGACCTCAGTGCTGCTTTTGATACGATTGATCATACGATCTTATTACAGAGATTAGAAGACGTTACGAGGATTAAAGGAACTGCATTAGACTGGTTCAAATCCTACTTATCAGATAGATTCCAGTTTGTCCATGTCAACAATGAATCTTCCAGACAAACAAGAGCTAGTTATGGAGTTCCACAAGGCTCAGTGTTAGGCCCAATACTTTTTGCTTTGTACATGCTTCCATTAGGAGATGTCATCAGGAAGCACTGCATCAACTTCCATTGTTATGCAGATGACACTCAGCTATATCTTTCTATAAAACCAGATATAAACTAATCAATTCGTAAAACTTGAAGCCTGTCTAAAAGACATAAAGGCCTGGATGACCAAAAACGTCCTGCTTCTAAATTCAGACAAAACAGAAGTTCTTGTACTTGGTCCTAAACACCTCAGAAACTCTTTCTGTAATCACTTAGTTACTCTAGATGACGTTGTCTTGGCCTCCAGCAAAACTGTGAGGAACCTTGGAGTCATCTTTGATGAGGATTTGTCCTTTAGACACCATATAAAGCAAATCTCCAGAACTGCCTTCTTTCATCTACGTAATATTAATCAAATCAGGAAAATCCTTCCTCAGCGTGACGCAGAAAAACTCATTCATGTGTTTGTTACTTCTAGACTAGATTATTGTAATTCCTTGTTGTTAGGATGTCCAAATTACTCATTAAAAACCTGCAGCTGATCCAAAATGCTGCAGCAAGAGTACTGACGGGATTTAGCAAGAGAGATCATATTTCTCCAGTTTTAGCTTCTCTTCACTGGCTTCCTGTGAAATCAAGAATATAATTTAAAATTCTCGATGACTTACAAAGCTCTACATGACCAGGTCCCATCATATCTTAGAGATCTTGTAGAACCATATAATCCCAGCAGAGCACTTCTCTCTCAGTACGCTGGTCTACTTGTGGTTCCCAGAGTTTCCAGAAGTAGAATGGGAGGCGGAGCTTCAGTTTTCAGGCTCCTCCCCTGTGGAACCAGCTTCCAGTTTGTGTTGGAGGGGCAGAAACCCTCTCTAGCGGATTAGACTCAAAAGGTTCCTTTTTAATGTGTTAAGTGCCATGAAATAACCTGTGTTGTGATTTGGCGCTATATAAATACAATTGAATTGAATTGAATTGAATATTTCATGGAAAGCATTAGCACATTATTTCCTGTTATCGTACGAAGTTTCCTGTCGATCAGACTTATCGTTTGAGGCGCATGGCCTTTTTTTTGGAAAGTCTGATGTTTCTTTAATGTTTAAAAGACATAAAATATCTGAAACATAACAATTGTGGTACTTAGTGGGCGATCGTGTGTAATATACTTTGTATGACAAGACTCCTATATATCATTCATCCTTTGCTGACAGTACAAATATTTATGCTGTGGGTTTCTTGTGGTCAGCCATGTTGTTTGTCTACATTTGGTGTTGGGGGCAATGGGACATTTCAAACTTGGATTTTAAAATGTTTCCCTAATGTCGTAAATGTCCAATATCTGAGCAGGAATCCAATGCAGAACACAAAAACCACCTTCTTGATTCAAATATTAAATTAAGATTTTAAATTCTCTTAGAGGATCTGTCGAAACCCTTGAAGCATACTGAGGCTTTAACAATGGCAGCAGAAAAAAACAAGGATAAGAAAGCATTGGGGAGTTTGAAGCTGAGCTGTTCTAACCACAGTAACACAGCCACATATAAACGGTATACTGAGAGTGAAGGGAGAGGAGCAGGTTTACCTGGCCTGTGTGCTCTGTTTCATCTTTGTTGATGAGATACATCACAAAGAATCTGAAACACACACATATATTTATTAGAGAAACATATTAACTGACAGTATTATCACACATACACCCCACATGCACAGTCACACACCAATCTGAATCTGTCACTTGATATTGGTTTTGTTGGGTGCAAAAATCTGGAGAGAAAAATGCCTCAATTTTAGGAAATTGAAGACTCCACGTCCCACTTATAAGATACTGTTTGTCTCCATGTTAGAGGTACAAGAACACACACACACACACACACACACACACACACACACACACACACACACACACACACACACACACACACACACACACACACACACACACACTCAGTCCAGATGTACTCACAGGTAGTTGGCTAAGTTGTGCTCCTGTAGCGTGTGCGTTTCAAAGCCATGTGGCACTGTGTCAAAGTAGTCGTTACCTATTCCACAAATAAAACATTTGGTCTGCAAGAGAAACACAAGAGAGTTAAGTGACGGTGATGACACACAAGTTTTACCTGCCAGTCTTCATCTGCGACCCCTGTTGGGTGTTGGATCGCTGCTTTCATCTGGATATCATGAAAATTGGGTAAATTTGCAGAGATTTGAGGGGCCTACAGTATTTGCTGCAGTGGATTTCCGTACATGTTTACATGATACCTGTCACTCGTGTCGTATAATACTGCATTGTTTGAATTGGTGTGTGTGCGTCTTTTCACCTCCATGTCTTCTTTCACTTGTTCCTGCTGGTCCCTCAGCTCTCCAAACGCATCAATGATCAATCCTAGAATATCAGAGCACAGAGGGTGTGGAGGTTAAACTGACCAGCCTGCAGTGTGTGTGTGTGTGTGTGTGTGTGTGTGTTTGTGTGTGTGTGTGTGTGTGTGTGTGTGTGTGTGTTGGATCCCTCACCCTGGATGATGGCCAGGAGAATTACAATGACAAAGAAGAAGAAGGTGATGTCAAAGATGATTCGATAGATCTCGTACTCGTCTCCTGCCGGATCCTCGATCTGGTCACCAATCCCTCCACCTGCTCGCACGCCGACATACATGTGGAACATGTAGCACTGACACACACACACACACACACACAGACACAGACACACACACGAAGACGGGGAGAAAGACAGAGAGAAAATCGAACGTGCTGGACTTGAAATGGAAATTGTCATGACTACAGATGACAGCAACTAAATTTACTGCAGCATCTCAGAAATATTAAAAATTACTTTTACAAACTGTCTTTTTGCCATAAATGACAGTAATATTTAAAAATCAGGGATAAACAAAATGGGACTATTGTAGCGAGCCAATGATGATAATATATTTAGAACGACGGGTCTAATATATAGAGAGGTATGCTCTACAGGTTGCGAAGCTTCTTAAAGCTAATTTGGGATTTTGGACTGTATAATTACAATTTAATGACTTTTAGAAAGAATTATGAGCAGAAATATATAGTTAATACTGAATATTGGTATGTAAGTGTTCGTGGTTGGTTTGGAAAAGGGGTATTGACTTAAACTAGATTTCTGCTGTGAGGTTTGAGTGAGTCATATAGTGTATGTCCCAGTACATCGACATTAACACTGAACATCTGTAGTCTGACCAACAAAACCTGAGCAACTGGCACAGAAATCCTCAGTGAGTCTGTGGTTATAAGTGGACAGTCAATCAGAAAGAGGGACAGAGAAGAAGAGGAGGAGAGAGAGGGCAGAAGACAGGAAAAGAGAGAGAAAGAGGGAGGCTAAGAAAATGTGAACAGAAAAGGAGAGATCAGCTCAGATCATATCCTCCTGTTGTGAGTGTTATTCTAAGGGATTTATCCATTAAAAAGGGGGGGGGGACATCTCCAGGGCAATGGCCCTCCACCAGTGCATCCCTCCATCCCACTAAGCCCCTGTCACCTTCTAGTACTGGAGAAGAGGCCGAGCTGCCACCCTCCGACCCCTTAATAGGAAATAGAAGTGCTCTATGGAATGCTATGGGTGGCTGACTATAGGGGATTAGAGAGTGTGTGTCCTGAAATTTCCGGGTGACAGAAGGCCTCCTTCCACCCTCAGAAAACACACACTGGAGAGCCCTTATATAGTATTTCTTTCAGATGGCTTGGCAGCTCCATCATAGCTGCACTTCATTCTGTCTCTTCCTGTATCCTCCCTCTGCAACAGACACATGCTCCTACATAATGGACTTGTAAGAGACATGACTGTTTCCTACCTGACTGTGACTGTGATGCATCGATGCATTGAGAAGACACAACATTTTGTGTAAATGGAAAGGGTTCTGCATCAAAAATTCATCATAGACCTGCTATCAGTGTTTCATGGCTGCATCATCACGTAGTGAATTTGCAGCCATCTCAAAGTTCACATTTCTGCATCACAAAGCTGGTTCACTTATAACCGGGCTGACTAACAATGATAGTTTCTGCTGCATAGTTAAACTGCTATGGTGTCATGAAACTGGCCTCTTATTTCCATTTTTTTCTATTCCAAATCCCATCATCCAGGATCACCAGTGCTGGCTTTGGCTTCTTGAAGTCAGATACCCCAAAAACAGCCTGCATCATGATAACGGCCCCAGGTTAGCAGCATCAAATTCATCTTTGTTAATGTACTGTTGCTATTCCTGAAAAGCTTAACAGATGCCTTGAAAAGAAACAGATAAAAAAAAAAGACCATGTAATCTTAGAGCAGCTCAGCTGGAGTGCAAACAGAGCCCGAGGGTGAACGCTGTCAAGACTGAGAGCTTTGACCCATGACTCTCTGTCCATAAATGGAGCTGGACCCTCTTCCAGAAAGGCTGCACGGGATACTTTCTGGTTTCAATGAGACAGGCTTTACTGACACTAATAGGCAGAACAACAGTGAGCCACTTCCCAGACACAAGAGACTGAAGAACAACAAGTCCAACTATGATCTTATCAGGATTTCTTTTCCACTGCTGTGCCAACGTTACTGCTACTTCCTGTAGCTTTTGTTGGACTTGCTTGAGTTAGCAGGAAGAGGCAGAGTTCGGTGACCTTTCTCCTTGCCAGGAGGATTTTTTTTTTCTACAGAATGTGGTCCCATTGTACAGATTAAATTTACAGCAATCACAGTAGGAGCCGATGTGGTCTGGCTGTTCTGATCTGATCTGATCCCACTGTGGAGTCACACCTGCTTTATCTTGACAATAAAGCTGAAAACACAATAACCCACCAACACCCGTTCATCTAGTCACAGTCTGTTCCATGATATTATCTCTCTAAGATGCTCTCCTTTTCCCACATGTATCAATTACATTACAATTATGCTATTGTTCTGTTTATGCTACTCGACATAATTAAAAGTCTCATGATGAGAACGATATTCTCTTCCCTGCAGTGCTGTGAGCAACGCAGCTCTCATACTCACTGTCAGCATGTCGTCACACTTCATGTCTGGCAGTTCTCCATCTTCACTCTTGTTGTAGAACTTTCTGAAGAAGTTGAAGGCCACGACTGTGTAGAGGTACACCACCACCGCCAACAGGCCGACGGTCAACACCAGCTGGAGGACGAGAGACCACACAAGGCTGGTTGGTCCTCGAGGACATTTCATTAACATTTCTGCAGAGGTGTTCCATTTAGGTTATAAGTGACTTAGTTAGAGTGTTTGTTTGTTTTAAGCCATTTCTGTGTCTGTTATACATGCATGCAAGTTTTTTCCTCCACTTTATGAAATGACATTTTACTGAACTGCTGGTTTTTCTCAGCATGTAAATAAATAATAGCATTCAGTTTCAATGCAGATTGTTATATTTTGTGGATACTGTTAAAAATGTGTGAAATAATTCATTTAAATTAGTGATAGTGAGAGTGAATTTCTTATATGAGTAACTGAATTGGAGGGTTGCATTATAAAAAAAATATAGTTTCAATTATTTATGTTAGTAGGATTAAATTCGTAAGACATCCACCAAACCTGTCTGAGATTTTGGATCGATCTGTTTATGTGTGCTCTGCCCACTGAAGCATCTAAAAAAGCCTTCGGCACTGAACTTAGAGCTGGTTTGAGCTGGTGGAGGTGTAACATCACCTCAAAATTGACACCAAACTTGCAGTGGACGGTCGCATCGTTACCGACACACCTCTTATTGCACCGTTCATCTATCTCGGCGCAGCTGGGTTCACAAATCAGCACAAGCGCAGAAAAAAGCCACTTGCACTGCACCAAAAGGCCACTGTGCCCGGATCTGCCCTGGACACCTGTATTTGCATTGGTTTGAAGCCGTGTCCCTGTAAGTCAGATACAGTAGTTGTTTACCTGTTTTCCATTGTGTGTGACTGAGGAGAGGATGGTACGCAGCGTCTTAAAACCCATAGCGATGTCCAGCAGATGGGCAGCAAAGAAGAAGTTGTTGTAGTGACCCAGGATGGACATGGTCATATACCAGGCCAGATACAGGAAGGACTGCAGGGAGACACATTTCAGGAAAACTTATGCAGCAGGATACAATTTCTATAAAACTAGAGACTATGTTGACCAGTGAGCTGAGCACTGTACAGTTCACCATGGAAGGTTTTAAAGTGACAGCTGTCCAGGTAGTAGATTTTTTTGGAGTACACATTCACCTTATTATTTTTTCTGTCTTAACATGAGTCAGGCACCGATATCAACACCGAAAGTTCAGCAGAAAGTTAACATGAGGTTCTGGCGTCTGAATTAGACAAATGAAGCTTTGGATGTTATTATCAAGCAAGCAACTGCCACGGCTTTTGGCTGAAGTCAGCGCCTGACACACTGTATGATGCAATGCCGCCAATGGCCACTAGATGCCGACTCCAGCTGTCTCCCACTGAAAAAGTATCAATGTAGTAAAAAAAAATTCCACCAAGTCATTGTGGGTTTAAACGCTCTAATGAGAGTGCTGGTGGTGATTTTGGAAATAAGTTATTTGTGAATAAGATTTGAGGCTTTATAAGGCTTTAATATCTGCTGTTCTTCTGGCTCCTGAACGCCTCCTTCCTCTGACTTTAGGAGCTTCTGTTGAAGAATAATTAGAGTTGTTCTTGCAGACACATTGTGTTTACTGCATTGGTTACAGTATTTCATTGAATATTTCAGTAAGTTCACTTGTTTGCAATACCTGCAACATTGGCACATTTTAGCTAAAAGCAGCTAACATTAGCCCACGTGTAGACTGATTGATTTCGGTCTGTGGTGGTGGGGCGTGTTTCCAAGGGTTTTTATTTTAATGGTTTTGGCTGCAAACAGAAAAGATTGTATCGATCAGAAGCTGCTTCAGACCGGCTCCAGTGGAAACCACCGGGTGACGTCACACCTCACTACATCCAGCTTTCTAAACAGTCTGGTTACTGTCGATTAACAGCTGAATAAGGAAACACTGTCTGGGGTACTAAAAACACTTTTGGATGTGACCCACATGAATTAACGAACTGCCTAAATTTAGCTTTTGAATACATTTTTCCGCAGAACAAAGACTGCAGCTTTTGTCCCTGATCTCTGGCATTGGAAGCATGTTGGGATATGTATGAACAAGAGGAATGATTACAGAAAGCAAAACCTGTTTCAGTGTTTACATGGGTACTCGTCTATCACTCCACTATTTAAGACAGACATGAAAAATGTGACCTTCCTTTAAATTATCCCAGAATTACATATTACTTAATTTTATAAATACATCCATTATCAATACTTAATATTACCATATGATGTAATGGTAAAAGAATATCAAAAATTCCAAAAACATGGAGTTTGGAAATTCATTATTTCACTCTGTGTGAGCATCATGCATCTTTATGAAGCGCTAGTATAACCCATATCAGCTAAATGGGAAAACTAGAAGTTCAGAGTTTGACAGAAAACGCTGAAAATCTTACTATGATAGTGTTTAAATTCAAATAATAACAATAATAAACTTTATTTCTAGAGTACTTTTCAAAACTTGAGTTACAAAGTGCTTCACATAACATAAGCCACTAAAACAAAACAAAACAACCCGTGAATTCAAACAAGCCTCAACAACACAATAACCATAAAAACAAATTAAACAGCGTATAAAAGAAATAAGAGTGGTTCACTAAAATCAGCTAAATATGAGAATAAGAAAATTGGAAACTCATTTTAGAAAATTCTGCAGGGAATTCCCACGTTGGCACTCGACATACTGTAGCTGCCGAGTGGTTTGTGCTTGTGAATACTTACATTGTCTGTGAATACAACCCCCAGCTTCCAGATCTGGTACTTGACATCAACGGAGTTCAGCCTGTTAACAGAGGAGGAAGAGGAGGCTGGGTCTTCTTCATGTGTGCAGTTAACACATACGAAGAATAATTAACGAGTTCCATGTCTGGATAAAAGATTGTGAAGTTAATTGAATACTGTGCAATCATGAATTAGTCAGACAAAGCTGAAAGTTTAAATAGTCAGCTTTATATTTTATGTGAACACTTGCTGCTTTTCGACTGGATATGCATCCTTAATGGAGGAACACATTACAGTTAATATGTTCTCATGTAAAGAAAATGAAAAAGAATGGCTGAGCAGAAATCTGGGTGTCTGTTCAGTTATTGGTTCACTGGGTGAAATATAGTGGAAGAACTTCCTTTACATTAAATGTCCTCTCTCTGTCTCTCTCTCGCTGTCTCGCTGTCTCGCTCTCTCTCTCTCTCTCTCTCTCTCACACACACACACACACACACACACACACACACACACACACACACACACACACACACACACTGTCACTTAGTACTCACACAGCAGCCAGGGAGCTGTCTTTGCGGGGCTTTCTCTTTTTGTGGGCATCGCTGAAGTCCAGTGCAGCCTTGTCCATTCCCAGCAGCTCACTGATGCGGTCATGGCCATAAAACTCTCCATATTTATCCATCACCTGAGAACGACCAGCACATCTTGAGGAAACACTTTCGAGTGCAAATTGCTACGAATTTTTTTTTTTTTTTTTTTTTTTTTTTTTTTTTATTAAACTTGAGGTATGAAGGGATTGATGACAACAAGGTGTTAAATCCTTTTCAGCAGCAGCAGACTTTAACACACGGAGCTGCAGTACAACCAGTGTGTTTAATGTTTTACTGACAGTTCATCCACAGTGTGGAGCCATGAGGAAGTATATTTCATTGAGGCCGGGTTCAGTTAACAGAAGGTTTGGCCTGATTTATCTTCAGTGTAGCACAAAGTAAATGTGGCTCTGAGCCTTGGTTGACACAAAAATATGGAATAAAATAGTGGATAGTGCATTGAAGTCTTTAATGTGAGTAGGTTTACATCAATCCATCTGTCCATCTATCTTACTATCCATCCATCCAACATCAAATCACAACCCAAGCCATCTGATTGAACTACTGCATATCTCACACTGTTCATTCAAAATTAAAATTAAAATACTCAAATTAAAGTACTTTCATTTCATTTAAATTCATAATTGTATTGCATTTGAAATGTACTCACTACAAAGTCTGAAAAACAGAAAATGTTGAAAGAGTTCAGAAGAGAGACAACAATGGAAACACAGACTGTGTGTCAGTGTAAAGTCAGTAAAATTTCTCCATCCATGTGTCAAATGATGCTGTAAACTAGTCTGAATCCTACAACTCCTATAGTCTCTACCCAAATAAATTTGAATAAAACCAGTTAATTATCATGTCTCCCACAGCCTAAATTGAAGCTAAGACTCAAACTTGCCATCAGCTCAACATGACTTGATGAATAATGTGACTGATTAAGACAGATATGATGATTCATTTCTTGCTGGGGATTATGACGTCTCCATAAACACTAACACCTACCTTTCTCTTTACGAACTTATCCCAGTAGTTGTTGGGGAAAGATCTGAAAGTCGCACGACAAAAGACTTGTGACTAACATCATCTAATGTTCATTATTATAAAAATATATCTGTTGAGAATCACAACAGGAAGCACGAGATCAAATTATATTTGCAACATGAGGGAGGTTCATGCTCCATCATCATGCAGTTGGTCTGTCCAACCAGTAGGAGTCACTGGTGCAGCAACATGAATGAGACTCCTCTCCATCCTCAACACTGGTTCACTGCAACAGGTTCTTCTACCAGGAGTCAGATCTTAGACTGCACCAGCTGTCCACCTCTGATCAACACACACACTCATGCAGACACACTCACTGTGTGTTGATGACCAGTCGGTCCCACTGTCCTTTGATGTCGTCCTCAGATGGTTGTTCTGTGATGTAAAGGCCGTCAAACTCCAGCTTCCTGGCTACCTCCTTCTCACGCTTAAAGATCACCAGGGGGACCTACAGAAACAACACACACACACACACACACACACACACACACACAGGATTCATATTTTAATTTAAAGAATTTCAAACTCTTTGACTAAAAATATTGGAAACAGCTCAGAATATTTTGATAAAAATCCAGATTAAATAGATTAAATGACAGACTTCAAGGTTGTTCATCACAGAATAGACGTAGTTTTGCTACGTGACAACAGTCAGTGTCCTGCCTTGAGACAGTAGTATCCGATGATGCAGAAGAAGGAGATGATGGTGTGCAGGACGGCGAGGATGCGTAACATGGGCTCCATGTATCCGCTGCTCTCCTCCAGGACAAACCGGACCGTGACGGGCTTCAGGGACTCCCCGGTTCTCTCCATCACCTCCTCCTTGGCCTCCATCGTCTCCCCCCCCAGTGGATCCCACTGGACGCTGCTGTCTGCTGGGCTGCTGGTGTGCACCACCTCCCGTCCCTCCACCACAGATGAGGAAGTAGAAACCTGGTGGGCACAATTTAAGATAGCCGTGTTCGAAATAAAACAAGGTGACATTCAACATGTTGACACCCTGATGATGGAACCAAGAACAAGTTCATGGGATTCAGGATTTAATACAAGCAGAGCAATATTATTATTATTATTGTTATTTTATAATAAAACATGCTGCCTTTATAAAACTTTGAATGTCCAACGTTTCTTTGGTTTGTTCTTTTATTTGACCAACAACAAAACGAATGGACGTAGGTTGAAAACCTGGATGTGATTAGAAAGTGATCACATTTATAAAGCTTGTTTTTTGTGGGTTTTTTTTAACTTAGTTTTTATTACACAGCAACACATTTTTTTAAACAGTTTTTTCTATTCTATTTTTTGTTCTATTTGTACACATATTTTTCTATTTTTCTATATTTATAGATATATATACACAGCTGTAAAAATTGAAAAAAAGAATAGAATAGAAAAAACTGTATATATACAGTATATGTATATATATATATATACTTATATGCTAAGTGGTAAATATATACAGTATATGTATATATATATATATAATTCATTTAGTGGCTTGAATGTAACGGACATTCGTTTATATGTTTATTTATATAGAAAAGTTTGTTCTCAACAAACTCCTGAGAAAAATATCTGTCTCTTCACCAGCTCGTATCGAACTGCGTCTGTCTGCTGCTGAGCAGGTAATGCAGGGCGTTTTCTATAAAAACTATGTGTAACTAATGATGATACCATCCTTGCTATGCCATTACCTTGTAGAAGAGGAGGATGAAGTTGATCGCGAAGGCAACAAACAGCGCAAGCATCCGCATGTTGTAGAAGTTCCTGGCAAAGTAGTTCTGCAGGTGCGACAGAAAAATGTGCTATTAATGTGTTTCTGTGTCACAGACTGAGATCTCCCCACCCGGTTACATCACAGCATTGATATGAGAGCACTCCTCCTTTCACTGGATGTAACTAGTGTTTGTTTAACTCTATGATAGCTGAAAGAAAATGTCCGACTGTCACCCGTACCAGCAGCTTCCTCTGGTAGGCGATGATCTTCTTCAGGAAGGCTGACTCCTGAAGGTCCGGTTCATCAGACTTGGACGTGCGATGCTTTCTCACTTTTGGCTTAATTTTCTCGTTCTTCTGTTGTTTCTCTTGTTTCTCTACATGTACACTTCTGAAAGCACAAAGCTGTCACACTTACACAGAGATAACACTGCACTGCTGTTTCACCGTCTTTCCAGATGTGAACGGACAAACATTTGTTACGCACTACAAACATCACGCTGCTTTTTAAAGCCTGTCACAGCACTGATTCTTAGAATGTTTTATGAGCCAAAGCCAGCATGAGATGAGTGCATATTTTATTTCTAGTGGGGTCTATAAATCGAGAAGAAACTATTTTACATTCATTTGAAATTTATAATTTTTTTTAAAATTCCCAACAAACAGTTTGAGTGAAAAGTTGAATCTAAATTTTGTTTCCATGAATTTCAAAACATCTTCATTTGATTGCTCCTCCTTTTGCTTTATTGACAACATGATAACCCATATTATCCCGGCATGATCAGACAGTCTGTCCCGAAGAGCATCTTGGGATTTGAAGGGCTCCATAAATGTTCAGTGAGGTCGAGATCAGGTGCCTGATCAAAAGAGGGACTTTCTCACATCATGGCTAGACTGAAGGTTTCTAATGGGGTAGTGCGTTACACTCTGTTCAGAAAGAGATCCGTACTCCTTGATACACAGGCAGGGCCTGTTGAGATTTGGCTGGAATAGTTTAAACATTAATGCTAGGTAGACAGAAAGTCTGCTGTGTAGCTTTTCAATAAATCACTCCGTCATTCTGTATTTTTCTGTATTTAGTATTTACATCACACCAAGTTCATTAACTTCATTAACTCTTCTGTACGAATGGTTTAATGGTCTTTTATAACAGCATCCCAGCAGTAAGGTCACATAACAAAATGTGTACGTACTCAGGTGTTTTCTCTGTTTCACATTCAGTCTCTGGCGTTGCCTCCTTCTCCTCGGAGGAAGAGCTCTTCGACTGAAACAGAAAACACCGTTAGATAAACATGATCATTTGTGGGTGAGTGTATTTTAGTCCTGGTAGCCTCACTGCTTAAGGACTCTTTAAAATGCTATTTTCTTAATCAGACAGCTGCAACTGACAGGATCCTACTCCAACTTTAATATGTAAGATTTCTTTATCTTCTTTTTTTCCTGTTTGCTCTTCCCACTGGTTTGAAGTGGGCAGGAATCATTTAGAAAAAATATAACATATAACTTATGGTGCACCAAATGCAACATTTGAATCATAAATTGGCCAAACACATCTAATAAAACTGCACTCACACAGTCCTAAAGAAGCATTAGCATAATATTAAAAAAATTCTCACTGAATCCCAAAGAGTTTTCTGTTTTAATGATGGTTAGTCCATCAGAATATATTATTTCAACAATAATTGTTGTGAAAGTTACCCATGAAGCTCTCAGGAACAGTGCTGGGCTGTATGGTGATTGTGGGATGGTAGCCAAACCACCTTTCTACAACTTTCATCATTAACACAATACAAACTTGGCCCAAAATGCCTTGTAATTATAGTTATGTTATTTGATGCTGGCTTCAGTGCAGAAGGATGCTAATTCACATGGTCTTTAGGTTTTTCAAGTGTGCCATTGAGGAACATGAAGCTACAACTTTGGTAATAAAGGAAAAAAAGGAGGAATGAGGGATGAAAATGTCATTAAAGAAAACTCACCTGATGCCTCCGTCTGAGCTCCGGTTGGGGGGCCGAAAGCGGCGTCGGGGAGGGAACGGGGGAGTTGAGGAGCTCTGTCAGGCTGGCGTTAGGGTTATGGGGGGTGATCTTGTACTGCCCCCCCTCCCTTCTTAAGTCCAGACCGAAGATGTCCGACAGCAGTTCGGTCTCACTGGTGTTCACTGCCAGGTCCGACAGGTCCTCCTTCGCCGACGGTCTCTTCTCTCGGTCCTCTCCTTCACCCCGCACCTCGTCCTGGGTGGGGTCGGGCATGTTGGCCAGCAGCTCCGACACCTGTTGATCAGTGCAGTTTAAGTATGAAGAAACCTGCTGTCTCTAGATTGTATGATGAACTGTGGACACACTGTTCTTTCCTTCTAAAATTATGTATAATAACCTTTATGGTCTTGGCCCCCTCCACCAGGTTTCCTCCCATGAAGGTGTTGTAGAAGATTCTGCAAAATCCCCGAGCGACACTGAACGCCACATGGAGGAGGCCCAGCAGCACGGACCAGTAGAAGGAGACCAGGGTGGTCACCATGTCCTTCACTGTCATGTTCTTTATCCTCTTCATCTGCTTCTTCAAGCTCTTCATGGACAGCACCTGGAAACAGAGGAGAGCTGCAGGTCAACTGTTCAGATATACCGACAGTCATGTTTCCCCAAATAAGACGTAGCAGACGAACATCCAGACCGCCGATCACTGGACACTTTTTTCTGCATAAAGAGTAATTATTGTAACGGCAGTGCTGTAAAAAAAAACAACACAATCACTAATGACTGAGAGCCCTTTAAAAAACACAGAGACAAGAGTTCTTCAACTCAGTGAACGATTTACTGTGAGGCTGCTGCATGAGTGTTTTTCTTTTAATTGCTGGCAGCACTGGAAATAAAGACGTCACAGAACAAATTGAATCCATCGCAGCCTCATGACATTTTACATCTGCACAATCTTGGATCATATTAAAATAAAACGATTCACTTTTTTTGCAATTATGTTACACAGGAATGTGACCCCTGCATTTAAACAATCAATGACTTGACATCACACACACGCACGCACGCACGCACGCACGCACGCACGCACACACACACACACACACACACACACACACACACACACACACACACACACACACACACACACACACACACACACACACACACACACACACACACACACCTGCTGGAGCACTGGGCACTTCAGCTGTGATGGAAGAGAAAGCTCCGCTCATTCTCTTCACTCGCTCACAGTTTCTTTTCTTTGCTGGATGATGGAATCAAACTGGTGAACCTTTGACCCAAAGCTGCTCCTCAAACACCAGGCGTCATCAGTTAGTTTATAGAATTATTAAGAAAAAGGTCCAAACACACCTGTTGACAGTGTATTTCTGAGTGTTCTGTTGCATTTAGAATTTAAAAAAAGTAAAAATTCAGGATTTAGTAGAGGGGTCGTCCGAACATTTGAAATATGAGAGAGGTAAAAAAGATTTCATGTTCACAACTGGACTCAGGACATCCTGAAAGACTGGAAGAAGGGAAACTAGTCAGCCTGGTTCTGCACTGGGTGAAATAAAATGTAACTAACGGATTCATACATCTATCTAGTTTGCTTAACCAGCACTATATAAACACATGAATTTACACTTCATTCTTCAAAATTGGGCAGAACTCCTGGTACTACGTCTGCCATGCCACAGGCCCTGCTCATTACCTGCTAACACCAGTGAATCATGGTGGCAGTAGCATCACACTATTAGGCTGCTTCCCAGTGGCAGGGACACAGAGACACGTCAGAGCTGAAGGAAGCATGAATATATCAAAATACAGAGAGAACCTGCTGTGGACAGCAGCAACCTGAGACTGAGCCAATAGTTGAGCCCCTTCCAGCTCAACAACGACCCAATGCATCCAGCCAGGATGCGGGAGGGGCTTCAGGACACGTCTCAGACCGCTTCACTGTGGCCCAGCCAAAGCCCTCACTTAGTACCACCAGAACATCAGCAGAGAGACCTGAAGCTAGCAGGTCACCGATGGTTCCGGTCCAATCTGAACACAATTGTTAGGATCGGCCAGGAGAAACAGGATAAACTGCCAAAATTCAGGTGTGAAACGACATCAAATAGGAACCAAAGCAGTATCTACAAAGTCTTCAAAATATTTTTGTGAATAAGAGAAATTAAATTACTCCTTTCAAATATATATATATATATATATATACAAAAAACACACTTTTTGTGAACTGTCAGTGCCGGTCGGTGCTGTGAGTGCTCTCACCTTTAGCAACAGCATGACATTGTATCGGAGAGCAAGCAGAGCCATGTGGACGGTGGTGACAGAGAAGAAGCCCATGTCTGGGTTCTCCTCGTCGGGTTTTTCCCTCTCGCTCTCCTCCTTCACCGCCGAGCGCTCGCCAGCATCAGACATCTTTGCCGCCAGCTGCATTTCAAAGATGGTGTCCTCACAGAAATTCACAAACAACTCCATCTTTTCCTTCTCCCCTCCTTCGTTCACCACGTCGAAGATGAACTGACGCTTAGATTCTTTGACCTTGGTAGAAAGTAAAAGAGTTGGGATGAAATTTGGGATTTCTTGTCTCTTGAACAAAGTCCAAATGTTACACGTCCTTACCTGAGGTTTCTCCCACTGAGTCCGACTGGACTCGCTGATCTCAAAGTAGACCCTCTCGATGCGCTTCGCACTTCCCATGATCTCGATACGGCCCAGGTAAGGCTGGAAGTAGTTGAGGACGCTCTCTGCCAGCTCCAGGAAGGTCTGCAGCCGGGTGTCATGAGGCATGTGCTCCGACAGGTTGGTCAGCAAAACCGCCACATTGAAGCCAATGTCCTTTGAAATCACAGTTCAGTGATTACTTTGAATAAAACACTGTACACACTGCTCAGGGCAACTACAATTTCCTATACAGAAATATGTCCACATATGGAGTTAGCTGTAAGACCTGGTTGGTACTGCGAGTCGGCCTCCACAGACTGATGATGTTAA
Source organism: Embiotoca jacksoni (assembly GCF_022577435.1). Lineage (NCBI taxonomy): Eukaryota > Metazoa > Chordata > Actinopteri > Embiotocidae > Embiotoca > Embiotoca jacksoni. Next base: position 731,039 of record NW_027185393.1, on the reverse strand, counting down.
ATTGACTTGGGAAGAGGTAACTAATATTATAAATAACTCTTCCCCTGATATTATGAGAAGCGCTGCCCAGTATGCGGTTCAATGATATAAGACAACAATCTGCATCTTATAAAACAATCATCCAATATATTGAAATCAGGTGCTGGAATGATGTCGAAGAGAGAAGTAAATTATTCACACTTGAAGCTCCAGGTGCGATTCATTTATTTACAACACTGATAAACAGCACTTTGCTCCAAACGTCACTGATGTTGGGAGTTAAAAAATAAAGTGCATCGGTAGCTTTGAGTGTGAATAATTTACTTTTCAATCATTAATTAAATGACCTCAGCTGCTGTGTGTAAATTGCACTGAACCTTTTGTGAATAATAAACGCAGTGTCACACTCTGTGGTCTTAGATTACTACACCAGATGAGTAGGTGAAAAAGCTTTTGAGCTGTTACCCGTTTATGCATAATGTCATTGCAATTCATTTGTAGTTAACTGCTGCCTCATGATGCACACCAACTGCCTGATTCACATCCAATTTAATGGACAAGAGTCAGTTTCATTCTTTACACAATTAACTGAATCTGAAGGTTGCATTGAAAAAAAATCTTATTTCTGTAAACGGGATTAAATAAACCAAAATGTCAATGCACATGAATCTGTGCTGCGCCGCTTCAAGTATGAAATAAGGGTGAGTGATAAACAAAAATCCAGAAACTGAGCAGACAAAGCAAACAATTGGAAAATATAACTAAAAGGAATAACTACACAAGGTAAAGGACAAATCAGTTTAAGGTCCCTGTTATACTGTTAAAGATCTATAACCATTATTTATTTATCTATGTATCTATCTAGCTACAATATACCTTGGCTGGCTCATGAAAGCGTTCCACAAACTCTTCATAGTCCATCAGTTCGTTCTCATCAGTCTCTGCACAGGAGAGCAGGAACTCGGTCTCAGACTGCGTGTAGTGTTTGTGGCTCTCCATGGCTTTATGGAAGTCCCGCTTGGAGATGACACCTATTAGTTCATTCACAAAGCAATAAATAATCAGCAGCTCTCATCAAGGAAGTATTTTTATATTCAAATGGTCAATTCAAATCCTTATGATTCCTCAATGACAAATATGATGAGCCTTGCCTTTTCCATCGGGGTCATACTCCTTGAAGGCGTCTGAGGAGGTCAGGTCTTTCAGTTTGAGGAACATGTCGAAGAACTTGAGGATCATTTCCACATTGTTGGAGGACTCCACCAACATGTCCACCATCTGCTTCCCGATAGTTCCGTTCACCACGTTACCTGGAACAAGAAGACAGCACATTTGGTACTTAGGAATATACTTGAAAACACAACAAAGCAGATTTGCAACCATCCACAGAAGACAAAGTATTGGTCAAGGTGTTTGCAGTGCTTGACTCGTTTCTCAGAGCTCACTGAGGGAGTGGCTGTCTTAAAACGATGCAGTGTGTTTGCTGACACAGTCAACTGAACGAGTCGTGATCTGAACGATTCATGTTGCAGAACCAGCTAGTTTATGCATTCACTCAAAGTGCTTCTTCTAGAATCACACTTAGCAAACCCCGCTAACCTCTGAGCGGGATCTCAAGATTATCAGCGGTATGCTACTCCAGCTTTAATATTTGATACAGGTGTGCTCATGAAAGCGAACCTACCCTCCAGCATAGACAGCAGCATGACCACCATATCTTTCTGCAGATCCATCAGTTCCTTCAGTAACTCAATCTGACTGGAGTCCTGAGGTGAAAAAAAGAAGGAAGGAAAAATGTGTTTAAAGAATTTCCCAGATATTTACGCTCAAGAAGATCTTTCAGATCATTTCTTGTCAAAAATGAACACTGTCAAACATAAACATGATAGAATGACAGCGGCCCCAAAGTACATCTCTGAATTGTTGTGTCCATATACCGTACACCTGCAGTCTCAGTTGGGCTAACCAGCCTTCTGAACTGTGTGTCTGCTGTTTCTGACGGAATAGTGTTGACCAATATATTTCCATAGTCATTGCGATACGATCATGTGACAAAAACACATTGCAGAAAACTGCCTGAAATGCAATGAATATGGAAAATCATTGGATAAATGGGCCCATGCCATTCATGTTCTGTGTAACTAGTTGGGTATTGGTTCGGGTTCTTTGTTCAGTGGGTGTAGGCTCTTCAATGTTTGGGATCTACTGTATGTTAGCAGTGCATCTATTAAAGCAGAAAGACATATGAACTGTATAGCTAATATGCACATTCAAATATTTATTGCAAGTCATATCATCTTTATTACTGCACACCATGGAGCCTCCTCATATCTTACAGGCCTACTTTAGAATACTTTATATTTCATTATTAGATCATCCAACTAAACTGGCCTATCATATCATCATTGTATAACACTTTGGGAAATGTTCTTTGAAAAGGGCTTCATCAATAAATCTGATCTATTTACCATAATGAAGGGCTGCCACTATAAATTCATGAAAAAAGATTGTCATATCCTCCTTTTTAATGACGGTCCTACGACTTTAGAACTTCCACAGAAAAATGTGAGATGACACATCAAATCACAGACGTCCCACATTTTGTGATCTGGACTCACCTGAGACAGTTTCATCTGCATATGAGCGAAGACATGTAGAAAACCAACCACAGCGTCCCACAGCCGACTGTGGGCCAAACTCTGCTGGTTGCCAGTGCACGGACCCTGAAACAACAATACCTTCAATATCAGGTCCATTTTAAAACAGCAGCATGTCCTAGATTTATATATTGTATCTGAGCATATTTCACAGATACATCCTCTAAAGATTATGAATAATATATACGGAAATGAATGTCCCTGTCGCTTTTAAATTGTCCACCAGAAAAAAACATATATCTTGTAAGCATTATTTTATTATTCTTACAGATCATTTATTCTCAGTTTCACCACAATACGTCTTTATCATTATTACCGTGACTGTACACGTGCTGTGAAATGCTGCCTGGAGGTAATATGATAAACAAGACAATTGTATTTAATTGCAGCATCTGATTAAGGCTGCAGTGTCACTACATGGAAAAAATCTCAATGAATACACAAAATGTGACTGATGTAAACAATGCAGTCATTTTTTACTAACTTTAAAAATGTTTTAAGGAATAAATGTTTTAGCTCATTTTGTATGGGAGTGATTTGAGCAGTACGTTCTCTTACCTGGATGTACTCTGTGAGTGTATTGAAAACCTGCTTGGCTACATGTATTGCCTTTGAGAAATTCCTCTGTCCCTGCTCGTCAATCACGTCTTTCCCAGAATAATACCAGTAGAAATCACTGATAGACTCCTGGAGGGAAGTGAAGCAGGAGGGCAAGAGTCATACCCTGTGTGTTGCCATGGAAACGGAGATTGCACGAACAAAAAGTTGTATACTCTGAGAGTGAATTTCCCCACAATATGAATACCTTTTGATTACATATCTTAGATGGTAACTTGTTGTATAATCGCAATATTATACGAGCTTTCACGTGATTATTGGCATGAGTGAGGCAGTCAGGACCGAGGCTCTTGCGCAATATTACATGCTGAATCGTGTAATATTGCCTAATTAACTGTACATTACAGACAATTAGTAAAATATTAAATTTAATTTAACATAATTGGTGTCAAATATGATTTCAGTCAATATTGTATGAGGACTGTTTGATTATATGGAAAATAAGTCCTTAGTGAACCAGCAGTAGCGAGCCGAGGAAGCTAACCTGAACTCTGAGGAGGTAGTCAACAGTAGAGATAATGACGTTGACGGTCGTATTGTTCCCCGTTTGTGTTCTCAAGTAGTTCTGGAAGTCTGAAAAGAGCAAAATACTGCGTAAAATGTGTTCAAACATAACATGTTACGCCTCAGACTTTCAGAGGTGGAAATCCTCAAAGTACGTCATTCATCAGTGGGTTCATTCAGACATGTAATATATCAGTGCCTCCAAGATTTTGTGGAGTATTTTTGGGATTGTTGCGATCAAAAATGTTTGATTTTGCGACAGATTTTCTCAAACATGTCGATGTAATTTGCAGTTTTAAGTGAGTGTTCCGCGCACAATTGTTTTGGTGAAGAGAAGAGAATGGGGAGTTCATTTGTTAATGAAGAGAGTTTTGTTTGAAAAGATGTAATTTATGCTGTTAATACTTTAATACTTTTAAAACTTCCAGCAGAGCCTCTGTTGATGACAGTTTTTGTGGAGAAATCTCGGAAATTTAAGAAAATTGCAAGCTCCCACAAATATTGAGGAGATTGCTTGAATTGGTGTTAATTATTACGATTGCAAGATCACAATTTCCTGGAGGGACTGAAATGGTGAAAAAAACACTTGCAGCAGTGTGAGTTTTCTTTAACTTAAACAGCATGAGAACATGATGCAATCTAATTACAATCTGACAGGTAAACACCTAAAAAGGTTTCTACAAAATGATTAGAAAATGTATCAAAAGCTACAGATGCTCAGCCTCATTCTTTGATCAAATTAGAAACAGAGAACACAAACACACCTGAGTTGTGTCCTTCACAGAGCAGCTGCAGGAAGCGGAAAAGGTCACAGGTGAACTCATCATCCTGCATGACCTTCTCACCTGGCCAGAGGGAAGAAACACACACACACACACACACACACACACACACACACACACACACACACACACACACACACACACACACACACACACACACACACACACAACCATGCACACGCATGCACACACACACATTCACACACACGCACGCACGCACACGCACACGCACACGCACACACACACACACACACACACACACACACACACACACACACACACACACACACACACACACACATATGCACAGACACAGAGGTATGCCCAAACATACACACAGGAACACAGGCATGTTCAAACACATACATCGATGCACACACACATTCATATAACCAGACACACGTACACATAAAGAAAGTCAGAACACAGAGGAGACAAAAGCAGACAACATGTAGGAAAGGAGAGACAGACAAGAAGATGGAGAATGAAGAAGTATTAAAAGAGATGGTGGTAATGGGAGGAAATCCCCAGTGTTTTCTTTCGGTCAGTGAACGGTGTATGATCATAATACACCGTTCTGGTCTAACACACAAACACACACACACACACACACACACACACACACACATACACACACACACACACACATACACACACACACACACACACACACACACACACACAGACTCTTGGATGAGCAGTGGGCAGCCACAGTACTCGGTGGTGGGCTGAAGTGAACTGATCTTTAAACTGCAGCATTTTACAGTCACGACAGGAGTTTGGATTTTTTTTTTTTTTTTTTAATAATTATTTGGTTTATAGAATGTGTTTGTTGTTTCTTTCCATCTTAAAATGTTGTATACATCACAAGTACACTGAGAAAGATGAGGCCAATTACTCTGACTGAGCTAAAATGCTGCTTTGAATCATGGAAATCAAAAGGAAAAGAAGGAAGATGAGACACTACACAATAACTTTATACAATAACATCACCATAAACATCAACGGAATACATCCATACAATATGACGACAAACTAAACTGTGCTGAGGGAGAGAAATCTGTGGGTCTGAAAAAAGACTGAAAGCGCATTTTTCTTGTTGTTTTTCAATGCAAAGAAGATGTGCAGAATTTTCTTATGTATAAGATGTAGTCTAATGACACATGCTGTACTGGTAGCCTGATTCTCATGATAAAACCACATTCCCCATGAACCCAGTCAATTCTAGTTTTGCCAGTTTGTCTTTTCAGCCGGCATATGGTTGTTGTTTTTTGTGATGATAAGGAGAAGACGTTAAAGAGCCTTGCTGACTGTAAATGAGGATGTACTTTTTGTTGATGTAGCTTAAAATTGAGGAAATTATGTTTACTGTCCAAGGCAGGACGACACTTATGGGTATATCCTGAATAGTCTTGTTTGTAAAGTATAGTGGAAAAACTATAATTATAGGGCCTAAACTTTACAGGTTATGGATACTGGAAAAGAGCAAATAATAATTGTCCAAAATGTTTTTCCTTCTACTGCCACCAATATCAGTTCACCTGCCCTGCTGCAAGCAGTCTGAGTTGTCTGAGCGTGTTTCCATGGGGTCAATCTTAAGGTCAATCGGAAGTGCTTCTGTTTGGACCCTCTGAACTACCATCCTCTGAGCCACAAACGTTCTGCTCTCTGTAGCTTCAGACTCACGGGCAGTGCAAAAGATTTATTTTTGTAACAGTGAGTGTTTTTTGCACAATCCTGTAATTTTGAGTATCTTACAGCTTTTAATTTGATTGTGATATGTCAAGTGGACCATGGGTAATTTTCAAGATTTTGTAAAGATTCAACAATCTTAGGACCAGTCCAGTTCACCATTTATAGAAATGAGATAGTCTTGTTTGGCCTTCTCTTTCCATTATAAGAGATCATTTGGTTTTATTTTGTATAAAGGGCTTTTCCAATAATTGCCCCTATATTTGACACCACTCATTGGCTGGAGAGTTCCAGGACATAACACAGGACTGTTCAGAGCTGCAGGGTCCTTGAATTAAGAGACATCTGAGAAGGACACACATGGAGTAAATAGCAATGGACTTTGAAGCTTGATATTTTGGTTCCAGTGGGTGAATTTAGAAATCTATTCAAAACCCCGACAGATTTCAGCTTTGACTGTTCCTATTTCTCTTTCTAAGAATTATAAATATCAGTGAGTATTCTAACTCTGTATTTTGTAGAAAAACATATGTTTTATGTTCTTTCGATGACACATCATTTGTATAAGAAGATGCTGACAATACTATTCAGTCACTATGTAAAGGCACTTTCAGTCTGTTTCCAAACACAGTCATAAACCAGATGAGGGGAAAACATTTTTCACAGTTGAAAAAAAATGATTTGACCATATTAACTTTTCACTCCTAATATCTCAACAAGTAAGTCTTTGTCTACAGATGTGTCAAAGGATTACAATTATATTTTTTATTTAAAAATGTATAAACTAACTCTAAAGAAGAGAAAAGATAGAGATTAAAAAAACTCTAATCCATTAAAAAAAACTCTACAATTTACAGATATACACGGTAAAATGGATGACTACAGGGAAACCAAATCATGAGTTCACAACACAATACTGGGGTGAAATAAGTCAAATCGTAAAATCAGAAAAACAAAACAAAGGACACGTTATTCAAATTAAGTTTTTTCATGTACGAAAGACAACTACAGTGACAACAGAACAAAGCTCAGCCAGTAAACAAAGAAAAGGAGAGAGGATCAAAGGTGGAAGCGAGGAGAGAAGGATCTACGTTCACCCTCCACCTGCACAGCAGCGTGGTCAGAAACAGCCACTCTAAAGTCCCAAGTGCGACACTTACTGAGAAAAAAAGGAAGAGGTTGACCGAACAGAACAGATGGAAACAGTAAGCGGTAAGAAACGAGCAGGGCTGCAACGACTGCTTTTGTTTTTGTTTGTTGTTTTTTGCTGATATATCTACATATTACATACTTTGATAAATCAAGTTTAATTGATAATACTATTTTTGAGCAGACATTGTCCTTAAAAACAATATAAATATATTTTTGTACGAATCCTAATCTATTTTGTCTTCAGTCCTAATGTAACATCTGAATTAATGAGTCACATTATTTTGTCTATCTAATGTCAGAGAAGGTCGACTACAACACCTCTCTATATAATACAGTAGAAAACAAAATACAATCTTTAATGAACAGCTGAATGAACGCCTCTCTAAAATAGTATCATCAAAAACTGGAACTTAATTTATTGTAGGACCTGTTTATTAGTCTGCATAGTTTTTGCCGGGTGGCAAATGTGTGTGCAGTGTATTCATTCTTGGACATTCTTTCTGCAGACAAGAGAGGCCATTTATAAAAAACAGATTTTTTTTTTTTGGGTCACCTGAAGAGAAGGGAATAAACTGTAAATACATCACTGGCAACATTGAGCAGAAGTACCATTCAGTTAGAGTTGTGTCCAACTGTTTCCACCGGATGTCTCCTACAATCTACAGTAAATCCAATATTTACACAACTTTTAGATCCGTCTTTGGTCTTCACCGACTCCCAAGAAAGCTCCACTACGTTCACCACCTTTTCTTTAGCTGTGTGTGTCTGGTGTTTGCTGCTGAGCAGGTAGAGAACAGTGGCCTTATCAGAGATTTTGAAGGAAGAACAGCTGTCTGCTGCTGGTGGAATGAGATCATTTCAACTCAGACTAAACAGTAAAGCTGCAGACAGTAAAACCATAAAAACAAAAAAGTGATCTTTCTATCGGTCTATTCATCAATCTGAAGTCGAGTTCGTAATAACTCTGTGGGTTTCACTTCACTCTCCATACTACTTTACTTTGATGCATTATTATTATTATTGTCATTATTATTATTATAAAATGGTGACAAGTGCAACTTTACGGGGATTTATCTCCAATATTTTGTTTGGTATTTAGTTGGGCGTATTTTCTGTATTCATTGCAGCCCTAAAAGAGTGAGTCAGAAAGAGACAGAGATAGTGGCTGAGAACACATAGGGGATTGTACACTTCACAACAGATAACAGCCAGCACAATAACCATCTCCATTACTGAGACAAAACAACCAGCTGACTCGAGGTTGATTGTAAGACTGGTGGGGGTGGGGGTGTGGGTGGCGGATGAGGGTGGGGCAACGTCAATACTCATGTTAGTAATATACAGACTGTGCCAGATACCGTACAAATCCTGAGGGGGAGGCATACGTAGGTTGTTTTAGGCTGCAGGTAGTGGCAAGGTAGCTAAACATCCACCACTTTTGCCTGGACATGTCTAGATTTGTTTTTAAACCTGCAAGGTATATTCCAAAACAAGTCATATCATTATCACTTTGCTTATTGTGGCAGAAAATGATGTGAAATATTTCAAATCAAAATTCAGAAGTGAACTGAAACTTTACACATTCTAAAAAGATCAACTACAGCATCAACCACGGAGTGAGGTCAAATTGGCCTCTACTAAAAAGAAAAGAAGGATTCGGTGAGGGTGAGGCATAAAAGTAGCTTCAAGCACAGAGCAGGTAAAGGACAAGGTTTGAAGGTCTACACTCAGGACCTGGACAGAACTGACACAACAGCTAACCAACCGTGGTGAGAGAGAGAGAGAGAGAGAGAGAGAGAGAGAGAGAGAGAGAGAGAGAGAGAGAGAGAGGGAAAGAGAGAGAGAGAGAGAAAGAGAGAGAGAGGGAAAGAGAGACCAACCAACACACAAGAAAAATGGCAGAAGGCATAATTACCACGCTCATGAGTGATGACTGAGGAAGGGAAGAAAGTGCAGTAAAACAAAATGAGAAAAGGAATACAGGGGGAAGAAAGAAAGAGAGAAAGAAAGTAAGAAACAAAGAAAGAAACAAAGAAAAAGATTACATATAGGGAAAAGAGCTTTAAAAATTCAGAGTTTTGTTTGGTCAACATGAGGAAAATGATGCGTTGACAGAAAAATTGTACAGCTGAAAAAGAAAAAAAGTAACAACAAGACCTTTTCTCTTTCTTTTTCTTATTTGACCTTTGCTGTGTATCCATGGTGAACCCGTTTTGTCAATGGGGCCTTTTCAAAAGCGAATTATTAAGTACTTTGGACTGACAAGATAATAATGGGGAAATTATGAGAAGAAAAGCAACAGCATCAGTTGTAGTTAATAATATGACTTAATGTTATATTAGGTGCAGTAATGCTGTTTTAGAAAGGCTTTTTTTTCACTGTGCTTACACAAGGATGGGAAAAATAGCTCCTTTTGAACAACAAGTTAGTTCAGTAAAAAAAAAATACCATTTAATTGTACAATCCTGTGTAAAATGTACAAAAAAAACTGAATGCAATGATTTGCAAATTATGTAAAGCCAAATGTATTTGCAAATAGACCAAATACAACACATCAAATGTTGAAACTAAGAAGTGTTATTGTTTTATGAAAAATATGCTCATTTTGAATTTGATGTCAGCAACACGTTTTAAAAAAAGTTGTGTGTTTACCACTGTGTTGCATCACCTCTTCTTTTAACAAAACTCTGCAAACATCTGGGAACTGGGGAGACCAGTTTGTGGAGTTTTGAAAGGGAAATGTCCCATTCTTGCCTGATATAGGATTTCAGCTGCTCAACAGTTCAGGGTCTCCTTTGTCGTATTTTCCATTTCATGATATACCAAATATTTTAAAGGTGTGACAGGTCTGGACTGCAGAAGGCCAGTTTATCACCCGGACTCTTCTAATACAGAGCCATGAACTGTGTTCACAGACATGGTTTTCAGAAGTGTTTCTGAGCCCATGCAGTGATTTCCAATACAGAATTGTGATTGTTTTTAAAGTATTGCTGCCTGAGGGCCTGAAAATCACGTTATTCAATATTGGTTTTCTTTCTTGTCACTTACGAACAGAGATTTTTCCAGACTCTCTGAATCTTTTAATGATATTATGAACTGTAGGTGATGAAATCCACTAATTTTTTGTAGTTTTACGTTGAGGAACATTATTCTTAGATTGTTGCACTATTTTCCCAAACAGCCTTTCACACAGTGGTGAACCTCTCCTCATCTTCACTGCTGAGAGACTCTGCCTCTCTGGGATGTTCTTTTTATACTCAATCGTGTTACTGATCTGTTAACATAATTAGTTGTAAAATGTTCCACCAGATTACCATCACACAACTTTTTCAGTCTTTTTTTTGCCTCTAAATATGAGTTTACATGATTTACAAGTCAATATATTCTGTTTATTTACATTTTACACAGCGCCCTGCTTTTTTTTTTTTTTCACGGTTGTATAAACACCTCACAATGAGCTTTAAAATGACAAAATGATAATTTGTTGCAGGTAAACTTTCTTTAATGAGCCTCAATCATCAGTCACTGACATCTTTTCACAACTAAAATAATCTCTCTCAAAATATGAATAGTTGTCATGACTATTGACAGATTTTGTAATAGTTTGTACTTTTAATCTTAAAGCTAAAAGATATTTCCTATGTTGCTAGAGAATTTAACAATGTGGAACAATCTGTTTAAGCAGGTTTCCCTTTAATTTAGATCACCTGGGAAACTAGTTAGCAGTCCTGTGTGAGACTGATTGGAGTTATCTCAAAGGAAATGTGCAATAAAACAAGCACTGACAACCAACTCAGATCCATCTGAAACATAACTTTTTATAAATAACAATTTAGAACAAGGTGTAGTTAGTGATTAGTGCACAGCCATGCACTAATCCTGTGTGTACAACCAGCAGCTGTCTGTTACATATGTACCATATTAGGAAGCAAATCAGCCTATTTTTAGTAGATCAGCGCAAATACGACAGTTATTGGAAACTTAATGTAGCATATTGTGACAGAATGAAAAACTCTCCCTGAGTCTTGAGGTACTTTGTAACATAAAGCACACACTGTGTGGTAATTTTAAGTGTTTGATTAAACATCCATGGAAGCTGCTTTACTAATGAGCATCGTGTCTTCGAATCATGATGACTGGTTTGTTTTATATGGTAAAATGTAATACCATGAATATGGTCAAATAAAATATTCATGTACACGTGAGGTGAAAACAAGTGAGTAATGTAATTTACTGGAGCATATCAAATACAGCCATTTACAAAAAAAAAAAAAAAAAAAATCCCCAAATGCTTAAAACCAACTTAAAAATAAGGTAGAAATGTGTAAAATATTGTAATTGCTGCACCTATTATAACACAATAATAACTTTATGATGCATCAGTCATTACCTCACCTCCAGTAGACAGTAAATTATTACTGTATTTTAAATTATATTAAAAGAGTAAAACAAACAGGAGAATACAGTGCTCTAGGTTGTTTGCATGAACTGATTTGAGTTTTGGAAAGTGTTAACGGAGTTTTTTTTTCTCATGTTTACATATAGACGATGTAACAAGCATGAGCACATTCACTTCACGTAATACTGCATTACAACCTAATTCAAACTCAACAAAATGCTCAATCAAAGTGATGTCAGGATAAATGGGGCAAAACAAAATACAGAATGATGACTGGATGTGGAAAAAACAATCTTCACATGTAAAGAATAACAAACAAGATGTGACACCAAAGAGAATATTACTTCCAGCACTATTGTAATGGTCACTTTCTTCAATGTCATCAGTGCTGGAGAGCACTCTCATGCTAATAAATCTTATAGAAAGGATTAAATGGAATATGCACCTGGAGAACGTCAAGATTAGTCCACCAATGTCCAAACTCAGCGAAAGAGATTTTCAGTGTGCGTTCTTTTCTATCTTCACAACCATTTAATAAGAAATGCAAAGATGTAAACATGGTGAGGCTTACCTGATCCCTCCTCTGTCACCATTCCAAGTCCTTCTGCTTTGTTCTGCCTCTCAAATGCATTTAGATCCAAAACACTAAAACAAAGACAAATGCATCATTACTCACTGACCGTCCTCCCCCTGCAACCTCGGCCTGTAGATGTCTCTGTCCAGAGGAACATATCGCACAAAAATCATGGAAGAACTTCAGCTGCATTCTCAGCTAAATGTTAAATAACTTGTATTTCAAGGTCCAGAGTGCAAATTTTGGGGGATTTATTGGCAGAAATAAAATATGATATTGACAATTAAGTTTTCATGAGTGTATAATCATCTGAAACTATGAATCATTGTGGATTTTTTTGTTACCTTAGAATGATCCCTTCATATCTCCATAAGGAGCTGGTCTGCCATGCTTTTCAGAACCTGAATAAAGTCCTGCTTTGAAGCAATTAAACTGAGATAGAGATGAAGAAACTGATAAAGTTTTAACAGTATGATTCGTTCTCTCATTACAGACCGAAAGGTGTGCAAGTAAAATGTAACTTTTTGTGCTAAAAAATACTTGAACAGATTTCTCTTGGAGTGTCTCCAAACTCCGAGCCCGTTAACCAAAACCAGCTGCGCTACGAGGACAAGTAAACATGCTTCAGTCCTAAAACAGAAAGACATTGTAGAGTTACCTGCATGACTGCATGAGACCAGCCAGGCTCTGGAAGAAGCCCACATCCTTCTTGTCTTTCAGATAATCCAACATTTTCTATCAAAGAAAGACAGTGGAGCTCAATGGTAAAGCCGAGTTCTGTTTTACACCGAGTTCGAGATTTAAAACAAGAATTTTGAAGTTGAAACAAGAAGCATCCTGTTGCAACAGTAAATATAATGTTTCATTTTCACCTACCTTGTTGTCTGTTGTGTGTAAATTAAAATGCATGTAAGTTATGTGTGTTCTGGGTTTTATGTGAACTGATGAGACAACACTGAAATTTCCCCGAGTATTAATCATCAATCAATCAAACAATCAATCAGTCAACATCTAAAACAATGATACGATATCTCTCATCGAGATGAAACAACCTCTCTGACAGGGTCTCAACATACACTTGAAAGGAAGACTTGGATATACACACATGTTCCTGTTATTCTGTTTGCATTATGCTTTATATGTATTGTATTATTTATAGACAAAATGCTGAAGATCAAAATTATGTCCATATACAAACAAATACACAGCTTTTTAAATACAATGCAAGTAGTTATAAAGATATTATCCACCTGTCCATTTACATAAGATAAATAGAAGTATCTGAAGATTACCTGCTGTACAGTGGAGTTTCCTCCATTGAGAATAGCGATGCCCAGCTTCAGGGTCGATGCCACCATGGGGCCCATCTCACCTGCATGAGAGGACACAGAGTACAACTCGATCTCCCTTTATTTACTTCAGAGCAGTCTCTTTCTGTTCCAACCAAGGATCATTACATTTTTAAAACTTAGTCAGTACTCTCACACAAGACAAGGCTAAATGAAAAATGTTTCTTCTTCAATTGAAAAAAAGTGGGGAAAAAAACTGCAGTTCTTTGAACAGAAATATTTTAAAATCACCCAATTTCTTTGCATTTTCTAGTAACAGGAACTGAAATATTAATTTTTTTAAACATGGAAAAACATCTCTTTATACATTTTTAAAACATTACAAACATGGATGTTAAAACAATAGCCATATCTTCTATAAAATAATACATTTCCTGATTTTTGTTTCATAAAAGGAAAACAATTAAGATGAAGATTAACAGATTGTAGACAGAATCAATATGCCAGTATGAATGAATTGAATCATTCACATTGACCCTGATTAGTCATTATTAATATTAGTTATCCTGTAAAATATGCATTTGTATCAGGTGTCAATCAAAATTTGAACAGTTCATAGTTTTCATTGGGTTAATACCCATGTCCCAAATTTGGGATAAATGAAAATAAAAGTGAGAACAGTGAGGGAACTTTTCATCCTATTGAATAAACTGATAGTTAAAGTACTGGCTTTAACGGAGTGTGACCTACCTTTGCTGGCACTGATGGTTTGAAGCACCATTTCTGCAGCTCCGCGGTCATGCAGCCGAGCCTGCTGATACAGCAGCTTCTGCTTCTCCATCTCCTTCTCCTGTTTGTTTGAAACACAGCACATTTTAACAGGCAGCAGCACACCGGTCTGTGGCTAACGTCACATTGGAGAGGTGTCAGACACAGAATGATGGATCACCTACTTCGAAACTCTTCACTTCTTCTCCATCTTCATCCTCTTCGTCATGGCAACTCTGTGGAAAAGAAGAGTGATGAAAATAAAGGAGCAAAAGGAGAGCAGATGGATAAATGAGAGCAGGAATACATCATAACTCTGTTGTCACAATGACGCAAAGCCAAAGTACCCTGATGTGCTGCTCTCATGAAGGATGTGTTGCAAAAAGGAATATTATAAAGGCAGAATTATCCTACCTTAGCCATGATGTCAGCATAGGCCATGTAGAGATTGTCCTCATCCAGTTTACTGTAAAAGGAAATATATCCACACACATTAGCACAATTTGACTGACCACACTGAGGACTGAACTAATTATTTTAGCTGGATTGAGCAGAATGTTTTATTGCAGGACTGACATTTTAGAAACATCTAAAATGTTTGTCCTACCACTTCCTGCTGGTATTTTCTGTTGCACATTCTTTGCTAACTTTATTTTACTGTAGGTTTAATTTGAAATAGATGGCATCTGAATTGTTTCCTCAAATACCTCCCATTTACAAAGATACAAATTCTTAACACCCTTAATTTAGGTTAGATTAGGTAAGTAGGTAGGTAGGTAGGATGGTAGGACAGTATATAGGTAGGTATGTAGAACGGTAGGTAGGACAGTGTGTTGGTAGGTAGAAAGGTAGGAAGGTAGGTAGGTAGGTAGGTAGGTAGGTAGGTAGGTAGGTAGGTAGGTAGAAAGGTAGAAAGGTAGGATGGTAGGTAGGTAGTACAGTATCTAGGTAGGACAGTAGGTAGGTAGGACAGTATGTAAGTAGGTAGGTAGGAAGGTAGGATGGTAGGTAGGACAGTATGTAAGTAGGTAGGAAGGTAGGTAGGTAGGTAGGTAGGAAGGTAGGATGGTAGGTAGGACAGTATGTAAGTAGGTAGGAAGGTAGGTAGGTAGGTAGGTAGGTAGGTAGGTAGGAAGGTAGGAAGGTAGAAAGGTAGGATGGTAGGATGGTAGGTAGGTAGTACAGTATCTAGGTAGGACAGTAGGTAGGTAGGGCAGTATGTAAGTAGGTAGGTAGGAAGGTAGGATGGTAGGTAGGACAGTATGTAAGTAGGTAGGAAGGTAGGTAGGTAGGTAGGTAGGTAGAAAGGTAGGTAGGTAGGTAGAAAGGTAGGTAGGTAGGTAGAAAGGTAGGACGGTAGGTAGTTTCTTACACATTTGTATGAGAACCTACCATTTCTCTGTGAGGGCTGTTCTGCTAAACAGCTGAATGAGCTGATGCAGGGGATCAATGTGTTTGACTCCCTCCTCCTCCTCAGATGGCTCCTGTTCACCTGGTTTCTGAAACAAACACACATTCACAAGCTGAGAAGACTCACTGAAAAAAAATGGTCTCATATTAAGTCTGAAAACCATTTTTTCTTCAAAGTAAAAATAATGCCAGGGGTCAAAATATTCCATAAAAAATAAATAATTCCACTTGTTTTACCGACTGAAATAAACTTACAGCGAGGTCCTCTATGAGTTTATCTTCAAAGTAGTGCTCCTCTGCTTCAATCCAGGACTTCTCATAGCCCTGCAGGAACAGGTTGACAGCCCGGTGCCTAGTTTGAGGGAGATACAAGTATGAATAATAACTGAAATATTATATTTATGTTGTTCTTTACAACATATATCAGGTACACAGTACTGAGACCACGAGTGAAAGTCTGAGACCACGAGTGAATACATTTGAGCTGGCACGCTTAGAGGTGTGTTTGAGGTCACGCATCCATATAAATAACTGGTGAACACTGGCTGTTGGCTGATTTACTTGAACAAGCCTCTGATGATTAAATCAAATCCTCGTCTGAACAATGTAAATGCCACAAACATCCTTCAGTTTGATTGTTGATCTAGAAATAGTGCCGAATCGATATTACTCACAATATTTCACATATATTTATACTGAAATATTTCCTCTTCATTTTACATTTTTCTGAATTTCTACAGCCTTTCTGATTTCCAGGTTTACATGAAAATATGATGTGATTTCTCTGACTTTTGGACTCCACAGTTTGTCTCCTCAGATGTCTGTAGATGTGAGAGCAGAACTGACCTGGGCAGGTTGTAGAGCGGTGCCATCCTGAAGCACGCGACCACAGCTCGCTTCCTCTGTTTGGACAGAAGTTTGTGCCACACAGCCTTCTTACTGCGCTGAGGATGCTCCACCTACAGACACAAACTGAACCACTCAGTACAGAAGACTTCCAGCTGATGTTGCTCACCATCACCTCGTCCACACTTCTGGGACGACTGGTTACAGAAGAGCAGCAGAAATGACTTCAACTCATGATGATACGGACCTGGTCCAGGTGGAAGAGGACGTGAGCGATGTCCAGGACTCTCTCCACGGTCTTTTCTGGATCAGAAGTATCCTCGTAGTGGTTCGGGAGGTCTCTGTACAGAGCCATCTGCCAGCGAATAGCCGGATCCTCCAGCTGTACGAGATACACAGACGAAAGAGTGTTTGAGCACCTCGATGAATACTGCGGTCAAATACACATAACTGCAAACTATATTCAACATAGAAAAGATGGGAATGTCAATAGCCAAACAAGTGTCTATAACGTTTTTTTTTTGTGGAGAGTAAATATAGATTACGACATCATCTTGGGTTTTCTTCCAAATATACATACAGAAAAGATACAAACTTCTTACCTTCCCTTGTAAGTGCAAATTGTTCCTGATGATCTCTCGAACTTCATCCTCTGTATCTTTCTGTTGATAGAGAAAATGCACATCCATTAATTTAATACGGATTTGAATGATATATAAAATACTTTGTGACATAAAAAACATGTAGAAATATGTTTGAAACATGTTTTATCAAAGTTATAACAGATGTATTACTGTTTATTTCATAGTTTAGATTTAAAATAGGAATGTATATTTATATTTCAATATTTATTGCCAATACTTAATTGTTTGCATATGTTTATTAACACACTGGACCTGTAACCTGAAGTGTGTCTGTTTTTATTAGGAAAAAGACTCCTCTCTTCTCATGTTTGACTTGATGAGTGCTGCTTTGCTACCTGGGTGAAGCGGTTCTTGGCCAGTGCGATGAGCTCCTGTTCTCCTGGAGCACAGATGTTGAGTCCGACAGGCAGCAGACGCTTTAGAGTGGCGACAATCAGACTCGTCTGCATGGAGTATCGATCGCCCTTCCTCTTCATCTTCTTCCTCTCCTGGTCGGAAACTATTCCCTGAGGCAAAGTCAAGCATCAAAAGAAAATGAATACATTTCATACAATGTTAGACTTACTGTATGATTAGATTCATTCTTTTCAAAACAATCTTTTTCATCAGTGTTCATTTTGTTTAAAAAAAACACCATTGGTATGAACATCCTCGTGTGTGTCCTCACCTTTGACATCTTACACTTGGTATCAGTGATGAGGAAGGACATGTTGTTGATCTCATTCTGCACCACAAAGTTCTGCTCTTCTCTCTTGAAGTTCTGCAGACAGATGAAAACATAACTCACTTCAATCCACAGTCATAATGTTAAACTGTATTTTCTGTCTCCTGGATTTGCCCATACTGGGCCAGCACCTCCCTTCAAACAGTAGAATATACATTTAAAATATACTGAATTAGAAAATTATCTTGGCAATGTGATGAAAAAAGTGGTGCATGAAAGTTTGTAAACCCTTTTGAATGTTCTATATATCAGCAGAAATATGTCTAAAAATGTTAATGCTCATCATTGAAGACGTCTGCTATCCTCCGCCTGTGTGGTCAACCAACAAAGATCACTCAGAGCTGGACGTGTGACTGTCTGAGGTTACAAAAGAACTCTGAGTGACTTTTAAAAAATGTCCCCACTGTGGGATTAATAAAGTCTAATCTAATCTAATCTAATCTAATCTAATCTAATCTAATCTAATCTAATCTAATCTAATCTAATCTAATCCAATCCGATCCGATCCAATCTAATCTAATCTAATCTAATCTAATCTAATCTAATCTAATCTTCTAAACACTTTGACGCCTCTCTAATGTTGGCTCATGTTCTAATTTTCATGTTTAATGAATTATTAAAGAAACAATACACATTTCTTTTTTTGCCTGCTGAGCTGCTGAAAACTCGTGTTGAGTAACAATTTGTGAGTTTTCATGTTTTCATTTGCATTTGTTTGGAAATGTCACATAAAATGTAGTTATTTCAAAAGTTTGAAATTTTAAAATAAATCAACTATGATGTGCCCAAGTCTGGTTCTGTTGGTCTGTCCTCCAGGCACACCAGTGGACAGCACTCAGGGAGACTCTGGTCTAGTGGGATATTTGCTGTGATATTTTCAGCAGTATGTTATAACGTTACGTCCTCCTCTGTAATTTTCTTACATGAGATTTGGACCAGAAGATGAAAACCTCGGCCACCATTCGGAAAAGCTCCTCTGCGTCTGGGTTGGACTCTTTCAGCCATCGGGCCCTGTCGGTGTTTCAAAGCAGTTAGTGACATGCATGATGTCATCATCCTCTAATGTTACATTATCAATGTATTTGTATGATTTATTAGTAATTCACTCCACTCATTGTGATGTAGGAAGTGTTGGGAGCAGTCGGTCGGAGCGCTGTACCTGTTGTAGTCGACAAATCGTATGAGGAGCGGGTAGAAGGCGTACAGGTCTCGGACCAGTACGGTGAACTGGTCCATGATGAGCAGCTCCGTCTCTGACATCTCCCCCCTCCCCTCCGCCCGGCTCTGTTCTTCATCCATCAGCACCACTGCTGCTTTCTGCACACCACAGTGATATTATTATGCTTCATTCCTATGTGATTCAACCTTTGTAGTGGTATTATCACTTTTATGACTGTTGATATAGTTCATTATATCAAATTATGAAAGATTTTTGCCAATGATCCATTAAGTAGACAGGTGTCAAACCATACATTTACCAGTAATCAAGTCTCAGTTAAAAACATTAAAGTTATGCTGGATGAAGAAGAAAAAAACAATTTCAAGCTAGTATGTATAGAATATATCAGAAAATATCAGATTTGTGCCCACACATTAGTACACTGTAAAAAAGAAAAAATTCAACTCACTTTTTTGAGTTTTTCCATCAGAGGTAAGAAGTGGGTCTTTAACAGCTGAGGTTTGGCTTTGCTGATGATCGGCTGAGAGAAGACTGACGGAGCAAAGACAGACACAGAGTTAAAACTACTGAATTTCAAACACAATGTGCACATACTTGTATACACAGCAAATTTCTGCAGTGAAATATCTTGATCTTAAATAAAACAGTGAAAGACTTTGATTTTGGGAGTGCATTTTCTAAGCTAGACTATAGTTTGTGTTCAGAGAAACTCTTTATTGGAGTATTAATTTCATGACTCAACACTCCTACGGGTGTTTACTGTACAGCTTTGTTGCCGTATTAGCATTTCCCAGCATGCCTTAGTTATTTATTTGTAACTTTTGAGAATAAAGCAACTAAATTAAATCTAAGTGATGGGCAGAAATTATATTTACTTTTGTTAAAACATGCAGTTTCTGAACATTTCAGTAAAGACATAATGATCCATGAAATGTGGATATCATTCAAACTCCAAACTATAAAAATCTAACTCCTAGAAAACAGTTACTTTCACCTAAATACTGCTTAAAAGTATATTCGCTGGTCTCAAATAGAGTTGATTTAAACTCACAGAGAGTTGATTCCCAAGACCAGAACTTGCTGTGTACGATACGTTTGTATGTCTTACAGCTGCTGATGGTTGGATACATACAGCTCTGTACAAAAACTTCAGTACAAACAGTTGTGATGGTCTGCTTGCCTGAACATCTGAAAATAGAACCAGCCTCTGTGGTGGCTGCAGACTCTAGCATCTAAAACTCAACAGTAACTGTACATTTTAAAAAGTAAAACGAAAATTTGAAAAACATAAATTGTGTATAGAATAGGCTCAAACAGAGATTTAGGGATCTGTCGGAAATATGTATTTTAATGTTTCATTAATCGGTTAAGGAAACCCCTCCTCCTCCAGGAAGCCACATTCACAAATTTAAGCAAAAAGTATGAAAAGAATAAAGACAACAGCAGAGCACAGTTATGATATGTTCATGGTATCATAAACACACGTTGTGCAGAAGAAACAGAGATACAACTTTAAAGATGCACCATCTCTCCTTCACACGCAGCATGCATCTGTGTTTACCAGCCAGCCTCTTCATCCAGGCGCCTTCATCGATTCCCAGGTTGTTGTAGATGATCTTCAGAATGTTTCCCAGCAGAGTGTTCATGTGTTCGGAGGTCACGGCTGTGCAGCAGCTGTCGGCCTGGTCCGGGATGCTCTCTGGTCCATACTCCCACCAGTGCGACATGTAGCTGCACAACATCGGCAACACCACCTACAAAAAGAGAGAAAAAAAACAAACACATAGTGAAGCTTTGCAGCATCGACGGGGAACCTACACAGAAACAAACACTATATGACACTACCAGGGCTCAACCAACAAAGGCTTTTACATGTCTAGTTTTCAATCAGTATTTGTGTGCACTACATCACCCCATAAGACTCCATAAGTTTCTACTTCTACAATAGATGATTTTAGGGTGACAAGAACCACTGAAAGAACTTCACCTACATGAGCATGGGTACAACTAAAAACAAAAATACAGTTGATAGGTTTATGAGTGAGTTACCTCCATGACATGGGGCATCTGAGTGTATCTCATGCCCGACTCTGCCAGCTCCATGATCTCCTCCAGAGACTTCTCTAAGTTTGGGATCAGAGGACAAACCTCCCCGACCAGCCCGGGAAGACCTAAAGCTGAGAGGTGACGAGACAACTGGACTTGAAACAGGATGACAAATAACTGAAATATGTACACATTGTTGTTGTAATTCTCAGAGAGTAGAATTAGCTGAGGACTTCTACAGCTCAGTGTCATCTCCCCCTTCATGTATGTAAACTGTGTACCTGCTCTGTCTTTACTTCCTTTGCTGTTGTAGATGGAGAAGCTGTTAAACTTGTTGATGTGAGGCTCCAGGAAGGCGACAGGGAAGGCTGCTGCAAAGGCAGCTAAACACTTTCCTAATGCTGGACGCTGTCTGGAGAGGAGAGGAGAGGAGAGGGGAGGAGAGGAGAGGAGAGGAGAGGAGAGGAGAGGAGAGGAGAGGAGAGGAGAGGAGAGGAGAGGAGAGGAGAGGAGAGGAGAGGAGAGGAGGTTACTTGGTGAGTAACACTAAATGTAAATAAAATTGTGTTTGTTTATATAAAAACTTCACGAGAGGCCTTTAAAGATATGTGTACTATGGGATGTACTGTACCTCTCTACATAGATGCTTTTGTTGGTTCCCAGAAAGTAGAGGCTGTTTAGGATTCTGTAGCAGGAAACCTGGACATCATCCACTGGAGCAAGAGACACAACCATGTTTAAAGTCTGTCATTATCCTCCACATCAAACACAAACTGAATGTATCAGTACTCACATATGAGGTCTTCTCCAAACATGTTCTGTCCAATGTGCTCGAACAAGGAGGAGAGGACCGGCAGCAGGGCGAAGGTGGTGTAGTTGATGATCTGAGTGACGCCCCGCGGCTGCTCTCGGCTGTGAGTGAACTGACCGAGCTTCAGATTCTCTTGAGTCTTCTCCAGATCCTCGGCCACACTGTCGAAGTGTGAGCGCAGAGCTGCTTTCACTGACTCCAGTCCCGTCTTCATCACTGTCCTGATGGATTATGTTTGACATTATTATCATGACAAAAAAAAAATTGGTCTTTCAGCTAATTGTACTTAAATGTCACTGCAAGAAAATACAAAGATTAGACTTTAAAAACTATAGAAAAGTTGTACAATGCTAAAAAACAACAACACCTGGTCGAACATCTCACAACTAATTTGGTAAACTAGCAATAGGTCAGTAACATGATTGGGTATAAAAAGAGCATCCCACAGAGTCTCTCAGCAGTGAAGATGGGGAGAGGTTCACCACTCTGTGAAAGACTGTTTGGGAAAATAGTGCAACAATCTAAGAATAATGTTCCTCAACGTAAAACTACAAAGAATTAGTAGATTTCATCATCTACGGTTCATAATATCATTAAAAGATTCAGAGAATTTGGAGAAATCTCTGAACACAAGGGACAAGGCTGGAAACCAATATTGGATGGTGTTGATCTTTGGGCCCTCAGGCAGCACTGCATTAAAAACACACTATTATGGAGTGGAAATCAGTGCATGGGCTCAGGAACACTTGTGAAAACCATCGTCTGTCAACACAGTTCCACAAATGCCGGTCAAACCATGTAAAAAAGGAACCATATATGAACATGATATGTTTGTCATGATATCAAATATCATTATTTGATATGTTGTCTTTGTTCTATTTTCTATTAGATATGGGTTTACATGATTTGTAAATCATCAAAATCAGTTTTTATTTACATTTTACACAGCGTCCCAGCTTTTTTAAGAACTAGGTTGTATTTGTGTGCACAGATTTATTAATCCCTTTACTTTTATTCATGGATATTTCTCCAAAACATCCTGAAATGATTTCCATCATTCATCAGTAAATCCACAGGACAACATGTGTATTATGTTTCCATCAACACTACCCTAAACATCATCCCATGTAAATGTCCTGTTGTAACGACATGCAGCAAACAGGCACCGACAGAGGTGAGTTCATGTCTTTTCTCACCTGGCATCCAAGCTTTGTCCCAGTATCTGCAGACAGTTGACTATGGATGTGGCATTGTTACCTAGAGAGCAGAGAGGATCACATGATAAACAGAAAGCCCACTGTATGTACTGAGCAGAGTTTGGGCCTCATGCTCTTCTGGATGTGAAGAGTTCAGCACAAAATAACACTAAAACAACAAAAACAGCATTCTTCTTCACATCAACAGGAGCTGTCTGAAATCACATCCTCCAAGTGCACTCAACAAAATAGAAACACAAAACTTTCGTTTTCACTCCCATTTTAGATGAGTTGAAGTAAAAGACTTCTTTCATGCACACAAAATGCTTTTTGTTTTTTCAAATTTGGTTCACAAAGTGGTTAAAATCCATGTTAGTGAGCACTTCACCTTTGCCAAGATAATCCAACCACATGACATCAAGTCTCTGATTAAACAGCATGAGTATTGAATGTGCAGTTTTACCAAGCAACCAAATGCCACAGATGTCCCAAGTTTTGAGAAAGCATACAATTGGTATGCTGACTGGAGGGATGTTGCCCGTGCATTGAACGCTCATTTCACATACCATGAGAACCGAGAACTGAGAATTTGATGCTACATCCAACCAGCATCACAACAACAGACTACATGTGCCAGCCCAGGACCGCCACAACCTGCAACTTCATCTAGAAGATTGTCTGAGACCCGCCACTCCGACAGCTGATACAACAGTTGGTTTGCACAGCCAAAGTACTTCTGAATTAATGGTCAGAAACCATCTCAGGGAAGCTCATGTGAGAGCTTGTTGTCGTCACCGGGATCTTGACCTGACATTTCATCGTTGTAACTGTCTTCACGGTCAGAAAGCTGATTTACGATGGCAGCTGCCACTTTGGAGACGTGTTGTCCTTATGGAAGAATCCTGATTTACACCTTACTGAGCAGATGGCAGACAGTGTGTATGTGTGTACAGATGCATTCTATTGATGGAAATTTTAATACTCAATGTGAAGGAGGTGTGTTGCACTGCATGAGGCAAATGGTGGTCAGAGCAGATACTGTGAGCTGTCAAAGGCACACCTTAATGTATTATCTTGGCAAAGATGAAGTGCTGACTAACATAGATTTTGAAAAAAATGTGTGAACAAAATGTGAGAAATAAACCTTGTGTGTGTTTATATTTTTGAGTGTCTGTGTTGTAATCAATAACACGGCACAATCTAAGGAAAAATATGTTCCTTTAAAAATAAAATTCAAAAAGTTTTTAAGTGAGCATGTTACACAAATCCAGGCATTTTGTGCTGTCAGCAGTAATGAGGAGCAATAATTAAATGTAAACATGCTTAATATTCTCATTAGCCAAATACAGAAAACACCAATAATAAACATCTTTCATTTCCCACAATGGGTCCTTCTGATTTGAGCAGTCTGAGGTTTTGGTCTGCAGAGGCGGAACATTTTTTTACTGAGAGGACACGGTGAGACACTACACAACACACACAGCTGCTGAGCACAAGATAAGCACACTATTACCCACAATACCGTGCATGCACACACACCGAGGGACGTCAAGAGAACTGACACTTTGGTACCAAGTTGATGGCAAAATTCTGAAAACATGACAGTACTTGTTTTTCTACGGTGTATCAAAAAGTACTGTAGACAATTAGATGTGGAACAGCGGTGGCAGGTGGAGCAACAAGTCCACTGTCACCGGAAAGCACGTATCTCAGCAGCTCAAAGGCAACACATCCAGATTCCTACATTCAAGGAGAGAGTTTCAGTTTGACTTTATACATCGTCAAAATGTTCACATCCTGAAATGTTAGTGTTACTGTCTAGTTTGCAACAGCTGCAGAAGTTGTAGCGATGCTCCACACACAACATTCACAAACGCTGATGTCAGCTCGTTAAGCTTAATGTGCTGATCACAAAGTTAGTAGTGACTGTCATCACATCATCATTTTGGTATTGAACCTGGTACTAAAAGTGATTGAATGTAAAAGGTACTGGTACAGATAACCAAAACTTCTGTTATCCTGACATCCCAACACACATCCATGTAAAAAAAACAAACACTAGGCGAATTGATGAAGTGTTATACAGTTCCTGGGTTCTGATTTCAACATTTAAAGGTAACCTGTGGACTTTTAGACCACTAGTAGTGTAATGGAAAAACATCTGAACATGTATTCCTGCATGGTCCAGTGCACTGATCTACAGGTGGTGGTGACATGCTGAGAAAAACAGAAATGTGCCAACAAAAACAGGGTCGAAGAAGAATGACAGCAGGCAAACATGGGTGCAGAATTCAAAACTTTTAACAAAATCAGCTTTGCAGATATTTTATGGAAAGAAAGTCATTCAACATGTTGGTCAAACCGTCCTTACCAAACAAGGATATCCTATGTCTGACAAGAACTCCCAGTTTGCAGAAAAGACTGGAAAGATGAAATGAAAGGAGAGAAGACGAGGTAGAGGAGGGAAGCAGAGGAAGATAAAAGACAATCAGATGAGAAAAACAGAGGACAACAGAGACAGCAGGAGGGACATGAAGGCACATGGCCTCGTGTCAAGTTGCTTACAGCTCATTGGCTGTCATTCACAGAAAGACTGAGCTGATGCTGAGTAGTAAGGATTCATTCTACAAGACTTGAACTTTATACTGTATGTCATTTAACTGCTCTCTCCCCCCATTCCCTGTCTGTCTCTACTGTGCTACACAAATGATGGTTCAAAAACACAACCCGAAATATACATAAAAAAAACCTCGTCTCCAACATACAGTCATGGTCTTATTCAATATGTAAGCAATAGTACATTAGAACATTATGCAATAGACCCGCTGGTCTTGCTGACTATCTAGCTATTGTTGTGTCGTGTACACGAGCCACACTGACCTGGTCACCATCTCCTTCTCCTTGTTGGAGGCGTGGCCACCACTGCTGATTGGATGAATGGCCGTGGACAGGAAGTACAGCCTGTGGTTTTTAAAGTACTGATCCACCAGTGGCAGGACGACCTGGTGGTGAAATGGTAGAAATACAGCAGAGTTTAATTAATTACCTATTTGTGTCAAATAGATTATTAAAAAAAATACTTTAGTCTTCAGAAACGTCAGGGTTTTGTTGTAAATTTTAGAGAAACACCTGTTTTTCTATATGCAGTGACTCAAATAAAATACTATAACAGATCATTTGGAATGTATAACAGAGAAAGGCACTGACCTTTCCGAAGAACTTCATTTGCTGTTCGTGAGGAATCTTCTCTCCCTTCGGCTTCGTTCCCAGATCTGCAACAGATTAAGAGTCAGTGAGGTCTGGATGGATTGATGTGATGACATCGACACAACAGAGCAGTCGGTCTTCAATAACTCCATCTATCAACAGCTGCAAGTACCGACTGTGTTCTTCTTTTTTGAAACTGTTGCACCATGTTGGGAAGTAAGTTTGCCGTTTTCATAGTGGACAAGTAACCTGATCACATCCTGTGACTTAGTTATGTTCTGTGTTCATGTCTTTGACATTGAGGCAGGTTCACATGTACTTACAAACACAGATGACACTGTATATGCTGTTTCTATAAAGAAGGAACAAAAGATATTCATCACAATAGAAACAATAGAACTTGTTCGTTATGCTACATCGGTGTCATTCGTGATCTGACTGTCAATGATGGTCCACAGAAAATAATAGATGTAAGTTGTGTGTGTTGCTGGTATTTTAAAGGATGCTTGTTGCCTCAAGGTGTCTCATCTACCGAATGCACACTGGGAGTAAATATATAACAATTTGATCAGCCTTATCTAGAAATAAAGGCTTCATGTGGGTAAATACATATCCCACATTACAGCTCACACAGGCATATTCTACGTATTGCAGCCGCCCACCCTGCACTCTGTTGTTATTTTGGTAATAAGGTACCTTTCTCTGTGCACCCATCTCGACATGACTTGAGTTACAGTACTCGGCGTACTATGTGATATGTTTAGACATGAAAGGAGTCTCACCGCACTCCACCATGTGTTCTTGGGCCTGGTCCACGTATGTGATGAGCTGCTGCAGGAAGTTGTAGGCAAAGCGTTTCTCTATCGCCGGAGTATCCAGCTCCTGAGACTTGACCCCTCTGGAAACCACACACAGAAAACTCTTCCTCATCTTACTCAGATTTACATAAGAGGACGTTATTTCAGTGTCTCAGTTATCTGTCCAGTCCGGGGGGTGATTAGTATAGCTTAGCACAACGGCTGCAAGTAGGACAAACATGATATAATACACCTAAACAAATAGATTAAGAAATAAAACATATATAGATGATATAACACATGCAGAGAAGTGTTTCAGAGATTTGATTTAACTAGATTAGGAGTTTCTCTCTTCTCACACTGAATCAGGGTCTCACCCCAAGTCTCAGATAAACACTACAGTACTGTGTGAAGTGTGAAGCCCGTCTCCTACCTGGACACAGTGTACCCGTTGATCTGAAGGAACTTGAGGATGTCTTGTGCTTTTTCTCGGTCTTTGTATTTCTCTTTGGCCGTCAGTGTGTCATAAGGAACAAGCAGGGGATGGTTTCCTCCGCCTGGAGACGACAGCAGCAGATAACAGGGTAATGCATAGAGAACACTCACCCCTTTAAACGGTCAGGAGAGCCACTGGGAGGAAGTAACAGAACCTCAAAACCATCCTTAGTAAAGTTGACATATTAATAGTTAAGTAGACATACGTTGTATTAGTGTCTTAACGATCAGCTCTGAGGAAATCAGAGGAAATAAATACTACCTTGATGTTTTTGTTTACTTAATAATCTTTAGATTCTGTACCAAATGCAAATTTTCAGTTTGAAAGTCAGTTTTCAGTCTGTTTGTGAACGTGTGTAAGACTCACCTTTGGCTTCCAGCTCCATTTTCTTTTTCCTGGCCCAGATATTATGATAATTCTCTGCAAGCAGCTCAGCCATCGACTAGAGAAGGACAAACACGTACGACTGTTACACTGCACATCAGTTCATCTCTCAATCCTCAATATCTTCTTTCTGTATCAATCTTCTCCATTAATTTCAACACATTTCTCTTTTATTTGTCCATAAACAGTATATTGTTTTATCCTTCTCTGTGCACACTAACTCACCTGCATGTCTCTGGACAGTGTGACGTTGCTCATATCGATGGGCCTCGGGCTGAAAGCTGGAGCTCCTTCAAAAGACTGCTGTGGGAGGTATGATATGTTGTATTATTGATGATGTCACTTTTTCACACCACCTCCTTTATGTCAACATGAAAACGCTCTGTAACGAGATGTGATGTTTATATGTGGCCATGTGTTGATGTGTACCTGGCTGGCCTGTGATATCCTCCTGGACTTGTTGTGGAGGCTGCTCGGGTCTCCCTCTCGGATCCTGTCAATGCTCCAACCCCACGACAGCATCGTCTTCAGAGACTCTCTGACCGTCGAGCAGTACGCCTCTTTATCCTGCAACAGCACAACCCGACTTCAGACCCCTGCTGACAGCTAACTGCAGTAAACCACACTACGCTGTGATTACCTTTCAAAACAAAGTGTCCTAGTGTGTTTTGTGCACCTGGAGCTCTTTTCACCAGAGAACTCCAGAACATCAGGGAAACAACTTCTGCTCATTTATATTCCAACTCCCTCATCTCATCTCAGGAAATACTGGACATTTTGGTGAAAGCTGTGTTCATGTTTGTCCACGCAGTGAAATACTGAAGCAGAGGGAGACGTGCTGGTGTGCTCGAGCAACGCTGCAGACGCAGACTTTGCAATCCGTCAACAGGAACATTTCTCTCAAATACGCTTTCAGTGTGTAACAAACTGAATGAAGTTGTGAGGTTTCTCTCCTGACTTCATGTAGCCATTCTTTATCCTTTGGTTCACTTCTCAGTCTATCTTGCACTGTATTTCTGCATTGTAACTTTTACCTGCTCATGTTTTTGTTATCTATTGTAATGCAATTATCACATTATTGTTTTATCTCTATCCTTTTTATGTACCAATTTCTGTAAATTGAAAATAATAAAAAGATTTATCAAGAAAAATAATGAACTAGTGAGGAAGAACTCCAACTTTTCTTCATCTTCTGTTTAGTGCTTCATTAAAACTCAGCTGTGTGGACCGGCACCGGCTGACGGGCTTCCAGCTGTTCAGAGCAGATCGTGACACAGAAATGTCCAACAAAACAAAAGGTGGAGGCAGGCTATCTGTTTCCATACAAACAGCAGCTGGTGTAAAGATGTGACAGTGATTCGGAGACATAGTTCTCCTGTTCTGGTTCTTTTATTATCAACGTTTTAAACTTTATTCCCCCTGTGAGTTCCCTTCATTCATTCTGGTCGGTGTTTATATTCCACTAAAGAGTTCTCACCGAACAAACACTTTGTGTGGAGCCGACTCACTCATAGTCTTTCTTTATTGTCCTCAGCGACTTTAAAAAAGGAAATCTCAGCCACTAACTCCCTAAATACCGTCAGTTGATTAAACACTTTAGATCTCTGTTACAATACATCAACAGTGCATCTTGTCCCCTGAGCAGCACTCGGATACTCTGACGACGTCACGCTGCATCTGATTCCTGCAAACGGGCAAAAACTCAAACTCTCTAAACCCGTTGCAAAGACATCCAAAAAGTGGGCCAGTGACTCTGTGGAGGAACGTCTGGCTTGCTTGGACCGCACTGACTGGGATGTTTTCAGACAACACGGTAGGAAAAGGAGAAATGGTTTGGGACAGAGACCTGTTTACAGAGTCTAAATCAGGGGTGGGCAATTCATTTTCCCAAAGGGCCTCATGAGAAACTGGGACTGTTGTGGAGGGCCAGGCCAATAGGCTGAACTCAGTTCTGCTCAATATTAATTTTATCTCTTTATAAAAAGCAGTAAATTGTATGGTTTTCATTAGCTGCTACTGGTAGTAGAGATGTTACAATTAGGCTATTCAAATGTGGTGCAAGCATTGTAAAAACATCAACATTATATCACTATTCAATCAACATTCACAAAAAAGATTTTGAAAATGAGCATATTTTTGCAGTATTTCAAAGACCAGCATTAAATTAACTTTATACAAAAATGGAACAAGTGCTATTGATATTTTGTTTGTAGTGTCATTACCTCATTTGCTGTTTTTCAGTTATTTGTTTTTGTTCAGTGAGAGAAGGGTTAGGTATATATAAGAGCAATGACACCTCCAGCCCACCTCAAGGCCACACAACCAATGATTCAAGTCTTAATGAGGGTATATAATTACTGATTTACTGAATTAAAGACAGTTTTTTTACTTCGCTATGTTCCTCAAGGTAAATTACTCACAATTATCTGACACAACTTAGTTAACAAGCACTCGATATCTCTTGGGAATCTCAAAATGTCGTACTTTGCTCCAAATCTTGTCTGCTTCCTGCACCTGCCTCAGCTGCGGGATCTCCGGTAGGTGAGTGGTGGTTCAGAGAGTGTGTGTGTGTGTGTGTGTGTGTGTGTGTGTGTGTGTGTGTGTGTGGGGAGGGGGGGTGGGGGGGCTAAGGGCTCTGCTACGTGCAAAGCCAGGACATTCAGACCACTAGCTCGCGTGGTGAGACGTTTAGGGAACATCTGTAAATTGGGGTACTGAACATTACCTGGGTTACCCATGCATGATGTACACTTATTTACGTTTGATTCCTAATTTACCATTGACCTCACACGGGCCGGTCAGGGACAGCCAAAGGGTCGGATGTGGCCCGGGGGCTGTACAATGCCCAGGTCTGGTCTAAATTGGTATAAACTGGTAAGACACTCTAGATGACTGTAGAAACTTTAACAGCAGTTCTCAAAAAACTGCTCAACCTCTGTCTGGAAAGGCCTCAGACCACCATCTTCATACTGAAAACTCCTCGGGCCAACAATCTCAATTAGTTCGGTTGCCTATTTGATAAACAAGAGGAAGTCTTGATACATCACCCTGACTGCAGAAAGAATACGTGTTACCATGCATTGTTTCAGGTGAGAGTTTGCTTTGTTTTTTTAGGAAATAATATAAAATGACGTGAAATAACAACCCCAGTAAGGTGACTGACTGCTTGAGGCCAGTCTACTACCTGGATCAGGACTCAGTGACCGAAGCTGGCAACCAGAGAACATATCCTAATCAACTGTACATCTGATCATGTAGGCTTGTTCTTGTATTGTCAGCCATAGATGATTAAATATGTACAAACAGACTGAGATGGCTGTATGCAGAAACTACCTTTTCAGAGAGGCCTTTGTATTGTTTCAGTAGCGGGTGGCTCTTGCTAATTTCACACATCTGTTCTCCGTATGACCAGCCGTTGGAAAACTGGAAGACATAAAGTCCAAGTCAGTTTACAATTTACAGATATTTTTCAGTGATATTTTGTTAGTGTTTTGCTGACACCATGAAAAAAAATATAGCAACAAACACAAAAAATAAACCAGTTGTTTTTATTTCAAATGTTCTCAGTGCAAATGCATATTTGCTTGTTTTGCATTTCTATCTTGTTATAATATAATTTCTTTTATCTTATTTCATCACAAAAATGTCATTATTTCATAAAACCAACACAGCTCTTTAAAACTAACATTTGTCATTATAACAAGCTGGTATGTTTAAGAATTTCTGTAGCTGCCTTCAAAGAAATCACAAAACATGATTAATAAACACGATGACGTGGACAGTCACTGAATCGGCTGTGACTTGGTTCAGACCGCAGGTCTTAAAGTATCAACTTCACTTTTGCTGTCATGGAAAGAAAAATACAAATACCATGTAAAAATGAAACATATAATAAATATAACACTGAAATATGAAATGACTTCTTGTCCCCTTACCTTTTCTATACACAACTTCTCATGGTTGTGCTCTGCATATCTGGTTACAAAATAGTCAAGCTTCTCTGGGACAGTCACACTGATGAGGAGAGATGAAGAAGAAAAAAACAGTCAGATACATGAGGTCACCTTCGGTCAACGCTGATCTGAACCAACTGGAAAGTCTTTAATCCACATCTGTGTGTAAACGGTGCTACACAATGATGGGATGAGGAATGCTGTGTGTGAATATGAAACAAAGCAGAAGTGACTGAGTTTCATACATTACATTAATGTAATGTAATGTAATGTAATACTTGGTGGTGTCTGCAGGCTGCGGAGTGAAGTTTCCCTCCGAGTCCATGGACGACTGTTTCTCCATCATAGCCATGTAGTTGGACTCCATGTAGTCTGGAGGAAGAGCTCCAGCCACGGCACTGAGGCACGGCAACGCCAGCTTAAACAGCTCGTGATCGTACCGCTGCATCACGGAAACACATGCGCAGTATAGTACGTTGCTTTAGACGTTATCATACAGGACTGTTATACTTCCACGACACAGAGAAGGTCAGAGGTGTTCAGAACATTCAGGTATCTCAGAAAGGAAACTTGAGCAGCTTTCATCCGAATGAATGAGGCTCCATCTTGTAATGAGTAAATAATTAAATTTCTTCTTCATACATTCAAACACATTTATAATAAAAAGCCTGATTTACAAACTGGGCGTGTGGAGTTTGAAATATGTGAGTATTTACCAGACCAGAGTGGTTTTAATGAATTCATATGCTATTAATAGCATCATGGGAAATGTGGGATTCAATGTTCTGGGACCTGAACCCACACCTAATCCTGCATCAATTCCTTGTGTATGAGTTTTATGAAAATGCAATACAAAACTGTGAGCACCTCTTAAACATCCACTTACATTTAATTTGAATTTCATAAACATTTTTTAAGAATTAGACCTAAACTACCTTGTGGGACAGAGCATCAAATATTCCCCAGAACAGTTTCCTGGAGAGGTGAAGCTCTTCATCTGACGTGACTCCAAAGTTCCCCCAACCTCCAGCAAGGCAGTAATACTTCCAACAGCGCTCATAGTGATTGGTCAACAGCTGGGGAGAGTGAGGAAGAGCACATTCATCAGCATCATCATCATGAAATGATTGCAGCCAGCTGCACAATTTCACAATGCATTATATTGACTATAGAAAATGCAATGTACATACTTCTCCTATTCATATTACTATAACACAGGGGTGGGCAATTCATTTTCCCAAAGGGCCTCATGAGAAACTGGGACTGTTGTGGAGGGCCAGACCAATAGGCTGAACTCAGTTCTGCTCAATATCAATTTGATCTCTTTATGAAAAGCAGTAAATTGTATGGTTTTCATTAGCTGCTACTGGTAGTAGAGATGTTACAATTAGGCTATTCAAATGTGGTGCAAGCATTGTAAAAACGTCAACATTATATCACTATTCAATCAACATTCACAAAAAAGATTTTGAAAATGAGCATATTTTTGCAGTATTTCAAAGACCAGCATTAAATTAACTTTATACAAAAATGGAACAAGTGCTATTGATATTTTGTTTGTAGTGTAATTACCTCATTTGCTGTTTTTCAGTTATTTGTTTTTGTTCAGTGAGAGAAGGGTTAGGTATATATAAGAGCAATGACACCTCCAGCCCACCTCAAGGCCACACAACCAATGATTCAAGTCTTAATGAGGGTATATAATTACTGATTTACTGAATTAAAGACAGTTTTTTTACTTCGCTATGTTCCTCAAGGTAAATTACTCACAATTCTCTGACACAACTTAGTTAACAAGCATTCGATATCTCTTGGGAATCTCAAAATGTCGTACTTTGCTCCAAATCTTGTCTGCTTCCTGCACCTGCCTCAGCTGCGGGATCTCCGGTAGGTGAGTGGTGGTTCAGAGAGTGTGTGTGTGTGTGTGTGTGTGTGTGTGTGTGTGTGTGGGGAGGGGGGGTGGGGGGGCTAAGGGCTCTGCTACGTGCAAAGCCAGGACATTCAGACCACTAGCTCGCGTGGTGAGACGTTTAGGGAACATCTGTAAATTGGGGTACTGAACATTACCTGGGTTACCCATGCATGATGTACACTTATTTACGTTTGATTCCTAATTTACCATTGACCTCACGTGGGCCGGTCAGGGACAGCCAAAGGGCCGGATGTGGCCCGGGGGCCGTACAATGCCCAGGTCTGCTATAACACATGATCACAGTTGTGTGTTGGAGAGACTATAACAGTGCATATGTGTACATTACAGATGGTAGTATAAAACTAACGCTCTATTTCCTGTTAGTTGTACACTACAGTTCCTACACAGGACTGAGAAACACATGTTAACTGACTGCACCAACAAACCTGATGTGTTTCTCACCTTCAGAGGCATCTTGGTGTGTTCGTTCAGCAGAGGGACGTCGAACACTAGCCTCCTCAGCAGATGCTGCATCATTGAAGGCCTCAGCTTTCTGCACATTATTAGGATGACATACATTAGTGGGCTAGTTGCACTGACAAAAATACATTCTCCTGAATAGACACTATAAAAACATAGAAGAAATGGTGGGTACGGCTTGACAAAAAAATACAAATTTGATCATAAAATGTAAGAAGAATGCATTTATTGCACAAATAACACACTGGTTCATTACCTGTTGCAGCTGATAAAGTAAACATACGCCTGTCAGTAAATGTGCTGGAATTGGTGATTTTCACAATAAACTTAAAAGTGTTCTTAGCTTTGAGAGAGACATTTTAATGCTTGTTGTTAGCTTAGCTAACTTGATTCTCTTTTCCTGGCCCAGAGTGCAACATAAGGCTTCACTGAGTGGGCGTTACTGTAAGATATTTGATTGAGTTGCCTGTTACTGAAATGGTGGATTTAAGTTCTCCCCGGTAAGCAGTCTAAGACTTTTAGTGTGAAAGGTAGGAGATAGAAGAAGTGTTTCTTGGTGTGCTGTGTTTGTCAGTGTGGAAGCAATATAAAGTGCTGCCGTCTGTTTAACACTACAAAAACCTCTCTATTATTAATATGTTATCATCATATCATTAGTTTTATTTGTCATATCACACCACAGACTGGATATAAAAGTGTTTGGAGCTTCCAGGTCGGAAAAATGGTTCTGATCCAGAAGTGTCTTCAGCTGCAATACCAGCGAGTGCCACTCGAGGTCGGCTCCAAAAAGCCTCCGGCTCCATAGACTCCCATTCAACTTCTCTCATCAAATCCAAAGTGAATAAAATGTGTCCATCAGTTATCTCAGTGTTGTTAGCTAAAGTCACAGTAGACTGACTCGCAGACACCCTCTTGTGGGCCACAGAAACATTTCAAATGGAACACATCCTGACCAGCTAAATAGGCCTGAACTGAAACTCTGATGACTCTCATATATAAAATATAAATGTGTTAATAGAGGCAGTGTAGTCTTACCCACAAACAGCCAGCAGGCACTCCTCTATGGAGTCCCTCTGGGCCTTAGTGAGGCAGCAGCCTTTGGAGAGGCGGTACACCGTATGAAGCAGAGAGTCGATCAGCGAGGCGAACGGCTCCGTTCCCGCGAACAGTGGAGCACATTTAGTCAGGAGAGGCAGCACTGCTGTACACAGATACCTGTTGAGAGCAAGCGCCATGTCTGTGGCACTCAGAGCAACCTGACAGAGACAGAGACAGAGGACAGGAGGAAAGATGGGGAGACGGGTGACCCATTAAAAATGTGCATTCACAATTCTCTTCCTATGAAGATTTTTTTATTTTTATTTGTATGGCTCCATTTGAACTCCGCGGTGTATAAATAAATGTCTCTAATTAGACATGATCACTTTAATCTCATAATATAAAACCACACTTGCCTTATATAGGTCACTTCTGAGCAGGCCTATAAATCCTTCATTATTTGTAATTTTAATTAAAGCCTGTCGTTTAATTAAACCTTGTTCACAAGTTCAGTTTCATCTCATTAAGAAGATAAAGATGCTCTTATGTCGTTTTCAAAGGGATTTTAAAAGCTCCGTGGAGTCCATGTGATCTGCAGAGCTTATTGATAATTAGACTACTGTGACTTTCTCACTCTCATTGGATCCAATAGTCATACAAGAATATTGATAAGAGCAGTTTAAAGGCCCTGCACGCATATACATTAACCGTCTACTGACATTGTTGTTGTTGGTTGTGATGTCATAAAGCGCTGTGGACCAGTGTTGCAGCAAGTATTCAGATGCTTGGGTTAAGTAGAAGTAACAATACTGTAGTGGTAAAATACTCTGTTACAACTACAATTATTGCATTCAAATATTGCATAATTAGAGTACCTACTGTAAGTATTGACAGAAAATGTACTTTAAGTATAAAAAGTAAAATGACTCAAGCAGAGTTCACCCTGTCACTGTTACATTTGTGTTACACTGATGATTTGTTACTACTGATGCATTGAAGCATAAGGAGTATTTTAATGCTGTAAGGAGAGCAACTTCTAAATATACTATTATTTTACATTTAAATCAACAATAATATATCACATTTTATAAAGTGATAATGAGTAGTGGAGTAAAAAGTGCAATATTTCCCACTGAAATGTTGCCAAGTATAAAGTTGCATAATACAAGTAAAGTATTTGTAATTGACTTGGAAAAAACGTATTTCATTATTTCCAGCAGTCTTTGGTCTGAACAGAACAATATTAAGGTTTGTTACCCAACATGTGAAATAAAAGTAACAGCAGAAGAGGTCGAAGCAGCAACATGATTAAAAACAGTAGAGTGGGTGGAGTGTGCAGAGGCTTTAAGGAAGAGGGGACAACGAAGACGCACAAGATGAACATTAACACACACTTACAGTGTCCAGCGAGGCAGCGGCTCTCAGATCCGGTAAGAACCCGACCTCCAGGAGGTGGAGAAGAAAGTTCTGGTCTTCTATACCGTAGACCCGGTCCAGGAACAAAACCATGGCTGCTTTATGGTCCGGACAGAAACCTGCTGACATGTCTGGCTCTACAACCAACCCGTCTATGTATCCAGAGACACACAAACAAAAAACACACAGAAGTAAGATTACAAATTTAAAATGAAAGGTTGAACTGTTTATAATAAATCTTAATTGCTGCTATTTAAAGTTGGGACTCCTCCTGTGTGCGTGTCAGGCAGGGGTGGTGGTGGTGGTGGTGGTGGTGGTGTGTGTGTGGGGGGGGGGGGAGGGGTGCTCACCTATAGTCAGGTTGGGCATGGAGAATGGGATGCTGATGACTCCCACCAGGTCTTCAATGGGAATCAGAGACCTCAGAATGGCTCTGATCCGGATCGCTTCACCTTTGCCAGCATGGATCAGCTGATATCAAACATGTTAGGGTGAGTCCAGCATCTATATGATACGAGTCTGTGCATGTGAATATGTGTGTGCGTATAAAGTCACTCACATGCATCTCTGGAGCGCAGCGGCCCAGCAGGTCGATGAGAGCTGCGTAGAAGGTCATGATGGCATTCCCCATGTGGATGGTGTCATCTTCCTCTTCCTCCAGCATGTCACTGCAACACACACATCCACACACACAGATTAACTGCCACTAAATACTTTAGACGTCTTAATCCGGAATGTAAAATGCAGTTTCTCCAATTTCATTGACTGAAAACTTGCACAAGCATCACAAGACTATGTAACTTCCTGTCCAGCTGATTTCTGTGTCATTCAGTACATTTCACTCCACAGATTCGGGACATGTGTTGAGGTCAGAAGAGCCTTTTCCAACAGCACCGATGACTTGACCTGTAGATTAGCTCTACAGGAGTCAATGTCTTACAGTGTCTTGCTGCTCTCAGACGTCGGAGAGGGTCCATCTCTGGAGGCGTCTAGAGAGATCTTAATGGCTTCCTCCATCGCTGCCAGAAGCCCGTCACCGCCTTCACCTCGAAGGGCGGGGCCAAAACATTCCGGTCGTCGAATAAGAAGCCTCACCACCACATTGGCATTCTCCTCCACACTTTCACCTGAACACACGACAGAGACACAGCTGACAAGTTCATGACAGAAAGTTGCACACCAAACACACGATTTAAAAATAAAAAATAGATCTGAGTCAGCTACAAACATTTGTTGACACAATTTTCACCATTCACCATTGCAAAAGACAGCGAAGCGCAGGAAGTCGAGGTATCGCTCCCCCTCCACGGGGTTCCAGCCGATGTCAGGGTATCCTTTATGCACCAGCATCACGCAGCTCTGCAGCCCACAGCCGGCCAGGTACTGCACCACCTGCACAGGGACATTACAGCTTCTGTGAGTAGTAGTGAATAAAAACCCTGCAGCAAATGCACATTTGAAAAATGAGCTTTTCATCAAATGCTCTGGTTTTTTTTATTTTTATTTTATGAATTTAAAAATGCCTTAACAGTCGGTACTAGGCCACTGTCTCTACAGGACTCTGAGCTGGCTAAAAAGCAGAACGGGGGTAAAACTTACTATGTAACTCTAGTTTATTAACTAATTATCTACAGAAATCAATTCATTACAAAATTAACAATAAATGTATTAATCATAAAATGAAAAATGTGGGATGTGAGATCTGCTGGATGTTGTCTCTGATTAATGCACATTTGTAATGTCTAATTTTTTACGTGTAACTTTTTTCGACGAATAATTGATTAGAAAAAAGAAGACAATATCAAATTATTATCAATAAATGAATCCATACTGAAAACACATAAACCTGTTTTGTAAATATTCATGATTACATACTGAAGCCTGTTCAAAACGTATGATGGTGGACAACAGATTAATTTATTGATCTGGTACACAGTTATAGTCATATTCAGAAACATCACAAATATATTTCCTCAGATGTCGGTTTATTAGGTACAGCTTGAGGTGCATCATTATACTGAGACGTGTTTCTAATATGGAGTCATGTATTGGGATTTATTACTTTCTCGGTTGTTATGGCTCTCAGTTGTTGTCATAGTTTCCATGCAGTCAAGGTGATCACGTTCATTCATCTACTTTTGGACAGTCGAGACAATCGCTGGGATGATGACAGTAAATCCTCTGCAGGCCAATATGTTGTGACACACCTTTCCTTTCTTGTATGTGTGTCTTCGTGTTTGTCAACCTCACCTTCTCCAGGTCCGGCTCTCTTAAAGCCAGAGCCAGCTCATTATTATCCATGACTGATGCTGCAGCCACATCCAGAGGAGTGGACCCTCGCATGGATGGAGACGCTGAGAAGGAGGAGGAGAGGAGAGGAGAGGAGAGGAGAGGAGAGGAGAGGAGAGGAGAGGAGAGGAGAGGAGAGGAAGTACAGTAAAGTACAACTTTGTAAAAACAAAAAAACCTTTAATCGTAGCCGAACTCTTATCAGCTTTCACGCACATGGTGAATATTTTTCCTGTCTGCATTTCCTTTCAGTAAAGTGCTTTATTAAAACACGGTGAGGATAACAAACCTTCACTGCATCAGACTGGCAGCAGCTGATTTTTAATTGATCCTTTAAAATGTTTCTTTATATTAGAGATATTCCTCTTTGTGTCATATTTTAACAGGAAATGGCTTGTATGGAATTTAATGTTTGAAGAATTTATAACCTTATCTCAAGTTTTTGGAATTTGTTAATTCTGACACTAAATTCAAAGAAATACATTCTATATTCTATTTTTCCACACAGACTGAACTCTAACAGATTATTTTGTGATGTGGGACTGATTTCACCCTTTACCCCATGACACACGTGGTACTCTGTCACTATTCAACACTTCATCAGTCGCTCTCACAGCGATAGTGGCCACTGGAGTTGTATCTGTAAATTGGTATCATGGTATACTGCGTCATGGAAATTGACGGACATCCTATTCCTGGTATTGAAGGAAAAAAATGCAACAAAGCAGAGAATCTCTTGTGTCAGACTTTGGCAACACACACAGTTGGCGGAAAAAATGGAGCGAGACGGAGACAAGCAAGACAGATCATATTATCTCCAGACCTGAAAAAGTAATTACATTTAACAGCGTGACATTACTTTGGATATGAACATGGTGTTATCGTGGAGGAATGGTGTCCAGTTTTTCAAACATGTGGATGTAAAATTGCTGCCAAAGAAAGAAACACATCAAACATGTTCGCCCATCTTTGAGAAAACCACCGCTCCATGCAGAATAAAGTCATTAAAAGTGCTGTTTATAACTTCAATCCCAAACAAAAAAAAAATGTGTGAATGTTGAAACACTGATCATAAACTCTTGAAATAATGTTCCACATCCTGGCTGCTGACTCCACCTCTCCCAGGTCAGAGGATGGGCGGACACAGGTGAGTGTGTGTGTGATTAACACTTCTAAAGGATTTTCTCACTATTTCCAAGATTTTTACAAATCAAATAATAAAGCATTGAATGGAGGAAATAATCAGAAGATTATTCCATAACCCTCAAATAAACATTCAATCTTTATCCATTCAACGTACATGTTGTGCTTTTGAATGAAAAACGTACAGGAAAATGTTTTTATGCTACTTTGAAGAAGGACATGAGGAGTGACTGGAATTAACGCCGCGTCATTGTTCACCTCAGTCAACCAGGCAAGTTGCAGTTTACTCGTATAATATTTTTGCCCATGCAAGTACAACCCTGTCTCCAAAATAGTTTGCATGCCGTATAAAATGTACATAAAAACAAAATCCAAAGATTTGCAAATCATGTAAACCCATATTTGATTGAAAGTAGACCAAAAACACCATATCAAATGTTGAAATGGAGACATGTTATTTATTGTTTTATGAAAAAGATGTGCTTATTTTGAATTTGATTGCGGTAAGTTTTTTGGAAACGGGGTTGTAGAATTTGCTTCAAATATGGATGTTGCTGCCAAGAAGCAATGAATCATAACGTGGAGTCTTAACACATCTTTAACCTGTTAGCCCAGAAAATGTACACAATCAGGTGGGCACTCAAAATTGGTGTCTCTAATTTAGTACTCAACTAAATGTGAAATATGCTCACAATATAACTGCTGCAGATTTATGGAGATGAAAAATTGTCAAAAATACTGATTTTGCACGACATTATAATGTCACAGTGAAGTTGACCTTTGACCTTTTCGGTATAGACTCTCATCACTTCATCCTATTAGGCATGTGTCTGAATTCTCTTAAATTCACAAACATGAGATTACAATAAAGTTGACCTTTACCCACCAAAATCTTGAGTCCAAGTGACTGTTTGTGACAAGTTTAAAAAAAAAAAAAAAAAATCCCTCGAGGCGTTCCTTTGTATGAACGGTCCAACAGAAGGACTGACAACCTGAAAACAACTCTCTGGCATAAGAAGGAGAGCAGAAGCAGCACATACGGTGTGAAGCAGGTTTAAACTCACCAAGTCCAACGCTGCTGTTCTCCAGCAGGTAGCTCAGATGGTCAAACATGGCTTTTTGGTTCTGACGGCTGATTCGGCAGAAGTAGCAGAGAAAACGACAGCAGTTGGCCACCATTTTAGGAAAGGTGATTTCCTATAAACACAAAGGCATCACATACAGGGTTGTTGAAAACAAATTCTGTTCCTGGCATTAGAAAATGTTATAGTGTCCATAAAGTTTTATATTCTCTTTGTTTATTCATTTGAATGTATAAAAAGCACAACTTTATGTCATCAGATTAAAGTCTGTCTCCTGTCCCAGCAGCCTCTTCACACTTCCTGTACGTACCTTGGAGTCTCCTCCGCTGAGCACGTTCACCATGACCTCCATGACGGTCTCATGCATTCCCAAAGCTCTCATCAGGTTTGGATGCTGGTAGAACACCTTGTTGTTCATGATGTCACTACGGAGGAAGAAAAAAAAAAGTTCAAAGCTTGGTGGACTCTTTCTGATAGTGTCAGGTGTCCCATCAGGGTGTAAGCACTAACTAAATATAATGAACACACAGACAAAACAATATCACATCAAACATTTCTAGGATTTTCATGAAGTTTCATCCACGTGTTAAGTTTATGTAAATCCTGCGGTCCACAGCAGGTTTTGCATCTGAACAAACTCAACGGTTCCTTCAAGGTTTCTTTTGTTCAATTTCATTAAATTCTCAATTGTGATTTAACTTTTAGGTTTTATTCATGGTGGTGGTCTGCCTTTATAACTTCTACCTCAGAAAGCAATATCCGTTGAAAACAGCTTTATCTTAGCACACTGTTCATTACCAACCTCTCTCATTCTGCCTTATTAAACATGTTTTAATTGGATGGTTTTATTTGTTATCATTTAAGTCTTGTTTTTGTTTACATTAGTGTTATTCACCTTTGTTGTTGACACTGGGTCGACCGCATTGTATCTGATATTGATATTGATATTGATTGATTCATATCAATAAGATATTTATACCACTAGCAGCCTCTGTGGACTGTTTGTTGGGTCCATGGACACCTGGATTCATTTTTTCCTGTCGGGTTAAACTCAATGTTGCCATCTGTATTTGTATTGGAGCCCATTGCGCCTACAGTTGGATGCGTGGTGAGTCTCAGATGTTTGTCTGCTCAGCCCGGTTGTAAAGAGTGATTATCTGAGTTCTGTCAGCTCCAACCAGTCTGACCCTTCCCCTCTGACCTCTCTCATCAACAAGGTGTTTCTCTCTGCAGAGCTGCCACTCAATGGATAGTTTCTGTTTCACATCATTCTCAGAGAACTCTTGAGACTGGTCAGCCGGTTCAGACGCCAGCATGTCTGCAATCAATAATCATGTCCCGGTCACAGTCACGGACATCTAATTATTTCTCCAGTCTGATGTGACAGTTAATAGAAGCTCCTAATCTGTAGAGCAGGAGTTCATGCAATGCATAGCTGCCACATAACTGACTGATTGGATAATTGCACAGGTGTTCCTAATAAAGTGCTTTGTAAGTATACTGTATATATATATAAGGAATAATTGAAAATTGTCAGATTTATCACAAATACAATTTGAGATCAGACGGCTTATTTTTCCCTAAAGGGAAATCACATTTCATTCAGTGTCATAGTATTAAAGGAATACATACAGTATATTTTATTACCCAGAGAAGTTGAAATTTTCAAATATGACAGTATGGATAACCTGTCCCACTCTGACCAATGAAAAGTCATCAGGTTAAACAGAAAAAGAAATAAGATTGAGACCGAGTGTGAATCTGAATCTTCCGACAGATGAGTGTGTTCTCACCCGAGCCCTCTGATCATCAGCTTCTCCTCCTCTCGGCCCATA
Source organism: Embiotoca jacksoni (assembly GCF_022577435.1). Lineage (NCBI taxonomy): Eukaryota > Metazoa > Chordata > Actinopteri > Embiotocidae > Embiotoca > Embiotoca jacksoni. The sequence goes on along the minus strand of NW_027185393.1, from coordinate 687,736 downwards.
CGGACACTCAGCAGAGATCTGATCTGACCCAGAGCCGCCAGCAGGTTGATGGTGTCCTCGATGGATACTGAGTTTATGGTGTAGGTTTTAGGAAGAGCCCGCACCTGGAAACACACGCACATTCACAGCTCTTTATACTGCTGACTTCAGTCCTCACATCTTCACTCAGAGAGACTTTATGTTACTGTGAGAAGCTGTGCAGACGGCACACTGAGGAGGACACTTGTCCTCAGGTACCATCAGTTAGGAGAGATAATTCATTTCATATTTTACTGTAAATTTTCATTTTAGTTTTACATGCGAGTGTTCCTATAATCTGCCTGAGATAAAAAGCCTTTTATTTTCCTTTCTGACTTTCTGGACATCCTGCTAATTTATCAATGGTCCCATGTGTTGCAATAATTATCTGTTTTTTCTTTACATTTCACTGTATAAGTCAAGGTATATTTATTTATTTTGTTTATATGGCTTGCTTGTGTCTGTGTATTTATAAATTGTTTTTTATGGTTTATTATCTTATCTTAACTATACTGTTTGTTTACACTAAATACCAGATTTGTATTAAAGCTTGTAGTGTACAGGTTCTCAGAGCAAAGTTGTTCCAGTTATGTCAAGGAATAATTACGCATTTCTGTTTTTGTAGCTGTAGCATTAATTTGATTGTTTAAATTATATTAGTACCAAGAACAGTAACATGAATGCATAACATTACCAAAATAAAATATTATGAGATGTGTATGAAGCCACAGAAGAAGTAAGACTACAGTCCTCAGCAATGGCACATACAAACACACACACCACACACACCATGTGTCATGTCCTACTGAGACAATGTGAACAAGGTCTTCAGTGGCCAAATAAAATGAAAAAAGACACCCCAGAACAAACCTGTCCTCCGATGCCATCGTACTGACGGTGCAGCAGGACAAACATGGCTCTGACCAGCTCCGGATCCTCTATGACCGACTCCTGAGCCCAGCGGACCATCGTGTTTGAGATCAGCTGTTGTAATGTACCTCCAGAGGTAGAAACAAAGAGGGCCACAGAGGTTGGGGGAGGGGGGGGGGGGGGGGGGGGGGTTGGGAGAATCACAAGCCATGAATCTTATTTATTCTACATTTTTCTGTGTATTTTCCTTTTATGCTAAGACTTACTGAAAGCTTATGCACAAATAATACAAATAAATTAAATTCACTTAAAAAAAAATATCAAATTACCAATGAACCCCTTTTTATCCAATGCTGAAGAACAATAATTCATTAACACTTCGTCAGCTAGAGTCTGTGATATTTAGAAGCTCTCACATATCCTACAGTGCTGGATGGATTAAAAGGCTTGTTGTAACATGAAAAACTTCCCCTGTAGGTGATGTGATATTGTAGCTCATTTAATTAAAATCTAAATCAAAATGATTCATTCATCAGAAGGCTGAATTTTCGCAATATATGCCAAGGATTTCCGAAGATTGAAGTATTAGTATTATGTTCAGAAGCAAAATATATATTGAAAGTTCCACATTCCCAAACGTCCATCGTGTCCAACGTGTGCGGATCGGACCAGAGGACTTACTGGGTTTCCGTTCTTTCTTCTCCAACGGCAGGTTGGTCATCTTGTTCTTCAGATAAGCCACTTTCTCCACCAGCGACATGAGTCGACCTCGAATGGTGAAGTCACCGTCATCGTCGATGCCTCTCTCCTCATCCAACTCTATACCTGCCACAACGGACAGATTAGTGCATGTTGTACATTTACAGTTAATCAATATACAATATCCATATTAGGGCTGGCTCAATATCACATGTTCACCACATAATCATCATGGCCAGTGGTATTCACCGAAACTATATTATCATAATATCAATAAAACATTTGAACGAAATAGAATTAACGCTCTCAGGGAAGTTGTCACATTACAGCTGTATTGATAATAGGTGGTGATGTTGCTCCTTTATATTGATAACTACTGTATATGAAATATTAAATAAATAACTGAGGTGAGGCAGCAGTTCCAAATTGAATATTATAATTGTGATATTTCTATTTGGTCAATTCAATTTCATTATGGATAGATTAAAAATGTATTTATATCCTGATTTGATGAGTTCAAAAATATCAATTTACCGTTGCCATCAAGCTATTATTGTTATAAATTTATATACCACCTTCCCACCTTGTGGTTTTAAAGTTCCAAAACTGCTTGTCTTATTATAAATATATACATATTATTTCAAACAATAATTTGGTGACTTTACTCTAATATAAATATGTCTGTGATATGTTACATGTGAGGGGCGCTTGGGGGAGGAGCCAAGAAAAATATTTTACAATTATGCTACGCTGTAGCTCAGCGGTACACAAAAAAATAAAGTCCACAAATGAAACATACGAGGCTGCGGAAAGAAAGAAGAGCAACAATAGTCGTAGGTGGAAAACATCAGCTGTTAATGGTGCTGCAGAAATGAGCCATGAAATGTATCGAGAAGAAGTGAAGGAGCAACGTCAGTGTAAACATGACAAGACTGCTCTAATCTTTGGGAATAAAGCAAATAAAGTGATATGGATTTAAGTGATGGGTAGAAATATTTACTTTTAGAATATGCAGTTTTTGAACATTCCAATAAAGACAAACACATTTCATGAATGCATGTTTTTCGCTATGCCTCAAAACTGTAAGTGCACAAGGTGGGAAGGTGGTATCTATACACATATATCCATTACATACAATCTGTCTGAAGTAAACGCCACAGATCTTCATACTATTTCACCCTATATAAAGTAAAATTTCATTAGTGCCACTGAACCATATAATAAACCAAGTTTTGCTGAATCTTCCTTTTAGTTAATTAGTAAGTGAGTAACAATTAGTACAAAGGACCAGTACTGCCACCTTCTGTATTGGAGTGTAAACTAGATAGATACTGGTGGTGGACTGTTCATGGAACTATTGAATGTTCTTAATTAACAAATATCACCGTTATCGTCAATACTGACATATTGTGACACCCCTATTACATATTAATGATATGTCTGTCAGTCATCCAGGTCATGTTACATCCAATGTTATTGGAAGGCAGCTGAATAAGCTTGAAGTTCTTGAAGTCGTTTCATTTCTCATCCAAAAGGCTCCTTCGGTTACAACTGCCTGGCAAAGAGTTGCAGCATTTTAATTTCTTGTGGGGTCGTTGATACCGTTACCGAGTCTTTGAGGTCACATATGACCCAGAAAGAAAATTATTCAAGAACCTCAAACAAGTCCAGTTGCCTTCACTTCTACTGATCTATTTCATTTTTAATATTGATGAAGTTTAATTGGCAGTGAAACTGACCACAGTGTTTCATCAGGTCTTCGTGGAAGTCTAGCAGCTGGTCCTGGATGTATTCAGGACAGGGACACTCCTGCTTCTCATCCTTAAAGTTTAGCAACATGTTGATCTGCAGAGAACACAGGTTTGGTACAAGTTATGTTACTTTAAAAAATATAAACAGTGCAGAAACCCAACATGTATTTAATCATAGGTTTTGATTTGGGAACATGTTCTCACTACTTTTCTGGGTAGATGCTATATGACTCGGTATCTGAAGAGCATTTAAGTGTATGTATTCACATGCATAAAGAGCCCAGACAGCACAGAATGGAAAGAGTGTCTATGACTACTATTTTATAAACTGCAGGTCAGTGTACAGTAACATGGGAGAGAAAGGGGTATCCAGGGTCAAGAGGCTTTAGCTGAATATCAATATCAATATCTATATGTTCCTCATTTCCTTAGAGATGTTCCCCATATATTCCTTAGTTTATGTATTTGATATGTCTAAATATATATATATTTAAAATTTATATTCTCATTTATGTATAATTTCTATAGTGACCAAATTTGACCCATTTAAATGTACACCATTTAAATGTCGATCTTCATACATCTTTTCTTGACAAACACAAAAACGTTGTTCCAAAAAAAAAAAAAAAAATTGGAAACAGGTAAAAAAAAACTCCGGTGAAACTCCTGAATACGCCTCGCGTCACGCTGCCAAGTGTAAAGCCGAATCTACCGTGGCCATGAAATTGTGACGAAAGTAAATACCCTCTCTAGAGCCAGTGTTTGGTTTGTCTGCTCCCTATATGGAAATAATAAGGGCTCATTCAAAAGCAATTAAAACACGAGTTCTTAGTTTCAGGTGATTATGCACTAATCTAAAAAACAATTGTCAATATTATATTCCAATTATTGTAATAAATCCTCCTAAATCCTATAAACAAAATGTAATATGTTTGACCACATAAATACCAAACAATGAAAAACTGTAAAAACTGAAGCCAAATATGAGCTATATTTTAAATCATAATGGAGAAAACAGAGCACCAGATAAAGTTGTCTTTGCCAGAAGCTTAGCAGAGTATGAGTGACTACTGTCTCTGCAGACGATGCCTCTGATGGAATTCACAGTTGTTGTGGTTAAACACCATTAAATGAAAAAGTTAAAGGTATAATGTGTTGTTAAATGTCCATTTATTGAACTTGTAATGAATGAAGAAGAAGCATGGACACATTTTGAAAATGCTTGGTTTTCCCTGTGGCCTTTAAAAAAAAAAAGGTTAATGTCATGTTTGTGACACATATTAGGATAAAAGATTTAAAAATCAAAGTTTTATAACTTACATGACACAGTTTTGGAAAGAGCCTTCAAACTACAAACAGTTTTTTTATTCATTTCCCCGGTTGTTTAGCTACTGACATTTTAACAGCCTAGTCTGCCTCTTCTTCAGTGGTGCTCCTACCTGCTCCTGTGGGGGAGATCTGAACTCTTTGGTCTTCTTGGCAGTGAGGGCTGCAGACATGTTGAGTGCCAGCATCACCTCGTTGTAGCGGAACCGCTGGTTGTCTTGGAGACAAGCCACAAAGTCATCGGAGAATGCCACCACCGCCTCGATACGATGACGCACCTGGCAGTCGCACAGGTGCTGCAGCACATGGCACATCTACCCACACACAGATTACATACATATAATCACACATACTGATGGCTCATATCATGTTGAAAAACAAATAAGGACAAGTTGTGAAGTAAGTTTAGAAAGCTCATCGCGATGGCAGCAAGTTCAGGTGTCACTGTTTAAGTGCAGCGTCCCTCATCACTTACACAGGAAGCATGTTGGTGACACATCTCTTAATATCCACTAGGAACAGGAGAAACGAAGACCTGCTTCATCGTTACACGTTTGAATTTAGCTTTGGACAAAGTTAAAAAATGCTGACCTACTTCAAAGCAACACTATAGCAGGAAAAAACTGCATTTGTACATCTCAGATGTTTTTTTGTGAACCGAGTGGGGAAGAGTGAGGAGGGAAAAGGACATTTATGCAGCGTGAAATTTAGCCAGGATATTGTAGAAGGTCAGCAGCAGGTGATGAACAGGTAACATTAAACACCTTGGCTGCTGTTAAATGTTAATTGAACTTTCCTTTCTCTACTTAATTGTTTGACCTCTGGAATACAGAGCTAGTTTTGTCACTCATGAGGTTGCTGAATGTTTTTAGTACACATGACATATGAAGCCTGTTGTTCCATTTGGTTTCTTGTTGGGCTGAACTCTGTGTTTCTAGCACAGTTGAGGTTCTTCTGTCGTTTTTGCACTTAGATGTGGTTGTGTTGCCATAGTAACCTACACCATGGCTTTACTGTTAGATCATAGTATTTGTTGATTTTATTTGCATCTAATTGTATCGCTCATATCAACCTGGTGTCTGGATGTCTGTGACAAAATCAGGTATCACAGTGATTTCTAAGTGTTTTTGATGTTTCCAGTTACTTTAAATTCTTCGTACAGTAAATCACTAAAAAAGAATGACTGTTTTTTTTTTTTAAATACTGAAGTAAAATAAACATAGATTATAATTATTTTAAATGAAAATGCATTTCCAAACTGAGAGAGGGTCACCTGGAGTTTTACAGGCTCTGGTAGCTTCATCTGTAACAGTCCTTCTTTGGGTATCTTCCTCTCTCCATCCTCTCCTCCTCCCTCCGTCTCCACCGCCTCCAGCTCCATGTGACTCTCCTCCTGCCCGTCCCGTCGCTCAGAGAACACGGACGGTTCGATCAGTTGCAGGATGTTCTTCAGGTCTCCGTTCTGGAAAACCCCCATGATGAGCATGGTGTAGAAGAGCTTGATGAGGGGGACGAAGAGGAACTCGGTGCTGCCTCCGATCGGATCCCGTACGTGCATGCTCCCCTCCCGCACCGCCTCCGTCAGCATCTCTATGGTTTTAATTTTTAGGATATCTAAGGGAAATTCAGGGCTGTACTGGAAACAGTCTCCTGATCCGTTGTTACCATTGGACCGACACGAAGGTCCGGTCCCACATACAAAACTGGGGGATGAGAAATGCATTCTGGGTCTCAGGGAGGTGCTGAGTCCGATGCCCGGCAGGCCGTGTTTCTTCTTCTCATCTGGAAACAGGGTGATGCTCTTCGTCTCATCTGTCATGGGAACGATGTATTCGTTGTTCATCATGAGGCGAGCGGTGGCGTAGCTGCTCAGGTGGATGTCGATGAGGAGGTCGTAGTAGCCCGCACGAAGCCGACCTGCAGGTCAGACAGACAGTTAAACGGAGACATTAACTGTAACACTACATAGCTGTCCTGTATCATTTGTGTTTTTAATGAACAGACTACATCTACAGTAATACCTGGAAGTAAAATGAACACATACTGTATACATTTTTTATATGGCTTAAATCATACATTTTCTAAAGTCACTCCCTATTTAAGCACGATGTCGAGCCCTGAAATGATCACACAATGGAATAGTTTTTTACTGACAGTCCCACAATGCAATGCTTCACTTTTGATAAATGTCTGAAGTGCCATCACCATAGAAAGTAACTAGTTGCATTTAGTCAAGTACTACAATACTATATATTGTACTCTTTACTCCATACCATTTAGATTAGATTTAGACTTTATTAATCCCAAAGTGGGGAAATTTAGTAATTTACCGAACAGCCACTTATTTTTTTCATTCAGTTCATTATTGAGTTTACATAATAACACATTAAGGATTATACAGTAAACCCAGAATGTACAATTGTCTGTCAAGACTGTTCAAGATTATACAGTTGCTGAAGAAAATATTAAGACGCTTCACTTTTGTGTTTCATTGTGCTGTAATTATATTTTTAATAGATATAATTGCCATTTTCCCCATTGATCTACACTCAGTGACACAATGATAAGAGTGAATTCTGGAGGCATAAAACCACAAGAAAGGAACATCAGTAATATGGAGAATATCGTGAATGAGTAAATGAGGGAGACTATAAAAAGACAGTGTATTACATCACATCAGCTTATGTTTAAGGGCGGGCAGGCTCTTTAACAAGAGGGCCAATATTCACAAACATTCTGAGAGTCATCTCAGAGAGCTAACCAACTAACTAACGTATATTTCTAGCAAGCAGTCTTAGCTTAGGAGTGATTCAGGAAATTTCTCAGAGCAACGCTGAGCAAAGAAGGAACAGAAACCTTAATCTTAGTGAGGAGGTGTAGGTGAAGCTGTTGTTCCATATGATGCATCCTTCGGTATTATTGGTTGATCCAAAAAAAGCACCCATGGTGATGCTAGGCACAGAATAGACAGTGACCTCCAGTGGAACTGAAATGAACTGCGTCTGAATATGAGGCTGTTTTTGTTTGTGCGATCACTGTTGATAGAAGGACTGTTGCATTTTTCCAGCTGCCAAATATCTTAGTGCTATGATGAATTTAATTTGTGGCGTTATTGTGTTGTTGCATTGAGTGGGAGATGAGATGGACCACGAACATCATCCCTGCACGGTCTAATCCGAAGCGTTTCATTAACTCACTGTCATTCAGTGTTGAAAGAATATTTCTAAGGTCCTCCTCACTGCTCTTAAATGTCTTTCACCTGAGAAGCTCTTTTAAGGGCTGAGATGTTTTGTGAATATGTTTATCTTTACCAGGATCTACTCTAAATTTTAAGGGTAAATTCTTTTAAAAAAAAAACTTAATTACAATAATTTCCTTCATTTTTTTTTGTCACGAGGAAGCTTTATGAATACGCCCCCTGGCCTTTAGCAAGGACAGTCCCTATGTTGGATGCAGTAATGCTTTCTCTACATGTGTTACCTGGCATGTACTTATTCTCTATAGCCTGCAGGAGCTGAGCCTCGTCGACGTGGGAGCAGAGGGCGTGAGCCACGCGGTTGTTTCCCAGAGCACAGATTGCAGAGTACAGTCTGAGGGTATGGTAATGAAACTTTAACAAGTCCTTCTGCTCGGACAGCTCCAGGATATCCAACGACCTGGCAACACAAAGAGTATGAGAAATGAGAGACCAAGGGGATGGAAAACAGTGTGTGTGTGTGTGTGTGTGTGTGTGTGTGTGTGTGTGTGTGTGTGTGTGTGTGTGTGTGTGTGTGTGTTACTCCACCTGTTTTCCTCAGGTATGTGCAGAGACATGAACTGCAGAGGTTCATTACACTGGACCAGCCAGCCATGTCGGTCGTTCACTCTGGAGGCTGAGACCTGGACAGAGAAATGAACCAGCATGCATTACATATAAGTGAGTTAAGCACTTCTGTCCAGCAGTAACTGTCTCAGGATCAGCCCAGTGTGCTCACCGAGCACCGAGTATTCACTGTAGGACAGTTTGGAAGAGTCGCTGACCCATCAGCTGATCTCCGGAGCTCCTCATCACTTCCATATTGTTTGATATTGGTTTGCATATTAAATTGAGAAATATCTAAAGTGAAGTATATCATTCTTGAAAGAGTTGCATGCTGTGAAGTGAGCAGCATTCTCAATATTACAACCCTGTTTCCAAAAAATGCTGTGTAAAATGTAAATAAAAAAAGCTTCTGGATCATATTTCTATCTGGTTTCTTCTTTGGAGAGTTTTAACCTGCATTTGTGGACGCAGCGATGAACTGTGTTCACAGGCGATGGTTTTCACAAGTGTCCCTGAGCCCATGCAGTGATTTCCACTCCAGAATAGTGTGTTTTTAATGCAGTGCTGCCTGAGGGCCCGAAGATCACCACCATCCAATATTGGTTTCCAGCCTTGTCCCTTGTGTTCAGAGATTTCTCCAGATTCTCTGAATCTTTTAATGATATTATGAACTGTAGACGATGAAATCCACTAATTCTTTGTAGTTTTACGTTGAGGAACATTATTCTTAGATTGTTGAACTATTTTTCCAAACAGTCTTTCAGAGTGGTGAACCTCTCCTCATCTTCACTGCTGAGAGACTCTGCCTCTCTGAAATCATCTTTTTATACCCAAACATGTTACTGATCTGTTGCCAGGTAATCTGATTAGTTGTGGGATGTTTGACCAGGTGTTTTTCTTTAGCATTACACAACTTTTCCACTCTATTGTTGCTCTTGTACCAATTACTTTGAGACGTGTTGCTGCTCAAAATGAGCACATATTTTTCACAAAACAATCAAATTCCTCAGTTTCAACATTTGATAAGTTGGTTTTGGTCTATTTTCAATTATAAACTGCTTTACGTCATTTGCAAATTGTCGCATTCTTTTTTTTATTTACATTTTATGCAGAGCGTCCCAACTTTTTCAGAAACAGAGTTCTACTTTTAAAATACTATTAATATCTTTATTTTGCTCTTAACTGTCATCAAATTTGTCATCTCTATGTTCTTTTTCAAATAATTTAGTTTTATCTTTAATCTATATAATGAATATAGTGTAAATGCTCTGAAAGCTTATGTGTCTCCACATGTGTCTGTTGTATCAAAAAGCCTGAAGTTGGTACCTTGAGGAAGTGGTTGGGAACACGACTCCATAAAACCGGAGTGAGGAACTGGACATGAAGCCGGGGAGGACACTGAGGAACCGGGTTCTTCTTCTCACTCTTGAACAGACCAGCTGACAGAGGCATCACATTCTGACGGGACACAGAGACAAAGGTTTACATCAAAGAGTTACATCATCAAACAACTAGGTTAGGTTAGGTTAGGTTAGGTTAGGCAGTTACTCTATTAATCCCCGAGGGGAAATTTTTTCGCTACAGCAGCATACAGGAAGCAAGAGATAATAATAGAATAATAGAAACAATAAAATAGCAGTAAAATAGCAGTAAAAATATAAAATATGAAATGCACAGTATATACAGTATATACAGTACAGTATATATCTATATATATATTATATACAAACAACCAAGAAACACAGACAACAGTGTTATTGTTGTGTGATGGATTTTGCCAGAGGTGAGTTATTGTACAGTCTTATTGCGGTCGGCAGGAATGATCTCCTGTATCTGGAATGATCTCCTGTATCAGGAATGATCTCCTGTATCAGGAATGATCTCCTGTATCTGTCCTTGTGACAGCGGAGCTGGAGGAATCTTTTGGAGAAAGTGCTCCGCTGTCCCTGCAGCAGGTGGTGGAGAGGGTGGACAGGATTATCCAATATGGATAATAGTTTGTTCAGCGTCCTCCTCTCCACCACCTTTTCCAGACTGTCCAGATTGTAGCTGATGATGGAGCCGGCCTTCTTAACCAGTTTGTTAAGTCTGTTGGTGTCACTGGCTCCAATGCTGCTCCCCCAGCAGACTACTAGAAGTACAATGCACTGGCCACAACAGACTGGTAGAACATCTCCAACATCTTGCTGCACACATTGAAGGATCGAAGTTTCCTCAAGAAAAAGAGTCGACTCATCCCCTTCTTGTAGACAGCGTTGATGTTGGTCTTCCAGTTCAGTCTGTTGTCGATGGACACACCCAGGTACTTGTACTCCTCAACCATGTCCACCTCCTCTCCCAGAACTCTCAGCGGTTGTGGAGCCATCGTCTTCCTCCTGAAGTCGACCACCATCTCTCTGGTCTTGGCCACGTTCAGGAGCAGGTGATTCCTTCCCGCCCACTCCACAAAGTCCTCCACTACTGCCCTGTACTCCTCCTCCCGTCCATCCCTTATACATCCTACCACTGCAGAGTCATCAGAGAACTTCTGCAGATGGCAGGACTCTGAGTTGTACTGGAAGTCAGTTGTGTATAAGGTGAACAGGAAGGGAGACAGAACAGTTCCCTGTGGAGCTCCAGTACCACTGACCACCGTATCAGACAGCACACCACCCGCAGCTTCTCACTCAGCAGCAGTGGTTGGATGGTGTTGAATGCACTGGAGAAATCAAAGAAAGTGATTCTCACAGAGTCACCGGTTCCATCCAGGTGAGACAGCTCGTTGCAGCAGGTAGATGATGGCATCGTCCACTCCCACACGAGGCTGGTACGCAAATTGCAGAGGGTCCAGAGAAGATTTCACCAGCAGCCTGAGGTGGGCCAAGACCAGCCTCTCCAGAACCTTCATCACATGAGATGTGAGGGCAACCGGTCGGTCGTCGTTGAGGCCAGATGGAGTCATCTTCTTGGGGACAGGAACCAGGCAGGACGTCTTCCACAGCACCGGGACCTCCTCCTGCTTCAGGCTCAGGTTGAAGAGGTGTTGTAGGACCTCAGCCAGCTGGACGGCGCAGGTCTTCAGGACCCCGGGGCTGATCCTGTCAGGTCCTACAGCCTTGCGCTGGTGGAGTCTCTCCAGCTGTCTCCTAACCTGGCCAGTCGTCACAGAGAGAGGGGTGGGGGGGGTCATGGTGTCGATGGAGGAAAAGCCCTTTGAGATTGAGGGCTCTATGCAGCTCACCAGGGGGCGCAGAGGGGGGAGGCAGCAGAGGTGTTTGGGAGGTGTAAGGTGTGGAGGAGACAGATGAGAGCGGTGAACTAAACCTGTTGAAGAAACAGTTTAGCTCATTGGACCTCTCCAGGTTCCCCCTGATTGTTCCTCTCCAGGTTCCCCCTGGTTGTTCCTCTCCAGGTTCCCCCTGGTTGTCTCTCTCTCCCCTTGAACCCAGTAATCTCCTTCATACCGGTCCACACCTCCCTCACGTTGTTCTGCTGGAGTTTTGACTCCAGCTTCCTCCTGTAGGAGTCCTTGCACTCCCTGAGCTTATCCTTCAGGTGGTGCTGCACTCTCCTGAGCTCCTCCCTGTCCCCAGACCTGAAGGCTGCTTTCTTCTGATTAAGAAGCACCTTCAGGTCACTGGTGATCCACGGCTTGTTGTTGGGGAAGCAGTGTACAGTCCGGGATGGTACGGTGGAGTGTTCACAGAATTTAATGTATTCTGTGATACAGTCCGTCATGCTGTTGATATCCTCCCCTTGTGGTCCACACAGCACGTCCCAGTCCGTGGACTCAAAGCAGTCCTGCAGGGCGTCTTCAGCCTCCTGTGTCCAGCTCCTCACAGTCCTGGTGGTTACAGGCTGCCTCTGTACCAGAGGAACATAGTACAGAGGCAGCAGGACCAGGTCGTGATCCGACCTACCAAGGGGGGGAAGGGCAGTAGCACTGTATGCATCCATGGCATTAGCATACAACTAACTAACTAAGAGGTGCACAGACCAGAGAGGACACTGTGGACATGCTTTATTTTCTATCTGTAAACCAAGTGTTGCTGCTCAGGATAAAGACATCACTGATAGTTAATGTGGTTTTGTATCAGACATCACTTTATCCCAATCTGGCATGACATTCACAACTGTTTTAATAAAGAGTATCTCCTTGGTGTAAACAGAGAGTTTAAAGGCACACAGCTGCTGCTCTTCTTTCTCTTTGTCAAACCTGTTGATTCTAAGTTTCCTTCTTCCGGCACAGAGTCATGAAACAGACGTTAAGCAGTGTCACGATTTAAATACAAAGTCTGTTAGCAAGCAACCTCCTAGACCTGGTGGGGATGAAGAATTGGAAGATAGGCCGCTGGGTGTGTGTGTGTGTGTGTGTGTGTGTGTGTGTGTGTCCTTCTCACCTTGATACGTCCCAGTTCAAACTGGAAGACATTGGGACTGGTGGCCTTGGCGAAGACTGCAGGGAAAAGCTTCGTACTGGGTTCCACCTGCACAGAGGAGGGAGGGTTTAGATAGTTATTATATTAAATCCTAATTAATTAATCAGCTAATAGTGAAATTAGTCTTTCTTTGTTTGCAGTCAAAATGAGATCCTGATGGAGCCTTAGTGTTACCATGAAGAGATGCACTCCCCTGCACTCCTTTTCAGACTCCAAAGGTCCAACTAATAGGTTGATTTCTCGCCTCAGTTCTCTTTTTCAGACTATCTCACGAAGCTGTTCCCTTTATACATGTATGAAGCGTCTTTTGTGTTTTTTTTCATAAATCTTTCCTTCCGGCTCTCAGCCTTTGAGTTGTCATATTGTGACTGCAGCTCAGAGGCAAAGGTCAGACAGGGTTTTGTTAGCACCAGTTACAGTTAGCATCTAACATCATTGTTTGACTGCATGCAAGATGATGTGCAGGACAACACATGTTTTTTTGTTTGTGAAAAAAGAGACATATGTGGTTTTAAAAGAGCTGGTGCCAGAAGTCTGAGGCTTATTTGGAAATAGAAAGCAAAAAGAAAGTGAGTATAGATGGTAAGATGAAAGGACCTTTTAGGAAGGAAGAAGGGAGAGGAAGTGAAGGAACAACCTGGAGTATTGTTTTTTTACCTGGTAGAATGTGCTGAGTTCTTTTCCGTTGGCCGTGAAGGTCAGCAGACCGTTCGTTGTGTCAACTACGCAGCCGATCTCCAAGCCGTTGTTGCTCCTCCCCTGACCAGGACTGCTGCTCTCTCCGGCCCACACCATGTAACAGTTACTGCGTTTTATACTGCAGGGTGGAGCGTAGAGAAGAGAACATCCACATCAGGTCAAGGTTCAAAAACAAACTAAAAAACATGGTGCTTAAACAGCTGGTTCAACTCTGGAAGTCTGTCCACAGGATTCCAGAGCACTTTATTAGGAACACCTGTACATTTGCTTATTTGTGATTTTATGATGTACAATGCATAAAATCTACAGATGCAGATCAGAAGCTTTAATTTTCCCACCACACATCCGAATGAAGAAAAAAATTAGATCTGAGTGACTCAGGTAACTCAGATGGGCTACAGCAGCACAAGATCACTTCATGGTCCACTCATCACAGCCAAGAGGATACATCTCAGTCATTAATGGGAACAGGTTCACCAAAACTGGACAGCTAAAGATTGGAAAAATCTCATCCTAGTCGGATTTAATTTTGGCTGAGGCTACAGGCTGAATCCATGAACCCAACCAGCCTCATCTCCACCATCAGGCTGCTGCTGCTGCTGGTGTAATGTGTGAGACATATTTTCTGGTCTCACTTTAGGTCCTTAATACCAATTAATTATGACTCGAATGTTTATCAGAGACCATATTACAAAGCAAAAGTCTCACCAAACTGGCTTCATGAGTATGACAATGAGTTCATTGGACTTCATTGTCCTCCCCAGACACCAGGAGCCGTATTTATGAAGCTTCCTGGTGCTAAGAGTTACTGGTCATCATGAAAATCTCAGAAAATTATTAGAATTGTAACGTTTTCTAAGAATTTCCCCTTAAAGTTAAGAGTAGATCCTTGTAAAGATAAAAGTTATTCACAAAAAAAGGCTGAAGAACTTCTTAAGCAGAGGATAAAATTGCAGAAGTACGACGAGGATGGAAAAATATTCTTCAAACGATGAACGACAGCACGTTAAAAAAACGTCATAAATGATATTGTGCAGGGATGATGTTTGTGGTCGATCTCATTACAGACGTTCAGATAACAGCACCAAGAGTTTCTGTTTGGAGCTCTGAGAGGATTCTGAGATTCGTGCACCTGATCTGAATCCAGTAAAAACACCTTGAGGATCTGGTAGAACAGGAGATTGGCAGCACGAATGTGCAGCAGACAAATCTGAAGAAATGATGTGATGCAGTCTGTCAACATAGAGCAGAGCCTCAAAGGAATATTTCCAAGAGCTCAGGCTGCTTTGAGAGCAAAAGGAGGCTCCAACCAGTATTAGTATGCTGTTCCTGAGGAATTGGTCAGTGAGTGTCTATTTTTTATGGTGTAAGATGTACAGACGATGATTCCTCACAGATCCTACAGATTGTGAAGGGATATTACCTTCTCCTGAATCTGTGCCTGTGAACAAGTCTTAAAACTTCTGAATGATACTTTTGAATCCGTTTGCTCTTTACACTGAGAGCCTACTGCAGCCTCAGGTTTCTGGTGCTGGCTGACAGAAGTGAAACTGCTGTTGTAGTCCATCCTGCCCAGTCCCGCTGTCTCCAAAACTGATGCTCACTTAACATTTTTTTGTCTGAGTGAATGCTGGAGTTTGTTATGATAAAAATCCAGTAGATCAGCAGGTTCAGAAATACTCAACCAGCCCATCTACCGCCAACAATGATGTCACAGCGATGACAATAATCCATTCGGATGTTTGACATGAACATGAACTGAAGCTCCTAACCTGTATCTGCTGGGTTTTATTCAGTGCACTGCTGCCATGTGATTGGCTGATTGGATAACTGCATTAAAAAGTGTATAAGAAGAGCCTTAAGATGGAATGAAAACCGAAAGGAAGATCGGCTCGACAAAAAGTTCAACATACAATACATGAGAATATATCATAAAATAGTGTTTGTCTGTAGCTCGACTAACCTCTCATGAACTTTGCCCTTTTCATCTCCCAGGGTAACGGTGACAGTTCGGACCTTGTGCAGCTCGAAGCCCGGGTCGTACTGATGGAAGTCGGAGGTCACCCAGCCGACCCACACGTTACTGGGCTCCTGACCGGGGAAGATCCGCACCGAGTAGTAATGCTGCACAGAGAGAGATACGTTCTCATCACAGGAACGTTTCTTTAAAGGGCTTCACAACACATCTGACTGGAAATCGATTCAAAGAACTGCAACACTGGAGGGAACACTTTTGTAGGTAATAAATATTATGTCTGATACAAATGAAGATAAATGAGACTGTAGATTAATCAAAATTTCATGATTCAGTGTTTGTGACTTTAAATTTGTATTTTCTTACAGCAGGGGCTTGCATGAGGATCTCGTAGCCGTCTTTGTCGTCAGATATCACCTCCTCTGACAGACGGGCAGATGAAGGACAGCTGTTGTCAGGCTTGTTTCTCTTCAGTGTGAACCTACAGATCATATGATTGGTTTAGATTTAAAAATATGTTAAAAAAAAAACAACAATCTGTTGAATCTTTACTATTGAACATGAATGATGCTGTTGGTAATGAATGAAATGTGCTGATAGGACCGAGGGTTTACCGCTGTTTGAGCTTGGATGGCTTCTCCTGGTTATAATCTTTGTGGTTGTTGAACTCGTCTCTGTCGGGTGCATTAGGACCGTTGTGACCATGAGACGATTTCATCAGGACCTCAAAGTCTGACACGGTTTCAAAGTCCTCCAGCTCCTACAGAAACAGACAGTATAAACACACCACACATAAGTTAACTTTAACAGGTAGCAGCCAATAGCTTGAACGCACAGCATGTTGGGAACCCAATAAATCTCAGAGTGAGTTGGAGGGTAGAGAAAGATCAGTTTAGGTTCATATTCAGAAAAGGTTGATTGAGATTTGACTTGCTATTAGATGTTTATAGCTGGAAAGAAAATTATAATACAATATGTGCAAGAAAGAAAAAAACACTCTTCTTCATAAATATATTTGCAAGGACATCGGTTTACTTGAGCTGATGGGAAATTATATCGTGCAGTTCCCAGGGTGCAAAAATTATGACTTTTTTTTTAGCATCATTACATCAAGCAAAAACAGAAATAAATACTCTGCAGCTGAATGAAGAAATCTGAGACAACCTGCAACAAATCATTTTGTACATGTGATCAGAAGCACTTTGTGCAGTGAAGGAATATCCTGCACAACAGATGGGCAGCATTTGAGCGAGTATGTGTTACACACAGTATCTGTTACCTTCTTTGTTGAGAAGACGCTGCAGTTCGACGGGGATCTGGACTCAGAACACTCGATGGGCATGCTCAGTCTGTAGAAGGTGATGTCAGTGTAGCTGTTCTGAGAGCCGAATGACCTCTGGGTGACCTTTAGGCACGGACACGACTCCACTGTCCCGTCTATCCTCGTCACCTGAAAAAGAAACATTTGCAGCTCAGCTTACTTTTTGAATAATTTATTCAACAGAGTCAACCAGGTAGTGGCTGCATGGTGCTAAGTGAGAGCTAACCTCCCTCACCTCGATGTGCTGGTGGTTGGGGGGAACAGGCACAAACTGAGGCAGCCTCTTGCTGAGCCACATGGTGACGTCCCGGTTCATGTTGACAGCGAACGGCTCGTAGCCTTCCTGCAGGCCACAGATGGTGAAGTACTTCAGAGTGCTCACATCTTTACCGAAGTTCATCTTCCCCACTTGACACACACCGAGACTGCAAACTGGGATAAAACCTGGGACACACAAACGTGATGCGATGTTAAAACTTATAGGTGTTGTTTAATACTTCCTGTAAAACCATTAAAAAGTCAGTATTCAATTGAAATTGAATTCTTCTGAATGGTATAAATAAATACACCCCAGTTTCCAAAAAAGGTCAGTAAAAGGTCAGTAAAAACAAAATGCAATGATTTGCAAATCAAATAAATTTATATTTCATTGAAAATAGACCAAAGACAACATATCAAATGTTGAAACAAAAATGTCATTGTTTAATAAAAAAAAATATGTGCTCCTTTTGAATTTCATGCCAGCAACAAATCTCAAAAAAGTTGGGACAAGGTCAACAAAAAACTGGAAAAGTTGTATAATGCTTAAAAAAATATCTGGTGGAACATCTCACAACTAATGTGGTTAAATGGCAACAGATCAGTGACATGATTGGGTACAAAAAGATGACTTCAGAGAGGCAGAGTCTCTCAGCAGTGAAGATGAGGAGAGGTTCACCACTGTGTGAAAGGCTGTTTGGGAAAATAGTGCAACAATCTAAGAATAATGTTCCTCAACGTAAAACTACAAAGAATTAGTGGATTTCATCGTCTACGGTTCATAATATCATTAAAAGATTCAGAGAATCTGGAGAAATCTCTGAACACAAGGGACAAGGCTGGAAACCAATATTGGATGGTGGTGATCTCCAGGCCCTCAGGCAGCACTGCATTAAAAACACACTATTCTGGAGTGGAAATCACTGCATGGGCTCAGGGACACTTGTGAAAACCATCGCCTGTGAACACAGTTCATCGCTGCGTCCACAAATGCAGGTTAAAACTCTCCAAAGAAGAAACCAGATAGAAACATGATCCAGAAACACTGCTGCCTTCTCTGGGTCCAGCACTAACCTTCTCCAGCTTCAAAGTCCTTGAACGCCAGTTCCGATCCAGAATCATCCAGCAACACTTCTCCATTGAGAGTAAACATCATGGTGTGCTCATTCAGATCCACCATGCAGCCCACCACGTCCCCCGTCTGCCAGGCACGCCCGAAGTGCTCATTGCCCTGGTGCCAGCGTTGGACCTGGAAAACACAGCCTTGTGTCAGGAGGGTTTTACATACATTTACAGAGGTAATCAGTGGCGGACGGAGGTATAACCGAGGGGCATTTCTCTGTTGAAGAAGGTTTATAACATATATATATATATATATATATATATAGGTTAGGTTTAGTAGGTTAGGTTAGATTAGGTTAGGTTAGGTAGTTACTTTATTAATCCCCGAGGGGAAATTTTTTCGCTACAGCAGCATACAGGAAGCAAGAGATAATAATAGAATAATAGAAACAATAAAATAGCAGTAAAATAGCAGTAAAAATATAAAATATGAAATGCACAGTATATACAGTATATACAGTACAGTATATATCTATATATATATTATATACAAACAACCAAGAAACACAGACAACAGTGTTATTGTTGTGTGATGGATTTTGCCAGAGGTGAGTTATTGTACAGTCTTATTGCGGTCGGCAGGAATGATCTCCTGTATCTGTCCTTGTGACAGCGGAGCTGAAGGAGTCTTTTGGAGAAAGTATATATATATATATATATACACAAGTATATACAGTATATATATACACAAGGGTGAATCAAAAAGTTAATTAATGTAAACACTTGTTTCTTGCTTTTTTGTAGAGATGAACTTCACAGCCTGAACAGACAATGAGGTGTGTTCATGATTTTAACGGGAATATTTGAGTGGTATAATGTATTATCACTGTCTATTGTCCTCTTTAAACCACAACACCAATTTTACAAAAGTCACAAATATTAAACAACATCTTTTTTCTTAAGCTTGAGGGAGGTCACACAAGTGAAATATTTGTTTTGCGTATCAAGGACTACATTTCTGTTCCAGCATCAGTGAAGAGAGTTTTATTTTTTTTTTAAAAGGACAAATTCCTGCAGCTGATCAGTACTACTTTTGTTAAATATAGATGAAAATGATTCTTAATTCTGTACATGTTTTGGATCAAAACATTTTTATGTTGGCATTCAAATTTCTGTATTTTTTTCTATTATTAAAGTAACAATATTTGTTATTTTTTGTGCCTGTTACCTAAATAAAGTGGAAACTTTGTGGGGTTCCTTGACTTTCTTCTGATTGTAGCCACTGAAGGCTCTTGTTGGATGAGTAGGAGGACAGACTAATTACATCTTCTCCAGAAATCATTATGTTGGGCCCAAACTCCTACTGCTCTCATTGGACCAGGCAGTACTTTGCTGTTTGTAGATGGCATGTTCATCTGCTGTAGTAAGCAGGCCTGTGATAATAACTGTCTTTTTCTCTTCCCTCTCTGCTGTGTCGCTGCTGGAGAGCATGATGGACCTGGCTTGTGTCTCATAGTGGTGTTTGAAACCCTTTAGAACTTCACAATATTTTTGTCCTAAAATAAGACAAACAAATTCAACTCGTGAGACCAAAACATTAGTACATGCACTAC
Organism: Embiotoca jacksoni; assembly: GCF_022577435.1. Lineage (NCBI taxonomy): Eukaryota > Metazoa > Chordata > Actinopteri > Embiotocidae > Embiotoca > Embiotoca jacksoni. Next base: position 667,924 of record NW_027185393.1, on the reverse strand, counting down.
TAGGATTAACAGTTCATTTTAAGGTGGAATTAAACAGGTGTTCAATCAACCTCTCATACAGAGTTCTAGGTATAACTCTATCATATTGGGTTCTAGATGGAACTTTTACAATCGGTTCTCCCAGGAACCACAAAGGATTCTCCTGTGGGAACAAGCCAAAGAATCCTTGTTGGTTCTCATATGCATGTTTATTTGTAAGTGTGTAGTTTAGGGTTTCACCTACACTATGAATGTTTGAATGGACAGAACAACACTTTGATTTGTGGGTCATTGGATAAAACAGATTGTTTGTAATTTTAGCATAGTTGAAGATGCGACCACGTTTTACGACCAAGTTACACACAAATGCAGATTCCAAGCAGTTTCCTTTGTTTTTCTGGCCACTGTATGCAGATTATGATTAAAAATATATATATATATACAATATAATTTATATATTAAAACATGATTGCAGTATGACTGAATGAGTAAAGAAAACTCCAGCCACCTTGAAGCCATCGAAGACAAAGGCCTGGTCATCAGATCCCAGCTCCTGGTCTGGCAGACATCCTGGTCTGGCCCATCCCACTCTCATCTCTCCAGCTGTTAACACCTGCAGGAGGTGTGGGACCAGGTTAGTATCCATTTTAGAAACCATATTACAACCACAGTAAAGCTGAGTGTGATAAACTGCATCCTGGACAGAAGGTCGGACTCACACTCACATACGTACAACAACAATCAGTCGTATACTCGTCTGACTCTCTGGAGGTAGTATGTTGCTATAAACCTCATATTGGCTGGATGTATCTCCACCTTCCACTATGTTTATGTTTTCAAAATCCCCATTACAACAGGAAACAACAACAACAACAACAACAACAACAACAACAACAACAACCACCGAGCAGCAACACACTTGAAATAACAAGCCTTGACAAAGATTTGGATCATGCAATAACGCAGGCCTGCCTGCTTCTTCAACTTTTATGTAGGGATTTAGCCATTGTTGTGCCTTCCCACATGAAAATTTCCACCGAAACAAGTTCCCCATAAACACTATTTTTGTTTATTTTTGTGGGGATAATAGTGTTTATGGGAAATTTGCAAAAGCGGCATTCCTGCATCCTGGGCTTAGGGGTTACGACAACAGAAGGATATATGGGTGCAGTCAGACTATCCTCCAGCACTATCACAGCACGGTGAAGATTGTATATACTACTTGTTGTCAAGAAACAGCTTGCATTATTTTGTTTGGAACAGCACAGAGCTTCACATTTGTATCAGCCAACTGCTGATATGTTTCAAAGCACTACAATAATACAGTAAACTACCATAAGCTCCGTGTTGATCACCATTTTCTTACTGTGTCTTACCTCCAGCTCAAAGTACCACTTCCCGACACTGACACAGTAGGTTTTCTCTGCTCTGAAGATGCGGAACCTCTCAGCAGACATATTGCTGACATCAGATTGAGCTGCTGGATAAGACGGAGGGAAGGAGAGAGGATCAATCTCATGAATACATTAGCACAGAAAAAAATACCATCTAAGAATACATATTGATCTTCTGAATAATATAAGTGGTCATTTTGCACCAAAAGTATTACAAACAATGATACTGAATGAGTTTTTTTCACTGGAAATGTATGTAGGTTGATTACTGTACCATGGTCCTGGTCAGGGGCCTCCAGGTTGTATCCGTAGCCCAGCAGAGTCCGGACAGCCTCTCTGAGACTGTCCTTGTTGGACTTCTTGGTCCTTTCATCCAGCAGAATGTAGGGGACCAAACGGGGGTTTCTACGGTTCTTTACATCCTAACGAGAGCCAGAGAGTCAGAGAATACAAGAAGGATACAGAGGGGAAAAAAAACAAATACTACACGAGGCTCTGGCTGAGTGAGGAGAATAAAACCGTGGGTGTCACTGAGGTGCTTTTGAGCAAGACATGTTCATCCATAATTGCTGAGGGAAGTACCAAGGAAACTGTATGACCCTGTAACAGTATAGACATACAACAAAAACAATCAGCCAAACTCATGGTGGTCCTACATACAGGTTTACTGCTGATCTGCCCTCGCTGCAGATATCTTCAATCTTTGTTTGAAATCAGAGCAGCTCGGGTTGAGTCACTATTCAGACATCACCAGTGACTTAACTAAGTTATATGGCAAGCTGCTAATTTATTGTGGGCTTGATATTATTGGATTATCATTATTATCGTTGATGAATCGACATGCAGGTTGTCCTCACGTGTTCTTTGGTACCTACTCACGTTCTTGTGTACTGCATTGTGTACGGTATGATTTTATAATTTAACATATGACAACAATACAAACATTTCCAGCAAAAGACACACACATCAGTATTTAACCAGAGTCTGAGGTGACAGTTTCCGACCTGTTGGATGCCGTAGGTCCAGCCCTGGCGGATGCGGTCTCTTGCCCAGACGTTGTGTGCGTTCTCGGCCAGTTTGTCCACCATGGATTCCTGGGTGGACGTCAGTTTGATGTGACTCAGGTCCAGAGGAGCAGGTTTGTAACCACAGGACAACTCATAGCTGCACACAAAGAGTTCAAGCACTGTATAGTTAGCGGAAGACCCTCAACAACATCGATGCGCTGATGTCTGACAGACAGTTTTGAATTTGGTGTAATGTGGCAGTGTTAGTTTCTGTTGCGCTAGTCTTTCAAATATTCTTTTGTCTCCACCCCATGTGTAGGATCCTAAACTTGGTTCAGAGACAAAGCTTCCGTCCAGACTCGTGTTTATTTACGTCATCCACAAAACAAATTACACTTGTTACTTAAAGGAAAAAAGGTTTATTCAGCCACAAAAAATGTTTCCCCAAAGCATTGCCATTCATATCTTGCAAATCTGTCTAATAGACCAAAATTCCACAAAACAGTTAAACAGGGTTGTCGCTCCACCTCCGTCACTCGTGCCACTGACTGCCCATTAGGCACTCGTTAAGTTCTGTTTTTTTTTTATCTTATTTTTATCAACATGTGTCTTTCAAAACAAAAGAGAAAATATAATCATGATTATACAAAGTATATCTCAAGCAAACACAATAAGGCAATATTTAAAGAGTAGCAGCAATAAAGCTGAATATGAAAACGGGAATTAAAATAAACAATATTTATCTCCTCAAACTAATTTGACTCCTATACCATGATGACATCATCAGGTATCATCTTGCATGGTAACATGGACTTGACAACATCTGGTCTGTGTTGAGTTGTGTATGTTTTGTTTGTATTAATGCTTGAGGTGACTTACGTTGCTGACAGTTTCAGGCTCTTCACTTTCTCAACAGCATGTTCATCTGCGAGGCCAACATGGCAGCCCAGAGCCAGGAGAGTTCTGTAACACACAAAAATACAATCACAAACGCACAAAGTGAGATGAGTACTGCGTCCAGGCGGGTGATGCCGTTACCATCACGATAGTCCTGCAAAGTCGACAGAAAAGAAAACTTGTGTGGTGCGAACACCGAGGTTTAACTGATAAATATTTGATCTGACGTCACATCTCATGCTGCTCACTGCACGGATGCATTACTTGAGAGTCTCCAGGGACATTTGTAAGTTGTAGCTCCGCTCCTGTTCAGGAAGCTTGGAGAACTCCACCAGACAGGGGTGCTGCCGCTTGTTATCATCACGCACCTGAAACACAGGTTTAAAAACACAGAGGTTAGAGGAGGAAACCCTGTGATCTCCAGACATGGATAACTAGGGGAGACCTCATCACATGGAGTCACAGAGCAAGTTACATTACACAACACGGCTGCCTTCATCTACCTGTTACAGTTATCTCTTGTGTTAATCATCCAAACAACTTCATTTTGCACAGGGTGCAGCGTTTGGTATTTAAAAGAAGGGCAGTGATGGAATTTAAAACTTATTTTGCAACTTTTATAATGACCATCGTAAGTGATTCTAGCTCGTGGCTCTTTGGGAAACCTACTGATACATGTTCTCCTCAGTTACATCAAATTACCACAATAAATGTATTAATAATAAAAAAAAAATTTATCTGAGATTAAATCATTAGTCATTAGAAAAATCTCCCTCTATAACTGGATCAGTCATGGTTTAACTTTTTTTGAGCTTAAGAGCTTTTCAGCAGCAGAATAAGACCTGAATTTAATTTGTGTGTGCGTGTGTGTGTGTGTGTGTGTGTGTGTGTGTGTGTGTGTGTGTGTGTGTGTGTGTGTGTGTGTGTGTGTGTGTGTGTGTGTGTGTGTAGCATTCAGTTCAGTCTTGTGCCATGTGTACAGTGTTACAGAAATGCTATTTGACTGTCAAACATGATCAACACGATCAACATTTAAGATAAACATTGGTAAACTATATTAGCGCGTCTGCAAAAGGCGCTTGTAATAGACAATAATTTAACTTTTAACACACAGAGACCATTTTAAATGCCTCTAACTCATCAAGCTTTGATTGTCACAACAACCTTTTTACCTGTTTTAACCAAAAATCTACTCGTCAACACCAGACAGCACCGGCTTCAGTCGCCAGGAGCAACCAGAACCAAGAGCTGTGATCACATCACTCATAACACCGGTTCTCAGTATCCTCTATAATAGATTTTAACTTCTTATTTATTACTTTTAAGGTCCTTCATGGCCTCTTCTCCTGTTGTATTTCTGTCCTGTTCGTTCCACATTAGCTGGTGCTTAGTTTAAGACCGGGCAGAGGTATTTCATCTATTCAACAAGAAGGTCTGAAAACTACAGGGAGCAGATTGTTTGCAGTCGGGGTCACAAGACTCTGGAATGACAATTAGGTTGGCTGAATCAGTGATGGCGATTTAAAAAAAATCTGATATCTCGGTTAAAATTAGCTGCAGTGTGTGAAGTACTGTGTAATGTGCGCATTGAAAGGGCTCTATGAAGACTATTAATATTACATACAGCTGTTGGTGGGATACTCACTGCTCCGTAGGTCCAGCCCAGCTCTATCTTGTTCATCACCCACAGTTCATGGATGTTTTCTGCAAGTTTCTCCCTGATCCTCTCCAAGTGAGGTGGCAGAACAATCTAAACACACACACACACACAGAAAAACAAATCAGTTATACATGTTACTTCAGCATTACTGTGGCTTGTTTGTTTCCACTAAAACAAACAAAATAAAAGTCATGAGTGACTTTGGAAAATGCTGTGATTATAGAAAAATGACCTGAAATGAAGTCTGTTATTGCAAAAAAAAAAAAAAAAAGAAACAGCAGGAGGAGTTGTGTGCTCTGAATTTTAAAAGCAGACAGTGTCTTCACCTGGCTGGTGTCCACTGGTGTCGGGGTGAATGCTGCCTGACTCAAGGTGATTGTGGGTCCCAGCAGCTCTTTGGCTGCAGTCTGGTCTTGACTGGCCTCCAGCTTCAGCTTCTCCCTGGGCAGCACCGCCTCGTAGCAGGGGGCGTAACCAGGAGGAGGGAGGAACTTGAACTCGCCATGACGACCCCCGAGGAGGAAGCGCACCCTGCAGCGCAGCATGTGACAGGAAGGCGAGTCAGGGAGGAGAGACGATGGTACCCAAGTTAAGATTTCAACATGGAAACATGCATTTTGTGTGTGATTAACGTGACTTGCTGCCAACACTTTCACGCTGCCTTTTGCATTTTCTCTTTGCGGATCAATAAAGTAACATGTCAATCTAAAGCACTGACTCGACTCCGGCAGAGAAGCTGGCCACCGGGAAGAAGAGGCCGTCGGAGTTGAAGTTCTCAAACATGCCCTGAACCGGCTGGCCGTTGATCCTGAAGGAGATGCTGGGCACGCTGAGGTCCAGGCAGCAGCTCACCACGTCTTCGGCTCGCAGGAGATGCTGATTGGGTGAGCTGACGGTCCGCGCGATGCAGCCTGCACAGGATTAGTGGAGGAACAGTGAGGATTCGTGAGTTTAGTTTGGGTTACATGTTTAGTCTGTAACATGAAAACATTTGAAGTGAATCTGCCTTCTGGAACAAACTAACTCAATACCTGTTATCTGTTTGGATAAATAATTAATTACACACACTCATACACATACTTACACACACATGAACTCATATCAATATACTTGAATACACAGATACATGCAAACACAATTATAGCTGACGAAATAAAATATGGACAAGCAGACTTACAGTGGGTACGGAAAGTATTCAGACCCCTTTAAATTTTTCACTCTTTGTTTCATTGCAGCCATTTGCTAAAATCAAAAAAGTTCATTTTATTTCTCATCAATGTACACTCAACACCCCATCTTGACAGAAAAAAACAGAAATGTAGAAATTTGTGCAAATTTATTAAAAAAGAAAAACTGAAATATCACATGGTCATAAGTATGTACCCATACCTAATCTACATATAGCTGAATCATACAATGTGTAGGAATGTGTACCAGCTGAACCAAGTACACTACCATCATTTCTTTTGATTTCACACAGACTGGATACAACACACACACACACACACACACACACACACACACACACACACACACACACACACACACACACACACACACGCACACGCACACACGCACACACACACACACAGCTCACCTGACCAAAGGTGGAGTCCATCAAAGCTGTAAGAGTGGAGGTCGTCACCCACTCCGTTGCCCCCCCAGCCCTCCCCTCCAATGGGGTAGGGTGCGTAGCCGCTGGTGTTCGCCCAGCCCACTCTGAGGTGAGTGGCTTCTGCGGTGACAAACGGCAGCACCTGATCCACGATCAGCTCATAGTACCACTTCCTGTACTGGGCGGAGCCATCGCTGACTCCCAGGAAGATATTGGGATGCATGCTTTTGGGAGAAGTGAAGCAGACGGTATACTGTCAGTGAATCGGTAAATATGACAACATAAAGTCACTATCACAGCTCCATGAACCTAGGGCTGGATTTTGTGTGTGTGTGTGTGTGTGTGTGTGTGTGTGTGTGTGTGTGTGTGTGTGTGTGTGTGTGTGTGTGTATACCTGCTTACGTGGTTGATCAGGCGGGTCTGCAGTAACAGATCTCTTCCTGGCAGCAGGTTGTCACAGATCAGGTGCTGGTTGGAGCGCACTGCGACGCCGTGACACACGCACAGTGAACACAACACGTCCAGAACCTAAACAGCATGCAGGAAGCAGAGAAGATGCCACTGTTGTTACAGTATGAACGTACACATGCACACAGACTGAACAGCAGGCTTCCTGAAACAGCGGTTTGCTTGGGCCGGCTAAAGCTTCCTGTCACAACGTGTTAGCATCGCCTGAGAAATAATTATTGTTCATTACACCCTGCGGAGTCAGTGCCCGTCAACAACTGAGGATACGGGGTCTGATTCACCAACCGTTCTTCAGAACTAAATTTCTTCTTAAAACCCACTTATGCAGTTTTTGTGAAGATTCTGGCATTCAACGATGTTTTCTTATTTCTTTCTAGGTAAGAACAAAATCTACACACACTCAATAACACACGCACATTTGAGTGCTGACAAGTTTGTGTGACATAGTCAGTTATTTAGTTTTCTTCAATTCCACAGTTGTATGTTATTATAGTATTTAATCTGCAATATTTTCTTAATAATTCTTAATTTTTTTCATTTCTTAACAAAGCATTCTAGTTTTGAATAAACACACTCAAAGGATTGACAATAGTTTTGTAAATTGAAATACATTTTGCCTTTTACAATGTGATTCTTTATATATTACAAATAATATCAAGGAGGAAAACATCACTAACAACACAAAGTATTTTCACTTTTTACATTTTTTAAAAATGTATTTTTTGAAGTGTTTCTGGGATTGTAACCAGCGTTCAGGTGTTTGGGCTGTTCGCTCCTGGATGTCTAGGACCATCTGCGATCAGACACAGGGCAGGTGGACAGGATCTGGGTGCACGGGGTCAGGGTCTGGGTGCAGGGGGGTCAGGGTCTGGGTGCAGGGGGGACAGGATCTGGGTGCAGGGGGACAGGATCTGGGTGCAGGGGGTCAGGGTCTGGGTACATGGGGGACAGGATCTGGGTGCAGGGGGTCAGGGTCTGGGTACAAGGGGGACAGGATCTGGGTGCAGGGGGACGGTCTGGGTGCAGGGGGGACAGGGTCTGGGTGCAGGGAGACAGGGTCTGGGTGAACGGGGTTAGGGTCTGGGTGCAGGGGGACAGGAACGAGCAATGCTATCACATTCATCTTTTTTTTTTTAAACAATTTTAGATCTATAAATTACACTATGCTAAAAAGTATGACAGCGCTTTTTCCTGCAGCAGCACAGCTTCTGAACAGCTGTAGTTGTTCGTCCTTTTGGAGTCCGCTGCTCCACTGTTTTTCAGCATTTCCGTTTCTCTCAACTTCTCTTTTCTCCCTCCCTTTCTGTGACTCTGTGTGCACACGGCCCTACAGTCTCATGCCCTTTTATGGGCATTGGCAGGGCGGTTATCTATGCTAATTATGAACAACTGGCAGCGCTTTCAACTTTGGAGGGCCATAAGATTCATCAATGTAAGAACAGATCTGGGATTTAAAACACGTCATGAAGTCATAAGAGAGGAGAAGAGAACATTTTTGGTGAATGAGGCCCAATGTTCTCTACCTGAGGGATTTAAAACAAAGGTTGAGAAGTGTGTTGTTCATCCTGCACTGACCACAGCTGACAAATCTCTGCCTGCTGATTCCTTCAGACCTTTTGTCACCACAGACTCTGCATCGATCATTTGCACAAAAAACGATTCCAAGGTGGACAGTGGAAGTCTCCACATGTAGGAAACTGTTGATATTTACACCATTAGCCACAACATTAAAACTACTGATAGTTGGAGTGAATAACATTCACTATCTCATCACAATGGCATCTGCCAAGAGGTGTGATATATTAGGCAGCAAGTGACCAGTCACTTCTAGGAGTTTATGTGTTGGAAGCAGGAAAAATGGGAAGGTGTGAGGATCTTGGTGGCTCGATGACTGGGTCAGAAGATCCTGAAAACAGCAGGTATCGTGGGGTGTTTCCGGGATTCAGTGGTTTGTACCTACTAAAAGTGGTCCAGGATGGACATCCACAGAACTGGGTTTATGGAACTGATGCGAGGGGAGGACCCAATCCCACAGAGGAGCTACTGTGGCATAAATTGCTAAAACCCTTAATTCTGGCATTGATAGAAATGTGTGAGGACATCCATCGGTGCTTGCTGCATGTGGGACTGTGTAGCTGCAGTCAGAGTGCCCATGCTGACCCCTGTCCACAGATGAAAGCTCCAACAATGGGCAAATGAGTGTCAATACTAGACCATGGAGAAGGTGGTCTGATGAATCACGTTTTCTTTTACATCATGTGGATGGCCGGCTGCGTGTGCATGTGCATCGTTTACCTGGTGAAGAGATGGCAGCAGGGTGCACGATGGGATGAAGGCAGTGTGATGCTTTGGGTAATGTTCAGCAGGAGAAGCTTGGACCCTGGCCTTTATTTCATGTGGAGATTACTTTGACCCATTCGTCCTACATGTGCACCTGTTTATGGCATTATATTTGGAGGCATCGTGTTCCCTGATGGCAGTGGCTTCCTTACGCAGGACCACACTGCACACCTTATTCAGGTATGGTTCGAGGAACATGACAAAGGTGTTGACTTCCCAACCTCATAACTTACAGGACTCTAAGGATCTGCTGGGAACGCCCAGGTGCCTGATATCACAGGATACCTCAGAGATCGTGCTGATCTGTTGATGATGCTCTGACTGTGTCAAAGTTGTTGTGGTGGCATGAGGGGCATCTAACCCATATCAGGCAGGTTGTTTTAATGTTGTGGTTGATTGATGAAAGAAAAAAAATACTGTACATACGGTAGTGTGCAAGTTTTAGGAGTAGGAGCTTTAAAGGCAAAGGGTGCTCCCCCTGGAATTTGATCTCGCTCAAGTTTTGACTTTTTACTTTTGAAAACAGCCCAACTTTAGTTTTAGTGCCTAAAATTCTGCACAGTATTTTATTTCTGTATGTACGGATCTACAAAAATGAAAGAAGTGCCAATACCTTGTGGTTGCGTCCATGCTTGTCCAGCAGACATATGATGGATTTGATATGTCCCTCTTTGATTATGTTTAGTGCCTCGGGACTCTCCACCAGCACACAATGAAGAACCTCCAATATACCTAGAAATGAAATAGACATGTATCGTAAGAAGGACTTCATGTGCAGCAAGAAGTCAAAACCAAAATTTGTAACTGGCAGAGATGGAGCTTTCCAGAAAAAGGGAGTTTTTGTCCTAAGACCTTCCCACTCCACACAATCAGAGGATATCAAAGGATATCACAGTCTCTGAAATAGATCGTGGAGTGTAGTAGATAATCATCACAAGTTTAAAAAAAAAAAAAAAGTGCCCTTTTTTAATGGTTGATAACATGGATTTGATAACATGGATTCCAAATGGAAGGTGAGCATTGTAGACAGCAATTTCATGTGTTCAGAATCTCAAATATTTCTTCTACATGTTAAACGCTGAAACTGCATGTGCTTTTGAATGTTTCGAAATCTTAAAATGTTCTTAAAATTTCAAAGTCTGAAAATATGACAGATTTTTTATGTGATCTCAGACTTCGGGACCCTGCTGTTTTCAATCATGTGATCTTGTCAGAGGTAAGTTGACCTACCAGAAGAGGCCTCCAGACGCTCCAATCTGCTAATCAGCCAGTCCAAAGAGCCAGAAAACTGGGCACAGTTCTTCCTGTTCCCTCTGATGAGTGCAGCTGGTGGAGGACAGAGGGAAGGAGTGGACAGGGGAGGATGGACATGTCAACAAGAGGTGTGTGATAATGGAAACCAAAAACACTGTAGAAACGTCTGCATGGATCTCTGTCCTCTGACTGCATCACTTTTTATATTAATCCCATCATTACACTGAGTGATTTGTCATCTCCTTAAATCATGTGAATATCAAAATAGAAAACCTTCATATAGACAGTGGACATTGAATGTGGGTTACTCCACCTTTTCTCTGCATGCACATGTATGTGTGTGTTTACCCAGTAGCTGGTAGAGGGAGTTGAGGATGGAGCTCCAGGCTTCTGCAGCCTCCCTTCCTACTGCCTCAGCAAAATGAGCTGCACTGCTGTAGACGTGAAGACGATCAATACACTCCAATACCAGGCTGATTATCCCCTACAGACAGAGGTTGTTGGTTTTACTGCTTTATTCAGCTTTATTCACTGCTGTCTTACAATGGCAGAGAACAGTCACTGCAGAAAAGCTGAGAAAAAACACAGTTCAAAGTCCTCAGACTGGGTAAACTCTGGCAGATGGATTGGTTCCTTCATTCCATGTTTTTGAACTCAAAATTATGACAAAAAGTAATTGGGATAGACCTTTAGAAAAACCCACTTATGAAATATGACAGAAAACAGCATCAAACAACATGTTCCTTTTCAGTCTTCCACCTATTATTTTAAAATGATCTCTAATTGAATATTATCAATGAATTTACACTTCAATTAAAATATTAGACTAGTTTGATCCCTCCAAACTGTGACCAATATAGGCTAAGCTTAGTTTTTCATTAGTCACCGCCTTGTTTTTGTTGGAATAGAAAGTACATTTCCAAAATTCCGGTTCACCAAAACTGATGTATTCCAATTTCAGGAAATATTTTTTCAGGGAAGAAGGGTAATTCAGCATTAGACAAGATTGGCTGTGGTCACCTTTAGGTAGCTTTGACTGGATTTATTGCTTTAGCTGTGTATTTTTTATTTTATTTTTTTTCAGCATTTTACTGTATCTGCATATTTAGCATGTTTTCTTTGGAGTTTTAGGAGTCAATAGGTAGAAAACAAGAAATAAATATCAACCAGCAGATTCCAGTCTTAAAAAAGTTACACACTGCTAGTGTCGAGGTTATTCTACATGTTGCAAACTGCAAACAGTAGCCATGTATCTGTGGCAGCATCAGAGTCCAACAGATCGCGGTGGCTGATGCTGCAATGTCATCTATCATGTACATTTAAGTAGATTTTTAAATTTCATGTAATGTAAAAACGTTCTTCTTTATTACTAGAACAGAGCACGAGTTTAAGTTGGTTCTTCATCAGGTACAGAGGCATTAAGCTGACTCAAGTCAGTATTACTTCAATGGTGCGTCTCTCTTGTCGGTGGGCCTCCAACCATAGGAATCAGTATACATCTAGAAAATTAACTAAAATCATGACAACTACTTTTGTGTAATTCACAACAAAAGCAATATATAAAAACATGTTCAAAAATATTACCTGAAGAACTGAAACACAATCAAAATATTGAATCCAGCATGAATATAATATAAAAAACAACAACGAATCACAGAAAATGAAAATTACACTTTGGAAGGCCATGCTAACCTCCTTAACCAGAGCCTTTGATGACACATTATCTGAAATGAACAACCCTTTCATACACCATAGACACCCGGTCCATAACTGACTTTTATTTTTACTTTGAGTGACTTTTTAGTTATATTTGGAAGATTACAAAAATGATTCTGAATCGGAAATGCAACTCATGACCAGTATCTCCACACGGATACTCCCTACCTCTTCTTGGAAGAGGTTCTGCCGGTTCTTCAGAGCCCTCAGTCGGTTCTGCTTGTCTTCGTGCTCCAGCTGATCTCCAGGTGGCTGGAAGTAGCCAATTAGATCCTGCAGACTCAGGCTGACTGAGTCTATTGGTAGATCTAAAGTAGAGCCCTTTCCCTTTTTTCTTAGTGTGTCCAGACCCCTGGAGAAGACACACAAGAGGACATCAATCACTACCTTTTGAATGGGAGAAGAGATTGTGATGACTGACTCTTAAAATGTATATGTATATGAGTGTTCTTTGGTTGTAAGTTGACATATATCAATCAATTTCAATAAATGTTAATCAATGTGTAAAATCACCAAACAGTATGGTTTCACTGATTCGCTCTGTCTGCTTCACCTGTGGTTGGTTTTGGTGTCATTCCCTTCACCTACCTGTGGTGTCTTTCTTTGCCTGCGACCACCAGAGGTCCTCAGTCTGTCTATCGGCCTCTCTATCTCTCCATCATATGCTGCGTTCAAATGAGGTCGTATTTACCATGTACATGAGAAGAGTCCATATGAGCGGCGTCCTCTTGTGGTATTCACAATGTCGAAACTCGAAAATTTCTATAAATCTGGACTTTGAGAGTTGTGATATGTTTGCTGACATTTACGGAAATGTCAGAGATCATTGAAGTTAATTTTTCGTGAATATTGTAATTTTAGTCATGTAGAGCTCGTCTTCTTAACTTAGATAATAGCCTCCGTCTGAGGATCTTCCCAACGACCACATCTTTTCCCTCGGTGCCTTTGCATTTCCTGCATGGCGCTGCCCCCATTAGCTTAATAAATTCTTAGCCTAGGCATAGCCTAGCTTAGGCGTCCATTTTTCCGTTGCCTAGTAACGGTGTTTTTACAATTAAACTACTTGAACGCGAACAACTTCCCATGTAACTACGAGCTCATGAGTTCCATTTGTACACAGCATTAGTCAAGCTCAAACCTGTGCATGTGTCCTTATGTTTTAAACTCTGCTTTTCCCCTTGTTCTTTTCCTATCGCCTGGAGTTTGTTTGTACCCATCATTTGTGAGTAAAGCTCTTTTACTGTCTGAATCCTCTTGTCTCTGCCGTGCATTTGTGTGCTTATTCTCGTGAATCCTGACAGTTGGTATCAATACACTTTATCCCCAAAACAAATCTATGATATAAATGTTAAAACTACCTGCAAAGGTGGCAGATAAATAAGGAAAGCAAAAGAGAGAGCAGAGGAGAGGAGAGGTGGGAAGTTCCACAGCAACCTCGGCCGATAAGTCACCTGAGCCAGCACTAACTTTAAGATGTATCAAATCGGAAAGTTTCAAGCCTGGTCATTAAAGTTGAGAAGGTATTTGCAACCAGAAGTCAAAGTGGGAGCTGATTCCACAGTGTGTTCCTGATTTTGACAACATTGCACAGATCAAAGAAATAAGTCAAAATTTAAAGGACATATTCTGGGCAAAAATAAGTTAAACTTTACTCCCAGTAATGTGAAAGGTGAGGCCAAAGCCATCCACAGTAACTATATGGTTGGACAACGAATTTCTAAGGTGTTAAGGGCCAAATACAATAACTTCACTTTGTCTGACTTTAGAGGTAGAAAGTTACTGGTCATCCAGGGCCTGCATGCCTTTAAAATATGCTTGAAGTTTGACTGATTTGTTTAATCTGGGCTCATAGATAAATAGAGCTGTTTGTCATCAGCATAGCACTGAAGATGTTCGCTAAGCTTAATATAACTTTGCCTAAAGGGAAGCATTTATACACGAAAAGTATCGGACCTAGCACCAAACCCTGTGGAACTTCATGACAAACTTTATGTGCATGGAAGAGTCATCGTTGGCATCATTAGTGTTGTACAGTTCATGAATCACAATAACATATTCCAGTCTTTGTAATAAAACGTTGTGATGTTGTTCCTCTGCTATGATGAACTCTAAATCCTGACTGAAAATCTTAAAATGAACCATTTCTGTGAAAATGGTCACATAATTTATTTCCAAAAGCTTTTTTCCAAAGTTTTATAAATAAAAGGGAGGTTGGATATCGGTCTGTAGGTGACAAAATAATTGAATCAAAGCTTCTTCTTTTTTCAGCAGAGGTTTAATTAGCAAATTTAAAAGCCTGTGGTGTGTAGCTTGTTAATAAAGATCAGTAACTCCATCAACAAACTAATCGTCCTCGTGTGGGAGTAAAGTCCAGGTAACTTCCCTCCGACATTGTGTTGGCACGTGGCATTGAAGTAAAAAATGATGGAATCACTTTTATATGCATAAGTTATATTCCATATACAGCGGGCTGAAACCACATAGAAGAACTAACATTCTATTTTATGTTTACTGCATGACTGCTCCAAACTAAGATGCTCTAAGGCTGTTTGTGTTGTTGGTTGTGATAAGTCAGCGTGTGCTAATCATTTGAGCACAACTCCCCGCTGTTTTACCCCAGTGTGATTTATGGATGTCATGATTCCGCCATCTACACTTATTGTTTAAGACTCAAGGCATCAATTCAAATGGCCTGTATCAGGGAAAAAAGCTGGGAGTAAATAAAAAAATAATAACACAGATTCAGTGTAAATAGTATTTGCCCCACAAGCAGAAATTTAACTGAATCATCAGAACTTGTCCAAATATTGTTTTGTGACAACCTGGCTGACTTATTTTAGTGGAAAGTATTTGTTTACACTTGTATTAAATGTGTTTTTCTAAGGATCAAATACTAATTTATTGAAAAAAAATGTTAAATAACCTGATGAACCTCATGGAAGTTCGCTGATAGTTCAACTGTCCAAATACTTTTTGGAGACAAGGTGTCTTCTGTGTGTTTTTAATGTGCATTCCATGATAAATAATTGTCTCTGCAGCTCTTTGCTTTGTGTGTTTCTCTACTACTACTTTTGAAATCCCTCCACTCTCACAGGAGGATTTAAAGGAGCTTAATTTCTGCTACCATTCAAGGGAAAATGAAAAAGCTTGTTTTATCACATCAGCAGTGACATTATGTTTTGACATAATCACTGACTCAGCAAGATCTTTCGAGGACATGCATGCTTGTTAAATAGTTTATGACGCAATGTACACAAGGTATCACATGATCTTTACCTGCATATCTGCACATGATATCTGGATAAAGACGTCAGATCTGCAGGTCGTACACCAGGTATTTAATGTTTTCTGGCGAAATCCAAATTTAAAATCGGATTTGGGATGGCTGTGGATCGATGGTAGAGCAGGTTGCCCACTAATCAAAGGTTGGTGGTTCAATCCGTGGTTCCTCCTGTCGACATGCCGAAGTGTTCTTAGGCAAGACACTGAACCCCAAGTTGCTCCTGATGGTGTACTATCTGTGTGAATGTGTGCAGGGATGTATCGTGATGGTGAGCACCTTGCATGACAGCTCAGCTCCATTAGTTTAAAAAAATTTTAAAAAAATAATAATAATGTTAAAAAAATAAATAAAAAAAATAAAAAAGGGCAGCACGGTGGTGCAGTGGTTAGCATTGTCGCCTCACAGCAAAAAGGTTCTGGGCTCGAATCCGGTCCTGGGCCTTTCTGTGCGGAGTTTGCATGTTCTCCCTGTGCTTGTGTGGGTTCTCTCCGGGTTCTCCGGCTTCCTCCCATCATCCAAAAACATGCACCTCAGGTCAGGTTACCTGGTGCCGCGCTAGTGGCAGCCTGCTGCAGCAGCTCCCCCCTGAGAGCCCCCCTGCTGTAGCGAAGAAATTTCCCCTTGGGGATTAATAAAGTCTATAAAATAAAAATAAATTAAAAAAATAGTCTGTGTGTGTGAATAGGAAACAGTGTAAAGTGTTTTGAGATGGCTAAAGCGATAAAAGCGATATATAAGTGCAGGCCATTTACTATTTACCAAAATGCAAATTACTTCTCCACAAGCATCACGAGTCTTTGGAAGCAATGCTGCTGTATGGGCTCTATTTATTTTACTGCTACTACTTGAGCTTTTATATGTTTGTGAAGTTAGGTGACTTTTCAACTTGATTTTTCTTCAGCCTGTGGTCACACTGAACAGATTGCATTTTGACCTGCCTGTGCAACCCTAAAGCTCTGAATTCAGTCTTAAGAGGCATTTTCCCTCAACCTGATACCGATTAAATGTTAATACCAGGTGTGACTGCTGTATAGAAACACACAAGACTGTCGTGGACCTGGCTGCTTTTGTTTTGGTAGATCATCTTGTTCCTGTGCAGTTTGTCACCGCTGCCTGGATTCAATGGCGGGAAACCTTCAGAGCATGTGTCTCACTATTTTCTGCAATAAATAAAGATGGCACTTTGCCTTTTCTGTTCATTATGAAGTTGCCGGTGTTTTATAAACCACTACAGCCTCATTTTGTACAAGGTTCATCTTACCACGCTTCGCTATGGCATCTCTTATCTTCTGCGTCTTTCAGGCTCCTCTCATGTAGAACCAGCTCCCAGTGTCAGTTTGGGAGGCAGACATCTCTACTTTTAAGATTAGGCTTCAAAATGTCCCTCCATGCATTTATATGCCACCATTGTATCTCACTAACGTCA
This sequence comes from Embiotoca jacksoni, assembly GCF_022577435.1. Classification (NCBI taxonomy): domain Eukaryota; kingdom Metazoa; phylum Chordata; class Actinopteri; family Embiotocidae; genus Embiotoca; species Embiotoca jacksoni. The sequence continues at coordinate 650,885 of NW_027185393.1, read as the reverse complement.
TGCCTTCTCTCTCCCATGCTGTTGTTTGTTGTTTGTCATCTCTGCAGTTGTTTGCAGAGCCTTGTGCTTTCCTTGCAGGTATCTCTGCATGTTTCTGGCCCCACCAATGGTTCTTTTGTCTCTTGTATTTCTATGCTGTTCTTTTCACTCCTCCTCTCCCCTCATCCCAACCGGTCGAGGCAGACGGCCGCCCACCTCTGAGCCTGGTCCTGTCGGAGGTTTCCTCCTGTTAAAAGGACGTTTTTTTCCTCTCAGCTGTTGCACATGTGGGAACTGTTGAAATGTTGGGTTCGTCTCTATAATGTTTTTGATTCTTTTGTAAGACCTTTACAATGTTAAGTGACTTGAGATAACTTGTGCTGTGATTTGACACTAAATAAATATAATTGAATTGAACTGAATTGAATTACATCAATGCATGATACACACTGTATGTATGTGATGTGTGTGTGTGCGATATTCCACCTGATGAAGAGGTTGAACAGGAAGACAGTACTTCTGATGACCCTGGCGGTGTGGCTCTCCTCGTGTTGAGACCGAGACACTGTTAGCCCGTCGTCCATGTGACCCTCATGGTGCATAATGGCCTGAAAGAAGAAATAAGAAACAACGTTTCTCCTCAGAACACTAAGAGGAGTTGTCTTACTGTATGTTAAAGCACAACAACAGAGAGAGTTGCGTTGCGGTTCATTGTGGATGGATAAATGTCTCAGGACAGATAGCTCCTGTAACTCTGGGAAATGTTCAGGAAAAGTAAAGACTTTTTAAGAATCCATCAGCTTTTTTGAAGTTGTAACACCTATTTTTCAGCGACAGGAGTAGGAGTGACTTTAGCTAACAACAGCGAAATAAGACATTTTATTTACTTAGAATTTTAAGGGACTAGTTGAATGGGAGTCTACGGAGCCAGAGGCTTTTTAGAGCCGACTTTTAGTGGCACTCGGTGGTATTGCAGTTTAAGACACTTTTGCCTCGGCCTCATTTTTCACACCTGAAGCTATGAACACTTTTATATGCAGTCTGTGGGCTCATATCGTCTGATATTCTCTGAATGCCTTTGTCATTATCATGCTCCAGTTTTGCTTTTAAATTATGTGGAAAAGCAGGTTTTTCATGGTAAAACGTCCCATTTAAAAGATGTGGGCTCATTCACTCCTCGCTCATGACAGTAGCGCTGATCAGGAGTTTTGACGTGGAGGACATTCTTTACTGTACACAGTCGGATGTTCATAAAAGCACTCAAAGCCTCATAGTGACTTGTCAGCACTTATGGATACATCTAAAGTTTACTCTAATGTTACAAAAAGGTCAACAGCTCTGGTTTGAACTTCTTAGTCTGCTGCCACTCTTGTTGGCACATCTCACTCTTTGGTATACAGCAACATTAAAGACAGGAGCGATGAGAAGGATGGATGATAAGAAGTCGTAGAAGTGAAGGTAAGGCTCTGTGTGGTGAGGTACCTTTCTCTGCACTCCGCTCATTCGTGCACATTTGGCATCAACAGTCTGGTATGTGAGCCACAGGTAGGTGTCAACATGTTGGATGTAACACACAGAGTCACCATACTTAATGTCAGGAGCACCCATTCCATCCACCTCCTTCTTCACGCCAGGGTCCAACTTTTCCTGCAGGAAATTAATTAAAGGTTACATGACATGCACAGATTTCAAGACCCCAGTTATTTCAAACCTGGACTTTGGTTTTGACTACCAAACAATGTTTTCACTAAAGATATACTCTCTGTGGATGATGCAATCAGACCTGTGGATTTATCACCATGTATATACAACAACATCATGGATTTTCTCTCCAGTATATGAAGCTGTGATGCACTCTGGCCTTCACAGACAGTCCTGTGGACGCTGTTGACTCGGTACCTTGGAGGACCTGAAGCAGAAGGCCGTCGACTTGACGTCAGCTTTCTCTTTGTCCATCAGCAGCAGAGACTTGTCTTCTATCAGACTCAGATACTTCCCCGTGGTCACGTGTCTCAGTCTGAACGGCTGACCCCAGCGAATATGACTCCCGCTCCACCTGGGTACAAACACAGGAAAGAGACATGAATACTGAAAGCAAGCACACACAGATGTACAAATTCCCAATTAATTATACTGAAATCCCAATTCAACAAAGTAGTCTGGTTAAAAATGATGATTTAAAAATGACATATATTGCACTGATTTAAGTCCTTTTGGAGGTAAAGTCTGTGATCCTGATCCAATACACGTTTTATCAAACTCAGCAAATGTCTCCTTAGAGTCTGCCAGCGGTCCATTTTTTGTGGGCTGCTGAGAACACAAGTCTGATGTTTGTACACAAGTCTGACTTTAAATGGGAAACAAAAGGCATTTTTGGACCACAGGAACTATTTCACAGTTATAAGAAGAGTGGAAGGGAACTTATTATCTTAGGAACTTAGGATCCAGAAAGTTCCTATAATCAGTTTTGTGATACTTTTTTGTCTCTTACTCCTGGGTAGGTACTTTCCCCGGGACTAAAGGAACTGCGGTGACGTAAGTGTACAGTGAGGGATGAAGCTCCATGTTTAAAACACAGTGTCAACAGTAAACTACGGCTACGAACGAAGGCGTTTAAACAGCGGAAAGTGTTTCAAATGGAGACACACAATACTGAGGGATGGACCAACAACAAAGTCCTGGCTTTATTAAGTCTATACACATCAGGGGAAATACAGTGTGACGTCAATTAGATGAAGAGAAATATTAAATGTTGCTCATCTTACGTCGTGCTAAGTCATTTCAGAGTTCCTATTGGCGGTGCAAATGCAAACTGCAAAACGCCTTAGAACCTATTTCGTTCTGGGGAAAACTCTCTGGGGGGTAGTTCCTCTCAAGAAAGTCAGAAAGAAATGCCAAAAGTGGTTCGAACCGAAACACTAGACTATGTTACAGCCAATCAGCAACAGGGGGTGTTCATCCTCCTGCACAGGACAAAGGAGATTGTAATGGAAGATTGATATCTTTATACAAGACCACGGACTTTAAATTTGGGAGCATGATTTCTTGTTTTGACATTTTCATGCTCAGGTATTGTAACGCTCTCCCTCAAAACGCTACTCTCTCACTTAAACAGGCCCTGCTCACTCGCTGGTTTGACCAGCTGTCACTCAAAAGTGTGCATTTGCACTCAGATCTCCTGCAGCTACAGCTCCACTCCTCCTCCTTTCACTCTGAAGGCTTCTGTGCGCTTGTGAAACTTCTGGTCTTGTATTTTTTTTTTGTGTAATAACAATCTTATTAAAATTCAATAACTGGGTAAATGCTCTGTGGGTATTAATCAACAAAATAATAAGTGAAGGGTCCTATCAATGTTTCCACTGCCATTTTCATTTGTCTTATTATTCAAAATATTCTGTTAAATCAAAAATCAAAACCAAAGTCTGACTTTTATCAAATATGGAAAAATAATAATGGAGGCTTTTGTCAGTTTTAGTTTATTTCAGAGGTTTTTCTGTTGTTTTTTTCACCAACAAATTTATCCATGACTGTAATTCAAAGTTGATTTGAGTTGGATAAGGACAGCTGAGAGTAGAGTGGAAGTTGTTCGCCCTGACATCTCTTATCTTATCCACAAATAAAAAAAGAGAGTTATTGCGATCCTTATTTGAAGACATGGGATGGTGGAGGAGTGATGATGTTGTTGATGGTGTCAAACAGGACTTTGGTATTGCATTTACAGAAGGAAATTAGACTGGCAATGTAAGAAACCCTCACATCTTTAAACACATTGTTAAACTCAGTTATATGGTCTTTGTATTAAGGACAGTAAACATGGAGCTTGGTGGATTTCCATCGTCACTCTCCATTACAGCATTCACGCCAGAAAAACATAATGATGTCATTTAACCATGAGGATGAATTGAGGGAGGGAAACTGTTTGTTTTTTTACTCAGAGCCACTTTATCCATGACGGCAGAGCAATCTGTTCTAAAGGAGTGCATCAAGATAAAACTGCACTTGGATCAAAGTATGCAGAAAAATGTTCAGCTGACCGGCGATTTGAAATCAAAGAGAAACTTTCATGTTTACTGGGTAGAAATCTAAATAAATAAAAAAAACAGGTTGAACAAAACACAATTATGATTGAAGTTCCTCAGAGCAAATAGAGTCAATATTTAAGCCAAGAGTGAAAACAGGGAGTGACCCTGTATGTGTATGGGACTGGACACATGTTGAAAAAACATAAAGACTTGGTGACATTAAGGAGAAGAAGTGTGATTGACATGAATACTAAAATCACCAACTCTGTCCAACATAATTATGGAAGTTAAAAAAAAAGGGAAATCACTGAATTGAGATACATAAACTATTAAAACCAGGGAGTCTGCAAATTATAATACAATTTACATTTGCACGTCTGAACAAACTGTATAAATGTGTGTGTGTGGTGATCTGTGTGTGTATTTATCGATGTACAGCCCTGTTGTTTGCTGAATGTGTATACAGCATGTGTATTTTTGTACTCACACAACTCGCAGCGTCTCCAGCCTCCACAGCGACCGGGCATGACTGGACACTGCTCCCCCCTCATAGTGCACCGTCCTGGAGTAGAAATGATACATCACACCCTATTATATACAGTATATTTTCCATTCATAACACTGTGTGTTCTCAGAGTTAATTTTGCACAGAAAATCCATTTGTCTTTGATTTAGTACATGTAGATATGATAACACCTGAATGAGTCAGTCCCACAGTAACAAACCCCAGCAGTCAGTCAGGAGGAGAACACAATCTCTCTCAGCAGCATTGTTTAACAACATGGCTGTCTCCTTTGGGGCATCTTAAAACTATAATTATGAATAGTCTTCCTCGTCTCAGTCACAGCACCGTGCTCAGTCTGTGCAGGGAGTTGCTATGTTGTCATCCTGCAGGCGATGCTTATTTCCACTCCACATAGCTGAATACTGTATGTCTACTGTTTCACCTGCAGGGGTTAAACAGGCAAAACTCGACTGCACACATAACTTTAAAATGAATGTTGAAAAATCCTGATAAAATTAATTTGAGTAAAGATTCTGAAATTGTATGTATACTCAGCCTTTGTGAGTAAGTACTTCACGTTTCATACTTGATCAATATCAGCCCCTGAGTTACACATGGTTTTGTGAGCAGTGGTCCGGGTGCTTCGGCTGGTATAGAAACTACAAGTTATATGTGTGCTGTTAAACTATTCCAATAGAGTACTATTTTGCTTTTGTTAGCTAATGGGCATCACATGTTTTACTCATGCTGTGTTCATTTTAAATGCAAATTATTGTAACTACCAGTTTCTGACTTGTAATCCAACTTGCATCATAATGTGCAAGTCCTGGAAAAAAAAAAAAACATGGACACCTCACATCACCCAAAGACTCTTGTGCAAGGTAATTAAACCCAAATCTAATTGATATAGTGGTGTATTTTCAATGCAGACTATTATGAACGTGCGCAACTACACAGTAATAAAACTGTGTTTGAGTTTTCAAATGATGTGAGAGTTAAACACGGGGACCTCTCCATCACTGCTGGTCATCTCCTATGGAATAAAAGTGGTGTGACATCATTGGCTCACTGATTGTAGTCAGTTACCACCAGACTGGTAAACATTCCAGTCACAGTTTTTAAAACCTTAAAGGTCTCAGTGTCACTCTGCTAATTTCCACATCCACACTGTTTGCTGCTGCAGCTCCCTCAAATACCCTGATTTAGATTTTTTTTTTTTGTATTCACAAAGGACATCCATCCATTATCTACACCCGCTTTATCCTGAACATGGTCACGGGGGGCTGGAGCTTATCCCAGCTCACTTTGGGCGAAGGTAGGGTACACCCTGGACATGTCGCCAGTCTATCACAGGGCCAACATTCACAAAGGACAATAAAACTGTAAAGTAAAACATTAAAAAAAAAAAAAAAAAAAAAAAAATGCAGTGTCACTCTTGGTCGCTTGGACTTTGGAACTGTGAAGAGAGAGTTTTTGCTGAGTCAAGTTTAAACCCTCGCACTAATGGGCTTAGCCGTTCTGAGATATCGCTTGAGATTAATCGAATTTTGAGAAGCCTATAAAGGTGTGCTCACAACGAGGTAATGTGTTCTCCTCTAGTGGTTCCAGTTGAAGCTGAACAGCTGCATTGTGGATTAGCTGCAGTTGAATTAGAGAGTAACATTAATCCTGATTGGATTCAATTCAACTCAGTTTTATTTATATATATATATATAGAGAGAGAGAGAGAGAGAGCCAAATCAAAGCATAAGTCATCTCAGGGCACTTTACACAGTAAGGTCGAAACCTTCCAGTATCAAAGAGAGAAACCCAACAATTCCCTCTTGAACTTTGGTGACTGCAGGGAGAATTCAGGGTGGGATTCCTGGATGAAGTAAAAGCATGAATAATTTTCTCAGGTGAAAGTCACATTAAAATCATTTTCGAGATGCTTCTCCAACGTTAAAAATAGAACTGAAAAACTTTGGCAGCAGACAGTACAGCACTTATTGGGATCACTCGGTTTGACAAGAATATATAATTGTGTGTCAGCTTTGTAAAAAATAAATAATATCTTGTGTCTACAAGTTACATAACTCAGGGAAAGTATGTAGACTGGAAAAAAAACTAGAGTGCAGAATTGACCCTTGAGGCACAGTGAACCTAAAAGTTCCTGTTAGAGATAGGAACCACTCAAACGCAATTAATCAAGCTGTGATAATCAGTATGTGTTACCTCCTCTGCTCATCACCATGCTCCCCAGATGGAACGGTGAGACACTCGTCCATGTGACCATGAAGGACGCGCAGGACGTCTCCTCCAATCAGGAAACCTGCAGAGTAGAGCAGAAAAAAGGAGAAAATAATAAAACGGGGAAAATAAAAATAAATGGAAGGAGAAAAATCTGAAAAGGATAATGCAGAGGAGGACAAATCGAATAGATAATGAAACTCAACGCGAGTCATTCTCAAGGAGAATGGACATAAAAGCGTCAGGATTAGTACACACGCTAGCTTGCCTACAACCTTGCTCTTTATGAAACACATTTCAGTGCTCTGATAAACCCAACTGTGTAGATGTGGGAGGACGGCAGCAGCGATCGAGTGCACTCGGGCAATTTTGGTACGATGACATGGATTAGTACTTCTGAAACCCACCTGTTCAGATATATAAAGACCAGGAGAGCTTACTGTGCAAATGGAGAACACCTGTGTTTCAAACAATGGCACTCAAAGCATCAGTCTGTCGTGTGTTGGTTTGTGGGAAAGTGAAAAATGCAAGTATCAAATTATAAAACTCAACATGCAGACTAAAAACAGTTGGTTTTATGGTGGGTTGTTGATGTCTAAAATTGCCCCAGAAAATTAAGGAATTGCTCTTAGCTGCAAAACACGACAATGAAAAGTGAAACAGCTCTACAGGTTATAGTACACCGTTATTATGTCATATACAACTCAGGCACAAGTCAAAGATTATTCACTGCACATGAATGTTAAACTATTGCTAAACTCTATAAATACGGTTGGGTTCATGCAATGTGCCTCTACACAAAAAACCCATAAAGACTGCTTTTTAAAGAAATACTTGGGTTTAAATTCCTCTGTGTCAGGTATCGATCACAGATTTCATGTAAAATGGTTCACTGGAAATAAGGCGCCTTTTTTTTCTTCCAGTGTGCGGGAGATGGTACCGGGTTATGCACAAGCTTACACACCAATGAGCCAAAACTTTATAACCACTCACAGATGAAGTAAATAAACTTGATTATTTCGTAACAACAGCACATGGGATATGGTGTCTGGGATATTAGACAGATATCAAGTGAAAAGTATGTTGTTGTAGTCAGCAGATTGGATGTGGGGGGAATGGGCAGGTCCAAAGACCTGAGTAACTGAAATAATAATAAATAATGGCCAGATGACGGGTCAGAGCATCTCTGGAACAGAAATAGTTTTGGGGTGTTCTTGATCAGGAGCGGTGAGTACTGTCAACAGCCCGGACATGGAACAGGGTGTTGGAACGAATCTGATCCGTGGTGCCTCCGACTCACAACTTACAGGATCTGTTACATCTCGGTGGCAGATACCACAAAGGACCTTTCCTGCCAGCATCCAGCAACTTCACACCATTGATCGATTCTGTGTGAAGGAGATGTGTTGCACTGCACGAGGCAAATGGTGGTCACACCAGATACTGACAGCCCCAATACTACCTCTAAAAAAGAATACATACTGTATCTTTAGCCATATGTGAAATTATGTCTAATACTGTAAAAAATAAAACATAAAAATCTGAATAATAATTAGAGTTGATGTGCCACACCCGTCAGGTGGATGGATTATCTTGGGGAAGGTGAAGTGCTCACAAACATGGATTGTGACAAATTTGTGGACAACAGAGAAATAAACCTTTTGTGTGCCCAACCATTTTATCCACCAAAAAATACCTCCTGCATTTGAGAAAAATAAATAAAGAGAGTACAAAAACACAAAAGTAAGATTAAAGAGCACAAGTTGGACAAATTGAAAAGGTAAAAAAAAAAAAGGCAACAGAAAAGAAGACAGGTGTACCTTGTGCTACTTCACTGCCAGAACAGATGGGAGCCACACTCCACAGTGTCTGCTGGAAGGCTGCATCTACATGGAGACTGCCGTTACCGTAGGACAGATGCTGCAGGAAAACAGGCAAGAGACAAATTTTAAAAACAATTTACTGGCACACCAAACTGAAATACAGATAAGGAATGTTCCTGAATCTGAATCCTGCATGTAACTGTTCAGAGACGCACGACTGGTCGGTCCATTGGGGAGACCTCCTGATGCATCAGACCATGCAATTGGTCTGATGCATTCAGTCAGTAACATTGTCTTGTATTCTTCACAATGACTGCTCCAAAGATGGACAGTGAGGGAAAAAAAAAGAAGAAAGGCTGGAGCTGAGACTGAAGGAAAATGTTTAAGAAGCACCGACAACAATGCGAACAGGCACATGTACACATATGGAGATCAAGTATGTTTCTTCAGCTTTTAGGATGCAGATTCTTAAACGAAACCTGCTCTTGGGTTAAAGTCACGAAGCTAATGTGGATAGTATTTCAGGGTTTTAGATGGATGTTTAGTAACTTTACATGGTTGCGATTGTGCCATCATCAGGAGAATATTTTTCTACATAGAAAAGACTGATGCTTTTGGTTTGTGGCCTTGATCAGAGTCATCAAGCAGCCATTTAAGAAAAAATGTGTTTTTTAGGAACAGCTTTCTAACACTGGGCCTCCCTCCGCCCTCAGAACAGACTCAGTTCTGGTGTCATTGATTCTACAACATGCTGGAAACCATTGTTAGAGATTCTGCTCCATGTTGACGCAATTGTATCACATCATTTGTGCAGATTTCTCATCTGCACATCCATTGCCAATCTTCTACAGATGTTCTAAATATGTTTTATTGAACTCAGACTTGATGCCACTGAACTCACTGTCAGGAAACCAGTTTAACAGGATTTTTGCTTCGTGACGTGGTTTATTATCATGCTGGGAAAAAAAAGGAAAATAAAAATGTGGACAAAGAAAGAAAGCGAGAGTAAGATCAAAGCCCCTTTCTGCTCAAACACTCGTTCACACACACGGCTGGTACTGACCAAATATCTCTCAGAGGAGACGCTGACCAGGATGAGGTCATCTCCAACTCGAACCTTCTCTCCCTCTGAGCGCTGCTTTGATGCTGGATGAATGGTCCACCAGCACGCCTCACCTACACACACACACGCACACACACACACACACACGCACGCACGCACACACACACACACACACACACACACACACACACACACACACACACACACACACACACACACACAGAAACAAACAGGCCAACAGCAGTGCAGGAGATAAAACGTGGCCATGAAACATAAACTTGTGTAATACCACCTTTCACCTCAGTGTGTGTTCCACTTTTGTAGCCTCGATTTGTTCTGCAGCTGTTCTACTTGTACTGTAACTCTACTGTCTTCTGCATCATTGTTCCAAAAGCAGGACAGGAACAAGAACAGGGCGCACGGTGGACTTTGTTCTGACTTTGTCCAAAAGCAAAGCCAGACAGAGTTTTAATACTGACAACATCAGTCCAGAGTTTTACACAGTGAGGAGTAGCATGCGGCACCGGTATGAGTCGGCAGTATGAAGCCACCTCACAAAGCCAGATCAGTGCTCATGTAATCAAGCCTCACTCTGTTGTAGCTTGATCTGATTGCTGATTATCTGACATGATCAGGATTCTTAATATGAGTTGTGTTTATCTTATTTTCCCCTTTATGAGATTTACGCTTTGAAATTGAATTGTACAATATACTGACAGTATCATATGACATATCAACTTCAATGAAGCTACATATTTAAACCGAATTGCTTCATTAAAGTTCAATGCAATATACTGATCCTTGAGCTCTATACTTAAAATTAAAGCTTCATTATTTTTTTTCGGAGTTTTGTGAGACTGAACTAGAACAGAAAAAACAAAACAATGAGCTGAAAGATGCTAAAAGGCTACACACAGCTGAGGGGAACTGTACGGTTGGTGACAATTCTCTGTGGGTTCATCACTGTGAGTGACACCTTTTGTGTTACAACGTGATGTGGATTATTATTCATGTAAATATTCATAAAAAGATATTGGAGATGGCCACAGATGCTGCTTGTTATTTAGAAAAGGTTTGGTTCTAGAGCTGGTTTTAGTCTGGATTCATGGAACCAGGGTACCACCTTGTGAACCAGCACATATTTCCACCAATTTGTAGCAGACCAGGAAAAGTTGGTAAACTAGACAAGATGGCAGGTCTGATATTATTCAGCCACTAATCTTTTGTATCTTTTTGTATATATTTACTTGAGCCAGTTGGAGACGACCATGTGCAAAGCGAATGGTATGTAAAATGCAGATCTTTTCCATTATTTTTCTCTTTTAAAAACATGGATCGTTCTTCAGGCCCAACTTTTATCTGTTAACCGACTTTTTGGATTCCCAAACTATCTCTCTATCATTTGATTGATTGTGAAAGCACTTGGAAGGGTTCAAATTAAGGTCCTCAAATCTGAAGTGAACCGGTTCAGCAGCGGTGGAAACGTCTTTTCAATACCATGAATCAGTTTGACATCTACCTGAGGTGTCTTCCTGAAGTCCCACATCGAAAGCCAGTTTGTCTGTGGATGAGCGAGAGGTGGACAGGCAGCACAGGTACTAAACAGGGAAACAACAAACAATCCATTTACTCAAGTAGAACAGTTACAAATTAGACTACATTATTCGATTTACTTACAGCAAAATTTCAAACTGTGCTTTTTTTTTAAAGTGGTGTGTAAAGGTTGTCTCATGTTCATTGACCCTCTAACCTCACGTGAACCGTGAAGTTCTTTAAAAAGTGGTGAAACAGTTGGGAGGTCGATTCAATATTGTTTTAACATTAAAATTTTAGTTGCATTTGGTAGTGTGTGTGTGTGTGTGTGTGTGTGTGTGTGTGTGTGTGTGTGTGTGTGTGTGTGTGTGTGTGTGTATGTGTGTGTGTGTGTGTGTGTGTGTGTGTGTGTGTGTGTGTGTTTACTGACCATTCCACTGTAGGAGTGTCGTAGTAGGACAGCGTGTCCGTACAGTAGGGTGCGATGTCCTCCACCCTGCGACGTCTGAGAGAGAAAATTCAAAATACTCTTAGAGTAAGTGGACAGCACATTTACGTACAGTTGTGGTCTGAACACTCATTCCGTACATGATTGTTCTGGCAATTGTACGCCATAAATGATTTCTTTGAACTGTTGTTTTTCTGGGGCAGAATGAGTGCCTCACATCACAGGAAAGAAAACAAGAATTTGGAGCAGAAGTTATATTTTATTTTGAGTTTTCTGAAATCATCACCATGAAAATTATACATACAGGATCAGAAATAGACAAACTTTGATTGTTAATTGATTGATTTGATTGGCCTTTTAACTTCCTACTAATGATCATGGTTGACTACAGCTGGGAGCTTCTTTGTGCCCAATTCAAAAGGATTTGTTTGGCAGCACTCATTGGATCGACCAACACAAAGTACAACAGGAAAGTCCAAGGAGCTCAGTGAAGATCTGATACATTTGAGCTGGGCTCTAATTTTCCGTCTCATCTCTGGCTCTACAGTTTATATTGATCTAACGATAACGATGGTTTTTGGTTGGTTTGGATATTTCTGTTTTTTTTACACTATCATTTCCAGGCAGAATTAGATGGCAGACACGTTTCATTACTGTGGCAGTAGTTTGAAAAAGAACATATTTGAATAACATATTTTCTAAGAATCAGACCTTATGCCTCATGTTACACATCAAACAAAGAGATGAAATACAGTTCAATTAGCAAAACAAAAACAGTTCAAATTCATGGCAAGAAAAAAAAAATGGCCAAAATGTTTCTGTAGTTACATGTATGTTCCATTTAAATGGAATAAAGATGAAAATGATCCTTCGAGATATGACTGACACAGTGAAATGTTATAAATCATAATTTATGTGATTTGGTTTTGTTACTATTTATTTGTTGATATCTAATTATCAATTACAACCCCGTTTCCTAAAAAGTTGAGACGCTGTGTAAAATGTAAATAAAAACAAATTGCAAAGATTTACAAATAACATAAACCTATATTTAATTGCAAATAGACAACATATCAAATGTTGAAACTGAAAAATTTGATTGTTTTATGAAAAATACGTGCCCATTTTGAATTTGATGGCAGCAATACGTCTCAAAAAAGTTAGACATTCTGTTGTCTTTTGAGGATTTTATTTACAATCTGTTCTGTATTTTTTGGTGCTCGACTGATTTTAGTTCTGTTTTTTTTCCACACTTTGCTTCATTGTATTATGGGATTTAGGGATACTTTTGACACCTACACATGCCCGGGGAATGTACAAAGTCAATGGATTTTCAACAATATTTGTCTCTAAAATATTTTCAAATTTGGTGTTTCTGATTTCCTTGAAATATTTGGACATTCAAACTTATTTTATATAATATGTGCTTATTTGTTTGAAATATGGAAAGGTCCTCATATGGTTGGTGACATTAACATGATGCCATTTGTTTGAACTTTTCCTGATAAAGGTCTGAGGATCTAAAACCTGTGCTAATAAACTGAGTTTTACTGACATACTATGTGCTAAATTCTTTCTTTTTTTCTTCTAAATAGGATGACTGAAATAAATGTACATTGAAATGTACTGTATTAAAAACTTTCTTGGCAGCTTATTCCCATCAAACAAAGACACATTAAGAGCAGCAGCTGTAAGTAACACTCTCAGTGAAAACAGCAGTTGAGCAAAGCAGCTGCCTGCTAACTGTTTGAAACTGCAATGTTGATATTGTGTGATAAACTAAGTTCTTTGATGGAAACTGATCATTTGCCTTGTTTTCATTGCTTTTAACTGAATATTAGTGCCAGTGGAAAAACAATTTAAGAACGAGTAGTCAAGAGTGAAGTGATCCGTAAACCGACTTCGGCTCCCTGCTTGTTCCTCCTCTGTGTTTCATCAGGATGGTATCTAAGGCTCAATGTGAGAAGAACCTGCTGCACACTGATTTGCTCCACTTCTCTGATGCATGTGTGTATCAACATGTGTACGTGTCTCCATACTCACCCCGTCAGCCTTCTCCTCGGTGTTGGCCAGCATCTCCTGAAGGGCTCGTACTGACAGCGACTGCTCCAACACAAAGGTGCAGATGGACAAATCTGGAGGCACATTCTGAAAGATCGAAGGCACAGCTCAGATGATTTACTGATGTTTGTTCGAAAGGTCAGTGGAAAAAACTGAGCAGCTCGTATCTCAACAACTGCATCAGCCCGTCATCATGTGTTCACCAGCACTTAAAGTCCATCAAAGGAGGACATCTGTAATCAACCAGCATCTAACTTTCCATTCTCTCATCCAACAATTTTAGTAACACTGACAAGATAAATCTTCACCTTCAGTCTTTTCTGTTTTTTTCCCAACGCCATATTGGATTCCTTTACTTTAAACACTTCTGTGGACTGTTTTGAGAACCTGTGTGTCCATGAGATTTCACATACAAATAGTTATTGGAGACATTGTTAGCTGGTGTTACCTATTAGATAATCTAATCATTTGCTTCAATTCATTTTCATTTAGTTTAAACAACTTAAGAGAAATTCAGGTAATTTGCATACACACATTACTGTGCAACCATTTTTTTGCACTAAAAGTAAAGTAAGGAAACTTTGAAAAATAATACAAATAGTTTTTATCAATTAATGTCAATGCACCAAAAAGGTTTATCAAAAAAATATTTAAAGAACTTTCACTTTTGCAGAGAACTGTATACTTTAGAGCTTCAGCAATTAGTCAATTAACAGAAAATGAACCTGCAACTTTTTAGATGCTTTGAGCAGACCTAAGGAAATCTGTAATATCACTGCTCACCTCAGACAGAAGCAGAAGACAGTAAAAACCCATTAGAGCAGAGACCCAGGGAAACCCGGTATCATGCTCCGATATGTGATACATCGGTTCGCTAAAGGACAGTGTGTCATTGTCACAGCTTGGCCTCGCCGAGGCGTTAAAAACCATGCGGTTTAGGGAAACAAACCACGAGGTCGCATGGCATTCATCACAGGACCTCAGTCACATGACCTGTCTGGTGTTGTGGGTCTATTTTTCACTCTGCAGCCACGAAAACTGTCACAAAGCCTCTAGAGGACAGGCAGGTGGATTACATGCTTTGCTGTCGTATCAGTCTGACCCTCAGCAACTAATCCAAAGTACAATATATAGACAAATGATATGAGCTGCTGTACTATTCCTCTACTTACTACAGAAGTCATATCAGTCAACCGGAGATGTCAAGCAGTGCTGCCATTTAGTTTTGCACCAAATGATAAGCTATAGTCTCTGCAGCCAACACAAACTGAACTGCTTTGAAATTAATCATAGAATACTGATAATATCTTATTCCTCCTTTATTAGTCAATATTTCAACTACATGTTAAACAAATACAAGAATGTTGTTGTTTTTTCCTAAAGCCATTAGACCAGCCACAATGCAAGAAATGATCAGTTCACCCTATGTATCCACCTCTAAAGGTTTCCTGTGCTATAAGGCACCAACATCTTTAAATCCTGTAAATTGCAAAGTGGGGCCTCCACAAAACAAACTGTTTTTTGCAGCAATTCCCACAGATGCTCAGTCTGATTGAGATCTGGAGAATTTGTTTCAAAGCAACCATTGAAGTCATTGTCATGTTCCTGAATGCTAGGTCACAAGGTTTCCCAGCAGCCCCGAGGATCGCACTGCCTCAGCTGGCTTTCCTTTTTCCTAAAGTGCATCTTGCTCCCATGTCTTCCCGAGCTAAGAGGCACCCATATGGTGTAAGGGAAAATGTGCTTCGTCATACCAGGCCACCATCTTCCATTGCTCCATTGTCCAATTCTGACACTCTTGAAAAAATAATAATAATTACAGGTTTCAGAGGCCCGCATCTTTAACTTTAGGGATAAGTTTGCAGTTGACAGGGGACACCTTTCTCTCACAGCCAGCATTAAGGTTTTCAACAACTTGTGTGACAGCAGCTCTCATCAGTTTGTTGGCCAAGCACCACATGAGCAAGCCTTTGTTTCCCATGCATGAGCCTTGGGTTCACTGGTTCACTGCAGCTTTGGAGATCTCTGACCCAGTCGTCTAGCCATCACAATTTGGCTCTCATCAAAGTACTCAATTTATAAAGCTTTCCAGTTTTTCTGCTTACAACATAACAACTTCAAGTACTGACTCTTCACCTGCCCAAATGTATGCTATTGTAACAATTATAAATGTCAAAGGTGTCTTGTAAGCCTGTTTGGGATGGGCATATTGTTTATTCATGACTGGTGCATACAAGATGCCAGTATTGAGAGGATTTGCAGCACATTTGTTTCTTCAGGATCAAATATGTGGCATCTATCAACAGTGGTTGGTACACTCAATTCAATTCAATGGTAGATGTCCTTTATTGGTAGTAGAACAGTCACTGTGATTCTTTGGGCAGTCTTGACCACCCTTACCTTCAGATGTTGTGGTGTTAGCGTACCAAACGGTGTTGCAGTGGGTCAGTACAGCCTCCACAGTGTATCGTTACAAGGTAGTGAGAATTGAGGAGTGCAGGTTGACCCTTCTCAGTCTCCTGAAGAATTGCAGGTATGGGCGGATGTGTTAAAAATTCGATGGGAGATCAAATGTAATGTGGACTCCCTTGAAATTTAAGTTGCTGACCCTCTCCACCGTTGTATTGATATGGATGGGTCTTTGATGTTTACTTCTCTGCCTCCTGAAATCAACCATCTATCCTTTGTCTTGCTCATGTTGAGGGACATGTTGTTGTTTCTGCACCTGCATGCTGGCAGTTTGATCTCCTGCCTGCAGGCTGTCAAGTGGTTATTGTTGCTCAAGCCCACCGTGATGATGTCATCTGCAGATCTGATGACAGGGTTTCTGCTGTGCTGGGCGACACAGACATGGATGAATAGGAAATACAGTAACGGGCAAAGCACACAGTCCTGTGGGACACTGGTGTTCAGGGTGTTGGGTGGAAGTGCGATCACAAGTGAGGAAGTCTAAGACCCTGCAACACCCAGTTTTAGTGGGTGTTATCAAGTGGGGGGACTGGTTATAATAATATTGAACTCTGGGCTGAAATCAGTGAACAGCATTCTAACACAAGTGTGGCCTGATGAATATACCACAAGTTTTGCTTCACTGATTTATTACTGACAAAAACATAAAGAACGACATAAAATACTGTATGCAATAATTTACAGTATTGAAACCTGATGTTAATGAAATCTGAATACAAAACATAGATGACACTCCAATCAGAGACATCATGGATTGTGCTGAGTCCAGCTCTGATGACAAATTGAGGAAAATTCCATTGATGAGGCAACTTAACCAGAAACAGTTCACATCTCATGATGCTGATCTGTTGAGTATGAAACTCATTCAGTGACTCCTCATCCCTTTATAGAAGAATTCCATCATTAATGTTTCTCCACCAGCTGATTGGCAGTTTTTCTTGAACTTGTCTTGAGTATATAGAAACTTCCATCGGTACTCTACCTTGGAGTTGGAGATCGACTCGAGGAAGCAGAGTCTGTTTCCAAAGCCTTCAGCTGCCAGACAGAGTTTCAGTTGCTCCTTGTGGATTGTTGCTGAGCACTGGAGGACCACCTCGTCATCCTGAACACACACACACACACACACACACACACACACACACACACACACACACACACACACACACACACACACACACACACACACACACACACACACACACACACACACAAAACACATTGCTGTAAAATAAAATCTTTTATACCAACATCAGAGTCTATGTTTATAGGATATCCTCATTGTAGGAAAAATGCTAAAACATTTTAGCCAGATGCTGCTAGAGGGGTCAAGATACATATATACATATACTTTATCAGTGATAAAGTGAGATGGGGGGGAGAAAAACATGTGCCCATAATACAGCCCAGCATCAAGTATGAGCTCAATGCTGGAACAACCCACCTCTGAGAGAGTGTCAGAAGTAGATTTATGGGCATTATAATAGAGTTTAGAACTTGTTGGATTACATGAGACTCTGCAGGTGTGCCATATAAAAAGGACACTGAGTGTATATATTCTATTATTTATACCCATAACATACTACTGATGCCATACCTTCACATTTTGTGCATCCAATGAACAGCGCTCTTATTATAAAACCTTAGGCTGAGGTATTGACCCTTAGTGCTTTCTTTTGGTAGAAATCAATAAGTAACTGTCGCACCACAGCCAAACAAAGATGTTGATACTGGATGATTCCTGGATTACCACAAGATGTTTTTTTTCTTTTTTTGAACAAAACTTCACATCTTGCAGTGAAGAACACAAACACATGCACTGAACGTTATTAATGGACAGAAGTATCCATTATGGGAATCAGCCAATATCCATTATCTATTATGAAAAGTGTGAGGGACCAAAATGTAGCATAACATGTCTGATCATATTCAGGAACATGTTTACTTACTTACTGTATGACAGAAAAAAAAGTTTTGTTGTATTGCCACGAGAATCTAAACATTTGAAAGGATGGCAAGTCACTTAAATAATCAACACTATTTTTTATTGTTTCATCGAGCAATGAAATAATCTTTGTTCTTATTTTGGTTCACTCACTCACTCAGTAATTGTCTTGTGCACACTGAGGTACAGTGTGTCCTCAGCCCCCATGTGGCTTTCATAAGCTTCTTATCAGTCTGTCAGACAGTAACAGCACTACAACATATTCAGAATCTCAGTGTTACAATCAATTAAGTCTGTCTGCTTAAACATCTCAGCAGGTAATTCTTCTGATACCGACATCTAATCAGCGTGCAGCTGTGTGTCGGGCTGAACGTATATACTGGATGTATACCACAACATCAGCTGCACACGTCTGTCACAGCACAACAACAGGTCAGGGATGACTATCTAACGGACACACAAAGTAATCATCTGTGTGCGATGAAGCATGGTTGGACAAAGTAAACGATCTGTTGTCTGTGGTCACATCCACCTAAACCTCCATCAGTGTCTGTCCAGATCTTATGTACTACTTCCTACTTCCTGCTGCATCTTCTATTTCTAAAGATTTGTCTGCTCTGTATGGGAGGTTCCTGGACAATTGTTCTGACAAGATAGGCTGTTCAAATCTAATATCAACATACATTCTGGTTAATCCGATCACAAGTGGATGGTTCAAAGTACGGTAGTTCCCACCTCGAAATAAGATGCGTCTCCATGTGTGTCTAGCGTGACTGCTTGTGATCAGATTTCACTTCTCGGCTCTACATGGAAATGTACACATGCATGATATTATTACACAAGCAAAGAGTAGTCAAATAGAAATACAGGAGTTGAAGCAACAAGCTTTTGTCACATTGCCTGAGTGGCGTCATTTCATTTCGGCTTCCATATTAATGAATCAGTGCAGCTGCAGTGCCTGCTGAGACCCACGTCTCAAGTGTGCGGTGCGTCACTTATAAAATAGATCTGATGCCTATTTTTTACACGTCGCACCTGGTTTCCAGCTAAAATTTACAGGGAAACAGGAAAATCTGTGATCACATTTGTAATCACTGCAAAAACCAAGTACAGGCTCGAATTATATCATGAAGACACTTCACCAGGTGAGTGGCGGTGTTTTCTTCGCTGATCTCTCCCTCTCTCTCACCTCTGTGTCTGCGTATGTCTGTGTGTGTCTGTGTCTGTGTGTCTGTGTGTGTCTGTGTGTGTGAGTGTGTCTGTGTGTGTCTGTGTGTCGGTGTGTGTTGGTGTGTGTCTGTGTGTGTCTGTGTGTGTGAGTGTGTCTGTGTGTGTCTGTGTGTCGGTGTGTGTTGGTGTGTGTCTGTGTGTGTCTGTGTGTGTGAGTGTGTCGGTGTGTGTCTGTGTGTGTCTGTGTGTCTCACTATGAATGAGGGTAAACAAAACTCGCATGACTGTTTGTTGGTTACAACTCGAAACTTGTTGGACCTCAAAAATTCAACACTGATGCCTTTTATCAAAGAGAAACTCATTGATTCACACACACAAACAAGCCACAGCTGAGCAGTGCGTGAAAGGTAATGTACACACCATGCAGGCAGTGTGTTCCTGGCCTGACTCACTGAAGCCTTTTAATGCACCATCTATTTGAAATTTCTGACATATTTCACATTTGTAAATGTCTAAACACACGATTTTGTGATTGAGGACCTGAACCGTCAGGCACGTTGCGATCATATCAGTTCAGGCTCAGATGATTTCATTATTCCAGTGGGTTTGAGAGGTTCAGGCTCTTCACTGCAGTGGATGAATGAACTGTGCAATGGGGTGACAGCTCTTCTACAGCTGTGGGTCGGATGTACGTAAATTACAGATGAGGTCAATTTAAAAAAGGAAAAGAAAAACTAAACCCACAATAGGCTTTGGTGAACGCAGCCTGTGATTTTAATCCCCAAACAGCTGCTTTACATCTACAAGTTTACAAGTAAATCTCTTGCTTTCTGTACAGTTCAGCTGAGCTCAGCAGAATCACGAGATATATATTTTTCTGGTAACAAAAAAAATAAAATAAAAGCAGACAGAAATCTTAGGGTGAATGAAAGAAAGGTTTGAGTGGAGGAAAAAAAACTAAAAACTAAAATGTGGAGGCACCGGGTCAGATAAAAACAATGTGGCACAGAGAGCTGCTGTCAATACTCCTATTTATTCAGAGGATGTGAGTTGAGTAGGTGCTCCTTCAATGTGGCCCACGACGCATTTGTGTTCACACTGCTAAGAGAATGTGACCATACAGTAAGTATCCCAGACCACCTCTGAATGTGGTCTGACCAGTGGGATGGATCCTCAATGCCACCTGGGTGCGTTCACATCTTGACCACTGACCACTTTTGATCAGACCAACCACATCACATGATAACGACAGGCATGAACAGCCCCGTACATGCTTCAACGTGAAGGCTTATGAGAGCAGAAGGAAGCGAAGTAGGTGAGGACATTCCTACACAGTTTAATCCTCTCGTCACTGAGGCAGAGGATGGGCAAGTGAAGGCAGAGCAGGTCCGTAAACAGTGAAGATCAAGAAATGCAAGGATGAATGTTGAGAAGCCCAGAGATAGAGACATTATTAGTCAACAAGGACCACCAGAAACTAACCAGTCAGTTCACAAGAAGTCAGCACTGACCACATGTTAAATACCTAAACAGTACACATCCTCATGAAGCAGAACTCAGAGGTCAACCAGGGATCACGTAGGAAGGGCATTCAGGTTATGTGATAACTTATAAACAATCTCCACTGCAACCGAACAACTCCATCCCACATGACAGATTACACATCCCAAACTGATCAAAGTTCACAGTCTTGCCAGGGACCAACTACCACAACAACGGTCTTATAAGTTTGTGTTTCAGAACATTTTGGGGAAGTTGTTAAATGGAGTTAGATGGAGTTAAATTGCGTTAAATGGAGTTAATGGGGTTAAATGGTGTCAAATGGAGTTAAACTGTGTTAAATAGTGTTAATGGAGTTAAATGGTGTAAATGGAGTTAAATGGAGTCAAATATAGTCAAATTGAGTCAAATATAGTTGAATGTGTTAAATTGAGTTAAATGGTGTTAAATTGTGTTAAATTGAGTTAAATGGTGTTAAATTGTGTTAAATGGTGTTAAATTGAGTTAATGGAGTTAAATGGTGTTAATGGAGTCAAATGGTGTTAAATTGAGTCAAATTGAGTTAAATGGTGTTAAATGGTGTTAAATTGTGTTAAATTGTGTTAAATGGTGTTAAATTGTGTTAAATTGAGTTAATGGAGTTAAATGGAGTTAAATGGAGTTAAATGGAGTTAAATGGTGTTAATGGAGTTAAATGTGTTAATGGAGTTAAATGGAGTTAAATGGAGTTAAATGGAGTTAAATTGTGTTAATGGAGTTAAATGGAGTTAAATGGTGTTAATGGAGTTAAATTGAGTTAAATGGTGTTCGCCCAGCCAGGGTGGTCTTTTTATCACGATGTCGTGATGCATCGAAAATGTCATCAACCATGATGCACTGCACAGGATAATCACCTGCTGTGACCAGTACCCATCATTGGTCCCAATACCATAAGGGTGATTTTCATGATGATATCATTAATTAGTCGGGCCAACATGTTGATGAGTTATTCATTCAAACTGCCGTTTCCAAAATCAAGATCATCTGAAAACCAACATGCAGAAGCTTTTTGGATTCAACAGCACAGGTAGCAAAGTGGTGTGTAAAAGGAAGTTTGTTTGTTGCAGCTGTAGTCCATCCCATGTCCCCTGTTAACTCGTCACACAAGTAGGCATCCAAATGACTGGAAGAAATTCGAGTAGTTTGAAAGATAATTCATAGAAGATTATTGTGTGTTAGTGAATCATGCTTACTTTGCATTATTTTACGTATCTCTACCTGTAGACATCTTGGGAATTTTTACGTGAATCATTTTATATGTTTCTGAGTCTGAAAGTAAAGACTGCATTGGGGATCTCCAGCTGGGGATTCTAGTTTTCCTAGATCTCTACAATGAAGGGGACGGTAATTACATAATTGGGAAAAACACCTCCCCGAAATACACCAGAATTATCCTTTATCCTTGTGTTCAAATTAACCTCAACATGCAGGATTTCACATTTTGCAGAAGTGGCAGCTCTCTCACTCTATACAGGCAGTACACAAAAGGGTGTAACACATGTTAAATTCAAGCTGACAGGTGATGATTTAGGAAATTACTGAAGAGTGCAGAGATGTGGAGAGCGGTATCACCTGTCCACTCAGTCTGCAGCTCTAAAGGACAGAAATGTGTCTTCGAATGCTCCCAGAGGGAACTGTCGTCCATCAGTCTCACTCATTAGGAGAACACAGACACACACTCACATGTGTGCATCTGCCAAAATACACACACAGGCTCAGATCTGCTTTTTACATCAAACTCTTCTCGATCTGAGTCAACCCCCTCGTGTTCCTCTCTCTCTCTCTCTCTCTCTCACTCGCTCCCACTCACTCACTCTTCTCTCCCTTTCTCACCAGAGGACAGCCTCGCTCGCCCACTCACTGCGGTGCTCCCATGCCATGCGAAGACGAGCAGTGTGTGTGTGTGTGTGTGTGTGTGTCTGAGAGACAAGGCAAACATATGACAGCCTTTTGTGGATTCTTGTCAAAATAAGATGTTATTGATGGCCTCAATTTAAACTAGCTTTCTTTAAATCAATTTAAAAAAAAAATGACTGTAGTAATAGTTACTGCAGTGGAGAGCATTATATCAGACAGGAGATCTATCTGCTATCAATGTATTTCTATTTGTGTGTGTGTGTGTGTGTGTGTGTGTGTGTGTGTGTGTGTGTGTGTGTGTGTGTGTGTGTGTGTTTACTTTTTGCTTGTCGTTGAACATCTTTTGACAGTCTAGTGTGTGTTTTTCTACATTTCAAATTCAAAAGTTGATTTCATATTAATAACAGACTTTTTTAATTATTGGACATAATTTCCCTATTTATACCGGCTTTTAACACACGGTGTGACATCCAATCAATAGGTCTTTGTATTTATACCTGTTATAAAAATGCATTCTCATTATCTCAGTTCTTTCCTATTTGATCTAATCTCAATGTGCAGATTAGTACAGCGGGCTAGCGGACAAACATGGCGTGTCTTAAATCAAAGATGCAATGCTGCTGCATGAGCCATTATGACTGGTATCACCTGGAGCTTTATACAGGCTGCTTGAGTTGTCAGGAAGAGTTGGAGTTGCGTGGCCGGTGTGGGACTTCCTCACAATTTTGTCTCAGATTTGAATTTATACCTGTTGAGATCTGATCACCTCCACATGTAGTCTGGCTGGTCTGACTGCACTCAGATCCCAGTGCATTTCTGTGTGTACAAATGGTGCGTTCAGGCAGCTGGGAAGTGGGAAAGTTCTCATTCGGTAACCTCCGACTAAGTTGAGAGTGTTCACAACAGAACAACAGAAAGGCAACAAGGAAATCTGCTCCATATCTGCTGTCTGAATACAGAAAAGTGACAAACAACCTCGTCATTACCCACGTAGACCATCACAGGGACAAAATGGAGTTCAGAAGGTAATTATTATTTGTATAATACATTTCTACATGTTGTTTTTAGCAGATAACATTTAAAACAGACAGCAAACTAACAACAAAAAGTACCCACCGTGTGCGAGGGCTGTTACCGTTTGCCGTTGTCTGTCTATACAGTCATTAGTGATGTTTAACAGCACAACACCCTGCTGTAACTAGTATGACCTGAATTAACCAGGAAGTGACTTATTTTTGCGCTGAGCAAGTATATCTTTACCTTTCACCACTAACGTTGCCATATCGAGTGACGAGTGATGATAATCATAGAATTTTGGCAGGCGTGTTTAAAACCTAGAAAGATGGGCGTGTTCACCACGTGTTTCAAGGGGCCCAGATGAATTTCATTAAGACGGTTCAGTCTGACCAAGGTCGTAACAGTTCACCGTATCACCCTCCGTCATTTTATTTGATTGTCTGAACTTTGAATCTAAAAATCACACGATGGAATGTTGTATTGTTGGTGACATACAGTCTGTACACACAATGCAACACTGAGTCAACAGTCATATTATACTAATGCAAATAACAAGGATTAGTAAATGACAGAAATCCCAGTTTACTCACTCTAAAAAACTACTCAAAGCCTGTGTCTGATAATTGAGTGATTTCGAACTCAGCCATAGTGAGGCCTGTACAAACAGCATCTTATTCACCTTATATATAAGTAGGCATGCGTTGGTCAAAAGGGTGGAGTCTGCAGGACAAACACCTCATATCCATTCTGATAATCAGACTGCATAACAGTTTTGTTGCACTTCATTATCCGGTTTTATTTTTCATCAAAGCAAGGAATCCGTAGAAGCAAAAAACAATCAAGAAATGTACAAATGTCTGTTTCCATCTAACCACAGCCAGCATCACTAACAGGTGTGCTCAGCGGTGAGCTATGATGAACCTGTAACCAGATCAGACAGTAATGTCACAGGATCCTGTGGTACACTTGTACATTACTGCAGCACGGTGAGTAGTTAAACCAAATGGAGGTTAGAAAAACAAGACTTTCAGGGGTGTAAAAGCTTCTGAGGGAGGTTTTCTTGAAGCAGGCAGTGAAAAGCTCCACAGGGTCCCTTTCAGTTACTTTATTAGTTTGAGGGTTTGTTGATATTTTTCACGGATGTAACGACGTGCAGTGTTGAGCCTAAGTAACACGTTACTCTCCTTCCATTACTTTTGGTGGTAACTAGTAATGTAACTAGGGGGTCACTTTTCCAAGTCAAAAACTTTAATTACATTTACCAAAAGTAATAAGTGGGGTTATTATTTGTTACTTTTGTTTTGTGTGAAAATACTGACGGACAACTTCAGACGAGGGAGAAAGGTCGGGTACCTGGAAGGGACGGGCATTTCAAGCAAAATTAGTATTCGGACTCCACTCGGAATTATTTGATTATTAATCGACTAAACGGTTGTTGTTTAATGGCAGCTGGCAGCCAACTTTTAGGTTCAATAGAGCCACCTTCAGATGGGAGAATGGCATTATAACCACAAAACGTAGAAATAAGGAAGAACAAAAGTAGCGTGTCCAATTTTTTATGATTTAACTACGATTCAAATATTTGAAAATCATGACCCATCCCTGGCACCTGGAGGCACACAGAGGGCGACCGGGGCAGAGTCACCCCACAACTTTGAGGTTGAGGTTTCAAGTGGCAGGCCAGGACCAGGTGTTTACAACAGGGACCCCGCAGCGGCCGACACAGGCACTCTGATATCAAACCATCACTGCTCAGAGCTGTTGTTTAGTCGGGAGCGAGGACCAGACTATAGGAGGGACGTCTGCCATTCTGTGCCGGCCTCAAGAACCACCAAGAGAGATCTGTGGTGAACACAAACCACGAGGACCACGATGTAAGGGCGGAAGTTGACAACCATGACTCCATAAAGTAGGTGATGCCTCATACTGTCATTAAAGTGGGACCTGAGAGAAGTTACAAAGGTTCTCTAATAAATCAACATAGATAACAATGAATGAGGGCTTCCTTTCCTGTTTCATCATTTTTGAAGACTTTCTACCACCAGAGGTGCAGACTGACTCCGTGTGGCTGGAAAACGGCCGCAGAGTGGAACGTCTCCCCCAGGGGAACAATCCTGGTGAATTGTTTGCTGCAGTGTTTCTCTGGCTGCAGCTTGATGATACTGCTGAAGAGCAGGGATGGGCAGGCTACTGCATGGCTACTGTCTCACTTACGCAGAATACATCTTCATAGATAAAACTGAAAATAACTAAATGTGATTCCGTTTCTGTTGGGGAACATCGTCGTTGTCACAAGCTCCCTCAGGAAATAATCAGTCGCCGTGGTTCTGCTTAATTATCGAGATGTGTGGGCTCAGGGAATGCCATCTCTCACTCTCTCACACACACACACACACACACACACACACACACACACACACACACACACACACACACAAAGCCACAGAGAGGGAGCGATGTAAGGTTTGTTGGAAACTGGTGTAATGCCTTAATGACACTTATAATGTCTGGCACATAGAATCGCTCCTGCCCACACCCACACACATGCACACTCCAGTAACTGGAAGGTAGCTGAGGGATCTTCGACAGCTATCATTAACTTGACTCATGCCTCTGTGACATTGATAAAAGCTGACACACAAAGTCTTCCTTGCATGAAGAGGTCTGGTGTGTGTCAGCAGCGTTTGCATTCCAGCCTTCTATGGAGGGAGAGAGAAGATGATAGAAAGCGATGGGATCGACGGACGAGGCGCTGACACACGGAGGGACTGATGGTAGCTGTCATCCACATGTAGTCATTACATATCTGAAGCATGTATGTCTGTGTGTCACTTGAGAAGATTGTTAAACATATTAAGGACTGCCCTAATCTGCACTTTATTTGCCACGACAGAAAGGCTGCAAATTGAATCAGTGTTTTTGAATATCTAATTTTCAGTGGCTTTCAAAAATTCCCCCCCAAAAAAATTAGTGAAAAAAAGGATTAATGATTCATGGTTCTATTTTGGTTTTGGTTTAAGCATTAAAATAACTTGAACAGAATTTGTCCAAAAGGACAAAAACAGTCAGATAATCTGACAACTACATAAACAGCAGCAGTGATTTTCGGTGACCGGTCTGCAGCCCGGTTATCAGTCGGTGTGCTGACAGGAAGCCATCATCCATCCTCTCCCTCAGTGGTGATCAGAACTGATGCTGCATGTAAACGTACCTTCAGTATAGCATCCTCATGTTCTTTAAACTCAACATCAAACCTCGGATAATCAAGATTATACAACAAGTAGCGCTGACCCAGAGATCTGATTGGTCAACGTGCTCAAATCATCATAGCAGCACATACTGCTCATCACTAGAAATATCACTCCGCCTTCTCAATTACAATATATAATTGTAATTGAATTTCATATAATATGTAATATAATGTAGGTTTTACTTGTTAAAGTTCTACTAAATGTAACCCATTTGGTGAAATCGGTCAATATGAATACATTTTGATTACATATTTAATTTAGTTGGTAACTTGTTGTATAATCACAAGTGCCTCTGTCCTGACCGCATCACGGTTGTGCCAATAATGACGTTAAAGAACACCTTTCATTGTATTTATTCTCACCTTCAACATTTTAGACATAAGAACTAATTTCTCCAGCATTTTATCCTTAAGACATTTTTGGGTAATTTCGTCATAATTAGAATATTAATTCAGTTTTGTGAGGTCACAGTTACTTTGACTTTAGACCACCAAAACCTAATCAGTTCATTATTCAGTTGAAATAAAAAATTGTGCCAAATATGTAGAAATCCTGAGATGTCATGTTCACAAGAATATGATGGAAAATCTGAAAACCTCCGGCCACATCTGTCGCCAGTGAGGAGGCATTCAAATATGACTCTTATTTTAACTTCAACTGTAATGTTCACTTCAGTGCAAATTCATGTACTGAAGGAGGAACGTTTCTCTGTTGTCACTGAATCTCTGCGACCGAGTGTGGTATTGATGCCTCAATGAAGTAGACATCTTGTGGCCAACTAATTTGCATATTCAAAGATTTTGGATTTTTGAATAGTTAACAAAGTGTAAAATCTATAACAGAGAAACGGTCCATGAGTCCACTCTTTGAGAGATGTTTGGCTACGCTCTGCCGGCCATCTCTTGGCCAGCGTTCAGGTGCTGCAACACCACCAGCATCCTGGATTTCTACTCCTACACAGGGTTTTAGAACATTTTGAACAGAGGCGTGAAGTAAAGAGTATTGTGAAGGCTTTTACTGTGAAACAGCGCTGCTGGAAGTGTTGTAATACTGCGAAGGAGAAATGGACGTCATTATAGCAGCGTGTCAACAGAGAGCAGAGGGAGAAAAAAACACAGAGAGCTAAAATATTATTAAAGGGATACGATGACGGGCTGTCACACAAGGATCTAAAAATATATTGTAAAAGATCGGTGGTTCATGTATGAACAAACTGTGTATTGTGTAATACACATGTAAGGTTTTTCAAAATGTTTGCCTGTGTGCTGTCTGTCTACACTGTGTGTGTGTGTGTGTGTGTGTGTGTGTGTGTGTGTGTGTGTGTGTGTGTGTGTGTGTGTGTGCGCGCGTGTGTGTGTGTGTGTGTGTGTGTGTGTGTGTGTGTGTGTGTGTTAGCCTTCGCAGCAGAATGGCTTCCCTTGCTTGAGAAAAGCACCCTCTAAGGCAGCATCTGCCCTCCTCCCACACACACAGAAATAGACCCACATAAATTACCATGTCTTCTTTTCACTACACATTCATACACACACACTCATAAAGATCACAAATGTGTGCACAAGCAGAAAAAGAACCTTAAAAGAAACACACACACACACACACACACACACACACACACACAGAGAGAGAGAGACATACAGAGACACACAGACACAAGTACATTAGTGCATGGTCAGTGAATATCAGGACTCCACTGAAGGGAGCACAGAGTTGAATGCACGCTGTCCTACACTAGAGCATATTCAACAGTAGTGAGCCAGTGGAGACATTAAATATGACCTTCCTGATACACAGAGCAGCCGAGAGACAGAGAGGTTTGTTTGTAATCCAAAGGTAGATAAAGCTGGCTCACAGAATGATTCCACGGCCGTAATTAATCCCACTCTGGCATAGGAGAGAAGAGACATAGATTTAGAGTGAGAGAACAAAATATTGGGAAAGTAAACACACCAGGAACATCTTTAATCCCATTGAGGCATGCCAAAACCACAAGTGTCTACAGTCAGCCTGATAAACCTCATACTGTATATCTGTGTGTGTGTGTGTGTGTGTGTGTGTGTGTGTGTGTGTGTGTGTGTGTGTGTGTGTGTGTGTGTGTGTGTGTGTGTGTGTGTGTGTGTGTGTGTGTGTGTTTGTTACCTCATTGTGACCTTTTCCAATATCAACGCTGACCTTGTCTGACCCAGTAGTTTTCATAGTCTGTCCAAAAATGTCTACAGTACTGGTAAAGGTCAGGGGTCAGGGGTTAAGTGAGGACAGGAGAGATGAGAAGACTCATGTCTTATGGTAAAAGACAAAGCAGGTACGATTATTCAGTTCGATTTCAGTGTTTCCCCTTCCGTTGTCTTACCCCACCAACGAGATCTCCCACCCCCCATGAAAGGAACAAAATACGAACGTACTCATAGAACTGCAGTTACATCCAGTAACTACTATTTCTTCACTTATTTCCTGTGCACCCGTTTCATTCCCGCTCACTGTGAGAGTCGCTCATACATTTTTCTGTCACTGAAAGTCGTGTTAATTTGTCTTATGACGTCTGGGGCTAAAGACGACCCATTACGCGCTCCTAAGGCGGTCTGCCTTGGAGAAACACTGGATTTTATTTTTCAAAATCTCTTTATTGCATTTATTGCATGGATTTATACACATGCAAAACAAAATGTACAGCTGGCTGTACCCCCCCACCAACCCACCAGCCAAACTAGTAGTGGCCATGGCTCATCCAGGACCGTTACCAATATCAATTTTGTAAAGCCAGGCGTATTTCTTCTCTGACAACAAAGTTGAATCAAAGCCTGTCTTGCTGTGCTTGTCAGGCGATGCTGCTCTGGTTTGGACTGCTAATGTTAGCATCCTTGCTACTTTGGGTTCACACAGGTCGGGTGGGTTTCACAAATCTTGATATTTTGATTGTGCTTATTTTAGTCATGTAACGAGTGTCGTCAAGACAATAGTAGGAGGAAACACTGAATACACTGTAGAACCTCTTTATTCCATCTTCCATGAGTGCGGGGTGAAACATGTTTGAATTTTAAAAGGATGAAATGTCGGGCCAGTAAAGTTGTGAAAGCAAGAACCAAAGGTCAGGAAAAACTTGCCTGGAGTGGAATAATGCCAAACATTACTGTGAATGGGTTCAGATCGATGATCAAGTTGTAGATATTCTGAAGAGTTTCAAATATTTTTGTGTACTAGTCTGAGTCAGGACCAAAACATAGACATGAGGTCACTAGGTGACACCTACAGGCATCACTACTGGGCTACATCATTGCAAACCTGGCACTGATATGGATTCTATGCAGAGTCCTTAACTGTAGCAAGCTAAGCCTTGAAGAAAGTGAGGATGACTGAACCACTTCAAGAATGTGTCACTTCTCTTCTGGCAGCTTTTTGTTTGGTTCACCTCACATATTCTTGTTTTTCTTACAGTCGAAAAATCCCATGAAAAGACAAAAGCTGATATTTTATTCCATGTGTTGATATTTTCAATTTTTAAAACACAGGTACTGTAGTTTGTATTACACACGACTCAAATGGGAGGCAGTTGTTCATTTGTTGGGGGGGACGACGATAGAAACAACAACAAGTAGCAGCTTAATCCACGTGGTGCTCCAGTGCAACGCGATATCACAGCAAAACATGAAATAGACACGCTGGTCCACTACAGAAAAGCATGAAATAGACACGCCGGTCCACCACAAAAAAATGTAAATAGACATGCCAGTCCACTACAACAGAACATGAAATAGCCATGGTTTGGCTTATCTAGGGCTAACAGTTACACATTTTCCTGCTGTGGCTGAAAATTAAACCTACTGCATGTATAGAGGCATGTCACTGGGGTGGGTTAGGAGAAAGAACAAGGTAAATGGTCTGTACTTGTATAGCATTTCATCACCTTTTGGTCTCAAAGTGCTTTAACATGTTTTTCCATTCACACACTAATGAGACAGATCACCATGCAGGGTGCTGCCATCAGGAGAGCAGTCACACACTGATGATACACCATCGGGAGCAACTTAGGTTTCAGTGTCTTGCGCAAGGACACGTGAACAGGAGGAGATGGGGATTGAACCACCAACCTTCTGATTAGTGTTCAACCCACTCTACTGACTGAGCCACAGCCTCCCTGTAAGATTGGGGTTGGAAAACAAAAAAACAACTCAAGAAAAACTTTGTCACCTCCTGGATTCGAACCTCGTTGTCCCGCAAGGAAATCTGTGACTAATGCGGCAAGAAAATGTCCTTTATTGCCTCTGTTGCGGTACCTTGGTCACATGATCCCACTTTGACAATTGTAAAAATATAGAAAATCACCAGCTAGCCAGGTTCTGGTCAGCCTGTAGCTCACCATAAATATGGCTAATTACATCCTGATCCCAGCATTAGGACCAGCAGTCTGTGTGTGCTCCAAGAAATCAGGCAATGAGTGGACAAACGGTCCAGTTGCAAGCTGTAAACGATGAGCTGAAAGGTGGTAAAATGCTTTAGAGAGCTAAGAGGAATGGTGATAAGTCTTTTTGGGTTTGTCATTACCAGCAACAAATTCCACACTACTTGTCGTCATGTCAACCATAAACGTAAAAATCCAGAGTTATCAATTATGATTATTTTACTGATAATTACGTTTGATGTCAAATTCGTCCAGTGTAGGCACCCTGATGGCCTGAAGGCCCACATGGCAAAATCACAATGTCCACCATTCGACTGCTATCTGGAGATACCAGCTCTCTCCCTGCATTTCCATCTTCATCTCTACTAGAACTAAATTAGGCAAAAATGCCAAAAAATTTAACTATTAAAGAGATATGTCCATTTTGTGATTTAAGGGAAACAGAAAATGAAGTGTTTTTTTGTTGTTCTTTGTCCTGGAAACTTCAATCTTTTTTAATGACATAAAGAATGTGACTAAAAGAATACATATAATTTATTGTAAAATGGTTGTTTAAAAAACAACATTTAAATGGTCATCATTGAGGAATACACGGACACTCAGGAGGAGAACCTTGGATCAGTGTGCAGTCTGCTGGAAGTTGCTTCCTTGTGAAAAGGAAACTGTTATGTGTTTAATATTTGATGTAAACGTGTCTTACAATGCCTGAGAGATATGGGCATCAGAGCCTTTTTTATTTTAGACGGATTGTTAGCGATGAACATTAGTGATCATTCACACAAACATAATTCATTATTTTAAAAAAGTGATACTAACATTGGGACTATTTTGATGCTGTTGCTGGGTAATCCTGCTGAAACAAAATATTCAACATTCAGATTACGTCTGCTTGTTCATACATTTACTTGTTGAGTAGTTATGTATCGCTGTCTGTTTGTATGGCTTTGCCGTCGATATCCACAAAACGCACAGTCCAAATCAAACAGAACGATTTGAGCAGCTCCTGCGAGCACCAGATCAGCCTGCTGTGTGTCAGCACTCTACATGTACTGTACACTGTGTGAGTGTATGCTGTTTGGGAGAGTTGTGTTCCAAGTATTCAGTGTTATAGGGCATCAGAGATTTGGAAGACACACACACACACACACACACACACACACACACACACACACACACACACAACCACAGTGACAGGTCAGCGGAGGAGGGTTTAAAAGCTTGGCACAGAGGAAAAGAGAGAGAGTGTGGAGGAGGGGAATCATCAGTGATGATGTAATCTGAGAAAAGCAGAGGGAAGAGGAAAACAGAGGGAGACACACCACTCTCTCATCAGATACTGATGAACACCGAAGAAAAGAGATGATCATTTATTATCTTTACATTTCAATCCTATTTGTGGATGGCCAGTTCATTTCTAATATCTATTAAATCAAGTAATGTATCTTACTTTTTAATATAATTACAAATATCCCTTGATTTCAGTATAACTATTAATTTTCAAAAGCTGTTTATCTCTCTGACAACCAACATGCTTTTGTAAAAGGTGTGCTCCATGAATTCCATCCTCACAGGTATTTACTCTTTGTACGAAACAATACAGCGACATGAAACCATCCAATGAGTCGCTCTCTGGATTCAACATGTCGAGTATGAGTATTCACTTCTAATAGTATGTAGAAATTAATTAAGTTTGGGTTTTGCCCTGGTGGTTGTTGAAAACATAGGAAAACCACTAGCAGTCAGAAGGAACACGGACACACCTTAGAATGCAAATTACTTGTTTATAAAACATGGATTAAAAAAACATCAGCAAAAACATAAAGAAATGAATATCTGTTTCATTTCAACCTCTATGGAGCCATCAGGTGTAAAAACTCTTCTTTGGATGAACTAATTGTACCTGTGACCTCAACCATTCGTACTTCGCTCAGTCAAAGCATCCCCACCGCCAGATGAAGGAGAAACACCTGCCATCAGGGCCTTTAGAGGCCAGCAAAAAAAACAACAACCGATTTGTATGTAACCCCCCCCCCCCCCTGCAGCTGTTGCTTTAGAGACAGTGCAGAATAGACAGAAAAGAGGGGAATTATCAAATCTAATCCAGGTTCAAAGAGGAGACTGGTTAATAGGTCACTCGTCTGACTGCTGCACAGACAAGAAATATCCATCCGAATTACGCTTACAACAACAGGTTTAATTAGAACACAATATAATAACCAATACTACAACAAATTGACAGTTCCACATATCAAAAAGTGTCCAAGCAGGTAATATGAAAATCAAAAACCTCCGGGATCTCAGGAATAAATGAAATTGAAAAAGTATAAAAGAAAGAGTTGAGTTTTTGTTCAAGTCTGACTGAGAGTAAACACAGACATTAGCATACCGGAACTGGTGCACAAGGATCTCCATCTGGGGGCACTTGTCAGCTGACCTCATCATGCTGCATATTGCTTACATGTATGAGGCTGACTTCTTGGAAACCCAACAGCAACATGTCATGGTGGATTACTTTGTGGAGCAGTATGAGGATGGTCACGTGTCTTTTCAGTTTGATATTCAGAGTCAGTCATTGGAACCAGAATTCACTGATGAGGAGCCAAATCAAAAATGAAGGCGAGATACGGAGGATGAAGGCGGATCCAAAAAGACAGCATGTCGTCCAGAAAGACAACATACGTTGGGAAGCTAGCGGTGTTCCTGTGCTCACTGCGCTGCTGCCTACTGAGAAGGAAAACCTTTGCTGCAAACAGTAGGGTCTTTTAATGTCAGACTTGGAACATTTGAAAAATGGATGAGAGTATTATTATTATTATCAATATTATGGATTAATAATATGGATTAATAAAGTCTAAGTCTGTTATCGCAGGAGTGGAACTACAGCTAATGAATCTGCAGCTTCACCTCGCCAACATCCACTGGAAGAAAAGGCCGAGACTGAGCATTCAGCTTTCCACACAGGAAGCAAAAGCCTTTACGACAGATACAAGTTTAATGTGCTGGACGTCTTGTTTGTTACAACCTCATAGCACTCAAAGAAAACGGAAAGCTTCCTGCTGCCTCACACACCGAAACCAACCCGAGCATGTGGATGAATATGGAGGGAGTTTAGGTCAGGCGGCAAGGTGTCCCGGAAACAATTAAAACCTGCAACTAAAAAATTCAGGGGTTCACCATGTTTTTTGGTTGTTTATTTTTACCTCACCTTCTGCAGCTGCAGAATAGCCCCTGAGTGGAGAGCCATTTCCCATTGAAGGAAAAATGAGTCAGGACATGGTTAATGAGAGTCACAGAGCAGAGATAGAATATGTAGTTAAAGCCGTACAAAGATGTTGTTGTTGCTGAGTTATGTACTTTTATGTGAGTAATGTTTTCAGTATTTTCCATTTGTACTTTTACAGGTTTGTGACTATAAAAGGCAGCATGTGTAGAGGCAGAGGGGAACAATTTGTTTGTTTCCTTGTTAAGTTAATTTCTTATTATTCTTATTTATCAGTTTGGTTGAAGGGTATAGTAACTCGGTTTTCTATTTGGGGCAAGTAGTGTTCTTTTGATGAAGCATGTAAATATGTTGTTTGGCTGAACCACAGCGTATACCAAAACATAACAGCACAATATCAGTTGTAAGGTGCTGCAGTGCAGCTGATGGGATCATACAAACCCCTTTTAAACAAATATTAAGTATTCCAACATTAATGGTGGCCCTAACAGCTCCATGCACTGCAACATAGGAAAAAACATTTACCAAGAAAAAATACACAGAAAACAAGAAAGCATCTTCACCCATATAACAACAATGGCAGAGCATTTAGACGCAAGAACTACTGCCCCACAGATGTATGCCTCCATCGGCCAGTCAAGGTGTAGTTTAAATCTTTCCAGACGCACACAAAATATCAACTCAAGGCTTTGAAGAAATCCTTTCATGTGTTCACATGTTTGGCCAATAGGACAGATGTGAGGTTACAGTGACCTTTGACCTTTGACCACTAAAATCCAATCAGTTCATCTGTGAGGCCCAGTGAACATAAGACAGATGGAGGGACAGATGGACGGACGTATCGATAGTCAACTTAAAAACATATTCCCTCAGTCGTGGCTATCGTTGGTGAGGAGGCAGAACAAAATGCTACACAGTAAAAAAACAACCAGATACAGAAAGCACATAAAAATTCTCACAACACTACAAATTGTTCCCTCCTCCTCTATAACAAAGGTGACAAGTGCAACGTGACCACGAACCAGAGGGGTTTAAAAAACACCAGAATGTGTCTTTGAATCTGTGAGGTGGACAGAAACATCACTCTGATGGTAAATGTATGTTCCTCTGTGTCTGTCTGCCCTTTACTGAAGAAGCCTTGAAGTGAGATAACTTCTGAAAGATTAAATAATACTCCAACAAACGTCTAAAATATTATTAATAACAAACACAATCCCACTTGGTTTGACTGCTACGGCCTGACTTGCCCTTAAAAAGTGTTTTCCTCATTTACCCTTCAGACATTATCTTTTTTTTTTTCTTGGGGTTAAAAGTCTGGATTTCCCACTGAAGTAAAATGCATGACCACTCTAACCATGATCATGACCACAATTTGTAGGAATCTGACTTTAAACAAAGTACAACTGATTCCAACATTTCTCTGACAGCAATAATACAGAAGCAAACAGACACACACGGGGAACTGGCCAGTGACATTCCTGGTCCAATCCCAAATATGTCTGTAAATACAACAACACGCCACCGCTGCCTGCCTCACACTGAGCCAGGATAGAAGGATGTTTATACTGAAGAGACGACGGAGAAGAGATGCAGGCAAAAAAAGTTAGAGACAGATTATCTGGTCCACATTTACATGGAGGGGGGGGCTAAAAGCAGGGAGGTGCAGCCAGCTGTTATGTAAGCCAATTCGTTATGTGGGAGTGAAGCCATATGGGCAAGCAGAAGAACAAGCAGAAGAAACCATCACAATGAAAACATCCTACACGCCCAACAAGAAGGTGTCTTCGAGGGCTGTTGGTTACATTTGTGGCCCGTTGTGCAGCCAGCCACACAACGTAATCCCCTGACAGATGTCTGTTAAAGCCGTATTAAAACCCTCTCAAACCTAGAGTTCCCCAGGTCCAGACGATAATTACTCTGTGTTAGTTGGTCTGTCCATTTTCAGGAAGGCAAATCAACCAATGTGCTCTTTGAGATAAATTCTTACTGAACATGTCAGATCTCCACGAAGACGAAGTGACGTACCCTCCTCGTCCAAAGCTTTTATATCTTTAGCCTTCTAACTTTAACATCACACAACTTCAACATGAGAAGTCTAAATCACCAAATCAAGAATACATGATAACTGATACGTTCATTTAAGGTGGTGATTCTTGCTCCCCAGAGGATGATCACAATGATTCTGATGATCCCCTGAGTCTGAGTTGACCGCTGCTACTGTTTCAACCGATGCCTCTGTTTATGATCTAGTCACCATCCCTGAGGACCCGTTGCTCCAGTTCAGGGCTGAACCCAAAACCCTCAATCTCATCTAGAAACACATCACCAGCCCTGGGTTGAGGTTGGTGTCCACAAAAAGAGGCTAAAACATTCCTTCAGGTAACAAAACGATTGGACATCCTCAATTTACACGGATTTCCTCCACTGGCTGTGGAAGCCATGACCTCTTCCACCTCCCACAAAACCCTGATCTTGGTCCCCAGTTCACTACGCAATGCAAACCAAATTGCTGCTCCATCTCCACCCTGACGTGTCTCTGCACAAGCCAGGAACAGCTGATGTCTATCAGCAGAGGAGACAACGACAGCCTTCATCTCACCACCACCAGACAGGTAACCAGAACAACAGGCCACAGAGCTGCTGTCCATTTCCACAGAACCCATCAGCCAGTGCTGACGACATAAACACTCATTATTGGTGATTTGATAGCCAGAAATGTCAGAGTGAGCGGAGCTCAAACTCTCTTGATCACAAATGTGACAGTACATCCCAGTTATAATAAAGTCCGACCCATTGATTGACAGGATCATCATACCTGTACGTACAAATGACATTCAAAAACAGCAGTGCCAACTGTTAAAAGGAGACTTCATCAATCTCAATAATGTCCTCAAACAGTCCCAGATTAGTATTTCCATTTCTGGCCCAGTATTCACTCTCAGCCTCAACAGCTGGTTCTCAACTGCACATGACACCGACAGCGTGAAGTTTTCAATCTCTACTGTAAACGTGGACATCTTTTCACTGCAGATGGTGTCCATTGAAACAAAGTGCGGTTGTGGACCGGTCCAAACGGCATTTGTCTGGTCTTTGTCCTTACCACAATGGGTCTGACTTATTCATAGTCAGTTTTCAAATAAAGTTGATTTCAAAATATCCTTCACATAGTCTTTGAGACATTTGTCACCGACATCAACATCATAATACTGTGCTGTTTTTAGCTTCAGTCTTCTGTGCAAAGATCTAAACTCTCATCTGATGGAGAACTAGCAGATTCTTCTTCTGCACAGCGTTGACTGAACCAGTGCACACGTCAAACCTCTGCAGGAAGGAGTTGCCTGACCATAATCTACTGACCTGAGCTGAACCTTCAAGCACCAAAGCCTGATGGTGAGGGAAAGCAACCAGACACAACCAGACACAATCAGATACAACCCGACACAATCAGACACAATCAAATACAACCCGACACAATCAGACACAACCCAACACAACCAGACACAACCAGGCACAACACAACACAACACAACACAACCAGACACAATCCAACACAACCAGACACAACCCAACACAACCTGACACAACCCGACACAACCAGACACAATCAGACACAACCCAACCCGACACAACCCAACACAATTAGACACAACATGACACAATCAGATACAACCCAACACAACCAGACACAACCAGACACAACGCAACACAACCCAACACAACCAGACACAACACAACACAACACAACACAACCAGACACAACACAACACAACCCGACACAACCCGACACAACCCGACACAACCAGACACAACCAGACACAACCAGACACAATCAGACACAACACAACCCGACACAACCCAACACAACCCGACACAACCAGACACAATCAGACACAACCAGACACAATCAGATACAACCCAACACAACCAGACACGATCAGACACAACCAGACACAACCCAACACAACACAACCAGACACAATCCGACACAACCCAACACAATCAGACACAACCAAACACAATCAGACACAACCCAACACAATCCGACACAACCCAACACAATCAGACACAACCCAACACAACCAGACACACTCCGACACAACCCAACACAATCAGACACAACCAGACACGACCAGACACAACCCAACACAATCAGACACAACCCAACACAACCTGACACAATCAGATACAACCCAACACAACCAGACACAACACAACACAACACAACCAGACACAATCCAACACAACCAGACACAACCCAACACAACCTGACACAACCCGACACAACCAGACACAATCAGACACAACCCAACCCGACACAACCCAACACAATTAGACACAACATGACACAATCAGATACAACCCAACACAACCAGACACAACGCAACACAACCAGACACAACACAACACAACCAGACACAACACAACCCAACACAACCAGACACAACACAACACAACACAACACAACCAGACACAACCCAACACAACCTGACACAACCAGACACAACCAGACACAATCAGACACAACACAATCATACACAACCAGACACAATCAGATACAACCCAACACAACCAGACACGATCAGACACAACCAGACACAACCCAACATAACCCAACCAGACACAATCCGACACAACCCAACACAATCAGATACAACCAAACACAATCAGACACAATCCAACCCAACACAATCCGACACAACCCAACACAATCAGACACAATCAGACACAACCCAACACAACCAGACACACTCCGACACAACCCAACACAACCAGACACAACCAGACACGACCAGACACAACCCAACACAACCAGACACAACCAGACACAACACAACACAACACAACCAGACACAACCCAACACAACCTGACACAACCCGACACAACCAGACACAACCAGACACAATCAGACACAACCAGACACAATCAGATACAACCCAACACAACCAGACACGATCAGACACAACCAGACACAACCCAACACAACACAACCAGACACAATCCGACACAACCAACACAATCAGACACAACCCAACCCAACACAATCCGACACAACCCAACACAATCAGACACAATCAGACACAACCCAACACAACCAGACACACTCCGACACAACCCAACACAATCAGACACGACCAGACACAACCCAACACAATCAGACACAACACAACCCAACACAACCAGACACAACACAACACAACAC
Source organism: Embiotoca jacksoni (assembly GCF_022577435.1). Taxonomy (NCBI): domain Eukaryota; kingdom Metazoa; phylum Chordata; class Actinopteri; family Embiotocidae; genus Embiotoca; species Embiotoca jacksoni. The sequence continues at coordinate 611,163 of NW_027185393.1, read as the reverse complement.
AACACAACACAACACAACACAACACAACACAACACAACCAGACACAACCCAACACAACCCAACACAACCTGACACAACCCGACACAACCAGACACAATCAGACACAACACAACCCGACACAATCAGACACAACCAGACACAATCAGATACAACCCAACACAACCAGACACGATCAGACACAACCAGACACAACCCAACACAACCCAACCAGACACAATCCGACACAACCCAACACAATCAGACACAACCAAACACAATCAGACACAATCCAACACAACCCAACACAATCCGACACAACCCAACACAACCAGACACAATCAGACACAACCAGACACACTCCGACACAACCCAACACAATCAGACACAACCAGACACACTCCGACACAACCCAACACAATCAGACACGACCAGACACAACCCAACACAATCAGACACAATCCAACACAATCAGACACAATCAGACACAACCCAACACAACCAGACACACTCCGACACAACCAGACACAATCAGATACAACCCAACACAACCAGACACGATCAGACACAACCAGACACAACCCAACATAACCCAACCAGACACAATCCGACACAACCCAACACAATCAGACACAACCAAACACAATCAGACACAATCCAACCCAACACAATCCGACACAACCCAACACAATCAGACACAATCAGACACAACCCAACACAACCAGACACACTCCGACACAACCCAACACAACCAGACACAACCAGACACGACCAGACACAACCCAACACAACCAGACACAACCAGACACAACACAACACAACACAACCAGACACAACCCAACACAACCTGACACAACCCGACACAACCAGACACAACCAGACACAATCAGACACAACCAGACACAATCAGATACAACCCAACACAACCAGACACGATCAGACACAACCAGACACAACCCAACACAACACAACCAGACACAATCCGACACAACCAACACAATCAGACACAACCCAACCCAACACAATCCGACACAACCCAACACAATCAGACACAATCAGACACAACCCAACACAACCAGACACACTCCGACACAACCCAACACAATCAGACACGACCAGACACAACCCAACACAATCAGACACAACACAACCCAACACAACCAGACACAACACAACACAACACAACACAACACAACACAACACAACACAACACAACACAACCAGACACAACCCAACACAACCCAACACAACCTGACACAACCCGACACAACCAGACACAATCAGACACAACACAACCCGACACAATCAGACACAACCAGACACAATCAGATACAACCCAACACAACCAGACACGATCAGACACAACCAGACACAACCCAACACAACCCAACCAGACACAATCCGACACAACCCAACACAATCAGACACAACCAAACACAATCAGACACAATCCAACACAACCCAACACAATCCGACACAACCCAACACAACCAGACACAATCAGACACAACCAGACACACTCCGACACAACCCAACACAATCAGACACGACCAGACACAACCCAACACAATCAGACACAATCCAACACAATCAGACACAATCAGACACAACCCAACACAACCAGACACACTCCGACACAACCCAACACAATCAGACACAACCAGACACGACCAGACACAACCCAACACAATCAGACACAACCAGACACAACCAAACACAATCAGACACAACCCAACCCAACACAATCCGACACAACCCAACACAATCAGACACAATCAGACACAACCCAACACAACCAGACACACTCCGACACAACCCAACACAATCAGACACAACCAGACACAACCCAACACGATCAGACACAACCCAACACAACCAGACACAACCTGACACAATCAGATACAACCCAACACAACCAGACACAACCCAACACAACCAGACACAACCAGACACAACCCAACACAACACAACCCAACACAATCCGACACAACCCAACACAATTAGACACAACATGACACAATCATATACAACCCAACACAACCAGACACAACGCAACACAACCAGACACAACCAGGCACAACACAACACAACGCAACACAACCAGACACAACCAGGCACAACACAACACAACACAACACAACCAGACACAACCAGACACAATCAGACACAACCCAACCCGACACAACCCAACACAATTAGACACAACATGACACAATCAGATACAACCCAACACAGCCAGACACAACCAGACACAACGCAACACAACCCAACACAACCAGACACAACACAACACAACACAACACAACACAACCAGACACAACCCAACACAACCCGACACAACCCGACACAACCAGACACAACCAGACACAACCAGACACAATCAGACACAACACAACCCGACACAACCCAACACAACCCGACACAACCAGACACAATCAGACACAACCAGACACAATCAGATACAACCCAACACAACCAGACACGATCAGACACAACCAGACACAACCCAACACAACACAACCAGACACAATCCGACACAACCCAACACAATCAGACACAACCAAACACAATCAGACACAACCCAACACAATCCGACACAACCCAACACAATCAGACACAACCCAACACAACCAGACACACTCCGACACAACCCAACACAATCAGACACAACCAGACACGACCAGACACAACCCAACACAATCAGACACAACCCAACACAACCTGACACAATCAGATACAACCCAACACAACCAGACACAACACAACACAACCAGACACAATCCAACACAACCAGACACAACCCAACACAACCTGACACAACCCAACACAACCAGACACAATCAGACACAACCCAACCCGACACAACCCAACACAATCCGACACAACCCAACACAATTAGACACAACATGACACAATCAGATACAACCCAACACAACCAGACACAACGCAACACAACCAGACACAACACAACACAACCAGACACAACACAACCCAACACAACCAGACACAACACAACACAACACAACACAACCAGACACAACCCAACACAACCTGACACAACCAGACACAACCAGACACAACACAATCAGACACAACCAGACACAATCAGATACAACCCAACACAACCAGACACGATCAGACACAACCAGACACAACCCAACATAACCCAACCAGACACAATCCGACACAACCCAACACAATCAGACACAACCAAACACAATCAGACACAATCCAACCCAACACAATCCGACACAACCCAACACAATCAGACACAATCAGACACAACCCAACACAACCAGACACACTCCGACACAACCCAACACAACCAGACACAACCAGACACGACCAGACACAACCCAACACAATCAGACACAACCAGACACAACCAAACACAACCAGACACACTCCGACACAACCCAACACAATCAGACACAACCAGACACAACCCAACACAATCAGACACAACCCAACACAACCAGACACAACCTGACACAATCAGATACAACCCAACACAACCAGACACAACCCAACACAACCAGACACAACCAGACACAACCCAACACAACACAACCCAACACAATCCGACACAACCCAACACAATTAGACACAACATGACACAATCAGATACAACCCAACACAACCAGACACAACGCAACACAACCAGACACAACACAACACAACCAGACACAACACAACACAACCCAACACAACCAGACACAACACAACACAACACAACACAACCAGACACAACCCAACACAACCTGACACAACCCGACACAACCAGACACAATCAGACACAACCAGACACAATCAGATACAACCCAACACAACCAGACACGATCAGACACAACCAGACACAACCCAACACAACACAACCAGACACAATCCGACACAACCAACACAATCAGACACAACCCAACCCAACACAATCCGACACAACCCAACACAATCAGACACAATCAGACACAACCCAACACAACCAGACACAACCAGACACACTCCGACACAACCCAACACAATCAGACACGACCAGACACAACCCAACACAATCAGACACAACACAACCCAACACAACCAGACACAACACAACACAACACAACCAGACACAACCCAACACAACCCAACACAACCTGACACAACCCGACACAACCAGACACAACCAGACACAATCAGACACAACACAACCCGACACAATCAGACACAACCAGACACAATCAGATACAACCCAACACAACCAGACACGATCAGACACAACCAGACACAACCCAACACAACCCAACCAGACACAATCCGACACAACCCAACACAATCAGACACAACCAAACACAATCAGACACAATCCAACCCAACACAATCCGACACAACCCAACACAATCAGACACAACCCAACACAACCAGACACAATCAGACACAACCAGACACACTCCGACACAACCCAACACAATCAGACACGACCAGACACAACCCAACACAATCAGACACAATCCAACACAATCAGACACAATCAGACACAACCCAACACAACCAGACACACTCCGACACAACCCAACACAATCAGACACAACCAGACACGACCAGACACAACCCAACACAATCAGACACAACCAGACACAACCAAACACAATCAGACACAACCCAACCCAACACAATCCGACACAACCCAACACAATCAGACACAATCAGACACAACCCAACACAACCAGACACACTCCGACACAACCCAACACAATCAGACACAACCAGACACAACCCAACACGATCAGACACAACCCAACACAACCAGACACAACCTGACACAATCAGATACAACCCAACACAACCAGACACAACCCAACACAACCAGACACAACCAGACACAACCCAACACAACACAACCCAACACAATCCGACACAACCCAACACAATTAGACACAACATGACACAATCAGATACAACCCAACACAACCAGACACAACGCAACACAACCAGACACAACACAACACAACCAGACACAACACAACACAACCCAACACAACCAGACACAACACAACACAACACAACACAACACAACACAACACAACCAGACACAACCCAACACAACCTGACACAACCCGACACAACCAGACACAACCAGACACAATCAGACACAACCAGACACAATCAGATACAACCCAACACAACCAGACACGATCAGACACAACCAGACACAATCCGACACAACCCAACACAATCAGACACAACCCAACCCAACACAATCCGACACAACCCAACACAATCAGACACAATCAGACACAACCCAACACAACCAGACACACTCCGACACAACCCAACACAATCAGACACGACCAGACACAACCCAACACAATCAGACACAACCCAACACAATCAGACACAATCAGACACAACCCAACACAATCAGACACAACCCAACACAACCAGACACAACCAGACACACTCCGACACAACCCAACACAATCAGACACAACCAGACACGACCAGACACAACCCAACACAATCAGACACAACCAGACACAACCCAACACAATCAGACACAACCAGACACAATCAGACACAACCCAACACAACCAGACACAATTAGACACAACCTGACACACTCAGACTCAACCAGACACAATCAGACACAACCCAACACAATCAGACACAACCAGACACAACCCGACACAATCAGACACAACTCAACACAATCAGACACAACCTGACACAACCAGACACAACTCAACACAATCAGACACAACCAGACACAATCAGACATAGCCCAACACAACCAGACACAACTCAACACAATCAGACACAATCAGACATAACCCAACACAATCAGACACAACTCAACACAATCAGACACAACCCGACACAACCCGACACAACCCGACACACTCAGACACAACCAGACACAATCAGACACTTTAGAAAATTCTAAAGGGGTCACAAACCTTTGTGTATGACTGGATTTTGCCTTGATTTTTCACACAGTGGTAAAAATAAACAAAACCCTCCAACCGTACACAAACAATTCACCACCAAACAAACAGCAGCAACTCTTCAAGCAAAAGCACATATTTCTATCCTTTAGACAAATTAAGAACACACATAGGAGGGCACCATTGGGAATCCCCAAGGAAGCCCTCATAACAAGTAACGTCCACTAGGACGATGATGCCATTCACAAATTTTGACCCATTTCAAAACACACTAACCAAGGCCCAAAACACAGAACCACTAAACTAAAGTCCACCAGCAACAAAAGTAATTTTAAGCTTTATATCCTAAGCTTACAAAACATAGCAACAGGGCAGATGAGCCCCACTTTGTCACCTGTTGTCATCATCACCTAACTTTAAATCACTAACAGTTGCAATGCTTTGAGTTTCACTTCAAAGCTGAACAACCTCTCTAACCACCCCTCACAGTTTATCCAGCCAAAGGCTAGTGACAGCACACACACCACTCTCACACACAGGCATGAGTGGGCCCTTCACTCCAACCTCAAAAGCTATTTTAGGTTCCAGCTTTTTTTTTCTTTCTTTCAGTGATTTGAACCAAAAAACAATTCCACTTATATACAGAATACATCTGCTTCTCACTCAGCCAATAGCATGATGTGTGTCCATTGTACATGATGCTGATTCAGTAGGTAGATCGATAGTCTACAATCACACACAGCCCCCACACACCTCCCACTGCTGGAAACATGAAACTGAGAGGAGAGGAGAGGAGAGGAGAGGAGAGGAGAGGAGAGGACAGGAGAGGAGAGGAGAGGAGAGGAGAGGAGAGGAGAGGAGAGGAGAGGAGAGGAGAGGAGAGGAGAGGAGAGGAGAGGAGAGGAGAGGAGAGGAGAGGGTGGATTTCACAGACACATCCAGTCCTAATGTTTCAGCAGCTGTTAATTATTTTCCAAGTTAGCAGCAGTTCTGCAGACAGTCGTCTACAAAAAGAACGGAGGCAGGATCGAGTTTCATTCAACAGATTCACACACTTGTCTCGCACGCTGTCTGTGTGTCCGTTCCTTTGTGCATGTCTTTCATCACCGAGTCCACAACAGCATAAACACATGAAACACTCTCAGTGACGGACGACATCAACTTCATATTCAACAGAACAGTTTCAGCCCTTATCAGGAGAAGCAGTTAATGTTGTTGTTAGTATTTTACCTCTGTTGCATTACAGATTGTAGACCAAAACACTTTAGACTTGCATTTGTGTCACACTAGACTAGAGCATGGAGAGCCAGCAGGCTTCAGGTTTACAATCCAACCAATCACCTCAGCAGGTGATTTCACTGTGTTCTTCCCTTCTAATTGAAGGAATGCACAACAACAAAAAAACTCACGAGCAAATCATTTCACACCCGTAGATATTAACTGTCATACACACAATGTAAGTCCTCACACACAAATTCAACCACTGAGAGTTGTACAGCCAAAAAACAGGGAGTGAAGAAGAATGGCTCTTCCACCGTTCAGGAGAGCTGCATGGGCTCTCACAGGTCCACTTGAAAAAGACGTGAACATTGCAGACAATAAATGGTGGAGAATAGGGTCTTTTTTTGTAACAAGAGAGACAGATACTTAAGTTTGCACACCAAAAGAATGTGACACAGGTGTTAGAGGAATGTTGCAGAGGAGTGTAGATGATGAAGGGTTCAAGCTATTTTCAGACATTTAAATAACACAGGAAATGTCAGGAGAATTTGATGTATAAATGCTGCAGTTGTTCTAATTCACACTCCAACTCAGCCGGTTGGAGTAACGCACCTAAGAGCTGTTTGAGCTGAAAGTCACCAATCATAACAGGAACAGTGTCTCCCCTTGATTTCAGCCCCAAATTATCAAATTTCAGGTTGATTTGCAGGAGTAGAACTTATCTGCAAGAGTACAGTTAACCTGTGAGAGTATCTTCAGTGCTCACTAAGCAAATGCACAGCCCCTGTTAGGATCAATAAAGCTGTCTGAAGATGAATCTGAAACTATCATGTGTGGTTGCTGCTTTGAGCTCTTGCTGTTTAGTTTTATACAAGCAGGTGCCGTTCTTTGCCTGTCTATAACCTGTTTCTCCGTCGCCTCGACCTGTACAAAAACTGGTTGTTGAATTTGTGGGTATATCCTAAAACCTGCAGTTAATATATGCGTGTGTGAAATAATCTAGTTTCCAAGTGAGCATGTTTTATTGTACTCGCAACATATGACATAAATCTGATGAACCCCGTCCTCTATGATACACATTTGTGTAATTTCTGCAGGGATGATGATCATTTTTCCAAACCAGGAAGTATGACATTCTTATGTTCTCCTTATATAGAGGAGGTCAGGGTAAATGGCTGAGGACAGTTCTCAGCGAGTGGAAAAGAACAGTTGACCACACAGCAGCCTGACTGAAACAATAACCGACTGCCCAGAATCCACAGCAAATGTACAAGTGATGCAGTGGTCTCCTTCTGCTCACTTGGACACTGGTGGGTCTGACAGAGAAATTAGGCTTTATTCAGATAGATATTCTGTCTGAATACTGAAAGCCTTTATCCATGTACAGCCAGAGAAATACACAAGCACAAAGGCTTACATGTTAAGTGTACCTGTATGCACAGATTGTGTTTTAATGGTTGGATTGAAAGTGAAACTGAATATGACGTGAAAGTGTTCTAGAGTACAGCGCCAGCATAATTCCCAATACTTCTGACAGCACTTAACACTGTACTAATATCACTACAAATAAAACAGGTTTCTTCCTGTCACCAAATGCTTGTTCATGTATGAAAAGTTTAATTGTTGTAATTCTATCTATAATATTGTAAGGCCTTGACCTCACTATGTAAAGTGCCCTGAGATTACTTGTGTTGTAATTTGGCATCATACAAATTTAATTTAATTTAATAGAAACAATGCGTTAATTTTTCAAGTCTACAGAGCTTCATGTACACGTTTTGGGAGTAACTACAATTAGCCTGGTCAACACTTTGAACCCAGTGTGTGTGTGTGTGTGTGTGTGTGTGTGTGTGTGTGTGTGTGTGTGTGTGTGTGTGTGTGTGTGTGTGTGTGTGTGTGTGTGTGTGTGTATGTGTGTGTGTGTGTGTGTGTGTGTGTGTGTGTGTGTGTGTGGCTGTATGTGTGGCTGTATGTGTGGCTGTATGTGTGCAGTACAGTCAGTCTGAGGCTTTCAGCTGCCATGCTTTAGCTAGAATTCCTTCTACATGAGGAGTGGAATAATAACTGTGGTTTGTGTGAGTGCATGTAAAATAAATGGACCTGAAAGAAATGGACACAAATTCACTTAACATGGAAATAAGCAAAGGACACGAGTGTAGGCCTGACGTTTGGGATGGGAAAACATAATATGGGTTTACAATGGCATTTTATCAAGTTAAAGCTAGATTTGTTCTCCATTCTTTATGGACATCCTATATGAGTCATAACATACTCACATAAGACACCTACAGCATATGTTTGAATTGATTAACTTCTCCTGTTAATGCCACTACTGCAACTTGACTAAATGTACTGTAACCTACATGATTAGACCATATTGAGCTTTAATTAAGTTCTACGCAGTAACTCTGTCTTCATTCCTACATTTACTATGTGATACAGAGAACTGGCTCAACTAAAGATGCGACTCAAGGCAATGACAACAACCAGCTCCTTGGAAGGTTTAAGGTTCCAGCTTGCTTGCTTCCAGCGTGGCATCATGTCCAGACTACAATTGCTATTCCAATAAGCTACTGAGGTCAGCACACTGCTACTGTCTGAGGATGATGACATCAGACACGCTAACAAGACCATCAAGTGTAGCAGGAGGTGGAAGCCTCAGGGAAAATACAGGAAACACTCTGAGATCTTTGGGGTGGTCTGGAGAGGCAAGACAAGGCAAGTTTATTTGTATAGCACATTCCAACAAGGCAATTCAAATTTTCTTTACACACATTTTCTTGTCAATATTCATTGATAAAAGAATAAAATAGCCAAAAATAATGCTTAAAACAAGTTACCACCTCAATGTTATATGGCTCTTCCAAGCAGACAAGTTGAACTTCATATCCATGTTTGTCAATACTTATATATATCGTGAAGACTCTGAAGAAATACTTGTATTGTATTTTGTTTGATGATGTTTGAACATTTGTGTTTATGTTAAACTGAGTAATTTGCTTCATTGGTACAGTTAAGATGTTTAACTCCAAGTAGGTGAAATCCTCTTAATTTTCTCAATGTAAGCCCTAAACTAATTTTATTTCTGTTTACAGAACCACAGGTTGACAAATCTAGTCTAGTCTAAGTTCTTTACTTGAGATGCTCTGATGCTTTTTGTTGTGCCTCCATATATGTTAATAACGTGCAGTAAATGAATAGCTGTATTTGCACCGAGGTCATGTCCATCCTAAGAATCAAACTTCTACAGTCCAACCACCTTCCTCTGTCACAGAATTTTCATGACTTTGTAAGTACCCGAAGTGTAGCTACAATCCTTATCGATCCACGGAATAGATTACAAAATTATTTATTATTCCAACACTACAGGTTAGCTAACTGTCCTTTCAGTTGTTTGGGTGCAATGCTGCTTGACTGCTAATTCCAATGCAGCTCTCTCTAAGACAGCATTAATAATTGAGCTGCAGGATGTCAAAAAGTGCAGCTCGGACTGCAGTTGTGGAGCCATCAACAGACTTCTGCAATCTGCTGACTACAGCTTCATGCCCATTCACATTGATCAGGCACATCTCACATAAGATATTCATATTTTGGTCTATGATATGTCATGTGTATGATGTGTTACAATGTGCTTAAGTAGTTCATTAGCCACTTTCTTGATTCAACGTTTTGGTCTAGATTCAGGATACTGCGACTCTCAAACATAAGCTGTTGCCCATCTGAAGAAATTGAGGAGGGTTGAATTTACAATGGAAAATTGGATAATGCACAGAACAAGCTTTTACAATGTAGAACAAAACTGAAGACATCAAAATTATAAAATAAAATAAAATTTGGATTCATACAGAACGCAAATAACTAAAACATTTTTTAAACAAAGCGATTGGGATGAATTACAAATATTTGAGAAACCCTTGTATTTACTGTAGAAGAAGTAAGATGAAATACATTTTTCTTTTATAAAAATTGCCAGGATCTGACTTTTATATTTATATCTTTTGTTGCTCGATCTGGTTGTTGATGCCGACTAGTTAGTCAGTCGTATTGATGCTCTATATGTTGACAGAAAATAGACTTTATTACAGCAGACAATTTGCGCTCATTGCAGAAAAATTACATGTCAGGTGAATGTCATTAGAAAATGGTTCTGTCCCGACATTGACAACACAATGCTGAGATCCTGTGAGTAGCTCACCTCACTGAAATGAAAATGATCGATAGCAGCAAATAGTGTTGACCATATTTTGTCAGAAGTTGTATTATTAAAAATGATTTTCCTCTGATATCCAGATCACATAGCAGAATAAAACTCTCAAACAACAGAATGCTTCATTCGCAGCCTCATGTCAGGAGGTTAAGAGTACCATTGGAAGGTTAGGACTTTTAAATGAGACGTTAGTGTGTGTTTTCACGCAGTTATTTCATTTCTGCCGTTTGATTTGACCTTTTCAGACAAGCTAGTGAATGATGACGATGAGCAGACAATTAAATTAGCTTTTTAATTTTTTTTTTATAAATGAATCAATCATTTTAAACTCACAATCTGACTGTAATTAAGATCTAATTTACTAAAGGGGCAGTTAATCAACAAATTAGAGTCAGGGCTGGCCACTAAATGCATTCTGGCAGTGAAGGAGAGCTGAAGAGGTTCTGTTCAGTGGTGGCATTTGTCTGACATCAGCAACTATAAAAATTTAATTTCAATTATAATACACTGATGCTGCAGTGAGATAACTCTTTACTTAATTTGTCCCACCACAATGCACCTTTTTAACAGCCAAGAACCTGCTGTAACTGCATCGCCTCCTTGTTCTTGCAACTCATCCATGCAAAAATGGGTGAACTTTGTGAATTCAGGGTGTGCTATCAACCACACTGACTAAGTCACACCCATCCTTTTATTTTTGCAGTGATTCTTCCACAAAAAGTTCAACTACCTGATTAGAAATTATTCAAATAACTCCATGTCTCCTGTATTCCTACCATTATTTTTCATTTCAATGTCAAAGTCTGTTTATAGGTTTTCAGAAATACTCCGCACACCCAGACTGCACAATGCTTGCACAACAGCCATGAATAGCTCATGTACAGATGAATAGCTCATGTGGGTACACAGCTCGTCAGCAGTCTAAGCTGACCAGAAAATATTTGAATGACCTTTTTGCATTTCTAAGTTGTTGCGGAAAGTTTCTTTCAGACCCGATCTCCACACTGGTCCATGGAGTTGGGAGTTTCAGCACAATCCTCAGTCTTCAGCTCACAATATAATTTTTTACTGACAACTTCAATCTGTTGGAATCAGTTCCTGCTCTTCAAAACTGACAGTGTACCACAACAGGTAGCAGAAAGCTTACAGCAAATTTGCAACACGTTGTAAAGTTGTCTCCACATGACACTCTGTTTCCCCCTCAAAACATATCCCAAGAACTTCCACCTCCATTCATGGTGTCACCTTTAAGCACTTTAACCCACTATTTCACACATGGTATAGATCTGGATTATCGATGACTCTTGACTGAGGATTTATGTGTCAGTGACCACAAATGTATTGAAGTCTCAGCCTTCATGCAACAATGAAACACACTGTTTGCATTTAACTTTGCCCGCTCCTGCATAGTTGATATTATCGCCCAATATCTGGCTATTCTAACCATTTGTTGAAGTCCCTGCTGTTTTGCCATGTGGTATTCCCCAGGGAGTGGTGTTGGGACCCATTTTATTCTCCATATACATGCTCCCAAGAGAAGAGTTTATCAGTCGTTTTAACAACATCTCTAATCATTTGTACAATGATGACATCCAGTTATATTACTGTACCAAACAACTATTTAAATGCAATTTGGAACTGGATGGCAAATAACTTTTTGCAGTTCAATGCAGATAAAATAAAAGTTTTGATCATGTCTCCTGATAATCTTCACTCAGCGGTCAGACAAATCCTCTCAGTCTAGGGCAGACATTTAGGTAGCATATATTATATTATGTTCTAACAAGTATTTTATGGATTTGACCCTGCATACCTTATCTAGTGTTATATCTGGTTTTACTGTCTTTGATTGTGGATCACTTTGTCACTGCTACCTTTGAAAGGTGATATAAAAGTTAAGGTCTAATTGGCTGACAGTAAGTCAGCAGAGTGAGTGGTGGTGTGGCGCTCTCTCCTCATCACAGTTATTTAGCATGCATTGTGTTCTTAAATCCCAGTTTACCCACAAAAAAAGACTACAAAGTGGATGTGACTTTTACATCAAATAACAGAAGTCTATCACTAATCTGCAGTCTACAGCATTTAATTGCAAAATCTTCTCTATGGAATAAAACATCATCATGGCTTATCAGATAAACTCAAAACCAACCAGTACCAACATCCATTTCGGTAAGTAAGAGAGCTGGGTGAGCAGTATAAACTATGAGTGTAGCTGAACATGGATGTTATGATTGATATTTTGTGGTAAAAACAATTATGCAGCCTTTTAAGAAAAGCAGAGTTCCTAAATTTTGTGTAGACATATTTTGCTGGTTGTGGGGAGACAATGAGCTACAATTTATAACAAAGAGCAGTAAAGGTGCAAAGGTAAAGTTTTAATCTTCAATCATTTACATAATGTGTTAAGAAGTTATCAGAGTGTTTGGGAACTGAGAAAAATGTGACGCTTAAAATGTACTATTGTGGTGCCAAAAGGTTCAATTAAGGTGCAAGTCTGGAGACTGGTTCACGTTCCCACTAATGCGCTTCCATTGGGAAACAGAGAGTGTACGTGTTTCTTACATTTTCTAAAAGATTGTACATTTTTGCCTTTAATTACTCCAACAACTAATTGCTGGGAAATTTTAAATAAGATTGATAAATATCTGTGACTTTTCTCACACTGTAAATAAAAACAACTAGTCTGATTTGCTGTCTCGACAGCTGGTAAAAGCCTCCCATCGGCCAACTATTCAAGTCAGCATTCCCCCAACCCTTCTGGTGTCTGCTGGTAAACTCCATGCTTAAAATGTCAGGTTTTTAAGGAAGATGAATGTATCTCTCAAATCAATAGGTATAATAAAAATTTCAGTGAGTAGTTGGAAGCAAACACCAAGGTTTAACTGCTGAAGCAACTCTCCAACTGGTCGGTGTGCCTTAATAACAGATATAAAATGTATTACAAGTGCAGTAAAATCTGTTACCTCTAACCTGAATACTACACACTTATTCCCACAATAAAAAAGAGAATGGGTCCAAAACCATGATAACAGGAAAAAACATACAACCCCTCAATTCAGTCTCTATGGTGTCAATCCACACCATCATATTGTGAAGTTTCACAGAATCTCTTATGCTCCCTGTGGGAACAGAGGACCAGTGAACTGCCAGTCGGTCTTAAAACTCCAGCAGAACCAGAAAAGTTCACACTCCATCCAACGAAATTCAAACTCTCCTGACATAGAACATAGAAGATCCTGACAGGTGGCTTTTGAACTTTGGACTGCATCATACATCAAAACCTAAACTGGATGACCCAGTCAATGATATTCACCAATCTACATCCAACTTTCTGATCCTCATTTATTATTTTAACAATGTACACAAACATCCACAAAACCAACCCAAAAGAAACTGCATGAAACAATAGAACAACAACAAAAGCTGAGTGCATACAGCAACACTCACAAAGTTCATATAACCATTATTTTTTTCATTATAATGTTACAACAGGCTGACTGCAACTTGTAAAAGATCCAGTCGATACCATTTCCCATTTAACACTTGCTTAGTGAATGTTAGCCGCGAGCATGTCACTGTCGGGACTTTAGCTCAACAATTTCTCATTCAGAGAAAGTTCAACTCAACAGGAAGAGTCCCAGTCAATCCAGAGCTCCGTTACAACAGAACAACATTAATTTGAGAGTCAGGTAGCAGGTTTTTGTTTTTTTACCTAACAATACTGAAAGAAGGTGTCCACACGCCCGAGCCTGGAGGACGGAGGGTTTTATCGTTTCTCTCATACTTGTCTCGATGCCTCGCAGCCTCCAGAAAGAGGGCGAAATTTACTCTCCTTTTATTTCACAGATTTTCAGAATAATATTCACCTGCCTGTTGTTTTAATCAAAGATACATTCATATATTTCACACACTTAAGAATATACAGATTTCTTTATGCAGGATTTAGAATAATTAGACAGCCTCAGTAGCCCTCCATGTTGACAGGGTTACATTTGGATCATGCAATAAGTCACACCTGCTGGGGTCTTTTGTCTCTTGCAGTAGAGAGAGGTCTGGTGATGATACTGTGCCCACCTAGCTCTCGGGTTGAGATGCTGAGAAACACAACTCTCCCTCATTTCCTGCCAGTTCTCTGCTGTTTTCACTAAAGGTTAAAACTGCCTAAAATAAAGATTAATATAAGACTAAATGAAGACACTGAAACTTTCTCCAGGTTGTTCTTGTTACTGTGTTGTGTGCAGTTAGCTCTGCGGAGCCCCTGCTGCTGCTCTCTCTATCATATATGGGACACTTCACCAGAAGTTGGACTTATCAGAGTTTTCTGGTGTCTTTGAGAGGCCGCGGCCGGCCTCTGGGACCAGAGCAGAATACAGCACTGCAGCAGCAACCTGTCAGTGTGTGTTGGTTCTACGCCAGAGGTAGGTCTCCCAGAAATAGCATGCCCATGCAGCCAGCCATACATCCAGAGCGCACATCAGCCATGATGAATGAGACGCTGCACAGAGCCCATTATTCAAACTGCTCGCATGCTCGGCTCTCCCTCTCTAACACACACATATCTGCGTGCTCACCTGCTCAGCAAGCTGTATGTAGGTTGCCATGACAAGTTCTAAGGGTCACAGCAGAGAAAAAAGGAAAACTTTATCCTACTTTTACCTGTTTTAAGAAGCAGAACAACAAGGAGCACAGTCATTTTACTGTGTCAAACGGGTTCCAATGCACAGGTCTCATTTACTCTCGCTTCTATTTGTCCACATCATTTGAAGTGAATATCTGTATTAAATTAATTCAGCTTCTACTTTAGTGGGTGTTCTCCAAATATATAACAATAACAAAAAGGTACGAGTCAAATCAACAGTTGAGAAACTACCGATTTTATAATTCACTTCCTCTCGTTTGACTTATTATCAAGTCCGTCTACAAATGCTGGGTTTTACCCTGTGTTAGAGAATAAGCTTTGAAACGGGTAAACGCTGCATGGTTTTAACAAACACAAGCCTTCAAGAGTCTACAGTCATGCCGGGAGCTCTGTGATGCTGCAGACACAGTTGCTCTTTGAGCTTTGATGCTAATTTCAGAAAGCCAACATGTTCAAAGTGATGATGCTAACATGTCAAAATTTAGCACATAAAATTTACCAGTATCCAAAGGTGCTTCATTAATTACATTAAAGCACACCCTCTTGTATAATATTGTGATTATACAACAAGTTACCAACTAAATAAACCATCAAATAAAAATATGTAATCTAAATACGTATCAAACAAAAAGTTTGGAAATTTGTGTTTGGTAGATTATTTCTTTGTTGTAACAATGCTTCTTGGCAATACATTTTATACCGTTGGAAAGTCGTTTATTTCCCTTTTAAATGGTGCCCCATCTGTAAGGAACATGCATTTCTGGGATGAGCAGCACAGCTGAGTATGTGGGTTGCGCCCATTAAAAATTTGCCAACTCTTCTCTGCCAATGCCAAACAGCGTATTCTGCTGTTACTATTGACTCTTGTTTTGAGCTTCCGGTACCCCCAGGTGGCTGATTGCCAGCATCTGTGAGCATTGGCCCTGCTACAGTGGTCAATTGGTGTCTGCTCCAAGAATCGGCATGCCACGTTTGTCTGATCTTGATAAGGCCCGTGCGTTCAGGAAACGTCAGGCTGGTGTTCCGCAAAAGCAAGTTGTGGCATTATTTGGAGTGAGCCCTAGTACCATCTCCAAACTGAAGGCCAAGTTCCATGAAACGGGGGATGTCAGAGACAGACCGCGAAGTGGGCGTCCCAAGAAGACAACACCCCAAGAAGACCAGTTCCTCACCCTTTCAGCACTTAGGAACCGTAGGCTGTCTTCTACAGATTTGCAGTCAAGGTTTGCAGGACGATATGGCACACGGCTCTCGGCCCAGACAATCCGGAACCGACTGCACTCAGCCAATCTCCGGGCTCATAGGGCTGCCAGGAGGCTTGCCATGACTGCCCTTCACCGTCAGGCCCGTTTGCGCTGGTGTCGGCAACACCTGCACTGGAACCTGAACATGTGGAGGAACGTTATGTTCAGCGATGAGTCCAGATTCTGCCTATGGAAGTTGGATTGTAGGGTCAAAGTGTGGAGAAGACTGGAAGAACGCTATGCTGATTGCTGCACCAATAGAATAACACCTTTTGGTGGAGGCAGTGTGATGGTGTGGGGCGGCATCTCCATCACTGGAAAAACAAGACTTGTCTTCATTGGAGGCAATCTCAATGCAGAGAGATATCGAGATGAGATTCTGCAACCAGCGGCAATCCCATTTCTCCACAGTCTGGGGCCGAACTCCATCCTCCACGATGACAACGCTCGCCCCCACAGAACGGGTTTATCAGAGACTACCTCCAGAATTTGGGAGTAGAGAGAATGGAATGGCCTGCCAACAGTCCTGACCTCAACCCAACTGAACACTTGTGGGAATCAGCTTGGGCGTGCTGTTCGTGCTAGAGTGACCAACACAACCACGTTGGCTGACTTGCGACAAATCCTGCTTGAGGAGTGTAATGCCGTCCCACAGTAGTGTGTGACCCGGCTGGTGACCAGCACGAGGAGGAGGTGCCAGGCTGGTGACCAGCACGAGGAGGAGGTGCCAGGCTGGTGACCAGCACGAGGAGGAGGTGCCAGGCTGGTGACCAGCATGAGGAGGAGGTGCTAGGCTGTTGTGGCTGTGTATGGTTCTTCTACACGCTACTGAGGCTCCTGACTGTTTGTTAAATGAATAAATTGTAAAATTGCCAATATGTCTTGTTTCTTCCTTGTTACTGATAGACTTCAATCATCCAATCTACCAAACAACACCAAGTTGGGGGGGGGGGGGTCAAGTTGACGGGGCGGCCCGCCCTTCTAAACCCATGGTACAGAAAACTGCAGTAACAGAGGATATTTAATCATATCAGTTCGCGCTTAAATCCGAGTAAAAAGTGACGATAGTTGCTGCACAACTCTCAGCCCTTCACTTTGTGTCCCACATTAGCATCCAAATGTAAATGAAAATGTCTATTAACACCTATTGCCATTTACTGAAGGAACAAATATTAGGAATTGATTTGTTGGGACAAACAGCACGTGGAATAATAAAACCATTGCAGAAGAGAAACAGGAGGATGTTATTGAAGAGCTCCACTTAAAGATTAAACTGTAAAAAACAACGTAGAAAACATGATGGAAATATGGCATTAGTGTTTTATTTGGTGTATTCATGTGAGGAAAGTTACAGTTTCCTCATCGCTCTCTGATGGAGCCAAAGCTTCAGTGGATGAAGTCACAATTCTTCATTTATTCATGACATTTCTTCAATTAGTGGGTTTTCATTGGATTCTGTTACGTTTCGTTACGTTTTTTTATGCGCAAATTGAAATTGTGCATAAAACCAAAATGATGTAATGGCACCTATAGTAATAAGCTGATATTTTGGCCTGAGGAAAGCACTAGGAGGAAGAGTCGTCAATCTAGAAATCATCTGCGTCTGCAATATAGTTGCTTCTTAAGGAGAATGAGAGTTTATGGTTTACTGCATCGTTTCTTAACTGCAGTGTGAGCAGGACTCGGTGGTGCGTTTAAATTACAAAACGCTGTGATTTTGCCGTTCCAGATGTGATGGTTCCCCAGTCAGAGAGCCTTCTGCTTTCATCTCATTTCATTTTCCTTCCCTCGCTTCTCCCACTTCTCCTTGCCTCCTTTCCTATCCTCCTCTCCTTCCTTCCCATCCTCTCTCAACTAGAACATTCTGCTATGATCAATCAGATTACATAAGAGCACTGCAGTGAGAAGCAGCTCGAGAGAAGAGAGAAACAGGAGTGTGGGGTACTATGCCATCTTTCGTTCTTTCTCTAGCACTTCTATTCCTATCTCTCTCTCCCCTCACACAGTCCTGTACACACCTGATTGTCCCTGCAAACGTCCACACTGCAGCGACACTCAGACACAGCTGGTTTATTCAACTGTAAAAAAAAAAAAAAAAAAAGAAAGAAAGCATTTTGAAGCTTGAAGAGAGAGAAAAGTGAGAGTCATTCTGCTCCGTAGCACAGAGAGGCTATAAAATATAGAGGGGTTTGATGGATGCTGCTGAATATCAATTGCTCAACACCTACTTGTCCACTGACTGAGAAAACAAAACTGTCTAGGTTTGTTTTCTCAGTAGAGACATATGCAGACGCATATGTCTCTATGTGTGCTAATACAGTGGCACGGCCATGATTGCAGGTATCTCCATTTGAAATTTGAAATATTGGGTGTGTATGAAGACAATAAAATGAACAATGAAACTAAAGGAAAAGTTACAGTACAACAAATTGAATTAGTGAGTTTGACAACATCGGCCTTTAACGGCAGCAGAAACAAGCTGTCAACACAACATTGACGCATCCTAAACCTTGTTCATATTGTACATTGTTTAGCAAACAGTTGCTTCTTTACACATCCATCAGTTACAGAGCAAAGTTTAAATTCATTTGGAGATGTGTCTGGAACCACCTGATGGATTTTAAGCCCAGGGTTCACACTCTTCTGTCCACCTGAAACAAAGTACAGTGGCTGAAGTCGCCACTGGTTAAACTGCATGAGCTCTGTTTCAATAGTCATGCTAACTGAAGTCACCTTGTATTTTAGTTTTAAAGGGGCTATATTGATATTTTGAAAAAGGTAACATAGATAAAGGAAGGGGAGGTTCATGTTGACTGACATTAGACTTCTTTGTTTTTAAACATTATTATTATGTGTTGTTGTTTTTTTTATTACGAGTGGCTGATACACTGACTTCTAAAACTGTCAGATATTAGTAAGGTCCTCAAAAATCTAGTATTGATTAGATTATACATACAACACTCGCCAGTTAGCGTACAGCATCACAGCGTGTATATCCAACCTCGTTTTTTTGGAAACAGGGTTGCAAATAATGATCTATTCAGGACTGTGTGACGTTCCAACAGTCACGTCTTTGCTGGAAAAAAAAAAATAGGAGCCCTCCATCCCCTGCTGAAACTGTGACTCATGGTTAGTCCTCTCTTTCTTTCTGTTCATCCTTTGAACCTCTGAAAGGTCACCTTCAAAGCATGTCTCACTTTGAAAGCGCACGGCTCTCCAGCACACACAAACTCACACCATCTCCCAGTTCTCTGTGACCGGGCCAGCACTGCTACTTACTTACTTACTTACCATCTGTGATGCCGTTCACACCTTCGTACAATTCACAAATGTGCTTTTAAAGCAAAAGCTGGAAGGGGAGTGGCGTCACACGAATTTAATGGACTTTCACTTTGCCTGGAAAGATGGTTCGAACATATAAAAAGCACTTTGTGATGCCAGAACGGCCTATTATTCATCATTAGGAAAAAATGAACTGTAACAGTGAGAGAAAGAATGAATCACATACTTCCCACATCTGTCACAGACGTATCATCAAAAACAGCAGCTTCAGAAACATCTGTAAGACTTCGCTTAAATTTGGATTCCTTCTCTGCTTTTCATCTCACTGACCTAACTTCATCAAAGGCTTCATCTCAGCCATCAACATGTCTGAACGGAGGGCAGAGCCTTGAGACGCCTCTGTTGTGGAACCAGCTCCCAGTTTGGGTTCAGAAGGCAAACACCCGCCATACTTTAACATTAGGCTTAAAACTCCGTTCGGACTGGCTCAGCTCGACCCTCAACCATCACTTCATTGTATTGCTGTAGGCCAAGGCTGCTGGGAGACTTCCCATGATGCACTGAGTGCCTGTCCTCTACTCTTTATTTCCCTATATATGCATTTATATTCCACTATTGTGTGTCATGTGTGTCCTCTCTGCTGGGCGAGGCAGATACCTCTCTGAATAGTGTGTACACAAATATGTCCCGGGCCACACTGAAGGATCGCCTCCTCAGCTGACATTCTCTGTGAAATCAATCAAAATACTATTCAATGGATAAAATATCCTGTGCGAGTCTGCTGAGAGCAGCTGAAACTGTACAGAAACTAGGAGAAATTTACTCACAAAATCAACTTTTTTTTTTAAGTTGACCGTATCCATGTTTTCTCACACACACACACACACACACACACACACACACACACACACACACACACACACACACACTCTCTCTTAAACATTTTGAAAAGGCTTTATAGGGGTGGTCGGGGAGGTCAGTGTCCTTCCTAAAACAGCAGGTCACTGTCGTCGTTATAAAACATCACGCAAGCAAAAGTTTATTTGTTTGAGACCGTTTTCAGCAGAGGATTAATCTAAATTTGGTGTTCGAAGAGAGTTTGTGAGCAGTGACAGTATGTATGTGACCGGGTCAAAATAAACTATAGTGTATGTTCGTGATAATGAAGGAACATGTTCCTGAAAAAGAACATTTTTAATCATCTTTGGACAATAGAGGATAAGTTCATGTACTCAGCTTTCACATGAATCTGTGCAGCAGAGTTTCATCAGACTGATCCTTTAGAGGAAGAAGAAAACTACCAAATCTGAGAGCTCTTTTAAAAGGTACTTATTCATTTTGTATACTCAAACTTCCTGAGTTATGCTTTTATGTTTGTATGTCTGTAAACAGAATAAGTGACCTTCAGTGAAGAAAAAAAAAAAAATCCTAAATTTGGAGTACAACACTAAATGCACACTCAGCTGTTCACCTGCCAGCACAGTGATAACCACAGACACACTCTCACACTCACAGACAGCTTCTAAATCACAGCAGCGTATTGACCAGTTTGTTGTCCAAAATTAATTATGAATCCTCCAATCAGCTTGACCGCTCCTCCTGAATTATTCACTGTTGGCATGAGCTATTTAATCGAGCCTGACCAGACAAGAACGAGCCGTCAACAAGAGCAGCCCACCGTTCTGCTGATGGACTGGGACTGTGTGTGTGTGTGTGTGTGTGTGTGTGTGTGTGTGTGTGTGTGTGTGTGTGTGTGTGTGTGTGTGTGTGTGTGTGTGTCTGTGTGAAGACCACACAGTACACAAAGACCAACTTCCCCTTCTGACGTCACATGATTTCCTGCCTCTTACGGAGGTGCCCCATTTTTTCTGCATCCCCTTGTGGGAATAATCTTCCACAGATGAATGAAAAGTGATGAAGCTAAAAGTGACTTGACTTTTTTTTAAACTTATCTAACTTCTATGAAAGGACACGCATGTGCTGTTTTCTAGAGGAGGACGACAGTAAAAGCTGGAGTTATTCAGCACCGACAGACGGTCCAAGCGTTGCCAGGTTGGTTTTGGTATCCCCCACAAGAGGACCATTGCTTCCTTTGCCCAAATACAGAATTACTAGCAACAGCAAAACATTTTGAAGTGACAAAATCTTCAAAGTTAACAACATGTCTGCTTTGGGCCTAAAACAACAATAATATATAACTACTGTTATATTTTCAGGTGACCCACCTTCCTATTGGCTGAAGTCTTGAGCTGAAATACTTCTTCTATGAAGCAGAATACTGTGGCACAAAAGCACCAAAACAAAAACATGTGCATGCACGCTGACCATTTCAAATTAAAAGCACTCACACTTCATACTTTTTACCAGCTTTAACCCAGATTTTCATCTATATATATATATATATATATCGTATATTTTATTGTATGTTCTGCCTTTGAGATTTTGTTCTTTGCATTTATTTTTATTCACTTCAAATTTACATGTTTTTGTTTGATTTTTGGGACATTTTGTTCAATTATTTGAATTCAAATGTAATACCATAAGAGATCCACTGAAACAAATCACTTTGCATTGCAATAAAATATTGAAGTATTTATTTGTATGAAGTATTTCTGATTGTGTAAATAAGCCACCAGCACTTGACGGGATGCAAAGCAGCACTTTATCTGTGTACACTGACAGCTGATGGAGGACTATTGCTTTTTCCACTGTCATTTCTTCACCTAATGCAACACCCCTCCACCCCACCCTCCACCACACAGGACAACCTCCACACCGAGTTTCTCAAACCTGCCTGCACGTCCTTCTCTGTACGTTTAAGGGAAGATTTTGACGTCGATAAGACACCTAATGAACGTCTATATACAACAGACAGACGTGCACTTTGTTTGCGGTGCTTACTCAAAATCAAAAGACCCTCTCAAACATGTTCTGTGCTAAAACTGGAGCTTTTGTGCACACTGCAGCAGAACTTCAGGGAATGCTTAGATTGCTGTTTGTGAAGTCATTTCACAGCATGATTGTCCCTGAAGGAATTCTAATGCAGCAGTTCTGATCACTTAAGTATGTTATTTCACAATGTGAGCAGAGAAACTACACATATAAACGGTAGCAACACCCATACAACTCCCACACATAAAACAACTTGTTCAAAATATCGACGCTTTAAGTTTAAAGCCAGTGTCTCTCTTTAAGGTTTTTTTGCAGACCTGTTTTCAGTCAAATACACATTTATAAACTCAATTACTTTGTGCACTTACTTTTATTTACCTTTTAATTTATGTTGGACACATCAATTAATTTCCCTACCTTTGTGTTCTTCCTCATTTTAAAGCTCTTTGTGATGTCATTTTCAGTATAAGGTCTAAAAAAGATGATACCATCACTGCCAGTGACCATTTACAGGTATCTGTGATGAATGAATAATACAGGAGGAACCACGCGGTGCATGTGGTCTCGTTCAGTTCCCGGCTGATGGGACCATTTACATGTCCATCCCCTGCTCCCTTTATTTCCTGTCTCTCTCTCACTGTTCCAATCAAAAAAGCCAAAAAAGAAATCCTGCAGGTACCACATGTCAAAGTTATTTCATCGGCAGGTCTGAAACCATATTAAAGGTATAGCCTGCGATTCTAACTCAATGCATTTTTACCAAATTCAGCAAATATCTCCTTATGGTCCGTGAGCGGCCTGTTCTGTGTGTGTGCTAAAAAATAATCCGGTGTTTGTACACAGCCGTAAAAGGGTCATTAACAAAATGGCTCACAACAACACAAACAGCCAATTAGCGGCGGGGGTGGGGGTGGCTTTGTGCTCGTGCACAGGACGGGGGGGAAATCATCTCATTCTACTTGACATGTGGGAAACATTAGATCATGTTCTGTGCACTTAAGGCTGCATCAATATTATATCCACATTGTCATGAGATGAGATATCATTTGGACTCTCTTAACATCCTGATATGTCCATATTACTGATGATTATCCATCTAAAATCTCATCGTGTAAATATTTAGAATATTTTAAATGGTGAAAATATCGACAGTCATCCCAACAATCTAATGCAATATCCATATTGAGGTACTTGGTCAAAAATATTGCAAAATTGTTTGTTTTCCATATTGTCTTGTCCTCCATTGCGTGTGCCTGTAAAAACAAGACAAAGTGAGATTCCAAAGTTGTTGTTTTTTTGTGTCTGCATCCATAAAAATGTGAGTCGGATATTCTCTGGTGTTACACTGTTGGTGTCGTTTGCGGTTTTCTGTTTACATGCAGTGATTCAGAGGCAGCTGCCAGCTTATAAGAGCCTGTAAAGCCGTGTTTAGACCAAACGCAAAGCGAATTACTCCCGCAGAGCGATTACATACAAAGTTTATGCAAAGACGCGAAAGGACGCAAATTCCCGTCTGCGTAAGTTGAAAATATTGAACTTGAGCGGCCGAACTCGCACGAGTAACGTGAGGCGAACATTTGCTTTACGTTTGGTCCGAACACATTCGGAGTTATGTTTGGGAATTCTGCTAGCTATGGTGTCTTACATCTCTCACACACTATAGCAGCAGGAGAGTTGTTTACTAAATGTACCAAATTTCGGGAATAGTGACGATACATTAGTGCAACACAATAAATCGTATTAAAATTGCAATCTGGATTCATGCCTCTTATGTGATCTCCTTTCTAAAAGACAACGCCTCCCACATTTTCATTTGGGACACATGCATCAAAACAAGCGCTCCTGCTTTCTCCCTCAATGACGATTCAGCACTACGCCAGGTGATGCAGAGCCGCAGAGACGGGCAGTAAGCTACATAAACCAAGAGAGCGAGTGATTGACGCCGGTAAACGTGAGAGAAAAGTTGTGTAAGAACAAATAAAAAGCACTAAATGAATCCAGAAGAAAAAGCCGGTGATGGTGGTGAGAACAAAATGTTTCATCGAAACAACTCTACGCTGTTTGTACTGAAACAAACAATTCAGTCTAAGACGTGGACTTTTTTTGGATTGAGACAAGACGATGAAAATCAAAATCATGTACATCGCAGGCCAAGTTTTGCCATCGAAGCTGCACCAAAGGGTGAAACCACAAAGTTATATAACCACCTTAAACGTAACCACAAACTCTCTGACACATCGATAATGGGAACCTGACACAGCGCATCACCGGACCTGTCAAGGTCCCATATGCACAACCAGATTACAAAGGCGACAACTTAACACTTGGCCAAAGATATGGCTCCAGTCAACACCGTGCAAAATGATAAACACCTCCGACAAGCGCTACTCACTGCACTCCCACAACTATTTGTCAAACGTTTTACTACCTTTTTCATAGACTCAGCATCGAACAACAATGGAGACAGAATTGTGCGAGGCTCATCATTTTGCTTTAACAACAGATTTACAGTCCAGCTGAACTATGGACCCTTATATGAACTTGACAGACAATTTTATTGCTCGTGACTTCACCATGAAAAGTCGATGCCTACAGATGGTGTGTTTCCCCGAGGATCACACACGTGAAGCTCTAGCACTGGGAATAAAGGAGGGTCGAACCGATTGGACCGTGGAGACAAACTGTGCATCCAACATTGTGAGCTGTGTATTACAATTTATCATGTTAGAAACAATCAAAGGAAAAACAGGAACAATAATAGCAGCTCTAACAATAATAACATGAATTATAATAATGTATATTTACATTGATATATTCTATTATTAACAATAACTAAATAGTTGATTTGTATTTTCACTTTTATTTGCTGTAGCTACATACAAAAACTTTGTGGGCTGTTTCAGTAACAGCTGGAGGTGCAAGAGGAGCTTTCTGTGGCTCAAAAGGATCTAAAGCTTCCTGAACGTGTTAAAAACTGAGTGTCCAATTGGAAGGCCAGACACCAGTTAGAGCAATCTGTTGCCTCAGAATTAAGGACGTTCAGACTGCCGTATTCAGATTGTATCTGGATTGATTCTTTAAATCTGAAGAGCAAAAAAACAAATGTGATTTTTTGCAAATCGGATCCAAACCGTCTTAAGAGTTGGTTTGAAATGCGACTCTAATCTGATTAGTACAGATGCGTCTCAGTCCGGCTGCTCTGGTTGCTCAGATCCGATATATTGCATCACTGGCAACACAACACACAATGACAACATCATTTTCAGAGTTACACAGTCAGCAGAATCTGTTACCACTAGTGGACCGCTGTCAGAGAGCGGAGAGTTTGACACTCTGGAGAACAATGACAACAACAGTCCGTGGAGAGATGTCCAAATAAATTGTCTGCTAGCGCTTTGCTTGCGCGTTGGAAAGCTACGTCACGAGCGTTGTTACCATAGCAACCCATGCAGATAGGTTGGGGATGTCCGGACAAACCGAATCCTAAAGGTCTGATTTGAGAAACAAATCCAATTTGCCTGCAGTCTGAACAAAGCTTTGTCATTTATCCTCTCAAACAACACTGACAGAAGCTGGAAAATGTTCACAGACTTGAGTTCTTAGCAAAGAAGTTGGTTCAATAAAAAGGCCCATTGCCCTAATACAACGGCCAAGGTCATCAGTGGTTAGCACTGTCACCTCACAGCAAAAAAGGTTCCGGGTTTGAATCCAGTCCTGGGCCTTTCTGTGCAGAGTTTGCATGTTCTCCCTGTGCTTGCGTGGGTTCTCTCCGGGTTCTCCGGCTTCCTCCCATCATCCAAAAACATGCACCCCAGGTCAGGTTACCTGGCGCCGCGCTAGTGGCAGCCTGCTGCAGCATCTCCCCCCTGACAGCCCCCCTGCTGTAGTGAAGACATTTCCCCTCGGGGATTAATAAAGTGTATAAAATCAAAAAATAAAAATAAAAATCGTCATGGTCAACTATCATCTTGTTACCAGAGGTGGATCTGACCGATCTGATTGGAAACCTGACGATACTACGTCCCGCCCACCGATAGCTGTAACCTGACTGCACCACAGGCCTGTCAATCAAACAGACACGCCCCCAAAAACAGGTCTTCTTGAATCTTCTTTTCTAATGAATGAGGGATTATTTTCAGATGGACCTCCAGAAAACTAATAAGAAGGAGTGATTTTAGCTAACAACACCGAGATAACTCGTGGAGAAAATGTATTGACTGCCGGAGGCTTTTTGGAGCCGACCTCTAGTGGCACTCAGTGGTATTGCAGCTTAAAGCACTTCTGCATCGGAACCATTTTTCAGAGCCAGAAGTTACAAAAACATGTATGTACAGTGTATGGGATGAATACCAGTTTTAAACGTATCAGCCACAGTTTCATGCATTCGTGCTGTTCTTTCCTCATGATGTACTGTTGGTGTTTAGCGTTGTGTAACCTTCGTCTATGTCTTACATTGTGTACTGGGTCAGCAGTGTGTGTTAATAAAACTTATTTTGCTCCACAGGCCGGTCAGCGTGTCCTTACATGGGGAACCGAGCTCCCTTGATGAATTTAGAACAGTGCTGAAGTGGCAGAATGGGTACAGTGAGTTTTATACTAACACAAACAAGCTCTGCATGGCTCCTCCAAACCAGTCTTAACTCCCTGAGCTCTTTCTGTATACCTCTGTTTCCTTCAGCTATGTATGAGATGGTTGTTGGCGTCAGGAGGAAGTCGTGTAACATTAAATCCTTAAAGGGTAATTGCTGTTTATTTCAGTCGTGCCTGAATGGGTCATGCTATCTGTGCACTCTCCACCTCAGTAATTAGCTGCCTATCTGATCTCTATCCAGGGAAGCTGGCTGACTGACCCTGGGCACCCTGTCCATTCATCCATGCTCGCCAGTCACATCAACAGGAAATACGCCAGATTGAAATCAACTGGAATTATCCTTTAAGGGAGATTTGGGATCAGGTGACAAAACAAGAAACCAACTGTGAATGTTCTCTGACTTTAACAAAGTAAAGTTTAACAGTTTGTACCACAAATGACATTGCGTTAAGTTCAGAGGACAAGCTATCAGTGACTGTATCCGTCTGAATGAAAGCTCACAAAACTGCACCGGTCGTCTTATTACGAAGCAAAAATCGGGACTGCTAAATTTATGAAATGAACGAGGGTCAATGAAACATTTTCCAAGTTAAAGTGCAGAGAAAGTGAAAATATGTAACTCAAATATACGTTTAAATTATATGTTTTCACAAGAAACATTGTCGAATATCTGAACACATGATGAAAGACTTGACATCACAGCAGTGTGAAATTGATATGGGGGTCAATGTAAACTCAGTTTAGGCCGAGAGAGGAGGAGAGAGAGACAGCGGAGGGGGGTGACTGTGCTCATGTTCCATTAAGTGAGAATGATGGGGAATCATTTAAATGACTTGGTCCATCAAATTTGTACTTGCAGTGTACATATATATATATATAAATATATATATATGTGTGTGTGTGTGTGTGTGTGTGTGTGTGTGTGTGTGTGTGTGTGTGTGTTTGTGTATTTTGTTCCTGTATTTGGTTAAAAAAAACAACCTCCTTTAGATTTTTTAAGACATAAAACAACAGCTCTAAATTGAAGGCATAATTTTAAAGGTCATTCATAGTATTTCATATGCCGCTTACTATTATAACTTTAATTCCAGAAAACTGACATTAGTTGAGATAAATATACAAATTACTTTTTTTTTTATCTCCACAGCTCAGCATCTTCAAAAGGTATGTACTGTACATGCATAACATAACCCATGTCTAAGATTCTATTAAACGTACAATAATCATTGTGAAGAAACAATATTTGTGCAACCTGTTTATATAACGTGGAACAGTTGGAGGACCTTTATCGGGGCTTGTCAGTATTTCAATCAGGTAGTGAATTTTCACAGTCACTATTAAACAAATTGTCCATGTCCATCACCTTACATTTAAATAATTTAAATATAAATACATGTGATTCCAAAACATCTCACCAGTCGATCTCGTAGACCGACCTGCTCCTGACATGATGTTAATGTCACGTTTGGAGAAAAATGGAACATTAAGGGAATTTTCTTCAATTGAGGCAGAATTGATTACGTGGACTCAGAGATGCACTCGTTTGGTTTTGATCATTGTGACCTCACAAAACAACTTTGTGGTCCCAATTCAAGAATTCATAAAGCAAATATGACAACATTTTACATAAATATCTAAGAGAAGAAAAAGGATGTTGTGATTATATTTTATATGCAAACAGTCAATTTCACATCATAGCGTTCTGCAAAAACACCTTTGACATCATTCAACATCATAACTGAGGAACAGAAAGAGATATTGTGATCATCGGAACGTTTGCACTGTGGACTACACTACACTGCACTACATTGTACATTTATATATTGCAGTTAAGCGTGTATTTATTGTTACATATTTATAATTTTTTGTTTTACCACTTTATTTTGCAGACGTGGGACAATATTTCAATCTCTCTGCATGTCTTGTACATACGGTGAATTGACAAAAAAAGTTTACTTTGACAAAAATATATATTTATTTTGTGTTTGGTCAGTTGTTTACACTAATTTTGAGTGCCCATCTTAAAACTGTGCTGATTGTATAAATCAGCTCTGCTGTCACATTAAAAATGTGTGTGAAGCATCATGTTTTAGAATTTGCAGCTTC
Source organism: Embiotoca jacksoni (assembly GCF_022577435.1). NCBI lineage: Eukaryota > Metazoa > Chordata > Actinopteri > Embiotocidae > Embiotoca > Embiotoca jacksoni. Next base: position 581,087 of record NW_027185393.1, on the reverse strand, counting down.
TTCGCACCAACATTTGTTGTGTATCATAATGAATACAACTTTATCTCCATTCAGAATCAGCTTTAATGGCCAAGCATCTGAACATGGAGCTGAAACTTGAGCAGAGAGCTCATCAAAGTTTGTGTCAAATTTATGGGCATCAGAGCAAAGTGGCAGACAGCCATATCCAGTGAGGAGGTGGGACGGGAAGCTAAAAGTGTTTTAGTGCTTTCAACACGGTGTGAGCGGGTGTGGTGTGGTGTGGTGTTGGAGAACCAAACAAAGTGCCATCGCTCCACAGTTCAGGTCATTTGCACCAATTGTTTTTCCTCAGAACGGCTGACCTTTGTGTTGACAGTCTGACCCAATGGGACGAATTCACGCTACACAACCCAATGAATGTCAGAGAAAATACACGTGGTTGCACCCCTGACTTGATTTTTCAGTCTTGAACAGTAACGTTCTTGCATCTCTGAAACGCAAATAGCAGTCAAAACACTTGTCTTGGCTCCTTTCTTCATTGCCGTTGGATTTCTGAAGCATTTCAAGGGTCTCCGTCGATAATTTACTGAGTTTGACACTGAAATTGATGTGATCAGCTCAGGTCCGTGGAGAAATCACAGATGAGCTCGCAGTGGTAACTAAAACATGTGGAACTCGTGCTGATGTTGATCAAGCTATAAAACTTGGAATGCCAACTCACGGAAGTTATCGCTGCCTCCTGTTTCATGTCACAGCTCGGCACCGTTGGAAAGTAACAAAAGCTGTGTCTGAAAGTTTTTGATTGCCCCTTGTATTACATGCTCCTTTGTTTTTATTTATTTTTATTCATGGTGTATTTAGGCTGCATGAAATACAAGATTATGTGGTTTGTCCCTTTAATTACCCTGTAGTGGCTCTCCATAGGAATTCTGTGTTCAGCCTGCAAACACAGACATTTCCCTGTAACAGAGATTAAATGAACACAAAACACATGGCTGCTGCCGCGCTGTTTGCTTTGTGCTGAGACATCAGCAGTCACCAGCAACCACGTATTGATCTGCATTCAAAGTGCACTTAGCAGGAGTGCTGCAGGATTAGAAGAAGGGGGGGGGGCATGAAAGGTAGAGATGGAACAGGAGGAGGAGGAGGAGGAAGAGGAGCAGATATACAGAGAAGGGGGGGAAACAAAGGTCTGGATATCAATTTACGACTGCTATTACAAACTATGCATGTCTAAATATAAAAGGCATATTTCCATTTAAAGGGAGATTGCTTTGCTGCTTTTAGTGTCCTGGTATCACCAGCAGTCAAGAAATATAGAGGCAGAAGAGAACGTTATCAGCAGGAGCAAACAGTTATTGACAGTGAAGCCAGCGGTGATGCAGTGAGAAGGAAGGGTTACTGCATTGACTGTTCCTGTACCAAATAAACTACTGTTAATCAAGAAGCTTCATTACAGCTCAACAGTATTGATTCGGATTACTAAAGCAGCACTTTGCATTTACATCTACCAAGAAAAAAAAAAACATTGTTTACCTGCACACAGCCTGATCTAATCTCACATACAGTACACCCCTCCAGCCATTATCTACACCGGCTTCATCCTGGGTGCAGTCATGGAGGGCTGACTTTGGATGAAGGCGGCTACACTCTGAACAGGTCGACAGTCTGTCACACAGACACATACAGAATACATGTATGTCCCATAAATATACTGCATTTTTCTTGGTCCTTCAAATTTGATAATTGTGAAATGAATCCAACTACTTTGTGATATGAAAACGTATAGGGACAAGCAAGTAAAGCATTATCTGTATCTGTTAAACCAACAAAGTGATCTGTAGCCGTACTCGGATGTGAGGTGCTTTGACCAGAAGTGGGTGGGGCATCGGCAGGAAATGGGTGGGAACTAACCTGAAGTTGTTCATTCAAGCCTGAGATTGATATGGGTTGATCAGAAATTGCAAAAAAAATTATTTATTAGAAAACTATTTCCAGAACAGCCCCAGAATTGAGCTTTAGAGCAATGTTTTTGATCCTAACAGTAAGAGAACTATTTACAGAACAAGTTTTTCCTTTCTTTTACAAAAGTTGCTGTATTTACTGTTATTGTTGAGAAAAAAATGTTAGGCTATAAAGAATAAAATTAAAATAATAATGTACTTTGTGTTTTGTGTGTCGTGTGTGTGTATGGGGTGGAGGGTGGGGGGATGGGTTGGATTGTTAGCCTGGTTTTATTGTGCTGGGTGCTATGCAGACAGTCCACATTGAAATATGCATTCAGCCTTACACTATATTCTCCCTGAAAGCGCTCAGCCGAGTGAAGATATGTTAACGAGGACGGAGCGAGCCGACGGTGTGTATTGTGTTGTAACAGCACAGCATGCAGCACATCTTCATCAGTAACCTGGAGATTGGAATCTATGGTAGTGTTTGTGAAGTTCACGTTACTGTTGATGGTCTGCAGGGAATATGTCGCTATACAGTATTATAATATATCCTCCTGAGACCCAGAGGAACAAAGGTTTTGCAATTTCGATTTTTTTTTTTTATATAATTTAAGTAATGTGGTGAAAGGAAACATGTTACAGCAAAACATTCTTTTGTATCATCTGTCCCATGTAGTGGACATCGTGTCTTGGTTGATTACAGATTGTAATGATATTATATTATTTTTAAAGTGTATTTCTGTTCAAATTTATTTTCATTTAATGGACATGAGAATGGTTAGATGAAGGAGACACATCTGGACACTAACACATCCTTTTCAAAATGACATTTCATGGTGACCCAGTACATCCGTCATAAACTGATGTGTCCTGATGTGTGTGACTTTCACCTTCTTCTCTCCTGTCTGGCCCTCCTCCTCCTCCTCCTCCTCCTCCTCATCTCCTGACAGCTCTAAGTCTGACTCCTTCCACAGTTCGGAGTAAAATCCTGTCTGCCTCACTCAGTCCTACCTGAAGTCTGGTAATTGGTTGAAAATGACAGTAAGAAAATCTTGCTATCCACTACCAAGGGCACTGAATAAAAGTTGTGTTTTGAAAGGGTTACTGTGCCCTTCTGAAATCGTACTAAACTGAAATTAAGACTCTCAGATTTAAGAAGCAATTTGATTATTAGCAACAGAAACATAATATCTGACACAAATTACCGCCCTTGTTGTCAAAAAAATGTTGAAGTTGAGATGCCCAAGATTTTGAAAAGAAAGTCCATGAGCCCTGTTAGACAAACAACTATTGCATCACTAAAAGCCCAGGATGTCCTCTAGACAGGACAGTAGGAATCTATTAGATTGCATGAATATTACTGGACTTATAAGTCTCAGATGCATGTCCCCCACAGAGGACAGAAATTCATTTTCTGGTCTTAGGAGGATATATAACGAGCAATGGAGTTATCAAACCCTTGGTCCAATTTTGGAAATGTTCTAGAAGAGACAGAACTACCTGGGCCGGGTCAGAAGATTAATGCTTCCACTTCTCTGTCAGCACGCCACCTGATACTTCTGAAAAGGAAGCGGGCTGATCCACACTTTCTCTCACCAGATCGGGGATGTAATCTCCAACATTAAAATGTGACGCACTTCAGGGTTCTGACCTCCTTCCTCCATCACATCTTCTAGTATTGTTCTCTACTGTGCCTGTTTTACTCTGTCTCATCTGTTTTTTCTTTATATTTACATCATCTATGTAACATTATGTACTAGATGAGAATTTTTGGTATTCATATGTTGATTTTTGTAAATTGCATCACATGGCAGATGTGTAAGACAGAGTGAGTGTTGCTATTTGACAGCTGATATGGAGAATAAAGACTCTGCAGCAAAAATGCTGTAAAAGCAGTTTGGAAATTCTGTAAATCTTTATTTTTGGCTACGTGGGCCATTATTTAAAATAACCCCCAAAAATATAGTCTTCAGAAATGTAAAGTTAGGCTCCATAATACAGTAACACATTAACATGAGTGGATCACATGCAGTCAAAACTGATATTAACAGGTCTATCAGGAACCATTTTCAGCTCTGAGGCAGGAGTTCTACAGCTGGAGATCAATGGCAGAGCTGGTGGCAGCTAGTCAGCATTAACACACAGTTACTTCCTGTCTCCATTACAAGACAAACACACACTCAATCATTTAAACAGAGCACTTATCTTACAAACTGAAGGCTTCAAAGTGAGAGTCATGGTGACACCTGCCCGGTCTCCCTTCCCTCCCCTTCCAGCCTGTGGTCATAGATCACAATTCCACCTCCGAATTTAACGCAGTTTTCCCATCACCTGATCCAGTTCCTCCCCACTCACCTGTCTATTGTTCCTACAATCCAATCAGACCCAGCATATAAACCATGCATGTAACTTGGTTTGCAAACTTCTTTTCACATAATGGTGCTTGTTACAGTTACAACTGTAATGTCCTTTATCGCTACTGGAAGCAACCCTGGCGCTGATCTCATGTGTTGTGATTGGCTCTCGCCTGGCTGTCACTCACACTGCGTCAGAGGATATTTGCATTCATTTCAGATTCCCACCTTGTCTCCGTAGTACAGCACGGTGCTTTCTCAGGCTGTTGAAATCATCATAAGGTGCAGGGCTGCAAAGCCAGGACTCATTCACAATGAATAGAAAATGCTGTTGGGCCTTTTTTTTTTTTTTAAACCAAATGTGTTATTGGCCTAAAAAAAGCCCTTCAAATCTACAATGTTCTATACACCCCACACACACAGAGCACTGAGCAGAATACATACTGACCATCTGGGTGTTCTTAAAGCCTTAAGGATAGCAGGGCTAACAAAATAAAGTTTGTCCTGAGAAGCACTCGAGCAGGGAACCATGAAGTCACTGAAATCAACATTATTTTTAGATAAATCCAGTGTGGACATTGGACATAGTACAAAAGGGAAATTGCAAGGCCTATTTGGACTCTCTTGATAATAACACTACAGGAAACATAGTGGGATTACCAAAAACATTAGGAAGCAATGAGTATTTATATCACAGCACAGATCTCTACACCAAAGTGTTTTAATGTGAAGGCGGGACACCTCATCTGAAATAAAGACCACCTACACTTACATCATGAAAAATGTGAACATCAGCTTCTATAGATAGTAATTCAAACTGGGCTACGTTTACCTGGAGCACAGTAGGGCACCTGTTTGGTGCACAGCATTATCTACCTAAACAGTCACATATTTTGTAGTAGTAGGGAACTGTTACAGCACACTTTAGGTATATGAAATGTAGAATTTGCTTTGCAAGAAGAAAGTGTCTGTGTATGTTTTTTGTTGATATTCCAGGTGCCATAAACTAGAGACATTTGTTATTAGAGTGGAGCACAACAACCGCCAAACTGAGTCAATCCACCAACATGCTGCACAACTTCACATCACTTCAGACATCTCTGAGCAAAATTAGGACTCGTTTGCTGAACTGCCAATTATCAACGGACCTGCAAAATGCAGCAGAAATTCTCGCACTGATCTGGAAACAAACGGGTGCTCATAAATTAGCTAAATAATATAATTACAAAATTCTCGGCTGGACCGCAACAGCAGGCCAGAACTATAACGTTAGTGTCTGTCACTGAGTGAGTGAGAGATCCATCATGTCATGTAACTTATTTTTGGTAAAGCAGTCAGGGCGGGCTCAGCTGACCCTGAACCATCCCTGCATTATGCTGCTGTAGGCCTGTGCTGCTGGGGGACCTCCCATAATGCACCCAGCACCGCTCCTCTACTCTTTCTTTCACTCTCCATGCATACAGTGGGTACGGAAAGTATTCAGACCCCTTTACATTTTTCACTCTTTGTTTCATTGCAGCCATTTGCTAAAATCAAAAAAGTTCATTTTATTTCTCATTAATGTACACTCAGCACCCCATGTTGACAGAAAAAAACAGAAATGTAGAAATTTGTGAAAAAAGAAAAACTGAAATATCACATGGTCATAAGTATTCAGACCCTTTGCTCAGTATTGAGTAGAAGCACCTTTTGAGCTCGTACAGCCATGAGTCTTCTTGGGAATGATGCAACAAGCTTTTCACACCTGGATTTGGGGATCCTCTGCCATTCTTCCTTGCAGATCCTCTCCAGTTCCGTCAGGTTGGATGGTGAACGTTGGTGGACAGCCATTTTCAGGTCTCTCCAGAGATGCTCAATTGGGTTTAGGTCAGGGCTCTGGCTGGGCCAGTCAAGAATGGTCACAGAGTTGTTCCAAAGCCACTCCTTTGTCATTTTAGCTGTGTGCTTAGGGTCATTGTCTTGTTGGAAGGTGAACCTTCGGCCCAGTCTGAGGTCCAGAGCACTCTGGAAGAGGTTTTCTTCCAGGATATCTCTGTACTTGGCCGCATTCATCTTTCCTTCAATTGCAACCGGTCGTCCTGTCCCTGCAGCTGAAAAACACCCCCATAGCATGATGCTGCCACCACCATGTTTCACTGTTGGGATTGTATTGGGCAGGTGATGAGCAGTGCCTGGTTTTCTCCACACATACCGCTTAGAATTAACGCCAAAAAGTTCAGTCTTGGTCTCATCAGACCAGAGAATCTTATTTCTCATAGTCTGGGAGTCCTTCATGTGTTTTTTGGCCAACTCTATGCGGGCTTTCATATGTCTTGCACTGAGGAGAGGCTTCCGTCGGGCCACTCTGCCATAAAGCCCCGACTGGTGGAGGGCTGCAGTGATAGTTGACTTTGTGGAACTTTCTCCCATCTCCCTACTGCATCTCTGGAGCTCAGCCACAGTGATCTTTGGGTTCTTCTTTACCTTCTCTCACCAAGGCTCTTCTCCCACGATTGCTCAGTTTGGCTGGACGGCCAGGTCTAAGAAGAGTTCTGGTCGTCCCAAACTTCTTCCATTTAAGGATTATGGAGGCCACTGTGCTCTTAGGAACCTTGAGTGCTGCAGAAATTATTTTGTAACCTTGGCCAGATCTGTGCCTTGCCACAATTCTGTCTCTGAGCTCCTTGGACAGTTCCTTCGACCTCATGATTCTCATTTGCTCTGACATGCACTGTGAGCTGTAAGGTCTTATATAGACAGGTGTGTGCCTTTCCTAATCAAGTCCAATCAGTTTAATTAAACACAGCTGGACTCCAATGAAGGAGTAGAACTATCTCAAGGAGGATCAGAAGAAATGGACAGCATGTGAGTTAAATATGAGTGTCTGAATACTTATGACCATGTGATATTTCAGTTTTTCTTTTTTCATAAATTTGCACAAATTTCTACATTTCTGTTTTTTTCTGTCAACATGGGGTGCTGAGTGTACATTAATGAGAAATAAAATGAACTTTTTTGATTTTAGCAAATGGCTGCAATGAAACAAAGAGTGAAAAATTTAAAGGGGTCTGAATACTTTCCGTACCCACTGTATATAGGCTTCTCTGTCCCTGGTTCTTTCTGCAGGAGTCTCTGGTTCCAGAACTACGTGTTTCTGATCTGTGGTTACTTCACTGCTGTCTTACTACGGCCCACAGGACCATGTACAATATGTCATCATCATACGACATGCTGAAGAATGATGTTCTCATGTTCTGTGAGCAGGAAACTCTTCACATGATATCAGTTTGCCTTAGGTAATAGTTTTTTGGTCTGTTCTAAGATATATTGTGTCTTGCATCTGCCAATACTGTTTGACTCTGATGAAGATGTAGTGTTTGTCCAAACATCACTCACTTGCACCTAATGAAGTATTAAATGAAGCAGAATGAGCTCTGGTGCCTTTGCTGGGTTCACTTTCTGTGAGGTGGCCGTCAGCGGTAACATGATAAGAGGTAGACACATATGTCATTTCACCTGGACCGCGATCACTGACTGTTGCAAAATGTCACTCAACACAATGCAGTGAGAGCGAGCGATGGGGAGTGACTTTGACATTTTCAAATACTCCGAAAAAAAAAAGAAACTCCTTGATTTTACCAACACCCTGTAGTCATGTGTGATACCATCAGAAGGTGGCGATAATGCACATAAAAGCTGTTTTCCCATCACCATTAAGCAACAAAAGAAGGAGAACAACACATTGTTACCAGGCTCCAGTGAAGTGTATGTTGTGCTTTATGATCCGATGCTACGCTGCAGGAAACAGAAGACACGTGCAAAATCAACCACAGACATCAAAAAGTTCTGTGAGGAACTCCTCCAAAAAATTAGGTACAGTACAAATGCTTCCAGGTGAAACTATCACATCATAAGTCCATCACAGATATGCATAGTCATGTCAGTAAAGCACCGAGAAGCGGTCCATCCACAGATCTACAATCCATGGCTAGCTTTGGAACCAGACGAAGGAAGTATGATGCCTGACCTTGCGAACACAAGACATACGTCTCATCAGCTGTGTCGAAGGCTTTTCAGAGTTTGATGGCACTTGTTGAGCCAGAGTTTACGGCAAAAGTAAATTTCTCTTTCTGTGTGTGTGTGTGTGTGTGTATTCTTTCTTGAAATACCCATCCCTAGTGACGACTACTACTACTACTACTACTACTACGCATACAAAATACCGCAACACAAGCACAGAGGGTGCACTACAACAACCAAAGCGGATTACACTGGGATGCATTGTTTACAGTCTCTGGATTTCATCGGACCTGGATTATGGAGGTTTCATGATGTAGCGGCCACACTCACAGTCTTGTTTGGCCCCAAACTGGATGAGACCATCCAAAACTGGGTTTGTTCATGGCCGACAGATTGATCAACAACAGAAAACTGTTTCTGTTTGTCACCTGAAGCATCGCCATCCAATAAAGGACACACAGTAGAGTTGCAGTCTCAAACACCTGGATTTAGACCCATCCCCTGGAACAAGCATAGAAGCACGTATACAAACCTCTGCAAAAATGATCAAAATGTTTGAATACCAAACTAAAGCAAAGGATTCCATACCTTCTCATTAACTTTTTATCAATGTTATTATCTCTACAATCAAATTTGACAAAACTAATGCCATTACTGGGACAGTGTGGTTAAAAACTATAACACAATGATAACCAGTATTTACAGGTCACAGTAAGTTTGTTTGACATTCAATATAACCTCATGTGTAGTTATTGATTGTGCTGCCATGGTACAATAAAGTACAATATGAAGACATATATTGTTGAATGTTTTTTAACACTTTGGACTACAACGAGTAATCACTTGTATAAATGATCTTCTTGAATGACTGATTACACAGTTAAGTCCTCTATTAGGATTGTTTGGTGGACCGGTCATTACAGCATCAACACAGACGAGGTGGTGTGGTTTCTAAATAGTTTCTTCTGGGTTGGTGTTCAGATTATTTTTTGGTGTTTTATGTGTACAAGAACAGGAACTGACCTTCAGTGTAAACAAGTGGTGGACGTCACACATTCATGTAAGAATCTTAAAGTCCTCCACTCAAAAATGTGTTTTTAAAATCCTCTGCTGACAGTTCAAAGATCCTTTGACCTCACCTAAAATGTGAGATAAAGGTATGTCCCTGCTGCATGGTTTGTGACATCACAAATACTTTGGAGCCAAGCCTGGTGCAGTAGACGACTTACAACAATCGGATGTGGAAATTTGAGGCCTGTATTGCAGAGACATTGTGGACTTTCAGTCATGAAGGACACATCTTGCATCCAGTAATTTAACTTTTGTTGAAATAAAAAATAGAACCAAGTATCATGTCAGCCACAAATGCTTCAGTATCGTTCATTTGTTTATTTCTGAGCATGTCTTGAGGGAATCCGTGTGATGTCAAATTTATTTTTGTGAATTTGTGAATACTGTCGCCACTGATTGTTTGGTCAGAAAGTGCCAGAAAATAAGTGAAAAAGGATAAACCCTATTTTCCAGGGCCAGAGTCCAAACACATTCATAGATTTGAAGCAGTAACTCCCATTTTTCTACATTTTAACTGTTTCAGCTCTGATGGTTTTTGGATGTTTGTCCCTGTTGTACTGAAATTACCATAGAAAACTATTATTATTACTCTTATTCACCGAAACCCTAACTGAACCTTAGACTTGATTACCATGAATATTCTCAGAAATATTTTCTCATACAGGTCTGACTGCACCATTTGTAATACTACTACTGATATTTTCTTTCAATTTAAATCAAATATAAAGAAAGAACAAGTCAGCACATAAAAATGCGACCACAAAAACAACAAAAAATTCAACTGACATAAAAGACCTTACTGCTGCCACAGATTAATTCGGACTCCTCAGTCAGTATGTACAGGAATTACTGTAGATCATCAGATGACTGGCTTTGCTAGCAGAGCAGCACCTCGCGCTGCTGCCATGGCTCAAAGGCTACCACATGCTGAGATGGCAACTGGTGGCCTGTTGGGAGCCAGTCTGCATAGTAATGTGGAGCTTCCAGTTCCACTGCAGCAGCTCTGTCATCATCTCAAAGGCATGTCCAAAAATCTGGTTATCAATTTTGTTATCAAATATTCTCTATTTTCTGCTGTTTATGTGGTTCCTGATAGCAGCACACTGAGCAAGGGGTGCCCAGACTATGAAAGGCTCATGATCACTGGTCCCCCTCATACTGTATATGTAAATGGCCTGGACAAAATATCAAGGCTAGTGTAAGTATAATGCAGACCGGTCCATCTACACTTCCCACTACAACCTAAATAATAAACAATAAATAGAACGATCGCCTTTCTGAACCAAAACTGAGAATATAAGCTTTGTGAAAGTAGAATTGATGGAAGGGTTGTTGTGTTAGGTGTTGTGTTCCTAATAAAGTGCTCAGTGAGCGAATATCTCAAGATAAAATTGACCATTTCTATTAAGAACAGGAACATAAACATTTTATAATCCAGCCTTTTAAATTCTTGTAATGACAGGCTGATTTGGCAGAAAACTCTGTTTCTAAACTGTGGGGCTGCAACTAATGATTCTGTTCATTATCAATTGGTCTGGTCATTATTTCAGATTATTGTCCCGATTAATCCATCAGTCATCTCTCTTTAAAATACCAGAAAATGCTTGCAAATGCATAGCATCACCCATCGCCCAGTATTACATCTTCAACTGGAGTCCAAAGTCCAAAAATCTTCAGTTTAACAAAATAAAAGACTATAAAACCAGGAAATGTCCACATCTGACAGGCTGCAAATGAAAAACGGTGGTATTCTTTCAAAAATGAAATGCTGATTAATTTTGTGTCGATCAGTTAATCAACTAATTGTTGCCTGCTCTTACCTGTACAAGCAAAATGTCAGTTTTTGTCTTGTTTTAGAAAAAACAGACACATGGACCCAACAGGAGTTTTGCTTAAGGCAAGAGGATACACATTGTGGCCTTAGAAAGTATAGAGCCAAAGAAATCATTTGAAAAAAATTTAAATAGAAATAATTGCCAACTATTTTCATAATCAGTAATTTCAGTGGTTTTTCAAGCAAACACGTACCATTATTCTCTGATTTATATTTTGTCAGTGAATATTTTGAGGTTTGTGGACAAAAGACATGTTAGTTATGGTTATTTTTGCAGTAATATTACCAAATCAACTCCCTAATTGGAAAAAAAAAAAAAAAGAAGCATTTTATTTAAAAAAAAAAAAAAAAAAAAAAAAAAAAAATTGTTGCAGACAAGCGGCAATTAACCGTGATGTCACCCATGAGTTTGTGAACTGCTGTTCCGGTGCTTTGAGTTCGGTGTTTTCGCCATCGCCATCTTGTTATTTTGGAGCCAGAGGTGACCATATTTGGACGAGTGGGGGAGGAGCGAGCTGTGAATATTACTCAATCTCCAAAGACACTACGCCCGCCCATCTAGAGCAGAAACCTGACTGCATTACAGAGCTGTCAATCAAACAGACACCCAATCCCAAAGAAACTCTTCTTGAAGCCTGATTTCTAATGAATGAGGGATTATTCTCAGATGGACCACCGGAAAACTAATAAGAAGGAGTGACTTTAGCAAATGATTGAATGATTTTACTTTTTTGAAAAATGTATTGACTTTGTATTTGATGAGAGAAGTTGAATGGGAGTCTATGGAGCCGGAGGCTTTTTTGAGCCGACCTCTAGTGGCACTTGGTGGTATTGCAAGCTTAAGGCACTCCCACACTGGCCTCATTTTTCAGACCTGGAAGATACATCCACCTTTTTTTTTTTTTATACGTCATTGATTGCAGCACTAATAAGGTTGATATGGCTAACATGTCAAACGTTTTTGTATTCATTATAATAATATGTATTATTATTATTTGATGTATTTGTAATTTTCTATTTATTTTTATGTTGCTAAGAGGACTTATGCCAAACAAAATGTCATTGTGTATTTATATACAAAGGCAATAAAGAATCTATCTAGTCGACCCAAAACGACATCGTGTCTGTGTTCACATAATGAATGTAAGTCCAGTTTTTACTCTGCTGTATCCGTGTTCCTCTGAGGGAAATATTCATCTGTTAAGCTGCTAAATGCTCCACTATGTTCACCAGCTCTCTAACATGTCTGTCTGCTGGTTGTTGTTGAGTGTTGAGTTTTTCAGAGCAGATACCTGCTGCAATGATAAGCGTTATAAATCTCAACCAAAACATTAAAGATGAGCGAAGCCAAAACAACGAGCCGAAAGAAGCTAAAATGCTTGCAGAACTGTAAAGTTGGTGGGAATTTGGGAGTACAAGTGACCCTTCACAGTATAGTCATCTCACCCATCACGAACAATAAAATATGAGTTTAAAATCAAGCTTGCCTGGATGTGTGACAGCACACACAAAACCACAACCCTTCGAGCATCAAGTCATCGCATCTTTATACCACTGCAGTCATCTGCCTTTTGATGTCAAGATACTGTCAGTCAAAAGAAAAAAAAGCTACACTACCAACAATGAAATCCTCTTAACCCTGACAGAAGCCTGGAAATTCAGACTGTCACTATAAACTGCATGTCAGCATTTATATCCATTTATATCCTGTGTCCGTATATGCGCCTCTCTTCCATTAAAAACGGAAGAAATCATCCTCAGGTGCAGTGCGCTCACGTGATTATTCACGTTTGACTTTCTGTAAAGCAACAGCTCCTCTCGTGCGGAACAGCAGCTGATTTGACCACCACGGCATGAAACGACCACCAGCACCAGCAGCAGGTACCGTGGCATCACCTCGCTGCACGGGCTCGTTGAAGTGAAGCGGATGCGGCGGGCTTCATGCTGCCAGTCTGCACCCGCACTGCGCCCCGCATCCACCCAACACACAACACCAGCGACTCCACGCAGTCTGCATGCTGCTCAACTCCTCTATGACACAATGACAGCACCGCTGACAACCACACCGCACACCTTCCTCCACCTGTCTGTCTGTCTGTCTGGCAGTGTGTTTTCACCTCTTCCATCCTCTGCCATAATGCGAACTCTGTGAGCGGTGACTCGTGTGTACAGGAGCTGTCATCCTTAATGCGGTAAACTCCCTGCCCACCACATCTCACACACACACACACACACACACACACACACACACACACGGACGGACGGACGGACGGAGAAAGGCGCAGTTAACACCCCGCACAACGCCGACACTCGCCTCCGGGACATCAGGAGCACTTACAGTTCGCAGGAACTGGATTTCATCCTCGCCCTCTCCTCCTTCAGCCATGGTTAGCGTTCACACGGACAGACTCGTGCGGTGTCTGCTTGTGGAGTACGGCCTGGCAGTATGTGTGTGTGTTTGTATATGTGTGTGTGTGTGTGTGTGTGTGTGCGGTTAAAGCAGCGAAAGCCAACGCGCAGTGGAAGTCGTCTCTCATTGGATGGCGCGCGCTCGTCGGGGGAGGAGCTGCACAGGTGTGAGCGAATGTATGTGCGCGCGAGCGGCTGCTCTGGGCGGTTTGCCCCCTCTACCGGCCGGTTTGGAGAAGACGCTCCCAGCCGTAAATGAAACCATTGTAAAGTTTTGACTTTGGGTTATTCCTATTGCTTTCGGTAATTATTATGATTATGAATTATCTGTTACCTACAACTGTACACAAATAATGACTCAGCAGGTCAAAAAACTTAAGATGCTTGTTGCGCAAGTCAAAAATTATGTAGTAAATTAACTTTAAGGCAGCTTAGAAAATCTATGACACCGTCACAAATATGAATCCCTTTATTAAAGTTAAAATATAATAGTATGTTAATATTGACAAAGAAATCAAGTTATTTGCAGCAATTAACTAAGAAATACTGAGTAAGATGAATTATAATCACTTTCATTCTTCATAAACATCACAAAGTGCTTCACATGGGAAAAATTCGGACATTTCAGCAATATAGAATAAATAAAATCAGGCCACTTAAAGTATAGACCAAATAAAAACTAACAATAAATAATGAAGTTCAGACATACTGATGGTGCAACACTCAGATCGCCATGTTGTTCCAGAGCAGAGAAGTCCTGACTTGAGAAAATCTTAAAATATATATATATTTTTGAGTGGAATGGAATTTATTATTTCAATTAAATTTATTAAATTTTTACTTTGTTTGAAATTTTTTTAAAAAGACATTTCAAAGCTCCCTAAGTATTTATTGAAACATTTGTACCTGTAAGGTCTCCTTTCGAAAAATATTCAGATGAGCAAATAAACTGTATATTTAGGTTAGGTTAGGTTAGGTAGTTACTTTATTAATCCCCGAGGGGAATTTTTTTTGCTACAGCAGCATACAGGAAGCAATAAGATAATAATAGAATAATAGAAAAGCAATAAAATAGCAGTAAAAAATATTAAATATAAAATGCACAGTATATATCTATATATATTATATACAAACAACCAATCTACAACCCATCCATCCATTATATATGCCTGCTTTATCCGAGGGGGGGGGGGGGGGGGGGGGGGGGTTTGGAGCCTGTCCCAGCTCACTTTGGGTGAAGTCAGGGTTCACCCTGGACAGATCCTCAAGTTTATCACAGGACCAACACAGACGGAAACGGAAGACCATCCACACTCTCATTCACACCTAAGGGACATTTGTAGAACTACCAATTAACCGGAGGTGGATTTTTGGATGGTGAGAGGAAGCTGGAGAACCCAGAGAGAAGCCACGCAGGCACACGGAGAACATGCAAACTCCACACAGAGAGGCCCAGCCCTGGATTTGAAACCAGAACCTTTTCACTGTGAGGTGACAATGCTAACCACTGCACCACTGTGCTGCCCTATCTACAACCCTTCTTATGATAATTAGTGACTTTCCTATTCTTAATTTGCAATTTAAAGCACACAATGTATTGGATGAAGGAGACATAATACTTGTACTAAAGAGAAAGTTAATACATTGTGCACAATATGCCTGTATAGAAATTCCTCTATATTGGCTCCTGTCTGAAGGATACATTTATAAGGGGGAGCGGGGAAATTACACTTTTTCTAAATATTGTTATTTCGCCCACGGACCACCCACCACCCCGTGAATATGAACTATATTACTCCAGTAATCTAGCCTTGGATTCAGTTATAGCCAACATTTTTCATACAGGATTTTTTTTTGTTTTCTTTTTAAAGTATGAAATCCTTAAATCACAGAAACAAATAGAGCACATAACCTGAGTGTCCTTAATGGCATCTATGGCAGCTCAGTTAGGTCAAAACCGGCTATCATCCGGACACAGTATCCTCAGGTTTCCAATCAGATCAGTCAGATCCACCGCTGACTCCTCCCCCAGCTTGCCCAAATATGGTCACTTCCTGCTCCAAACCACTCCGAACTAGCAAAATGGCGACAGATGAACTCCAGGCTTCATAACGGTTGCTGGTTGATACTTGGATTTAACACTTCAATGTAGCCTCAGCAGAAATCAGGTCATACATGGACCAACAAAGAATTTACATAGAGGAAGACATTAAGCAGGAATATGAGACCCAGCAAACATTTTGAATATAAAGTGCAAGAGTTAAGGATTAGTCGCCTTTTCATACATCACCTGCATGACTAATCTGATCTTCATTGGGCTTTATACTCTATACACACTGGATCATACATTTCCCATGATGCAACCAAGACCCCCCTCCCTCCCCCCCAATCTGGTGAACACCCAAATCTTCAACCTCCTCCAGATCCACAGAAGACTGTATGGCTGTTTTCACAGGCAGACTTCTCACTACTATGAGTAAACTTTTGTCGTGAGGCGAAGCTGAAACTCAGAGAAAGACAAGCAGATCACATCTGATATGTTTATTTGAAGGAAAATAACACTTGTGTTTTACAGTGTATGCAGTGTCACCAGGAATAATCTGCATTTTCTTGAACACAATAAAGTAAAATGGATTAAAAAAAAGTATCAAAGCGTCATATAAAGTGAGATCAGCTGCTGCAGCATCAGGGCGTATATGACACGATGTGAAGAGAACCTCAGCCTGTATATTACACAGAAAATCACTTCTTCACTGGTCCTAGCTGTTTTCAGTATCTTGTTGTAGAACACACACACACACACACACACACACACACGTCACTGCTAATACACCTTCAACAATATGTGGATGTCGACAGGAACTAGTTGAATCTCAGTGTGTGGAAAAGCTGGTTTCTGATTGGCCCACAGAACACAGTGAACTGAAATAATGGATCATTCAAAGGGTTGACAACAGCTTTCCAAAAGAAACATTTGAAGACTTGAACACCTGGAAAACAATTCAAGTCTTTACAACCAAGCTTAGCAGCATGTATCATCATAAATTATAATATTACACTGAGTGAAATTTAAAAAAAAAAAAAAAAAAAAGAAAGCTTTCTGGCTAATGTGTAGCCTTTAGTTATGTTTAGATTTATTTTAGCACTAAGCAACAGTTTTACATGACGGCACAGTTGCTTCTGCTGCTTTTAATATTCCTCCTGAAGTGCTTTTTAAGTTTGGACTCAAATTGTAACTTTTCTGTTTGCTCTGATGTAAACTGGAAGATATGAAGTATATACAATCAAACACTCAATTAGCTTAATCCATATACTTCAGGTTTACTACATGCATATCTATCTTAAGTTTTGTCCCAGTTTACTGACCCCTGAGAAACAGGATGCAATATAAATACTGTTTACACAGACTGGACAATCCACTCAGAAAATACAATGAAAACAGAGGAACAGTGATTTTCAGCCACCCTTATATTTAAATAATGGACTAATCCCTTGTTGAAGTTATGTGAAAGTGAAAACAGAAATGTATGGGAGAAGGCTGAAATATTTTTTGGAGAGCTGAAGTGTACTTCAAGAGCTTTGATAATCACTGAAGCAAACAGAAACAAAATCAGGTCATACAAATATCAGAAAGCTAATAAAATGATCATCCATTTTTGAACTGCTCTATGACCTTTAAATGACTGATTTCCAAATACTTTTAAGAAGTCACTTAAAATTTATCTGAAAAGCACCGTTTCATTGTCTCCACCTCTGCAGCCCCACATAACAGTGATGTCCTGCGGTCTTTACGAGGCTTAGAGAACTATTTGTCCCCCGATTTATTGTTTGCAGACAATAGTTGCAAAACTAAACCTGCAGATAAGAAACAGGAAACACAGGAGCAGCATGATGGGCTGCACCAGTTCGTTCTCAGCATGACACACGAGCTGCATCTCTTCAACCAAAATCTTAAAGGTAAAATCCTTGAAGAGCTGCATAATAAATTATAGTACTGCAACTATTAATAAAACACCGAAAAAGAGGCAGGGTTTGTTTTCTAGTTGATTTTGTTAATGATTCTGATTTCTTCTGAATTTGTTTTTTTAAAATCAAGCTTTTATGAATAAAATTTGAAATTGCATTATGTAGCTTTTAAGTAATCAAATTCAATATTTTATGAAGCATTCAAACTGTGTTCGCCATCATGCTAATAATAGAGTAAAACCTGGAAGAAATATAATCTATTTGCCAACATCTCAACAGTCACTTCAACAAACAAATTTAAAACTTATGAGATATCCATTAGAGTATTTACAGACCAATTTGTCTAGGTTTTCTGTATGGTTGTAGTGTAAGTTTGCTTTTATAAATATTGGACTTCAGAATAAAACGCTCCATTGGATATGAAGTGGGTCAGATTTCCTGGAGACACTATTTATGATTTAAGGATTCTTATATTTGAAGCTAATTCTGCCTACCTCAGCACCTTCTGATTGGCAAATGACTCAGTCTGTATCACCGGTATAAAACTGAAAGTTAAAAACGATGACATCGAAATTGAATGTACAAGAACACAATTACAATCTGATTTAGTGATACTTTGATCAAATATTTCCTGATTTTAATTCTTTGCACTTTCTTTCCAAGACTGAGATGAGGAGATGGATTTCAACCTCGTGTCCGAGTGATCAATAAAGAGTCAGGAAGTGGTTAGCCTAGCTTAGCATAAAGAAAAAACACCTTCTAGCAGGTGTAAATCTAAATCAGCAAAACCAGTGCTGGGCAGTTGAATAAACTGTCAACATTTTTATTATTCGTGATTAAAATGAACAAATTAGATATAACTTATCTAATCAGTGAGTTTCAAAGCTTTCACCCTGCTATTGATGCTAAGCTAGGCTAATCGTGTCTTGAGTTCAGCTCTGGACCTGAACATAATTTATATCAATCTTCTCATCTCACTCTCAGAAGAAAAGCAAATGATGGCGTCATTTGCTGAACAATGTTGAATTCCTTTAACATATAATTTGCCCAATTTTAGAAAAAAATCATTTAAAATACATATAATTTTTTTAAAATGTTAATAATAGTCAATGAGCTAAGGTATTATTAAATGTCAGCAATCATATTGGCAGTGATATTGATTGATTGATTGATTGATTGATTGATTGATTGATTGATTGATTTTACTGATGTACCCACCTCAGGGAGCTCAACACTGGGCAAAATAAGAGTGATGACCATTTCAGTTTGACGGTGTAGCACTGCTGCAGACACGTCTACATAAAAGTGTGATGGGACGCCGTGTGACTTTCAACAGACTAGTTCCCTCCACTTGTAAACCTCATGGAGTTACTCCTTTGAAGACAGTCCTGATAACAATCAGGACTCAGTTTATCGCTTGTCAGCACAAAGAACGGGAAAAAAACAAACACTGATGAGATAAATTTTTGAAGTTAAAAAATAAAAAGGAGCAAGCTGTGGCCTGTACTATAATAATAAACTGTGAGATGTCAGTAAGTCCTGGTGTCAGCAGCCACCCGTGTGAGCGTCGGTGGAACGGTTGGACTGTAAACCCGATCCCTCTGTCACATCCTACACCTCGCTGTCATAACCGAGGACTGGAGCCAGCCATCGCTCCACCACCTCCACGCTCATCTCTTTCCTCCTGGAGTAGTCCTCCACCTATAGACCGGAAAAACAGAGACAACACAAGTTCAGCCTGGATTTCTGTCCCAGTTTGGATTCTTCTTTTTTTGTGTGTTATTTGTAAGATTAGTCTTTATTGACCTTTCCAGACCTCTCTTTCTTCGACTTCCTGTCCCTGTTGTTGGCCATGTTAAACTGAGGTCGAAAGTCTGGATTGTGATTGGTTCACATGACCTGCTAATACTTTAAAGCTGACACAAACCACATCCACAGCAAATATCTGATTAAAAAAAAGACGATGTTTGTTGACTCTCCAGAGACGGTGAAAGTGATGGTTGTTATTTATTTGTAGAGCTTTTAAAAAAAAAAAAAAAAAAAAAAAAAAAAAACCTGCAATGTCTACATTCTTTGTAATGAACGTGTCACCAAGTACTTCAATACTTTTATGGCACCACCAAATTGCTTAGATATTACTGTTTATGGAAAAATGCCCCGTCTTTCTGTAACACATTTTGATCATCACTAGTAAGCCAATACACACACTCAGTTTCCACTTTGGTAAATCTAAAGTTAGGACAGCTTTTTTTTTTACTCTTTTCAAACTGAAACTGACCTCATCTGTCTGAGGTGTGTTGCAGTAACTGGGGACTGGAGGCTTCTCTGTGTGCACCTATCTACGGTCTATCCATTATCCAGTCGCTCTGCTCCCCTTCTCTTCCCTTATTAATATTATTAGGCTCTTTAGTCTACCTTTCTTCGAGGGAAACTTCATTTAGGGAGTGACCAAATGAAAACCCTGTGACGTCACCCACCAGTTTGTGAACTGACATTTTGAAACCTGGACCGTCATCATCTCCGAGGACACTCTGCCTTCTGTGACTTCATCTCCTAACTTGTTGTCTGTTTCACAAAACAAGCTTCGACCCAGCGACCTTCTTTTTTGTGTAACGGCTGGTGAGAGCTTAATTTTTACTTCTGTTTTAGCAACTTATACAGTCAAAATCACAATTTTTTTTTACCTTTTTTTTCCAAAATGTACAGCTGTATATGTGAATTTTATAAACAATTCAACAAAATAAAAAATAATAATAACAAAAAATTAAACAATTAAATATTAATACTTGGACAAAGATATGGTTGAGAGCTTTAGGTGCATTACTGACACCGCCGAGATTGAAGTGTGAATCAGAAGAGCTACTGTATGAACATATGAAATTCTACAAATATATCCTGTCATTTAAAAGAAAAAGCCCTGTTACTTCCATCACCTGAACTCCTGTTCAACATTTCTCTAATACCAAGTGTCATATGATTTCTACAGAGAGCAAATGTAAGTATCTGTCTCTCTGGCTGATATCTAGAACAGGATAGGGAACATCGGTGTAATTGTAGCATACACCTTAAAGATCTTTCTGGTAGAGGTGATATCTGTAAATTGAAGCTCCAGAAATGAACCTGGGTTAAACTCTCCCTCTCTACATGCACACTGAAGATTCTTACTGTGATGCATGATGTATGACGTAATTCTCCTTTTTTGTTCAAATGGATTTAAAAAAAAGTTGGTATCAAATAAAGCATTGTTCAGGAACCAGTATCAAAGTCAGGTTTCTATACTGGTTAGGAACATTTTTTTAACAATACACTGCACCTGGATGGATTCATTTTGTAATGCCTGTTTGTTGGAGCAGACTGCCACATCAACATGATGACTCAGCATTTGGGAGTTGAGGTGATGAGGATCTGTAGAGCGGCTCTCGTCAGTTCATTCTAATAGACTCACTAAAACCAACACCATCTAATTACTGGTAGCAGTCTAAGATGTGGATGGTGAGTCAAACCTGCTCTTTGGTGATCTTTCCCACGGCGAAGTACGTGGCCTGAGGGTTGGAGAAGTAAAGTCCCGACACTGAGGCAGCTGGCATCATGGCCAGGGACTCTGTTAGACCAATACCTGCGCGCACACACACACACACACACACACACACACACACACACACACACACACACACACACACACACACACACACACACACACAGTTATTACATACCGTATGCACACAGAAAGGAACAAGTACAGTCTACATAATATCTGAGCACACAATACAAACAGAAGGTCAGTGTTGCACTGCTCACAGAAGCTCCCAAACCGAGGACAGACAATGTTTTGTTGGCGGGAGAGTTGATGAATAAGGAGCCAAACATTTAGCATCCAAACAGATCAGGTTTTTAAGCTGTTCAGTGTACGACAGCTGAGTCGACACCGTTGTTAATCATTTGTCCGGCCTTCCAACACTGTGCACAGTTCCTTTCCAAGAAAATACTCTACAAGTTTGATAAGTACACATGATGTAAAAATGTTATTAATGTTAATGCACAGAAGTGCCGACATAAAAACAAAACAAATATATAACTTTCTCCCTTTGGGTGCAGATTTTCTTCCAACGAGAGCTGATTCATCGACTGGACCAGTAGCTGTCCAGTCGATGAACGAGAGGATACTTTCAAACTTTTCAGTAATTTAGTTTAGCCGGTTGGACTTGCAGATCCAGCTGCCGATATAACATTACCGTACCATCACCTCATGAAGTTGCTATGGACACATCGATATTGTAACATAAAGAATTCGTTTTGTTTTGCAGGTAATAAAATATTTTTTGGTAAACTGACAGTTAATGCAGGCTCCACACTTGAAGTTTCCTTGCAGATGTTTAATTGTGAGTTTGTTGTCTGGAATTTCCGGATGCTGATAAGCTCCAACTACTCTGTCTCGTATGTTTCTCCCTCATTTAAAAGTTACTGTAGGTAACTATTTAAAAGTTCCTTTTAAGGATGGATCATTTTGAAGAATATGCCAATGTTTTGAGATTACGTCTTTGATATTTTTGGTTTTAGGGGTCAATGTAGTGCAGACGAGGAGGCGTGGCTTAAATGATTATTTACCTTATAGATACGTTTCTCTACTCTGTGTTCACCATGCAACTCTAAATTTAGATAACATCTCTTTTTTTCATACTGCTGTGGATCTTCACATTTTCTTTTCAGTCTAGCCAGCTGACTTATAGGTAAACTTTTCTTGAGGGAAACGGGATGGAAGCTTTCAGTGTGAAAAGGTGTGTTTCGATCTGTGAGGACAAAAGAAGAAAATGGCAGGTGGAATATTGTGCACACGTAATGACAGACACGAAAAACAGTGCACAAAACCAGCGCCTGCCAATGTCCTCTGTTCATCTGATCAAGAGGTGTCAGCCAATAAAGGCAGAGAAGAAGAAGACATGGACGTAACCAATGCTGCATTTCAAATGTGAGCAAAATTTCTTAGAGCTCCAGGAAACAAACATTTTCTTCAGTAATACTGAATGTAAAATCAATTTTCAGTTGTTTAGAAAAAAACTAACCTGCTTTCTTCTGTATGTATAAATGTACAGATTAAAAAGAGAAAAAACAGGAGGAAGCGATGTGGATTTCGGAGCTCTCACCAGTTTTCTCCTGTATATCAGCCAGACTCCACATGGTGCTCTTCTCTGTGTGGTCCGGCTGGCTGGGGTAGCCGGCTGCAGGTCTGATGCCCTGGTATCGAATTCGGTGGAGGTCGGAGGCCTGCAGAGCCTCGTCAGCGTCGTAGCCCCACAGCTCCTTCCGCACACGGGCGTGGAGCTCCTCAGCAAATGCCTGGAGGACGGACAGTAGGAGGAGGAGGACGAGGAGGACGAGGAGGAGCAGGAGGAGCAGGAGAGAGGTAATGATGGAAGCTGCAGAGAGGGAGGCCTTAACGAAGGTTCATGGTGTGTTCAGAAGCAGGGTCCCAAGATATAACCAATGACATAAGGATAATATGCCAGATTGGGGTGTGTGTGTGAGGGGGGGGGGGGGGTATAAATTACTTAACGTACATTATGTAAGTTAAATATGTTATGCTGTGGAAGTAACTTATGTTACTTAAAAGAAATCCACATAGATTTTTGTTTCCTCACCGACTCGAACACAGTAAAAGACTTCTGTTGGTTCCATCCGTCCAACCTCCACCCGACCCTCCACTCTACGTGTACTTAATCACTCTTTGCCACATAATCTCCTTCTTCGATGGTCATACATGCATGTACTTTTCATGCCTCGGCGAGGCAAAATGCGATGCTGACACAGTAGCTTAGGTTAGGTTAGGTAGTTACTTTATTAATCCCCGAGGGGAATTTTTTTTTTTTATCCTTGAGTCTAGTGTATTATGCGCTTTGGTGTCATACCAGGCTGAGTTTGGACCATTCAGATTCTCAGGATGTCTGCTGTGAACAGCTCTCTTGAGGTCGTTCCGCAGCATCTCTCCGAGAGTGAGATTGTCATTTTTTGAAGTCATTCTGCAGTACAACAGCCGACACCGTCCTACAGCAGCCACCCTGATGTCGTCCTGGGAAAAACCTTAAGGGACTTGGGAATTATTTTTCAACTTTTTTCTAATGTGGGAGGAGGCTGGGGAGGTGAGTCACAGATCTGTAGTAGGCTGATGTAGGTTGTGTGAGCTGGGAGCAAGTGGAATGAATGAAGAACGCTTCAATAAAGTTCGTGGCTACAAGTGACTCTGCCTGCCTGAAGTACTGCAAAGCTCCATCTCAGGAAGGACACTGTCAAATTTCAACCTTTATGCCAGGATTTCAAGGAGAGTTTTTTTGTTATTGCTGGCAGCTTTTATCCAAAAGTACAATGCTATTTCTAAAGTTAGGTGGTAATTTTCTTTGCAGTAAAATTGCAGGGACTGGCAAAAATTGCAGGTTTAGGAAAAATTTTCGAACTACTACCTAATAAATTTGTAACGCTGTGAAAAATGTAAATAAAAACCATATGAAACCATATGTAATTTAAAATAGACCAAAGACAAATTAACAAATTGCAAATGAACCTAATTAGTTATGAGATGTTCCACCAGGTGATTTTGTAGTGTCACAAAACTTTTCCAGTCTTTTGTTGACCCTGTCACAACTTTTTTGAGATGTGCTGCTGGCATCAAATTCAAAATGAGGAGATATTTTTTATAAAACAATACAATTTCTTAGTTTCAACATTTGATATGTTGTCTTTAGCCAATTTTTAATTAAATATGGGTTTACATGATTTGCAAATCATTGCAATTGGTTTTTATTCATATTTTACAAAGCGTCCCAACTTTTTGGGAAACTTTGGCTTCACGCATCACACCGTGAAAATATTCCAACACCACATGTTTCCCATGGGCAAAATATATATTTCACAAGTGCTCACGTGTGATCACGAGTTTTTGCACATGAGAAATTCATGTGTTTTTTCTGTAAGAGAAGTCTGCATGAAGTAAATCTTCACATTATTCCATGTTTAAAAGTAAAGCCAACATTTACTCATATTAGCGTTTGAGGGATCAGTTCACTTACATTTCTTGGCCATCTGGATGCATTTTAATCGTGATTTAATCCAAATTGTCCTTAAATTCAGCAGCCGCATGCTCTCTTCACCAACTTGACGTGATTCGAGGTGCATTCAAACAACCACAAATTAGAGTGTAATCAGAAAGTTTCAAAGTTTACCAAAGAGCAGCTTATAAACTTCCTGCAGTTTTAACCTCAGATATGTCTCCGCAGAAAGTGTTTCAAATGCTTTTTTACTTTCTTGTCTCACGTGAGTGTCTAAAACATGCAGGGTGACAGCTCACACTTTACCTGCACTACGGGCCCATGAATGCCACCTGAGGCTTCTGTTGTTTTCTGTCAGAACTACAGTGATTGTGAGTTGGCCTCTGGATGCCTTCTGTGTGGACCCAGACGGCGCAAAGGAGCTGCTGCTCACGGTGTTAATCAGATCACTGAAAATAGCCACAATTTCAGTTGACAGTAAGAATATCAACATTATTCTCTGACCTGACACAGTTTTTCAGGACATTGCACTATTTCTATCATTTTTCACTGGAACCTGTAAAGCTCCAAGTCTAAAGGTTTTCCAGGATGAGGGAAGTACCTCAGCCAGTCGGTCGGCCAGAGCTTTGACCATGATGCTGCTGTAGTCATCACCGTGACCCTGGAACTGCTGACTCAGCTCTTCTGCTCCAAACACACCCACAGCAAATACCCCGATGTAGTCTGCCACGCCGCTGTCAACAGGGGCCACGAAGTCAGACACACACAGGTAGGGCTCAGAGCTGGAGCTGTCCTTCTCCACCTGCAGCACACACACAGAACAGAACACTGTTACTCTTACTTTGGATGCGTATTACCATCCTTTGCTGGCTCCATCATGGAAATCTCAAATACGCAGTTTTGAAGGACACATAAAAGCTCTCTAAGTATTTTAGTGCAAACTTTGAGAATGATTAATGAGTAGGAGTCATCAGAGCAAAGAGCAGATAATTACAGATGTGTACCCGGTGACGTCGAGGTACACAACTGAAGATGTGTTGTGTTACATTACATTTCATTTAGCTGACGCTTTTATCCAAAGCGACTTACAATAAGTACATTTCAACCATGAGGATACAAACCCAGAACAACAACAATAAAGAAAGTACAATTTTCTTCAAGAAAGCCAAACTTCAAAGTGCTATAAGTAAGTGCCATTTTAAGCGCTGCTAAAGTTCTACTATTCAAGGTAAAGTCTGAAGAGGTGTGTTTTTAGTTTGTGGCGGAAGATGTACAGAGTTGAGAGATGTCAGTCAGACAGGCAGAGATTCATGCTGCTCCCTGTGTTTCAGATCGGGGAAAAGAGGATCAGTTGGGTGTCATCAGCATAGCTGTGGTAGGAAAAGCCATGTGAGTGAAGGACAGAGCCGAGAGAGTTGGTGTACAGAGAGAAGAGGAGGGGACCCAGGACGGAGCCTTCAGGGACACCAGTATTGTGTTGATGCAACGTCATTTCATGGTCATACCCTAGAACAAACCCACTCAGGTCACCCAGTCCGACTAATCCATTTACACATCTCTGTTCTATGTACTTACGGCATTAAGGCCGCTGTAACCTGAAAATGTTTGTATAAATTAGAATAATGATGTGCTTTAATGAGTAAATTGAAGGCCCAGTCAACCCTGCTGCTGTTAGGTGGACGTATCCATCTGAGGAAATCAGACACCGAACCTCAAACAGCGTCCCTCACCTGCTGCCGCAAGCCGTAAAATGTTGCGATGGGTTCAGTTTCTTTGCGCACTGTGACATCATCTTTGTACACCCTGATGTCATCGCCGTCACTCTGTGCAGGCCAGAAGCCCACCAGGCCCTGCCCCTTCAGGCTAGAACTGTCAATCATCTGGTTGAGCAGCCGGTGGGCCTCGTCAAAAACTCGGCGAGCTTCTGAACCTGCAGGACACAAACATCACCGAGGTCACACTGGTTCAGTCTGTTGATGATATTTATGAAGTCTGCAGTCACTGCAGAGTTGTTTTACTTCTCAAGATGATGTCACTGCACTATTCACCAGCAATTCAATAATAGTCACTGATTGACAGCATTTACTGCTGTGTTACATTAAAGACTTCCTCCAGGCATGATGTAAAATTAAAAATCTATTCTGCTTTGTTAGTGTCTGATTAAGTTGTTTTTTCATTAAAAAAAAAAATTCAATTCCACGGTTAAAAATCCTTAAAATGACACCTACACTTCCCTATGAATTTTTTTTATTTCAGCAGAACAAAATGCAAACAGCCTTTTAGTTCAAAACGTTGAATAAAAAGTGAGGTTCAAAAGTCACATGCTTAAAATAAGTCATATTTTAATGTAACCCTGAAATTTGGAGGATTTAGGATCATTAAAAAATCCGAAAAGTTCCAAACCTTTTTTGGGTTAAAATTGTTCTTTTAAAAACATCAGAAATAATCCCTCCTCCAGAGAGTGACTGAATTGTGATACCCAGGCTACATCCACACCAATTTATTTTTATTTTAAAATGAATTGGTTCTGCTTTATTTAAACAGGAGTATTTCTCATGTCAAGGATGTATAGACATGCAATAGATGTCATGTGTACAGAAAAGCAACCCAGCAAATTCCAGATTACGTAATGATAAGTTCCTACCGACGGTCTTGTCGTTGAAGATCTTGGGGTATCCTCTGTTGGGGTATTTTCCTCTCAGCTGCCACACGTCAAAGAAAGGTTTCCAGTCGATGAAGTCGATCAGACTGTTCAGACTGTAACACTCAAACACACGAGTGCCCAGGAACTGAGGACGCACTGAAACACACAGAGCAACGTTTCTGTCCAACAGTATCACATAAATACTCCATCTGTGCTTGATTCAGCACTTCAAACCCAAGATAATTTAAAACTTTTCTTGCCACATCAAATTAATATATTCTACAATCCTGTGCCACAGGATTGTAGAATATATTAATTTGAAAAAAGTTGCAAGAAAAGTTGCTGTATCCATTCGGTTTTATATTCAGTTCAGTATCTTTTTGTAACTCCGGGATCTCAGCCAGAATGTAAAGTTAAGATTCCACAGGATGGATTGTCGTTGTGATTTCAGGTTATTCTGTGTTAACCCACCTGGTGCTGGCTGGGAGAGCCAGTCGATGCGTAGAGCCTTCTCTCTGGCCTGGGAGAGCGACAGATACCGACGATCCTGGAGTCAGCAGGTACCGATAGAGTCAAAGGGAGATTTATTCAGAAGCAAAACTCTTGATGCTCTATATTAAAATACATGTGCAAAAAAACAAGCCACTGATTTCATGAAGATCGTGGCTTGTCGTCAGGCTGCAGATCGAATTTACAAGTGATCAGATCCTAGTCTATTTTTATTGCACTGCCACACGCATACAGCAACACGTGAATCAATCTGTGAGAAGAAAAGAAAAGAAATGTTTTAGTAACATTTGATAAAAACCAGCTGTTTTGGAAAATGATTGATTAATTGTTTAAAATACATTTGTGAGTTGTTTAAATCCTCAATAGGAACCAATGGGATTGGAGCTGATTCACAGACAGAGCCGGGAGGTCAGGAAGTGTTTAGAGATGGAAAAACTCATTGTTGGTGAGGGTCTGCCCTTAAGTGGGCTGCTGCACTGCAATTATTTCTATCACCTTCAAACGGTTTCTTCCAGCAGTCCTCATGCAGAATGCATCATGTGCAGTTTGAATTTTCATTTCTTATGCAAAAGGCAGTTAAATTCAATTAAAAGATAAACTACCATAAATGAGACATTAAAAGTTTTCTCTAGCAGGTGTGTGCAGGTGTGTTTTAAAGGTTTGACACGTGGGGATGTAATACTGGTCTCAGAGATGGTTGTTAATCTGGATCACTGGACCCTGGAAAACTGACGCAAATCAGGTGGAATATCTTCTTCAATGCCAACTCTGCAGCACTGTAAGGTTCTTCGACCGGCCACTCTTACCTTCAGAGAGTCAAAGTACTCCTGCCGGATCTCCTCATACTCCTCTTTCACGTCCTCGAAGTACTCCTCTCTCGAAGTATCATCCAACAGCTGTGAGCACTGAAACGCAGGAAGACGAGCAGGAGAAAACACACGACAGTTTGGACTCAAACGACAAACAGCAGCTTTCAAATCTGTGACCATATCAACTGATTTCAGCTCTGATCATCATGTAAGGTTATATGTCCACTCCCCCTGTGTTAGTTGGATTCATTTTTTTTGACACAGACCCCGGACTTTTTTTTAAAGATTTCATAACGAAGCATTTCAGAATATTTTGCATTTATATTTTCTCAGAAACTGATGGATTATTGTCAGAAAATATCCCAAAACAATTAAAAAGTATTGGTTTTCCAATATTTCTATCTAAAAAAAGAGAGTTGCTATCTCTCAACACGAGGTACATAAGAGTGTTACTTTTTGCTAGATGCAGATGATAATGAATAATGTTGTTATTTGACATCATGTCTCACTGTTACCGTGAATAAATACAGACAGCTTGATGATTTTGTTTAGCTTACTGTCAGAGCAACATGATGACGCTGCAGCTGGTTACAGGTTTAATTCAGATCGTCAGATATTCTGAATTTACTGTAATCTACAGTCGTATTTGTGAAAAATTGTGCACACTTTCCATTAAAAGGAAGACTTCAGATTTGATCAGGCAGCAAACACAACCTTGTTTTTCAAGCCACTATTTGGCTTCCACTGCTGTAGATGGTAGAGAAGTCGCAGTGATGTGCGGCACGTGTTCTTACCACCACCACACTTCTGGAGGCGTCCAGAACGTGGACCACAGGGCAGCTGTATCGAAGGGCGATCTTCACTGCTGTGTGGGTCCTGTTAACAGCAGAAAACACCCGTTATCCAAGCAATCACAACCAGACCGCACTTCAGAGTGAACAAGGGAGGTCCTACTTACAATTACTCATTACATATAAAGGTTTTATGATTTAATAAGAATAGTGGTGTGTGTGTGTGTGTGTGTGTGTGTGTGTGTGTGTGTGTGTGTGTGTGTGTGTGTGTGTGTGTGTGTGTGTGTGTGTGTGTGTGTTTGCGTTACTTCGACGTGGTGGCTCCTCCAATCAGCAGAGGCGTCGTCATTCCCAGTCTCTCCATCTCTTTGGCCACATAGATCATCTCATCCAGAGAGGGAGTGATGAGTCCGGACAAACCAATTATATCTGCAGGAACACAGTAAACAAACAATCCGTGTTATAAACTACAAAGATGTAATGCAGCCACAATCATGTGTGTGCTTTGGATTGGCCAGAATGTGGATCGTTGACTGAAGGGCAAACGATTCAAAAGTTCAAATAACAAACATGAAGAAGTCTGCAAGGACGGAGGTTTTTTTTCATCAACAAAAAATAGATGAATAAAGTACATAACATGCCCTTTAAATGTTGATTTATTGATGTATAGAAAGATGAAAAGAAACAATATGCACATTCAAGAAAACTTCTAAAGTTGTTGGACCAAAAGAGAAACGTCTCCATCGCCTGCTTGTGAACAGATTTCTCACTGTGTTTCTGTTTCTGCCCCCCCCCCCCCCGACCCGCTGCATCTTCAAATTCAGCACTGGTGATTAGCACATGTCCGCGAGTCCGACCAGAAATTAAACTCTTAGGTTTTCATATACGTGTGAATATTTATGCCTGCAGGTTTGACATTAAACAGATACAGTAATACAACACTTCATTGACCCAAATAGAAACATGCAACATGCCTGAAGGACAATTCTGAAATAAATTCACCAATTATTTTCTAAATCTAAATTCTTTCAAATGGGTTCTGACAATATACAATCTGAACTGTGCTCTGTGTTTGATACCTGCTTTCTGTGTGACGGCCTCTCTGAGGATCTTATCGCAGGGAACCATCACGCCGAGGTCGATCACCCTGCAACAGATCACACATCCCACATTCAACAGGAAGGCACGCACACACACACACACACACACACACACACACACACACACACACACACACACACACACACTCTTTTCATTTGTCTGAGTATTTATTCCAAAATCTTTCATTCTGTACAATTCAAGTACAAAAAATATACAGAACAACAATCTGTTCAATCCTCATTTCTTAACCTGACCAACATAACAACACTGAAGGTGACAGATATCAGCAGAACTCCAAGCTGAGGTCAGACGACCTGGACGCTACAGCGACTCTATATTGCCTCCTGAAGCATGAAATGGGTATTACAGGATGGGATGTATTTTAACAAATCACACGTTAATTCTAGTCGATGACATATTTACTAATATTATTGATGTGTATCATAATTAAAATTAGGCAAATTGTGGATTAAGTACAAATTCCTAAATAGTTCAAATTAAACAAACTTTCTTTAACTTCATGATACTTATTCCTAAAAATAAAAACGGTTACTGTTAATATGAGTTTGATCTTTTCGTGGAAGATAATGCTCTGAATTTCTCAGAACGGTTTTTTTTGTATTTATCTGGTTCTGGCATCGTCTGATTTGTTCATTGGTGTGAATGATGTGAATTTTTTTATCCCGTAGCCTCATTCTGGAACGTCAGGAGCATTTATGAAGTCTGCTTGGTATTAGTGTTTAATACTGTATTACAATGTGATGTGACATGTTGGATAGTCCAACTTTTTTGTGTTGTCTTCATAAGTTTCTGTTAATTAATAAACTGTAATCTCAGATGTCATTGTTTTTATGTTCATTTCTTTTCCCCGGTAAGATCTCCTTATAAGTATTAAGTAGTTTACAGGCACAAGTCCAACTAGCAGGAGTGTCTTTGGTTTGGCAGAGAAGGAATGATCTTTGGGGTGATGTGTAGCAGGTCTTAGCATAGCAGTGTGAGTCAGTGAGGCATTTGGTGGGAGAACACAGGGAGTAATATTGAGTCTTATTTTGAGTGTTATTCTTCACTAATATGGTACTTTGTGTGTACATTAAATCTAAGTTCGTTGGGGACTTTGGTCATCATGAGCCAAAGTGCTGCTGACACACTGGAAACACACTGGGAGGGATGTGGTAGAAAAAAAAGAAAGAGTGGTGGAAAACTAAGCAGCAAACCAATAAATCAGTTTTACCTGAAGTTGTTACAACCCAGCACCACGCCGACGATGTTCTTGCCGATGTCATGGACGTCTCCTTTCACTGTAGCCAGAACTATGGTGCCTTGATAAGGATCCTGCAGATGACAGAGGAAACATGAGGAGGCGGATGCTGACAGACTGAAACCGGCTGTTTTCTGCTCCTGCGTCTCAGTTTGTTCTAATGTTGCTCTCTTTGCTAAAAGTCACACTGTAGGTCGGCAGCAAAAACTCTTCAGACAGATTCTGTTCTTGATGTTATCACTTTTGGTCATGCTATTTTTGTGCTCAGAAAAGTGCCACACATGGATCACGTGAAAAGAATTCTTCACAAAATGAGAGACGTTGTTAAATTGTAAAATGCCTCCATGTTCATGTGAGACGGAGACTGACCATCTCCTCGGTTGAGCCTGAAGCTGCGAGCATCTCCTCCTTCTCCTTTTCCATGAAAGGAATCAGGTATCCCACCGCCTTCTTCATGACACGAGCCGACTTGATCACCTGTAGACACACAAGTACACAAACACAGAAGAAGCACAGATGTGATGAGTCCAAACTGGAGCACCTGAAATAAGTCATGCATGGTTTGCAGCAAGGATATATTTAAAAACCAGCAGGGGTTCTAAATATAGATAGAGAGAGAGAGGGAGGGAGAGAGAGAGACAGACAGAGAGAGAGAGAGAGAGAGACAGAGAGATAGAGAGAGAGAGAGAGAGAGAGAGAGAGAGAGAGAGAGAGAGAGAGAGAGAGAGCCTATGGCAGGCTGGAAAAAATATTTAATAAAAAAATATACGATTTATTAATCCCTCTAAAGGTTGTAAAGATGCAGGACGGAGGAACTGATTTTCTCTCGTTTAACTTTAAGTGAATGTCAGATATTAAGCAGTTTTCTTTCCCTTCTTTTTTTAAATGGTCCAGACTTCATGTATGAGTCAAATACCGACAGTCTGCCTCTCCACATGATAAAACACATTATTAAATCATAATACCTTCATCAGTGTGAATTTTAAATATGATGCTGAAATTAGTTAAATAAATACACACAAAGACAAACTGTTCAAAACGAGTACTCTGCTCATCTCATCATCATGGCTGCCAGTTTCCTGAAAGGGTATTTCATTGATATGATTATCCTTTAATTGGTATTTCATGGATATGATTATCCTTTAATTGGTATTTCATTTATATAATTATCCTTTAATTGGTATTTCATTGATATGATTATCCTTTAATTGGTATTTTATTGATATGATTATCCTTTAATTGGTATTTCATTGAAATGATTATCTTTTAATTGGTATTTCATTGATATGATTATCCTTTAATTGGTATTTCATTTATATAATTATCCTTTAATTGGTATTTCATTGATATGATTATCCTTTAATTGGTATTTTATTGGGACTAAAATATCTCCGGATAGTATAACATCCCTTAAGGCTCTCATATTCTCTCGTCTTGTCAGGGACTGCTTTACTTTTGAAAGATCTCATTTCTATGTTTCTCTTTATTGCCCTTTATTTTATTTATTGTCATTTTTTTGTGTCCAAAAAAAGTTCTGCTGACGTCTTGGCGGCAGCTGTACTCAGGGTTCCCACTCCAAGTCAAAAGTCAGATTCCCTGTATGTCACTAAAAAGCACAGACAATAACCAGCTAATTAATGTTATATGTACAGGTACATACATGGAAAATGTTACATTTTGATAAGTGGCAACTAAAATGTAAACATGCAAACAAAATTAGCTGATCTTCCATGAGTTGCCCCAAAAATGTATCCAAGTCCCTCCCATGTGTACTTTTAATATTTCATTATTTCAGGTCTTCTAATAGGATTTCTGATACTGCTAAATTTATTGACTTTTGTCTGCTGAGATCTAAAACAGCACTTTATACTCTGCAATGTGAAATTCATCTTTTCACTTTCTGGTGACCTGTTTTTTGCAAATTGAAATTCCACATGAATGAAGCGGCCTTATATGGACACATTTAAGGTGTCGATTATTCTAACGATCAAATCTCATGAACAAACATGTCTTCTTAAACAGCTGTATTCACTTTACAACAAGCAGCTCACGACAAGAGTTCAGTGGCCGTGATTTGGAGCACTTTAAGAGCCTGGTGTTAAAAGATTGTTCCAGCACCACAAGAAAGAAAAGAAAAATGTTCGCCTTCAAACTTCCACTTCAAAATCATCACAACCACGGTTGGCTGAGGAGGTGAAAAAACCAAAAACAAAGCTTCTAGTCATCGTACCTGAGGCAGGAACATCTTCCCAGCTCCGAACAGATCCCCCACCACCTTCATGCCGTTCATCAGGGGCCCCTCGATGACGTGAAGGGGTCGAGTGTAGCGCTCCACCTGAGCCCGGCACTCCTCCGCATCCTCCACCACGTACTTATCGATGCCCTGACAATGCAGCGCGACACGCAGCATCCAAGAGGAAACGACAGGAATGGAAACGGGACCACGGGTCAAATGTTTTATTGCTATAAGAGCTTTTCTGTCTGCAAAGTGACATAAAGCCCAGATGTGTTTCAATTGGTCTGCTCCTGTGACAAAACAAACTGATCAATCTGCAGTCATCACTCATTACTGGAAACGAGGAGGCTGAGCTGAGTCTGAGTTTACGGTCTGACACGTGTCAGCAGGTTCAGGTTCTCAGACGAAGAGCAGATCAGCTCGCTGTTAATAAACCGCCTCGTTTCACATCTTTACAACAATGTTGAAGCACAACAGAAAAGAGCTGTGATTAAATTCGATGGATGATGAAGGTCACTGACTTTTCAGGGGCAGTTCAAATGTTTGTGCAAACTTTTTCTAATATTGTTTAAATTTAAACTTGCGTTTCTGTATTAAATCCACTATTCTACAACATACATTAATTTATAATTTAATTCATTTCAGTATGAATTTTAAAGGTAGTTCAACCACTAAATTACAGCTGCTAGCAGTGACTTGAAAGAGCTTTGACTTTTCTTTAGCTTTTCTATTATAATATAATATTATAATATAATATGATATAGTAACATTTCCAGAAAGTCACAGGTTTCCACTCAGTTTTGACCAAGTGTGTAATTGCTAGAGCTTTAAGTGTGATCACATATATTAACATTTACATTGAGTAGTCATGTAGGTAGGTAGGTAGGTATTTACTTTATTAATCCCCGAGGGGAAAAATTTTTTGAGATAAAATCTCATTTATTTATACGATCACACGTGAAGAGGGAAAGCAGTGAGTCAAGACAAAAAGACCACAGTCCAAAGGATTATTGTGTTATTTTGTTTTTTGCTTTGTTTAAAGTACAGAGAAGAAAAACAGCTCTGAAAACAAAATGCTTACAACCTTGCTTTAAAGATGAGCTCGGAGGAGTCACTGACTTAATGTGGAGAAAGAATAAGTTCAAGATGATTGAAGACCTCATTAATACCACACAGATGGAATGTGATAGCTGGTAATACAGCTGGTGTCAGCTACAAAATGTAAAGATACGGCTCTGAGTTTTTAACATATGAATGAAAACTGTCTCCACCAGATTGTGGATCTCCTCCAGTGTTATGAATCATAATGTATTTATGAGATTGTTTTACCTTGATGAGAGCGTACTCCAGCCGCTCCTCCACACTTCCTCCTCTCCACTCGTCCGTCTGAACCACCTTCTTCCCTCCTTTCACAATGTTCTGTCAACCAGAGGGACAACATCTGGTCACACAACCAGAGGGACAACATCTGGTCACACAACCAGAGTCAAACATCTAGTCACACAACCAGAGGGACAACATCTGGTCACACAACCAGAGTCAAACATCTGGTCACACAACCAAAGGGACAACATCTGGTCACACAACCAGAGTCAAACGTCTGTGTAGTTGTGTGTCTGTGTAGTTGTGTAGTTGAGTAGTTGTGTACCTGTGTAGGTGTGTGTCTGTTGTGTAGTTGTGTAGTTGAGTAGCTGTGTAGTTGTGTGTCTGTTGTGTAGTTGTGTACCTGTGTAGTTGTGTCTGTTGTATACCTGTGTACCCGTGTAGGTGCGTGTCTGTTGTGTAGTTGTGTACCTGTGTAGTTGTGTGTCTGTTGTGTAGTTGTGTACCTGTGTAGTTGTGTGTCTGTTGTGCAGTTGTGTACCTGTGTAGGTGTATGTCTGTTGTGTAGTTGTGTACCTGTGTGTCTGTTGTGTAGCTGTGTACCTGTGTAGGTGTATGTCTGTTGTGTAGTTGTGTACCTGTGTGTCTGTTGTGTAGCTGTGTACCTGTGTAGGTGTATGTCTGTTGTGTAGTTGTGTACCTGTGTGTCTGTTGTGTAGTTATGTACCTGTGTAGGTGTATGTCTGTTGTGTAGTTGTGTACCTGTGTGTCTGTTGTGTAGTTATGTACCTGTGTAGGTGTATGTCTGTTGTGTAATTGTGTACCTGTGTGTCTGTTGTGTAGCTGTGTACCTGTGTAGGTGTATGTCTGTTGTGTAGTTGTGTACCTGTGTGTCTGTTGTGTAGTTATGTACCTGTGTAGGTGTATGTCTGTTGTGTAATTGTGTACCTGTGCGTAGGCCAGCAGTTTCTCCGTGGCCTCAGCGTCTCTGTTCCAGATCAGGTTCTCACACAGCGACAGCAGCTCCTTGTCGATGTCGTCGTACACTGGCAGGTTTCCAGCGTTCACGA
Organism: Embiotoca jacksoni; assembly: GCF_022577435.1. Classification (NCBI taxonomy): domain Eukaryota; kingdom Metazoa; phylum Chordata; class Actinopteri; family Embiotocidae; genus Embiotoca; species Embiotoca jacksoni. The sequence goes on along the minus strand of NW_027185393.1, from coordinate 544,765 downwards.
TGCCCATGTCCATCCCGTCCTGACAACACAACACAACACAACACAACACAACACAACACAACACAACACAACACAACACAACACAACACAACACAACGTGTTTTCATCACACACACGCTTCCTGTTTCAATGAGCATCTCTGTGGTTTATTACAGTAATAATTCATCCATTTCTTCTATCAGCACCAACATCATCAGCTTTGATCGGATCTACTTTCTGTAGGAGAGAGCAGAGAAATGTCTACATGATGTGAATAAAGTGTTTTGTACCGCGTCGTGTTCACAGTAACTTCTTATGTCCTCAACCTTCAGCTCTGTCAGCTGACTTGTGTTTTACAGCATATGTTTAGAGCTTCATTTCTCTACTTGAATATAAAAACACTTCACTTCCTGTTTCCAACCAGTAATCAGGGTCGTCTGACCGACGTTCAACCGTCTTTTGTCAATTCAAACCAAGTCAGTCAACACGGGTTAATCCTTAAATCAAGGAAATTTTGATAGGATCCGGGTCACATCCCAGCAGAGATGGATTACCATAGACATATATAGGACATATATAGAAATCAGACTGAGAGTGTCTGACTATTTGATTTGTTGTTATGGTCAAATATAAGAGCTGGAAAATTCATGATTTTGATATTTTTTCAGTTTTATAAAGTGAATGAGCTGGAGCACAAAAAGAGAAAGTGATGGGGACTTGTATAAAACTTTGAGGTAAGCTTCATTAAATGATATCGGGATGTCTCCACAAGTGTTAGCCGAGGAATTTAAATCAAATCAAATTAGTAATTCACAACATGTACATTTCCTTATGACGATCTTTTTCACCATGTAAGTAATTGAGTTCATGGAAGCCGAACGTTGATACATAAGCTCTCTTTAGTGTCAGTAGACATAATAGTGTAACTCAAGATTCAAAGTAACTGAAGATAAAACTTTATGCTAAACGACACGTAGATAATACAATATGAATGTAACACATTGAAATCGATTGCAAATTGTAAAAGTTATTTAAGCTTTTTATGGAGAAAACTGCAGCTACCCCGATGACTTATATTTAATTACAGCTCAAGCGGCAACCAGCAGTGACGTCACCTGTTGGCCTGTGAACGTTATGAAGCCTCCAGTTTGGAATTCGGCGCCATTTTGCTAATTCGGAGCAGTTTGGAGCAGGAAGTGACCATATTTGGACCAGCTGGGGGAGGAGCCGGAGGCTTTTTGGAGCCGACCTCTAGTGGCAGTCGGTGGTATTGCAGCTAAAGACACTTTCGCATAGGCCTCATTTTTTGGAGCTGGAAGCCACGAACACTTTTATATCCAGTCTGTGTTACAGCCTGGTTTTGCCCATTTACGTTAAAATGATCCCTGTCTGACCCAAGAGGAAGGCTGTGAAGCCAAATCAGGCAAAAAAGGCAGGCAGGCAGACACACACACACACACACACACACACACACACACACACACACACACACACACACACACACACACACACAGCGGCACCGGCTGTCTCTAACTGGATGTGAGCGCTGTGCAGATGGAGCAGTGAATGTTCACCTTGATAGCGTGGTAGAGAAACGCTCCGTGCATCGCTTCCCTGATGGCCTCCATCCCTCTGAAGGAGAAGGACAGGTTGGACAGACCTCCACTCACCCGGGCTCTCGGTAAAGTTTCCTAAACACAAACACACACACACGATGTAGTCCAACCAGAATCTGAATCTCGACGGTTGCGTCTCAAACTAACTGGAGACTTTAAATTAACTTCAGAAGAATTCTGATTGGAAACAAGAATAATATCAAAAGTTGAATGGTATTGTTATTATTTACTAAACCAAGAGGTCTGAACAAGTTGTCTATTCTTAAATCTACCTGTCAGGTCATGTTTAAGTATCAGAAATGTGAGTGAGAGACACCCGACTGTTGGAAACGAAAGGTCTTCATTAACTTGTTTGCATGGACATTGAGGTTTCTTTGTTGTGTGACGATAACTGTAAATATTGAGGGGACTGGTTGAATTTGTCTGAACTCCGTGAACACCAAGCAGTTTCTGGATATATTTTGCTTCCGTCACATTTGCAGGCTCATTTTTCACTGGACTAGCAAGTCTTGCACCTCAATGGAAAAAAACACAATCATGACTTGTAGGGAGAACTCAAAAATATATTTTGTGTAGTCTAACAGTTAAAATAATATAATAATATATCATGAACAAGAAAAAAACAGACGTTGAATTTCTTTGATGGAATCTATAAATAAAACATTCATGTCTTTAAAAATGTTGGAAAAAAGGAGGCATCGCATGTCTTGCATATTGAACCATTTTGACTTTTACAGCCTCCACACACCTCTCTGAGGCGTCCCAGTTGTTCTGAGGTGCACAGAATTATTTTACAGATCATGCAAACGGTTCATTTTGGGAATATCTTACATAATTTTGATGAACTATCACTATTTTATGAATAGATTTGATTATTTTTCTGACTAAAGCACATGATTATCAAATTTCCAACAATCCTTGAACTAATTTGTAATTTTACAGTTTTGTAATTCAGAGAAATTTTGTAATTTTGGCGACTTCTTTAAAGAAAACATGCCTTTCCAACCTGCTGGTGGTCCAGAGGGTTTACTGCTATTGTGTGCTGCAGTTTGGTTACCTTGATAAGCCTGGTGGCGCTGATGAAGTGGACAGCATATTCGTTGTGTTCCTCCATGCCCGTACCGATGGTGAGGATGTTGGGGTCGAAGATGATGTCGTTGGGGTCGAATCCCACTTTGCTGACCAGCAGCTTGTAGGCTCGAGAGCAGATCTCCACCTTACGCTCCGTATCGGTGGCCTGAAGGGGGCGGCACACTTGTCAGCACACGTGTGTGTGTGTGTGTGTGTGTGTGTGTGTGTGTGTGTGTGTGTGTGTGTGTGTGTGTGTGTGTTGTGTGTGTGTGTGTGTGTGTGTGTGTGTGTGTGTGTGTGTGTGTGTGTGTGTTTGTCTCCTCACCTGTCCCTCCTCATCGAAGGCCATGACCACCACGGCCGCTCCGTAGCGCTTTACAGTGGCGGCTCTGTGCAGGAACTCCGGCTCTCCTTCCTTCAGACTGATGCTGTTGACGATACACTTCCCCTGACAGCATTTCAGCCCGGCTTCAATCACCGAGAAGTTGGAGGAGTCGATGCACAGAGGAACCTGAGGAGGGGACGGGACAGCTGAAGGAGGGGTCTTCACGGAGCAGGTTCATTCATAGGTTAGTTATTAAAATGATGATAAGTTATAAAATAAAATAAAATGGAAGCACAAACAGGACGGTGACGGGGCTTTGAACGGATGTTAAACCCTCAAGGTCAAAGTGAGAATCAAGGATTTAAAATTTTAATTAAAATTGAAGTATTTTGGAAATCATGCAATAAGTATGCATTCACTATCTAGCTTCCAAAACAAACCCTTCATGCACAGTAATGCACTTATCAAATTAAAGAGAACTTTTTTCAATGTCAGGCTGGTCGATAAAAAACAGAAAAAATAAAACATCAAACGACCACTAAGACACAAAATCATCATTAACAGACTCAAAACAACAATAAAGTGACTCCTAATGACCACAGAGATACTTAAAGCGACCACAGAGACATCTTATTACTGTTCACTGCGTACTTTCTCTCCTGAAAATGAACTTTTTAATGAATCAAAGGCCTTTTTGAGGGAATTCAATTAAATACCTCTGAAGACGTGCAGATCACCCAGATTTTCACCTGATGGTGCTGGAAGTGCTTCTAACAATTCATCAATGTGTATAAAATTCTATCGCAGTCCACTATTACAGAGAATTTAGTCTGAATCAAAGTGTTAGATGGAATGATACGACCTTTACTAGCCGGGGTAAAAGCCAGCATGTTGAGTTGAATTACAGAATAACAGATATCTCTGTATATCCATATATGTGTAGGCCTACCACAATGATTACATAATTGCCTGATCACAATTATTTGAACATAATCGTCATCAGTCATTGCCATTCATATATGTAAAAAAAACTGAACCAAAAGAAATGTCACATTCCCATCAGCATTTCCACATAATTTTCAAACATTTGAGGTTTGACTGGCATTCCTATAATAACATCCTTTCCCTCTTCTTATGCTGTGGTTTAAGCACACATGAGCAGAGTATTAGTTCATCTCGAGGCGCTTAACTTCTAATAATCAAGCATCGATATTTCGATGAGCATCTGTTGACATGAACATTATGGATTTAGTAGCAAAGCCGAACACCAACAAATAGCTCTTCTTATTAATAAGTTATATGCATATTTTTAAACTATGATTAGGCTTGTGCAATAATAGTTCAATAAAATGAAACAGAAAGAGACCAAAAATGCAAAAAATTCTATCAACATATCGGAAGATGTCCAAAAAAGGTATTTGTAAGAGTTCATGTCCTTTGATTGTCCTACCCGTGCAATGTCTGGCTCAGAAGCAATGAAGTTACAAAAGCGGGCCATGGCCGCCGGCCCGTCCAGCATCCCTTCGTCCATGTTTATGTCCAGGACCTGAGCTCCCATCTCCACCTGGGCCTTCGCAATGCTCAGAGCCTCCTGGACAGCAAACACAAAAGCCCATACCAAATAAAAAACTAAATCTTCACTAAATCTATGATCTGAAGGCAGCTCCTGAAAGTGAATAATAATAATAATAATAATAATAATAATAATAATAATAAATACCTCGTAGTTTCCAGCCATGATCAGCTTGGCGAACTTGCGTGACCCGGCCACGTTGCAGCGCTCACCAATGTTGACAAAGTTTGTGTACGGGCCGATCCGGAACGGCTCTAAACCTGGAAATGAGGAGAACGTTTAATGTCAACATAATTAGACATTTGTTTAAGACTTGCACCAGCTGTGAAAGGGTGGACGGTAAATTGTCAAATTAATTAATTTCAGTAGGGTGTGTTGTGCACAAACTCAGGAAGGTTAACTGGAGTGATAATTTTACATTATAAACCGGATAATATGAATTTCCACAGCTCTAATTCCATCAGAAGCACATTAGAATCAACTCTATAATCTGATCTTGCACTCGTAAGTTTTGTTTTTTTACTTTATCGTTGAATTTCATTTATGTACCATCTCCTGGTTTTGTTGTATTTTTCTCCCACTTTCTAGTTTTTTTTACTGTTTTATACCAAAATACTGGGACAAAAACTGTTTTTGTGAAAACTTACAAGGTAATAAATCCAATTCTGATTCTGAAGAGTAGATAAAAGCAACACATTGATGGAAAATACTTCACCTATAGTCGGATCTACTTGTGCTCTAATGATGGGGCAGTGATATTAAGCCTTTTAACTTTTAGCAGCTGTCCTTCCTGTATGTGTCACCTGGATTGTCTGTTAAACGTTTTGTATTTGTCTGATATTGTAATTTGCTCTTTGTTTGTTAATTATATCGCTCTGCTGCCAGAACACTTGTCCATGTTTGTAATTGGTCAGATGATGCAAACCTCACCCCGAGTTCTGGATGCCCTACTTATCGAGTTGTTAAACACCTTCGTGTGACATATTGGTGCCACATAGGCCAAAGACATGCGTGTTCAGTGATTTGGTGATTTGAACGATGTTATTTGTGTGAATGTGAGCATGAATGCTTTTCTTTCTATGATGGCCCACAGTCATAGTAACCAGAGGTTTTAATACCCGAGAGCAGCAAGTAGTCGTGATAAATGTCCACAGCAGGAGCTCTTGGCTGGCAGTGTCTGACTGCCTCGGATATGGCTCTGTGCGGGGAGGAAGGAGGAAATATTTTCAAAAGTGTGTAACTGGATACTTAAAACCAACATCTAGTAGTCAGAAACATGACGGTGACCTGATGTGTGATGGAGTGGTCCCACAACAGCCTCCCACAAGGTTCACCAGTCCATCCATAGCAAACTCCTGCAGATACAAAACACGAGAGAGTCTTTGGTGTTATCAGGATCAGCTCAACTTTGCATTTCATTTGTATTACTTTTTAGATTTTTACAACCAGAAAGGTTAAATAAAAAAATTACATAATTACACCACAATTTTCCACAAACAAACATAGTAACAACCTCAAAAGAATCAACTAAAAATCTCAGAAAAATATGCTTTATTATATTAATAGGTTTACTAGCTATCCTTACACCCCCTACATTTCTCGTTGACCCTGAGGGGTATCATAACAAACAAAGTGTCCATTCATGGCGGGAAAAGATGAGCACAGCAAACAAGCCTCATTTGCCAAGAAAAATTACTGCTAAAAACTGTAAAAAAAAAAAAACATTTCAATGTTTGCAGACCATGCACGTTCTGCACAAATTTGCAAAATCAACATTTGAAAGGCCCACTCCTGGTACTGATTAAACCCTAAAAAAATGTATATATCAAAAGGACATTTTTGTACGTTCTTCCAAGAAAAAAAAACCTGAATGTCTTAAAGTGTTTTCGACATACAGGATGTAGTATTATTTAATCAAAGAAAGTCAACACTTTTTTTCTCTTTCATCACTGGTACTAGTTTAAAAAGTGCTATAATTGCAATATTATCAATACAATGTAAAATAACATATAACTCGGCAAGATGCATCACAACTTTGAGCAAAGCTGCTGCAAACACAAGCTGCAACTATATAAAAAAAAAAAAACTTTAAAAAAACTTTAAAAAAAACTGCCTACCAACTGTTCCAGATCTGTATTCCACACACAGACATTAAATTGATCAATCAAAGAGATTCAAAGTTTGGAACTTTTTTTATCGTATGTTTTCATTTCTCTAAGATTTGACATGATTTTATCCATCATTGGTCATCATGATAATATAAATCTTAATATCTTATAATAAATAAATAATACAGCAGAACCTTTAAATTGGAGGCTGTGACTCGTGGAGTTTCATCATACCCTCCGAATGTGTTGGGAAGACCTGACAGGGAGAGATAACACACAGAGACGATGACATCATTACATCATCCTGGATGGGCTGACAGATGATGCAACATGAGTGAGGCCAAAGGTCCCTGTGCTGCTTAGACACAGCACCAGGGGGTATTTCAGGCAACGTAGAGGGGCACTTCTCCAAAAATAAATACAAATCCTTCCTATGTGGAAGTCAGTGTTGTATTGGTGAGTAAATGGAAAGCATTATACTTCTAATATTCTGACGATAATATAAATTCATAACTGCAATGGTGCCCAATATTACATAAACATTTGTGCTGCACCATCAAAATCATGACAGACTTTTAGTGTAGTTAAAATGTTGCAGTTCTGGGCTGGATGTAGTTGCTGAGACTGACAGTAGATCACCTGCGTTGGGATAACAGATAATAAAAGCTGACGTGCTCTTTCCGATGGCCTCGATGAACGGCCTCATCTCTGTGGCCCCCAGGGCGCAGTTCAGACCAATACTGCAACACAGAGATGGACTGTCATGTTACATCACTGCTTCATTATAAGTGTGTTAGGTGTGATGCACGGTGACTCACCACAGTGGTTTAGTGTGGGATACACTGATTACAAAAGATTCTCCGGTCTGACCAGACAGCGTTCGTCCACTGCGGTCAACGATGGTCCCTGAGATCTGCACGAGAGGGACCACAAGGATATATCACTGTTTCAATAAATCTCCACTCACAGAGCTCATTCATGTCAAGATGCTTTTTTTTTTTTTTTTTTTTTAATAAATTCTGTATTTTCCAGCTTCTTCCATGAAAACTTTCCTCATAAATTCCCAATAAATAGCTGCTGTTTAACAGTAAATTACATGATATTAGCAAGAAAGTCCTGCACGGTAAGAAACTGTAGGAAATTGCAGTTTTCTAGAAAGACTAACAGATTTGTGATTTGTATTTTTCCAGACTTTGAGCTGCCATATGTTTTAGATCTGTTTGGTAATCTGGAAATATTCATTATATGTTGCATTTTGATCAAATTGCATTCTTACCTGTAGTTACCAGATACAGTGGAAATCTCAGTTTTTTGTTTCAAACAGATCCGGTGATCAACAAATAAAAGTCAGTTTCAACTACAAACGCTGACTGTAAACTAAAAATCTGTATAAACCAACTTAGCTGTTATATTTACAAGCATATTTTATTTACTGTTTATTTACAAAGGGACATGTAGCATAAACCAATGTGACACACCACAGCACGGTGAGGTGCGGGTTAGTGGCACATAAACTGGAAATCTATCAGTAATCAGGAACATAGTAAGACTGAACACACTGTGATATAACAACATATCATCAGAAGGAAGTGCTGCAGCACCACTACGTGGCTCAAGTCCGTCTGTTAGAGCCAAAAGGTTCCACCAATCAGAGAATTTTAGTTTGATGTGGATTTATTATCAACAATATTAGTTTTGTAGTGATAAAACCCTCCTTTCGTTGTTTGTTTTTTTTACTTTGGCGGCTACATCAGGGTGAAACTTCTGTTCTCTTCAGTTCTTTTGTGCAGTGTTGACTCATTCCAACTAGAAGAAGTTCCGTGCAGCCCAAAAAGCATCTTCTCTACAGACAATCTCCATAAAAGAGACGTAGGCAAACAGGATTGTTTTTTTTCTCTTCATATTATGGGTTTTTAATCCATGGTGGTTTCATATTTATAATACCACTCCTCACCTAGTTTTATGTTCATGAGGTCATCACAAGGTAAAGTCTAAGGGCTGAGCACAAATCTGCAGAGAGGCCAGCGAGGGAAACACTGATGTGCATGTTGAGTGGGGCGCACAACCCTTAAAAAATAAAGTGAGTCAGTCTAGGTCATTTTTTTTTAATCTAAATCTATTATACATTTTTTATTACCATCAGGTTATGAAACCATTTTTTTTTTTTTTACCAAACTAACACATTATTATCATCCTTCAAATGAAGCAATCCAGATAGAAGAAACAGAAGCAACACTTTCTCCATTTGAATTATAATTTAAACTTTCAAAACGCTTTCTTTGAAATCAGTTGAAATTCATAGTTAAATACAAACTGATTAGAAAATTACGAGAAAAAGTTTCCCTGTAATTAGATTAGAAACTACAACACCTGTAAAATAGAGCGTTATTGATGCTTGATAAATTCCAATTGAGGTAACTGTAGTTTTAATGTAGTGAAAATATTATAAAAATGTATATAATAATATAATGAAAATTGTCATTGGTACACTGCAGTTTCAAAGCAGAAATGCTCAGCCATGACATTGACTGCTTATTTCACTGATGATACTGTGAGTCTGGTGTCATATGAAAAACACCATATGAACATATTTAAAAGGGTTAAAATCTAGATTTTCATTAGAGGGGGTCTTTAACCGTTTGAAACTGTTGCACAGATTAAAATCAAATCTTCCATGCAGGCTTTTTATAATAACTGAGTAGCTCATGTGCAAACAATAATACTCCAACTCCACCCACTCTCTATACATGAAGGAGGAACTATGGCAGAGATGATGAATACAATAAATGAAGTATCATAGACCTACAAATATCGGTTTCCTTTCGTAGCTCGTGTCAAACAGCTGCTCGATGGCGAACAAGGCAGCCTGGAAACACAAAGGTGAAGTAGAGACATCAAACATGAACATGAAACAGAACTTAAAATCTATAAGTTTAGGAAAGTCATGCGTGTACTGTAGTTTAAAGTACAAAAACATTCTACATTTGCCATTTTACAGGCAATATAACTTCAGATGATGGACACTAAAATTCATCAGTTATGCAGTATATTAATCAGTTAATCTACAGTGTAATAATGAAAAGTGTTTCTTTAAACTACTGAAGCTACAAAATGTTTGATCCTATCACTTTAAATTTTCAGTAATTATCATAAAGCTTAAACATATTTAGAAAAATGAATTATCATTAGTTGTGGCGTTTGCGAATAACTCGTTTAAAAGATCAAATCGTTTTGGGGATCAAACTGAACCGAATCCCTTCCTGAAACAATCCATTCATTTCTAAGTTGAGTTCTGTCAGTTGCAAAACAACGAGCGAAGACACATTCAGTCACTGAGTGAAGGATTCACATCAATCATTCACAGGGATTCGACATGGAGGCCGTTCTTCTCAGACCTCATGCAGCTGGGAGATGGCACAATAAAATAAATTACCTAATTCCTTAATTGGTTGCACTTAAAGAGCCACATGAACACATAAAGATGTGGACAGATATGTTGGTAACTTTACAGCTTATTGAAACAATTCTTCATTCTTCTTGAAAAGTCATGAAATTAAAAGTAATGTTCTCATGTGAACCTGTACACCTTCAGAGTGAGGCAAAGAAAGTGAAGAGATAAATTATTGCTTCTTCTACGAAGATATTCTCAAATAGTCTGAGCAGATTTGTTGGAACCCATAAAAAAAGATAAATACACTTAACAAAAATAATAATGCAACACTGTTGCTTTTTTCTTGCCTCCCTCCCAAAGATAAAAGGCATATCAATAGCTATATGTGAAATCGTGCCTTACATTGTAAAAGTAAAACAAGATTTTAAAAAATGAAGAAGCACCGGCACATTTTAGAGTGGCCTTTTATTGACCAGTCAAAGGGACGTCTGCGCAACAATCCTGATATTTAATAAGCATCTTGAAGTGCCACACTTCCCAGGTGGATGGATTATCTTGACAAGAATTTGAACCAATTTGTGAACGAAATTTGAGAGAAATAAACCTTCTGTATGCATAAAAGAAGTCTTAAACGTTTTACGTTCACTGGTGAAAAATAGGAGCAAAAACAAATTTGTTGTAGAAATGACTTGTATACAGTGATTGCCTTTCAAAATTGTAATTAAGGGTCCCATCATTTTTGTCAATACCATTTTCATTTGTTTTTATTTTAATATTCTGTGGAATCAAATATCAAAAGTCAGATTTTTTTGTAAATATGGAAGAAATGATGATGCCTGCCTATTATTTGTCAGTTTTAAGTTATTTCCGAAAAAGTTATGGGTTCTTCTTTTTTTTGTGGAAGATGCAAACAAGACGTGTCCACACCTTCACGTTCCCTGATGGTTTAATAAACTTCCCCCATAAAACACAAAAGTAGATCAGTTAAAAGAAAACGCCGACCGGGACAAAGAACATTGCTTATCATGGTTATTTAAAGCAGGCGAGGGATACCTTGGCGTTGGCAGTGTCGAAGATGGTTTCAACGAGGAGGATGTCTGCTCCTCCATCTAATAAACCTCTGACCTGCTCCGAGTAGGCTTCCACGAGCTCATCGAATGCTGCGGAAAAAAACACACACACACACACACACACACACACACACACACACACACACACACACACACACACACACACACACACACACACACACACGCACACACACACACACGCACACACACACACGCACACACACGCACGCACATAACTTTAATTACATACTCTGCTATGTGTTTATTGCTATGTGGCTCATTTGCATAATGGCATCATTCCGTTTCATTCTGAACTTGGTACTTCATATGAATACATGGCTTATTGCACAAGCTGCCTGTGTAGTAATTTCAGATAATAATAACAATAATAATAATCTTTAGAGAGAGATACTGAATGCAATCTTATTTCTGAAGTCTGAATCATGCTAACCCTGATAAAAAAATATTTATGTTATGTAAATTATTATTTATGTGTAAACCACCCAACACAGAATCTTAATGCAATGTACAACTTGTATTATCACTTATATATATATACAGAATATCTTAGACTAAATAAATAAATTAGACTAGAAGAACTATCTTTGCGTTTGCTCAGCTGGAATATGGACATTCAACTCTGACCTCTAAGCACTAGACAGACATGAAAGCTGCTGTGTATATTCACGGCCTCCAGAGGATGAACCCTGCAGTTTTGCTTCCTTAATCGCACTCAGGATCACATAATATAAAGATAACCTGGAAGTGTGAAGTAACAGATAACAACCCAAACCACAGTATGACTGTGAACAGTTACTCTGACATTTTTACAATCTGAGCTGTCCTGGTTATTTCACGAGGAAACGTTCCTGCTGGTGCTTCTGCCATCTGTCTCAACTTTCCAGAGCAACAGCTATTTATCTTGGTGACCCTTAACTCGTTCTATTTAGAGGCCTTCAAACAGTAAACATTTGTTTATGACTTTAAAAAAAAAAGCACAAAAAGAACATGTAACTCGTCTTACTGATGTTTCTGAAGTCCGGCCTCTCCACAGACGGCGACACAGACAGGGTTTTATTGGTTGGACCCACTGCTCCAGCCACATAGCGTTTACAGCCTGATAACACACACACACACACACACACACACACACACACACACACACACACACACACACACACACACACACACACACACACACAGCAGTCAATGTTACACACAAGAGTCATGGGTTGCACATTTATCTAGCCGATAGCGTAATTTAGCTGCGATGGTTCAGCTAACCGGATTGTTTGGTGACATCGTCGGCGGCTCTCCTCGCCAGCTCAGCTGACGCCCTGTTGAGGCGGTACGCCTGCACAACACACACAAGGACAGAGTTACAGAGAACAATGAGCGGGTGACAAACAAGGCTCCTTTTTATTATCATCATCTTGTCTTTTAAGTTAAAAAGTATCATCACTTTAAAACCATTCCCACACAGTACAGATGTAGGATCACTATGAAGTCAACTTGTGAAGGCTGATGATGTCATACGTGATAACTGGACTGTCACGATATCAGATTTTCACTACACGGCCAAAAGAATTTACAGTAATGATATTATTGGGACATTGATTGTAAATTTAATCTGAATAAATATAATTATGGTGTCATGTTGTTATCTTTAGTTATGACTTTGTAAGTCTTGTCTCAGTAAGTCTAATGTTGAACGGATGAATGAAAGTCTGTTTAAAGAGGATTCATCGAGCCTGGCTGCACCGACTGTCACTCACGGCTTCAGTTGTAACCGCGTTTGTCCCGCCCCTCTTTCACTGTGATTGGACAGCAGATAACAGTGACAAGCACAGGGAACTGTATCTAAAATGACTGTCGTATACCTCCTTCCCAGCTTGTGCAGTTATGGTTTTGAGTTATCGGCTATTTTATTCATCGTTGTTAGACTTTATTGAAATGTTCCAAACTTGCATGTTTTATCAAAAATAAATGTTATTTCTACCCATCACTTTGATTCAATTTGGTTGCTTTATTCTTAAATGTTACAAAGGAAAAGGGCTTGCTAGGAAATGCTAATTAGCTTGTTTGCATTGGGACCAATCACAATCATGTACCCTGCAGTTTACCGGTTCTTGAAAATTTACTACAGAAACATACAAGGCTGATGAAAGAAAGAGGGACTTTTTAACTATCGTGGAAGCAACAATACTCCTAGTTGGAAAACAGCAATGGTGGTGTGTTTTGTGCAGTTTGCTGGCGATTCCTTGCAAAGATCAGCTTCAGTGTAATGAAACGTATCATGATGGACTGAAGGAGCAACCTCAACTGTCATTGGACAAGCAGATTATATGAGCCCAACAATTAAAGTGACAAGTTGAATCTGTGGAAGAAGTCCTTGAATGGCAGAATATCTCCGTATTTGTTGTGTCCTCTGTTGCTGCATCAACTCCACCAGTTTGTGTCAAAGCTGATCGCCCCTGTTAGTTCAGCATCAGCAGATAATGTTCCAAAGATCTTCCGGTCATGTCAGAAACGTTCGTTTTCACAGTCTTCCAGTGCCCCCATGAATGTCCAGTGGGGTTGAGGTCAGGTCACGGTGAAGGAATAACTCATGACAATCAGCGCTCTTCTTCGTTCTTCAAGCGGTTCTTCAAAGCTCTGAGTTGTGTTTGGGTTTATTATCCTGCTGCAGGAAGAATCCTTCTCCACAAAGATGCAAACTAGAACATGTGTCTGAAGAACGGAGTGTGAATATGTGGAGTGACCGGAGTTGAGTCGGTGCAGGTGTTCAACCCACCGACATGAACAGTCCCACCATGTGTCACTGTGGGTTTCATACGATGTGGTGTCCTTCCTTCTAATGTTTCTCTCCTTATATAAACCCTTCTGTTGCTGACACAAATCTCTAAACTTGGATTCTTCAGTAAATAGGACTTTTCTCCAGTGATCCACTAGTGCTGGTGTGTCTCCCTGACCCCTTTTGAAAGGAATTTTGTTGACTGGAGTCTTGTGATCTGTATTTACCATAGTCTGTATCTGTCAGTGACCTCTCACTATCACCAGGTGAACAATGCCTCTGATTGGTCAATCTATTCCAGCGGAGTTTTATCTGAACGCTGCTTCAGTCAAGGAAATCTGACTTTTTGTAGGTTGGAGTTTAAAAGATCAATGACTGCTTTAGTTTCATTACTGACCATAGAAACAGAGCAGAATCGGAAATATTTCTTCATCATTTTACATGTCAGAATTTCTTGTGTTTTAAAGGATTCTAAGTCCTCAAACTTTCAGATTTACATGAAAAGACGAGATTGTTTGATTTGCTCTCAGACCTTTGGACCCAACTGTGTGCACTGTCGTCCCCGGTGGATATACAGACAGTTGCTCCACACACTTCAACTGAATTAAAGAATTTGGTATCACAGACTGAATTCAAAGCAACTGTAAACCCTGTGGAGAATGATTTAAAACAACAACAAAAAAAAAAGTATTTGTTTCGTAACTGATTTTGGCTTCTTTGTACTGAATATTGTTTTTTTTACTTTCTCTGTTCTTTGAGCCTTCAAGGTCAGTGTTTTTTTGGTATTATTTTATTTGTGTGTCTGATGTCTGTATTTTTCTGTATAAACAATGTATTTATGGAGCAGCCTCCACAGATAGTAGGGCTCTATTTTAACACTGTCTGCGGTGGCCGAACGGGGACATCTTACCATGTGTTCCAGTCCATAGTCGGCCTGGGCGACCGACGTGCTGCTGAATGTGTTGGTCTCTATGATGTCAGCCCCGGCCTGTAGGTACTCCTTTAACACACAGGACAACACAGCTTATACACACACACACACACACACACACAAATACAGCTGCACATCAGTAACAGTCAAATCACAACACATGAAAGTGAAGGTACGTGATTGGCTGATTCCACCCAGGCTGAGTGAGAAGAAGTACTTTTCCATGCGTGGATGACCTACCTTGTGTATGTTGTAGATGATTTCCGGCTGTGTGATGCCGAGAAGGTCGTTGTTGCCCTTCAGTGGCAGCGGGTGCTCTTTAAACTCCTCCCCCCTGAAATCTTCCTCTTCAAGCTTCGACTGCTGGATCATGGTTCCCATTCCACCATCCAGGACCATGATCCTTTGCTGCAGAACTGCCCGCAGTTCCGACTCCAGTGGGCAGCTGCATTCTGGGAAGAAGATGGGACGGTAACATGCAAATACAGTTAAAGACAAAGTGATAAAACATTTAATGGAAGACAATAAAAGCAACACAAACCTTAATGCTGTGTACTTGTACTTGTGTTCCAGATGTTGTACTTGTGTACTAACTCTCACTACTTTGAGTACATCAGTGTGTTCACACTGTCAGTCAGAAACATGCAGAACACTACAAGTACTAGAGTGATGGCCTCAAAATGGTCCAAAAAGCCAGTGTGAAACTCTGGACACTTTCCACCCTAAACGGTCGCCATCTTGGCTACGTTTAGGGAAGGGGCGGGGCCACCAGCGTAAAGGATTTTCAAATTAAGGCTTCTGAGGAAGCTGCAGCTGTTCCTGAACACAAAGTGGTTCTTTTCCACTGCTGCTGCTGGACAGAAGAATCAGTGTGTTTATTGAGTGTTAAACAGAGGACACAAAAACACACTGATTTCTGGGTAAAATAATTAAAGCTGCAGATATTTTGGAGGCTGATGTGTTCACATGATGAGGTCATTTCCTGTCAGTGCAGAACAGCAGCGTGCAGAGTGAAACAACACTACTCTGTCTACCTTCATGATCTACACAAGTGAGAGTCCGAACATGTAAGAGAACTATTTATTAGGTTAGGTTAGGTAGTTACTTTATTAATCCCCGAGGGGAATTTTTTTTTTTTTGCTACAGCAGCGTACAGAAGCAAGAGATAATAATATGTTGGTTTTTTTTGAGTTAGTGTACTAAAGGAAGCACGTCATCTGGAACACAGCATTAGTGAAAGTGTGTCACTCAACGTATTGATGTTAAGTGGGCACTGTTTGGGATCAAATAATACTCATGACTAATAACTCAGTCTGTCCTCTTAAAAACTGCTGTGCAGTCTGTTAGACAGTCTGACTCAGCCAGTCACCTGGCTGGTGGCCACATTTTGCTTTTGGACAATAGTTCACGCCATTGTTTGTTTTGCCAACGGTAAAAACGGCTGTAGAGGATTTCGAGGGAGACCTGATTAGGAAAGAATCAGGAAAGCATCGATCCCACTTTCAATGGTGCAGTTTATTTAAACCTACGGTGGCCCTGAGGGTCAAATGCAAAAACATTTCACAGAACACAAAACATTTCACTAAAAGCAAAAACATTACACGGAAAGCAAAAACATAATTTTATCTGAAATATTTTTGTGTTCTTTCAAATGTTTTTTGTGTTTTGACCCTCAGGGCCACCGTACAAACCACTACAACCTGACGATCCAGATGACAAGGTAAAGTTGGAGTCTTGCAGGCTTCTCTGTAGTTTCTTTACAGCAGTCACACACCCAAAACCCCAGAGATACTGTCTACTGCCCGACTGCCAAAATCAAATCAAATCAAAAATACAAACTAGAAGAGATATCAGTACTACTAATACAAATACTTTAACAGAACAAAAAACAGGACAAATAAATGTGGACTATTAAATATTAGATCTCTACTTTCAATCTTTGTTCGTAAATTATTTGATAACTGATCAGTACAAATTCATTTAGTCGTGCTTGTTGCAACAGGAAAAATGTGTCCGTCTTAAATAATGAATCACTATTATCACATTCCTTGAAACGGGCTTCAAAAAGAGGAGCAGCTGCACTCTTCCAGTCGAACCTGTTAATTAACCCCAGGAAAGGTGTTGTCTGCTCTCCCGTCCCGTCCAAAGATCCCACTTGTTTTATTCTTCCTAGAAATCTGTTACAAACCATTATAAATGTGACCATTTGCACAAGACTGTTTTGTTTGAAAATTTCCAATCAGGATTTAGATCATGATCACAGCAGAGAAAAAGTACTTTTGAAAGTTACCATTGATCTTCTCATTACAGCTCACCATGGGTTCGTCTCTATCCTTGAGCTGCTACATCTCAGAGCTGCATTTGACACAACTGATCAACACTGATGGAACACTTTGTTTCAATTAAAGGAACTGCACTTGGCTGCTTTGAATCATATTTATAGAAATAGATTTCAATTTGTTCAATGAGGAGTCCGTGCATTTGTTAACTTTAGACTGGACTGTATTAATTCCTCGTTATTACGACATCCCAACACCAAGCTGCCCAGTGCTCATTGTTTCTCTATGCTGTTCTTTTCTCTCTCCACTCTCCTCTCACTCCAAACAGTTTAAGGCAGATGGAGTCTGCTTCTGTTGGAGGTTTCTGCCTGTTAAAAAGGAGTTTTTCCTCCCCGATGTCACCAATTCATGTTCATGTGGGAGTTCCTGCATTGTTTGGCTTCTCTCTAGAATATTGTGAGTTCTCATCCTTATTATGGACTATGCCCTGTCTTATGTCTTGATTTACATGTACACAAAATTGAATTAAATACAAATAAATTGCATTGAATTGAATTGCCTTGCACTGAATTGCATTGGAATGAATTGATAGTGTCCACATGTTAAAGTCTGTCAGCACGTTAGAATCAGAGCTTTAGGCCACTATGTAAAGTTCAACTCCCAAACCAAACTGGACCAAGTGTCAGTGACGTTAAGGCCCCGACACTGGATGTAATGGAAGCAGAAGCCTTTGAGGTCAATATCAATATTTGAAATATATAGGCCAAATCAAACTTTTGACACAAACACATCACAATCTATTAATTTGTGTTCTTGTTTTTTGGTGTGTTTTTATAAACCTAAAACTATCTTGTGGCCACGATACAGGACACTTCAGTCATAAACTTGTCAGAGCTCTTTGGTGGACAAATTACTCCTCTAATATCCTCAGCTGATTAACTTTTAACAGGTCTGCTACCACAAGTCTAAATGAATATACAGAGGTCGTGACAGGATGCATCAGCTTCTGTCAGGACAGCTGTGTGGCATCATATGGTGAGTTATAACAACAGAAAAGGTTGGAAAGGGAGGAAGTGACAGCGGAGGTCGTGTGTTACTCCCCAGTCGCTGTGGAGTCCTACTGCTTCTTTGGGCACCATCGTCACCCAGAACCTCAAGTTGGAGCAGAACAGCAGCTCCCTCACCAACAAGGCCCAACAGAGGAACTTCTTCTAGCAGCAACTGAAGAAGATCAACCTTCTACGCTGCCATTCATTCTGGCTTTCTCCGTCACCATCTGCTACGTTGCTGCCACTGCCGAGGACGAGGCCAGACTTCGCGCTTCGTTCGCTCTGCAGACAGGGTGATAACATGCAACCTGTCGTCCCTCCAGGACCCGAACGCCTCCAGGACACTGAGGCAAGCAGAGAAGATCTGTCCGAACCTTTCCACCCTGGATGTAAACTTTCTCAATCACTCCCCTCCAGTAAGAGGCTGAGTTCTATCTGGACCCAAACTTTACGCTATAAGAGCAGTTTCTTCCCGACTGCAGGCTCATCAACAAGGTCCAGGACCCCCACTGATAGAGACTCTGTCCCACTCATTGATACTACACATCACATTAATGTGAAATCTATTATCTTTAAATCATCACACCTAACATGGTGCATTACATTAACGCATTCATTCTTTATAGTATTACACAAATTGTTTCTACTTGTACTGTGAACATTTGCACTTCTGCAGACTTTTGTACTTTATTATGAAATTTCATTTAGATATCACCTGTTTTTTGTGTTCATTCATGTTGTCACTCTGTATAGTTAGTTGTTTTTTTCCTACTTTTTAGTCATTGATTGTTTTTGCACCACTACACTGACACAAATTCCATGCATGTGAAAACTTATAAAATAATACATTAGAATCTGACTGGGATTTTTCTGATACTGGAAATACTGTGGAGTAAGTTTACAATAAATAAATGTGATATTTATTGTAGAGATGCTGATGGTGTAATTTGAGTTTTGGAGAAACAAACATGTCAATCTAAAAAAAAAAAAAAAAAAACATAGGCTATGATCTTCTTTACATTTGTTGTATATAAGTGGTTTTGAAATCAGTTTTAGCCACAACAAATAGGCTATTTAATTATCAGTTATTTGGCGCTTTTCTACTACCACTGACGAACTGATTTAGTCACATGTTTAGGTCCATCAGAATATTTATAGACAGCACACTGCCGAATGAAAACTGCTGTTCGCTGCAGGCCTCTAAAAAAAAAAAAAAAAAAAAAAAAAAGGTTTCCGTTTATGAATGAGTTTCAGAAACAAATATCTCATAACGACTTACAGGTGCCATTAATGGCACTCAAGTAGTGATACAGGTTTTCTGTGGTGGTTTAGAGAAGAGCGCTCAGATTAGAAATATCAGATCACACATGTTCATCTTCTACAAGGACACATGGTGTACACATGTTCGTAGCTTTGTTGTGCAAAATACAGGCGACACTGTCACAGCCGATCACGCGATATTACTGGTTTACTAGTATTTAGGACACACACGTACACGTACACACACGTACACGTACACACACGTGGGCAGCAGTAGCTGTGCTGAGTATACATAGGAGCGACCTGTTAATGCTGACAAAGCTGCGTGTATTTACCCGCTTCTGAAGAGTACTGCTGACGAACGTCCTTGTTGGTCGGAGACATCTTGAGAGCAGTCCGTCCTCAAAACAGACCCACAGTCCGTCCTCAAAACAGACCCACAGTCCGTCCTCAAAACAGACCCACAGTCCTCAAAACAGACCCACAGTTCTGAAAACAGACCCACAGTTCTGAAAACAGACCCACAGTCCGTCCTCAAAACAGACCCACAAGACCCACAGTCCGTCCTCAAAACAGACCCACAAAACCCACAGTCCGTCCTCAAAACAGACCCACAAGACCCACAGTCCGTCCTCAAAACAGACCCACAGTCCTGAAAACAGACCCACAGTCCTCAAAACAGACCCACAAGACCCACAGTCCGTCCTCAAAACAGACCCACAGTCCTGAAAACAGACCCACAGTCCGGCCTGAGGTCGCACGGATAATCCTGCTGCTGAAACTTTTTACAACCAGCCGGCTCTTATTTTCTCGGAGCTTCTTTGCAGCTCGTGGGTCCGCCAGCACACTTCCGGTCCTCGTCTTCACAATAACAGCATCACCACAACTTAAATGATTAGGAACGTTTTCACCAACGACACAAATTGTCGCAAATGTGTTGATAATATATCAACACTGACTACATAATAGTCATCACAAATTTCCGTAACAGTTTTGATGACTACTTTTGCGTCCACTCGCAATAACATGTATTTCTCGTTGATATAAACAGACGGTGTTTCAGTCCTGTAATAACACAGTTGTCGTTAATGGAAAGACTCGGTAGATACCACGGAAAATGGAGATGGTGTGACACGTTATCTGATGAATTTAGTGCTCAGTATCCATTTCTAAAAGGCAGATTTATAACAGCATCCGCTGGATGTGAGAACAGATGTATGGAAAGCCAAGAGGGTCATAATTCGTCTCAGTCGCCCTGGAGTTTGAAGTAGTGAACTATGTTCTAATTTAGTGCACTAGTGTGCAAAATTTGGGAGCAAAGTGAGTAGGGTTTGCTGCAAGCCCGCCCTGCTTCACAAACAATTAAATTTCAGATAACAGATCAGAAGTGAATGACCAAACAAATTTTTGGAGCTCAGCGGTCTGTGTGGGGGGCAAAAGTGTTATATGGCCTCCTGACTGAAGCACTAAAGCCTAATATGGTTACATGTCTGGGTATAAAAATAGCATCCCAGTCCCTCAACAGTGAAGATGGGGGGAGGGTCACTACTCTGTTAATGATTGTGTTGGCAAATAATGCAACAATTAAGATTAATGTTCTCAATGTGAAATTGCAAAGATTTGGGGGATTTCCTCATCTATGGTTAATAATGTCATGAAAAGATTCAGTGAATAGGAGAAACATTTGAACGCAAGGGACGAGGGCATAAACCAGTATTGGATGGTGGTGATCTTCGGGCCCTCAGTTGACTCTGCATTTAAAAAAGACAGCATTCTGTACTGGAAATCACTGCATGGGCTCAGGAACACATCCCAAAACCCTTTTCTGTGAACAGTTTGTCGCTGAATCCACAAATGCATGAGTATTTTTAAAACCATGGTGATGTGAATTAATCTGGCCCAGTCAACATATGTATCTGTATATGATACATAACTGGGATGGGACGTTTTCAGTGACTGTACTATATAAAAGAAAGTGTACTTCTGTGATAAACTTTCAGTTGCTTGTAGAAATGTCTCCATATTATGCTGATCAACATAATAATATAATTTTTAAACAACCACAGCAGGTATTTTGTTTTTCTTTGAGTCATTTTTTTTTCAGTTTTTCCCAGAAAAGCTTCAAAGCTTTTTCTTATTATTCTTTAAAAGAATACAATGTACAACGCAGTTTTCAAAAAAATTTGGGGCCCTGTGGAAAATATAAATTAAAGACAGAATGCAATGATGAAAAATATAAGGTCATTTTTAATTTGATGGCAGAAATACATCTGCTCACCAGTTCAGGGTTTCCATTGTCGTATTTTTTGTTTCATGATGCACCAGATGTTTATGTTGTGTCTTTTATTGTGTGAATTTAAGTTTAAATTTGTAAAAATGTAATTCTATCCCATACCACTTTATACACTGAAGAGTGACATCCAGACAGTGTGCCTTTAGTTAATCTGTAATCCATCAGATACTGATGGTTAAAATAGTTATCTAAGAAAGGACAAACATTTACAATAATTACCTAAAAGTGATCATGATACTGTTGAAATCATTTGTTGTAATTAAGTGAAAAACAGGTGAAGTAATTCAAAGATAATAGTTGAAACAAAAAAACCTAAAACTTGCCCAAACCGACTTCAACAGATATTTACACTGTATGAAAATGTGCA
This sequence comes from Embiotoca jacksoni, assembly GCF_022577435.1. NCBI lineage: Eukaryota > Metazoa > Chordata > Actinopteri > Embiotocidae > Embiotoca > Embiotoca jacksoni. The sequence continues at coordinate 522,659 of NW_027185393.1, read as the reverse complement.
TCTAAAAATTAAAACATATTATCCTCATTTTATTACTCCATAGTTCATAGTAAAAAGTAGTAAAACAAAAAAAAACCTCTTGAATGAGGTGTGTATTTGTGAACGTTTTTTTTTTTTTTTTTTTTTTTTTTTTTTTTATGATAGTTTTTCATATGTGCAAAAAAAAAGAAAAGAAAGAAGAAAGTGCTGACTCAGCGCTCATGTTGTTGCACATAACTGCAGATATCCTGTGACAAATCACACACGTACAAAAATTCTATGAAAACTAAAGAAGCTGGAGGGGAAGTTTGAAAAAGAAAAACATGATAAAGGGGCTTCCGCTTTGTGTGATCATCTGTGAAGTTGTCACCAAGAGACAATGAATTCAACAGGAACATCTGACGGCCTTAGATTAATGCCGCTAACAGTGACATGAATCTGTAAAGTTTAAGTCGCAGAAGTGACATCACATTTTCAGTTTATTATTGTGTTTTATTAAAACATCAGATACATTTATCTTTACAGCTGTTTTAAGGTCAACACTGTGGAAAAATACAATAAAAAAAAAGAAAGAAACTGTCACAGTCATGGAAAACAGTCCAAAGACTCCGTCAGAGTCTACAGAGGTTTGAGTCCAGATACAGTGAATCAGTCATCCTGCGGCGCCCCCTTCAGGCTGGACCTCTGCTTCTTCTGGTCTGCCTGGCCCATGACACGGTACAGTTTTTTCCGCGCCTCCTTCTGTCTCTTGAGCTTGGCCTCCTCCTGTTTCTCCTTCTCCTGGAGGAAGTCCTTGTGTTTGGCATGCTGCACCGTGTGGGCCTTCTTCCTCTTGTAGTTGTGGACTGTGCTCAGAGCTTGGAGCAGGGCCACCACCTATCAGAACGGGAGAAGGCGCAGTTATGTTTTGGTGCATGTGACAGTACAAAGTCATCTTCTACGTCAAAGAATCAACATTGGTCTCATTTGCATAGTCTTGCCATTTGTTTCCGTCAGCTATGATAACATTTCAGAGCTGGGAGTGCTCTTCTCTTTGGGTTTTCTGTTCAGTATAGGTCAGTGATTTACAGTATAGCTCTCTATTGCATGTCATTTCCTTTCTCCTCTCTCCTGTAGTTTGTTCTTTGCTTTCTGGTTTCCTTTTTGGGGTCCAAAGCTGCATGTTTCCAATCTGCAGCCTCACAAACCAGACAGCTTTTTTCCCCAGACTCTGGTTCTGTCTGACGTTTCTTCCGTTGAAAAAGAGACTATCTGCATGTTCAAGGGGAAATTGTTGGGTTTATTTCTATAATACTGTGTCTTGATCTTAACACATGAAGTGCCTTGATTTGATATCTATTAAAATGTAGCACTATATAAGAAAAAGTGAACTGAACTGATCTGTTTGATTCTTGCTCCGGATGAGCTGCTGCACCGAGTCTGTAGAGTCTGCGGAGGTTTTGCTCACCTTCTTCTCGTGAGGCTCTCGGATCACGCTCGGCCTCTGAAGGTCTCGGGGCGTCTTTCCTTTGGCTTGCTGCTGTTTGGGTTTGCTCTTGAAAGGCAGGGACTTCTGGAGCTCCTTGGGGATGCGGAGGGTGTTGAAGTGCCTTTGAGCTCGGGCTACCGGCTAGAAGGGAAAGAGATGGACAATCACACGTCAAGTCAGGACCCAGGTTAGTGACAGAAAACACAAAACAGAGAAGATGGAAATAAACAAACCAAACGCAAAAAGGAAATATGACAAAGCAAAAACAATTCTGTTCTGACTTGGTGTCAAAACTCCACATGAATTTACACACATATCCACTCACAGATGCACATATCCAACAAAATCCATTTTATGGTTGAAAAAAAACATTAAGTATTTATATTTAGTGTCAATACCAGAACATTTTGAAAACTGTCCAGTAATGTATTGGGTTCTCAAGTCTAGACAGTCCAAAACTCAAAGATATTTACTTTACTGTGATATAAAACAGCACTTTGGAGAAGCTCTGACTTCAGTGAGTATTTGATTATCAAAACCGCTAGAAACTGATTTTCTGTCAGCTGATTAATAGATCAGCTAACTGTTACAGCACAAATCCATTTCCATCCTCCCATTTTCATTGTTTCTTAGTTTTTTATTCCCTACTTACAGATTAAGTGTTTTCCTGTGTTTATTTTCTACATAAATGACCCCGGTGAAGCCCCATGACTGAGGAGTGTTTCTGCTCTCTGACGTCTTGCTAAAAACATTTTATTCATAGAAAAGATTAAAGACTCTCTGGGCTTGTCTAATATTACATTACATTTAGCTGACGCTTTTATTCAAAGCGACTTACAACACACTGACGGTTCACCATCGGGAACAACTTAGGGTTCAGTGTCTTGTTCAAGGACGCTTAGGCATGTGGACAGGAGGAGCTGGGGATTGAACCACCAACCTTCCAATTAGTGTGCAACCCACTCTACCAACTGAGCTACAGCCTCCCTAATAATAATAATAATAATCATAATCATAATAATAATATCTGTCTAAAATAATGTCTAATGTCTTAAATAAAACTCAAGCTTCCCTTTCAGCACATCAGTTTACACTATAGGTGTTGCGTCTCCTCCTGACACCAAGCTATGTTATTCTGTTTTAAAGCAATTTAATGTTCATAACAGAACATGCAAATGAAACTAAATTTAGTTTCAGGGTTCACGATGCAAGGTGCCATCGTGCGCTGTGGGACACGAGGGAATATTTTAGTTTTCTCCTTCTTCTCTGCACATCAAGTCTTTTACAAAGTCATCCCTCAGTGTTTCCCGGTACGAGGCGTTCAGAGATGTGTCTACTCCACCTTGTACAGAGAGTCCGTGTTGGGTTTGTAGCGGATGCCCAGGTCGTGTTTGAGCTGTCCCACCGTCCTCATGCCCGACCAGCTGTCCTTCTGTCCGACAGGCAGCAGCAGAGAGGTGATGGGGTTGTAGAGCTGAGGGACCGACACCGGATACCAGGAGCGGAGGAACACGATGTCTACACAGAATGCACAAGGAACAACACGCGTCAACAAAAAGACACGGAGGCATTCAAGTGACACATTGAACTGTCAAATTTGTTGCACCATTATCGTGTTAAAGACCACCAACTGCTTCTACCTGCAGTAGTCTACACGGTAGTACAACTCCAAACGCCCACATGGTAAAGACACTGTTAACGAAAAAGTTACTTTAGGGTACAGTATGTAGGATTTAGGGGGATCTATTAGTAGAGTTGGGATACAGTATTCATTATGTTTTCATTAATGTCTAATCAGATGTCAAGTCTATAATAGTGATTTGTTCAAAACAAAGCTGCTCAATAATGTTAATCTTACATACAGTACAAATGAAAAATGTAAGAAATGTGAATTCTGTTCTTGATTTGTTTTTTTCTCTGATAAGAGAATTGTTAAGCAACCGATCGATAGGCAGTATCGTTAAAAACTAGTACTTAGAAATTCTTAACGATATCCATTTCAATTTACAGATGTCTCTTTTATATGGATTTTCTGTAAGGAAAAATACCTTTGGACCACAGAGGATTCTTTTGTTGCAATACTGCAACGTGTCAACAGTGAAAATCAGCAGCAGGACTGAGTGTTAACACCAGATCCTGCTCTCTTAGCAAAAAAGAAAAACATTACCTTTGTGTCTGTATTTGTTCATTGTAATAGTGAACCAACAATTAGCGGCGTTCTCTCTGACTTATCAAAAATAAGCCACGAATGAGTTGCAGACACTAACTTTCTTTCTGATGTGCATGACAGGAGATGTATCCACTTTCAGAGAAAAACTGAAAAAACTAAAAATGATGACGGTAGAAAACCGATGCGCTCCCGTGTCTAATGCAGCTCTCTGTTACAGCTGCTGCTGTCATTAACTCACAAATTTAAAGGGAGCGTCAATTGTGAACATTAAATGTACATAAACTTTTCTTTCAATATATTTTCCATAAATATTCCCTGCACAACGAGCATGAGTCAGAAATTAAATTATTAATATTCCTCAAATTCAAATGAACTCATGATAAACAATTGTGGCTCTCACACAAGAACACCATGCTGAACTTAGAATTACCACCAGTTTCATTGCATATCTGTCCAGACTTGTATGTAGTAAAGAGTTTACAGGGATTTGGTCATAAAACTGATTCTGTGACAGTACACAATGATTCCAAAATGGATGTTGCTGAAAAGAAGTTACAAGTTTTAAAACACACATATTCAACCTGATCTACACAATCACCACAGTTTCAAGGTGGACATCCAAGATTAGCGTCACCGATTCAGTATCCGACCGAAGGTGAAAGATGGTCATAATCTTTACCTTATAAAGACAGAAAAGTGTCTTTTCATCATGTTATCCTTTCAGACATTTGTGTGACTTTCGACCATTAAATTAAAATCCTGTGAGATCCTGTTTATGAGCCTCGGATGGACAAACTCACACATGTACGTACATATGGACAACTTGAAAACAGAACGTGTTTGTCCACCGGACACCAGGACGAAGGCATACAAAGTTCAACTCCTACTCTGTAGAAACTTTATAGAAAATATAAAGAAAACAACCTTTTCAATAATTTTTGACACAAGAACATAAATACAAATAGTTTGAAAACTACCAGGAAGTTGAGTGAAGTGAATGAATTAGACAGGGTACGATATTCTGGGTCACTAAATACCTGAGGAGTAAATTTAAGTTTCAGGTCTTAATTTAGAAAAACGGTATATTTTAGGTACCAGCTGAAACCAAGAATATATCATATCAGTCCAGTCAACAACAGCTGACAAACAGCTGTCACTCACCACTCATGAGCAGGCGGTCCTCAAACGTTGCTCTGTACGCTCCCGGTGGGGTCGACAGCGCCTTCTTAATCTGACCTCTGACCCCTGACACCGTTCGGACGGAGGCACCTTCAAATTTAGCAACCTCGAGCACCGTGTTGAACATGCCCTGTGAACACAGAAGGAGCTGTCAATCAAAACCCTCGACACGACGAGTAATAACAGTACAGAACTGCTTCTATTAACACTGTGCTGTCCTTTTTTAAATGGACAACAAAGCATTAGCATCAAAACCAGTGGAGGCAAACAAAACTCCTGCTGCCCTTCAGAGCTACTCATACAGTAAATAGTGATGAGTGTTTGCAGAGTACCTTTTGTTATTATTCCATGATCATTTCTTTATGGACCACACAACAATACTGCCAAAGCTGGAGGAAATGATGCATCTTCTACATTATTGATATATCCCCTTAGATATTTCTTTACTTCATCATCTAGTTCATCTAAAACCAGACAAAATAATTTAAAAAAAGAGGTGCAGATGAAGTGTATCTTCCCCACCTTAACGAAACAGGTGTTCTTAAAGATCTTGTATGGGTAACCAATCAGCTTGAGCTTCTTCACTATCGTCACTGTTTTGTCCAGGTCCAGGACGACGCCTGTGGCTGCGATGCGGAAATTAGCCTGCAGAGAGAAAACAGGGATTCAGTCGTCAGACAAAGACAAACATCATGTCGAAAATGTAAATAAATTAAAAAAAAAAAAAAAAAAATGAACGAGAAGGATGCCAGTTTGACTCTTGGAAAGCAGTTCTTCTACTACAGTTGGGATTTATTTATGTTTTTCTTTGTTATATGATCTGTAGTTTATCAACTCAAACAGTGGTGAACACTACATAAGGGAGACTGTAGCTCAGTTGGTAGAGTGGATTGCACACTAATCAGAAGGTTGGTGGTTCAATCCCAGCTCCTCCTGTCCACATGCCTAAACGTCCTTGAACCCTAAAAATTGCTCCCGATGGTGTACCATCGGTGTGTTGTAAGTTGCTTTGGATAAAAGCGTCAGCTAAATGAAATGTAATGTAATGTAAACCTGCATTAATCTGAGAGACTGAAACTTACTTTAGTTCCTGCTACTGACTGCACAGCCAGAAAGCCGGTTCCCTGCGGTGTGATGGGACCTTCAGTGAGACAGGATGATGATGATGATTATTATTATTATCATCATCATTTGTTCATTTAAAATGACAAACATTTCTTCAAGACTTCTAATCACTTCTGGAATAAAAGAGTCATTGTACAGGAAAGAAAAGAAAAATGAAAATGCTGCTGGAGATTTACAATGTTCTATATTTCTACATGAATATGACCTGAAACATCATCAGATTTTTACGCAGGTCCTAAAAGTACATGACGAAAACAGGTTAATCATAGAAGAGAAAAACATTATACTTGGACTTTTATTTATAGAGGAAAAATGAATCAATATTATATATCTGTGACAAAAGCGCATCCAGCACGCCAGAAAGAAAATCGTAATTCTGGAAATGGCAATTTTAACTGAAAATAAAATGTAACAGCAGCTCTGAAGGTGCTGGATTGATTTTTAGCATTACTGCTTTGTTAACAGTTATTGGGCCGTAGAAACAGAATCTATACACAACACCTCAGTTTCCAAACTTTGTGTGAACCCATGGAGCCTAAATGCACAGATTTAGTGCTGTGTAAGCACAAAGGTAACCACAGCAACATGACAGACCTTCAGTCTTCAATCTTATGAACTCTGCTCTGGAGCACCAACACAAAAGCATAAATGGACATGGAATAGTCTTGATCGAATAATGTCTTACCCTCATGATGCAGTAAACTGGAATAATATTATTATCATCACGTAAAACCAGAGAACTAAAAGGTCTACCTTAGATACAGAGAGAGAAAAATCTAAGGATTCATTGCTTAGCAGCAGTCGACATGCTGCTGATGAGTCTCACCCCAGATGGCTGCTCCACAGTGCATGTGCTGCGGCGTGTATTTGAGCAGGCGGTGGCGTCCGTTGTGATCCTCGATGTGGTACAGAGGGATCGTCTGGAAGCGCCGCCAGCCCAGAGACAGAATGAGGGGGTCCCGGGTCTTCAGGATACGAGAATACCAGCGGTGTTTCTTCAGCCGCACCTGAGACACACACACACACACACAACAAACATACATGGTTGCTGTAATTTTATTTCATCCCATTATCTCAAGATTACAAGTTAATGATCTAATTATTTAAAGAAAACAAGTTTGATTTTCCATGATAAAAATATTTCACCATGTCCTCCTCTGGATTGCAGCTTGTGAAAGTAATCTTTGTAATAAGCTTATGTTTTATCAGGATTCATATTCTAATCATCTATTAATAATGATTTCATTTCATTTCCTTGTGATAATTTGAGTATTTTTAAAACCATGGTGATGTGAATCAATGGGGGGAGGGTCACTACTCTGTTAATGATTGTGTTGGCAAATAGTGCAACAATTAAGATTAATGTTCTCAATGTGAAATTGCAAAGATTTGGGGGATTTCCTCATCTATGGTTAATAATATCATGAAAAGATTCAGTGAATAGGAGAAACATTTGAACGCAAGGGACGAGGGCATAAACCAGTATTGGATGGTGGTGATCTTCGGGCCCTCAGTTGACTCTGCATTTAAAAAAGACAGCATTCTGTACTGGAAATCACTGCATGGGCTCAGGAACACATCCCAAAACCCTTTTCTGTGAACAGTTTGTCGCTGAATCCACAAATGCATGAGTATTTTTAAAACCATGGTGATGTGAATTAATCTGGCCCAGTCAACATATGTATCTGTATATGATACATAACTGGGATGGGACGTTTTCAGTGACTGTACTATATAAAAGAAAGTGTACTTCTGTGATAAACTTTCAGTTGCTTGTAGAAACGTCTCCATATTATGCTGATCAACATAATAATATAATTTTTGAGACAACCACAGCAGGTCTTTTTTGTTTTTCTTTGAGTCTTGTTTTTTTTCTTCAGTTTTTCCCAGAAAAGCTTCAAAGCTTTTTCTTATTATTCTTTAAAAGAATGTAATGTTATTTAAGCGAGGACAAACATTTACAAGAATTACCTAAAAGTGATCATGATACTGTTGAGATCATTTGTTGTAATTAAGTGAAAAACAGGTGAAGTAATTCAAAGATAATAGTTGAAATGGTTGGTAGCAACAAAAACTAAAACTTGCCCAAACCGACTTCAACACAGATATTTACACTGTATGAAAATGTGCATCTAAAAATTAAAACATATTTTCCTCATTTTATTACTCCATAGTTCATAGTAAAAAGTAGTAAAACAAAAAGAAAAACTCTTGAATGAGAAGGTGTGTATTTGTGAACATATGTTTTTTTTGTTTTTTTTAATAATAATTGTTTTTCATAATGTGCAAAAAAAAGAAAGAAAAGAAAGAAGAAAGTGCTGACTCAGCGCTCATGTCGTTGCACATACCTGCAGATATCCTATGTTGCCTTCGCTGGAGCCCAGGCCTCCGAGGATGACGGGGTAGTGGGGGTCAAAGTTGGTCACGACCTCGCAGGGTAAAGAGGAGATTTCTACTCGGACGTACATTCCCGGCCGGAAGCCTTCGTACTGAACTCTGGTCTCATCGTCCACCTCCGCAAACTCTGCTCTGTTCAGCTGTGGACATGAATATAGGAAAAGTTTGAATAAAAACACAGAAATATACGAATCCGTACACACAACCATTAACACAGATTCTTATGAACGAGCTCACCTCAGCCTGCTTCTGCAGCTCCTCTTTCAGGTCGTCGAAGTACGTGGCGTCGCCGTCGTCATACTCCGCGTCAAACCGCTCCTTCAGCCGGCGTTTCTTGTCCAGACGTTTCTTCTTCAGGACCTCGTCATCGTCCAGCTTCACCTGAGGCTCTTCAACCTCGTCGTCGACATCATCGCCATCGTTTTCACTATCCTGCAGAAGACAAGTCATGGTTCAACTGTGAACACTAAACGGTGTTATCGACATGACCGGAATGTAAATCGTTTCTTTAAAAAGCTTGAATGTGAAATGTGACGACATTAACAACGTACGTTTTACATGCTATCGGACAAAATATTTGTTTTTTTTCCCAAACAAGCTTCTTTCTTCCTTCATCGTGCTAAACAGTAGAATTTGTTGCCTTTAACACCCGAGAGCAAACAGGGCAGCGATTCCTTCACTGTTCCCCCGACATGGATGTAAACTCTCTCGAACAACCTTAAAGCTTGAAATTTTCTCATAGACAGTACTTCATGTCTGATGTGAAGAACTGGAGAGCAGGGAGTACAACCAAAAACCCCAAACTACAGCTGATTCTGATAGAACACAACGTCGTGGCCATGACAGGAGACAATACTGCAAATATGGACGGTGCTGCAAAGAAGCTAGAGATGAGTCATGATTTCAAAATTTTCGAACAATCATGAACAACATAAGGAGATAAGTAACGCGTTGCTAGCGGGTGTTTCGCTGTGAGATTAGATGCACAAACAGTCCAAATGTTCTGTGTTTAACTCCTTCAAAAATTCACTGAAAATAAGGTGCAGTGGAAACTCTGCAGTTCAAGGTGAGCGTGTCATGAGTCCAACACAACTATGCACAACGATGTGAGAGCAAAGCACCGAGCAGACGCTCCATCCACAAATCAACAGTCAATGTGCAGCAATCACCAGTCGAAGTAAGTCGGATGTTCGGCATTCAGAGGAAACAGCAGCCCTCATCTCAAACACGATAACAACTAAAGACATTCAGCTTGGTCTGAGCAAAAGAGCTTTCCAAGTTTGATGGCATTTTTGAGCCTGAGTTTTTCGAGAGGAACAGTTCTCTCTCTGAGGCTGTTTACATAATTTGGGAATATTCAGATAGTCGTTATAGTATTAAAGAATCTATTACTATACATGTCTGTCATTATTCCCTTTCGTCAGTTTTTTGCCGGCACCGTGTTGTAATGTGTGACTCCCGTCAGAAAGTGTCAGTAATGAATTAAAAGCTGCCATTAAACAACATAAATGAAATTTCCCCTCGGGGATTAATAAAGTGTATAAAATCAAAAAGAAAAAATAAGGAGAAGAAGAACAAGTTGACGAACAACAGTCGATTAATAATCAAGTAGTATTTAGAATGTTGCTTAAAGTGCCCATCCCGAGAAAGCAAACATGTAAATAAGCAAATAAATGTCTGAACACAATTCAGTGAATTTGTCATTTACAACCTGAACCGTCAGGACACGATTGGTTGGGGTCAGATGAATTAATTGTTCAGCATGAGGGGATCTCCCACAGCTGTGGGTCTGATGTGTCTCGGAAATTACACGAAATAAACGAGAAGGTAAAAAACATGAGCCCAGAGGAGGCTTCGGTGAAACAAGCATCATGCAGCTTGTGTTTTTAATCACCATGCCGCTGCTTTATGCGTGTATGTGAAAACACAGCTTTAGGATGACAAAGTTAGTGTATCTCGTACCTCCGCCTGGTCCCGGTCTCCAGTTTGGTTCTTGTGGACTTCTCCTGTTTCCAAATCTTCAAAGTCGCCGTACAACTCCTCTAGATAAAAACAAACAGCCAAGGACAGATATGAGTCTGTGGGACTCTTAGAGACACAAAAACAACAGTTCAAATCACTTCTACCACCATTATTCTTAACTGAAAGTCCATGTTTATTGAATCAGTCCCCGGTCACAATTAAAATGGATTTAATTAACATTAATTAAAACTTCAACAGTGAAAAGAATTATTATTTTTTCTCAACCAAAAGTCAAGAATCTCCTCACCGTCCTCCTTCAGCAGCGTGGCTGCATCTTCACCTTCCTCCCACTTCCCCGTTACAAAACAATCCCTGATCGAGTTTACCATCTGAAAGAGAAAACATGTTCAGGTTTCATTTCAACTTTTTAAAAGTTTTTCAGATCAGCAAACAAAGCGTTAGAGAACGGTCTGCTGTCCCTGTATTCACGGTGTGTTACTGTACCTCCTCCACTTCCCAGTTGTGGAGGGTGTCGGGGATGAAACGGGAGCAATCCAGTCCGTTGGCGTGAAACTTTTTGCTCTTCTGAGCGCCGCTGACTCTGAACAGCCCGCCGAGCTCCTCCTCCTCCTCCTCCTCAGAGTCATCTACCTCTACAACTGCAAAACAAAGAGGACAAGGGACGGTCAAGAATCAGAAACGTTGGGCGTAAACACATTTCTTAACTCTATTCTATATTAATATGACCGGTATTTATCAAAATGGCTAATACGCAGCTTTTGTTGGTTGCGAGGGCAGCCAGCTGTCATGTAGCACAAAACATTTGCTCACTTTTTCTAAAGCCAGCCGTTGTTTTCTCCGTACAGTATTTTGTATGAATGTTTGAATGAATTGTGACATAATTCTTTCAGAACATTTTCACTTCACTTGTGTGTGTACATGTAATCAGATACCTGAGCCATAAACCAGTTTTCTCAGATTGGGGGCAGCTTTTTGTTGCCGAAGAAACGCTTCTGATGCTTTCTGTTGCAGACCCTCCTTCCATCTCAGAGCCCCTGTGGACACAAGCAGAAGAGAGAGAGAGCAAATTTAAAGGAGCATACACCAAATCAATCCAGCTGCTTTGACACCATCCGTGTATCCCTGGATTAAACTGAATAAAAACAGAGCTCAACATCATTAAAAGGAACATTTCAAAGCTGTTCTGGAGCTTTTCAAATGTACTACATGATCTTCCTCATCACATTTTGTGTTTTTAATAGTCGCTATTGACTAAAAAAAGCACACAGCTGATACTTTTGTCAGTTACCTGAAGACTTGGGCTCCATCTCTGAGGAAACCAAACACATGAGAAAACATGTAACTTTTTGCATTGAAGGAATATAAAAATGTCAAATTGAACTTTACTTTTTAACTATTATAATTTCCTGTGGCATTACAACATCATTTACCTGCTTGTATCTCACAGTACTGAACACACATTATTTTATACAGTAAAATGAAATCAGTGGCCAGGAATGAGTCATGTTGACCTTTGGTCTTATAAATTTGGTTTGAAAATGTCATCACTTTGTCATGAGACATTTGTGAGAAATTTTGTCAAAGTTACTGTATTCATTTTTGAGTTATGGCCACAAACATGTTGTGTGCAGTCACAGTAACCTTGACGACCAAATTCTGTTTGTGACAGATGAAATTCTTTCGACACATTCGTGATATATCCCACTGAAAAAAATGGGCCTTTTTAAAAAGTAAAATGAAAGTGAAAGTAAACATAAAGAAAATGGAATCAACTGAGTACATACCCTGCTCCTCTTCCTCTTCCTCACTCTCTGCTTGAGCAGCACTCCCCTCCTCTTCCACCGATTCATCTTCTACATCGCCGTCCTCGTCTTCATCATCACTCTCCTCCTCATCCTCCTCTTCCTCTTCAGAACAGTGTCCTGAGTCTGCTGCTCTTCCTGCCTCCCCCTCCTCTTCACTCTCCTCCTCGCTCATCTCCAGCTGGTCTTCACCGTCTGCGAACGCCGGCAGCTCGCTGCCCGCCTCCCTCCCATCTTTCTTCTCCCCCACTTTCTGTTTTTTTAACGGCGGGGCGTCGCCTGCCGACATCTTCCCAGATTCAGCTCTCGCCTCTTTGAGAAATGTAGACAAATTATCCCTATCGTCAACTTCATCCTCTTCCTCCTCCGCCTGGTCACTTTCTCCACTGTCGTCGTCCTCGTCATCACTAGACCCGCCGACATCATCATCATCATCATCTTTATCTTCCTCCTCCCCAGCAAAGACCACCTTCCTCCTCTCTCTCTGGGTGTTAGGATCCCAGAAACTCCTCTCCTCAAGTCTCTCCTGCTCTCTGAAATACAAACAAAACAGAACAAGTTTGGTGCTTTTTAGTGTCAAACGCAAGGCTGCAGTGTTTTCTTATCCTCTGCAGAAGAACATTTCAACATTGCTGATATAAATATTTATAGATATAGATATATAGTTTGGCCACTATTGGAGACATCGGTGAGTCCAGCAGCAGAGCCGTACTTCTGTCTGTAGAAACCCTGATTGTTTTGGAAATACGTGGTGGTCAGAAAGAGGTCAAGCCGGGCTCTGATCTCCTTCACAGGAAGTGAACCCACACGCTGCTTTAAGTTTGTGGATGGTCAAAACTAAAGCACAGAAAGTAGAAGCCTGCACAGAACACATCAACACAGTGGACAGCAACATCAAGCCCACCCAGGAGTGTATCAGCTGTCATGGACCGCACAGTCAGCAGTCCACCTTCATTCTGGTCAAAGAGTGGAAGAAGCCTCATATCTGTAAGAATTAAAGCCTTGAACTCTGTGGTGTCTCACCCGCTCGGCTCACTGATGTCTGAAGGGTCCAGCGTGGCGGAGCCGCTGAACAGAGACACCTTACTGGCAGCCATCTTGGCATCCAGAGTGGCATGTGTGTCGATGAGGGACTGGACGAGCTCCGTGGTGGGCCGCACCTCCTCCTGTAACAGAGGGCGAAGATATTTCAACCACCAGGGCACAGCATCACGTCTGATCTGATTCAACCTTTCAAATTCAGCATGAGAGGATTCTCCAAAAACAACACATCTCACACCAACAAAAACACACACCTGCTGCTGGTTGACGTGGCTGGCGGGGAGGTCGATATAAACAGCGTCCTTGTCGTACACCACCCCCCCGACCCCGGCCATGGGAGCGTAGAGCAGACGCTCCTTCTCGTTCAGCGCTCTCTTCTTCTGAGCATCCGGCAGTGGACACGGGTCCGGCAGGAAGTTCACATCCGCCACCTGAAAGTCTCCGACACCTGCAGACCGACACAAACACACAACATATCACCGCTTATTCTTCAAGCAGAAACTTCCTGAAGCACCACTCAGGAGCACGTCTGCCTTTAACAGCACGATGTGCAGGAGAAACCTCGGGTTTAGTACCTGGGATGTGGACCTGGCCTTTGTTCTTCAGATGTGTCCCTCTCAAGTAGCCGTAGAGTGACACAGTCCGGTCACACTTGGGGTCTGTCCGGACCCTCTCAGGGTCAGTCAGGTCCTCCATCCTGCAGGAAGAAGGAGGAATATGATCTGAATGTTTGTGGTAATAGACTCTCAGACTGTGGAAACAAGCTGGAGTGCCTCGAGTGAAGCGGTGGCCAATACACGACATCTGAAAAGAATCGGATCCATGTTGAAAAACCAACAGGACTTTGTGGACAGTTGGTATTCCTTCCTTCTCCACATGTGATGCCGACAGTCGATTTAGTTTCAAGTGTTACACAATGCTCTATTTGTAAGCCCCAAATCAGTTTCTATGGTAAAAGAAGTATGTTTTGTGTTGGTTTATCCTTGGAAATAAGATGAGATGGTAATATGATAAGTTTAAGATGGGATTGGTGGCTATGTTTTTGTTGCTTTAGGGTTAGGGGCAGCCCATATCATCACCGCACATGTGCAGTAAGCAGCCATGTGACCAGGATAGGACGAAAGTCAGGTGGGTGGAGAAGAAGAAAGAAGAAAGAGAAAAGCTCTGAAGGATGAACCAATGAATGGATGTTTAAGCCTGTATGTGACACTGGAATGGACCTATGCTTTGTATTTTTTGACTTTAGGTTTTTACAAGGATGTACATGTGAAAACTATTAATCTGCCGATCTAAAGAAGTTGCAATTACTTGGAATTGCTCTTACACTATTGTTACAATTAAACTGATACGAATATATGGTGGCCAGGCAAACAGTCCACTGTTGTCGACAACCTGAACACGTTAATCACAGCGTGCTCCACATATCTGGAAGTTTTCTGGTCATTTCCTACAATAGCCTCTTCCAGTGCGGTCTCCAGCTCCCACTCACCGGTCAACCAGCACATACGGGTGTGAAGTCTGCCACACCAGAGGACGAAACTTCATGACGGAGATGAAGCGGCCGAGGTTCTTCACTTCCTGAGTCTGATATTCGCCGTACACCATCCCAGACAGGTAGAAGAGCTTGGCCCCCTGACAGGATCACACACATGCACTCACATGTAAAAACGGCATAACCGGGAACATTTTATCGTCTCAATGTGCAAGATTCTGGATGTGAGCAAGGGGACACTTTTTCAAGCGATAAAAGTGTGATTGATTTGTGTTTACCTGGTACACCTCTGTCCAGAAGCGATGCTTCAGGTTTTTCTTCATCTTCCTCAGCACCTTGTTGTTCTTGAATGAATCCAGGTGAGTCAGCACACCCATGATACGTGGGAAACCGTGCACCTGGCAGATGTTCAGGAACTCAAATGTCTCCATCTCGAAGCCAAAGCTCGCGTCGATCAACATCAAAACCTGGAGACAAAAAAGAAGAAGAAAACAATGCATTTAAAATGATTCAATGGAATTAATTTATGATTTACATTTCAATTTTTTTGTTCAAATAAAGTTACTGAGCAGCATTGCTGAACTGTAGCATTCAGCATTCTGTCTTTTACACGTCTTTATCACAAGTCTTATTTTACTGCTTCACATCTCACTTAAAGCTGATTCATACCCGTGTTAAATGTACTTTTGGCCCTATAAACGCCATGTCAGTGTGTAGGTGTTCCTCAATGTCCTCAAAGATGCATTCTTTGGAGGATGGATTCCTATTTGTAGAACTCATCCAAAGACTCGGATACTTCAAACTTTTACCAACGACAGAATCCTTTGATCAGTTAATAATCAAGAATCAATCAGGTGAAACTTCAGCGTCCTTAAAGCACCAACAATCCTCTGTGCACCAATCAGGGCGGCACATTTTCAGGGATGCACACATAGAATATAGGACTGTAATATCCATTAATCTAAATCAAACATTGATATTACCCGATAAATTGGAGTATTTATAACTATAATATAGAAAAACAATTGCTCCTTTTGCAATTATATGGTAGAAACATGTTTATTCATTAAGTACCTGTGACAGCAATACAGCACAAAGTAAATGTCTTTACAAACAAGAGCGACTGTATGAACAAAAATAATGCCTCATTTACAGTCAGCGATTCTCTTCAACCTCTCCTGTCATCATCAAAACAAACCGCATGCTGTTTGAGCAGAAGAAAATGGCGACATCAAACTAAAAGCCCCACTAGAATTTCATACATGGTCCGAAAATTTACTTTTTTTTTTTTTTTTTTTTTACTGAGAACTGTAAAAACGTACCAGGTCAGCCACCTTGGCGAGGTCGATCATGGTGTTTATGTCATTGTTACACTCCATGAAAGTCAGCCGACGCTTCTTGCCTGAAAATGACAAAAAGCAGTCACTTATACACGATGCATGATTCCCATAAACCAAATGTTTTCCCGAGGATCCATCACTCTCTGATTGACTCGGACATGCTGCTCTGTTTTGGTTGGGTTGGTTTTGGCTTGAGGAGTGATGATTGGTGAGGTTTAGATTGAGTGTATTAAGGTAAGATAACCGGGATCAATATGACAAAATACTAAGAAAAGATTGAATTATTTACTTTAATTACATAACTTGAACTAAATAAATGAAATAGATTTAAATGTTAGCATAAACGTAACATTACGCCTTCAAATACTCATTAGAAACTAAACAAAAATGCTCTCTTAGTTCTTGAAGTTTGTAACAACAGTAACGCAACGTGAGATTCAGATCCTGTAAACACAGCTGAGGGGAAATTTGGAGGTGAAACAGTGAAGGAGAGCTGCTGCTCTGCCAGGACGACTAACATGATCACTCTCAGAGCTTCTCACTACTTCCTCAACGCCGTCGGCAGATTCAAAGATGGTTAGGTCGGATGTCCTAAAGTTTAGGGGCGTTTACCCTTTATTAACGAGCTGGTAGTTCACCTGAGCGTCTGCTGCGCTTCCTTAGTGGAGCTGTGTGTGTGCGTGTGTGGGGCTCTGTGTGTTGTGTGTGCGTGTGTGTGTGTGTGTGTGGGGCTCTGTGTGTTGTGTGTGCGTGTGTGTGGGGCTCTGTGTGTTGTATGTGTGTGCGTGGCTCTGTGTGTTGTGTGCGTGTGTGGGGCTCTGTGTGTTGTGTGTGTGCATGCGTGCGCGTGTGTGTGTGTGCGTGTGTGTGTGGGGCTCTGTGTGTTGTATGTGTGTGCATGTGTGCATGTGTGTGTGTGTGCGTGGCTCTGTGTGTTGTGTGTGCGTGTGTGTGTGTGGGGGGGGCTCTGTGTGTTGTGTGTGTGCATGCGTGCGCGTGTGCGTGTGTGTGTGTGTGTGGGGGGGCTCTGTGTGTTGTGTGTGTGTGCGTGTCTGTGTGTGTCGTGTGTGTGTGCGTGGCTCTGTGTGTCGTGTGTGTGTGCGTGGCTCTGTGTGTTGTGTGTGTGCGTGTGGATCCCATGCGACATATTTGCATAGATGTCAGCAGCCAGACTCACCGGAGACGATGGTCACGGGTCCACAAATGTCCCCGAGCTTCTGCCGGGTGAAGTTTTTGATCAGGCAGCGGATTAGGGTGCTCTTTCCCACCTTAGGTGGCCCAACGACCACAATGACAACTGGAGGAGGTTCCAGGGGAGTCCGGTCCACCAGAGGGATGTGGTGTTTCTTGGCTTTAATGTCCTGGGCCCTTAGAAAGAAAAAAAAAAAAAAGTTATTGGAAGAGTCCTTGATTATTCTTTCTTTAGAGCAGCTGAGCGTCATGAATCACCTGTGGAAGGTTTTGGCCATGCGGACAGCCGACTGAACCGCAAACGCCTTGGGGTTTCGCTTCCGCGCATCCTCTTCCGTCGAGCTTCCCTGCTTCCTCAGCTTCTTCTTCTCAGCCTTCGGTCCGCTGTGCTTCTGCTGATGCCGCTTCTGTTTCTTCACTTTGGCGTCCATCCTGTTCATCGTGAAGCACAAACACAAACTGGACTTCACACACAAGCACTTTTGACTGGAGATTATCGACAGGCCAAAACCAACACAAATATCAAATATTAACTTTTAAATCAAACGGTTATTTAGAGATTTGCACCTTTATTGCAATTTTCTGTCTGAATCTCATATCACGTATATTCAATGATAATAATGAAGACTCAGTGAATAAATGATGAATGACAGTCATCATATGTTTGGTGACTCTCACTTAAACCTTTCACATGATTCACAATCTGTAATAATTCTTAAAATAACATTTGTTTTCGGTTTTTTTATTGGCTGTGTGAGTATGTTTCATCGGGATAAAATATAATCATTTGATTTTAATAAAATACAATTAAAAGTCTCCATAAACGACATCCTAGAAATGTTATTGCAAAATGAGCCACAAACTAATTTTCAAGTGCAATTTTTTTGGACCAGATTTTACATTATTCACAACAATATAAGCATAAATCAAGATTTCTGTTGTTGAAACATTAATTTTCAAATCTTATTGTGCGGTTATTAATAAACACTAAATGGCATATTAACAAGTGACTTTCAAAAAGGTTTTTTTTTTTTTTAATTATTTTTAGACTTTATATATCAAAATTACAAGCATATTATGGTCAACATCGTGTAAAAAAAAACAAACAAACATTATTTGTCCGGTTATTATACACAATTGTAGAGAATTGAGCCGCTCGTGTCTTATTTTTTTTAAAGAAAAAAAGCGCACGTTGGGCCCTGAGCTAACTGTTGGTTTTCTAGAGATAAATGAAGCGACGATGCTTGAATACTCGTCTGAAAACACTTTCCTCCTGTCTGAAGGTCGATTTAAAATCTTTTAAGTGTCTCCTAAACATCTGGTTGAAAAACATCTTCCGTCCGATGCAAGAAAAATCTCACATTTAAAGTTCCCTCGTTGATCGCCGGACTGGCGGCCATGTTTGTTTTGATTCAGAAACGCATGTGCAACTTAGGAAACGGGTTAAAAAAATCATCTCTTATCATTCAGCAAGCTGAATATGTTTTTCCATCCGGATGGTCTCACAAGACCTTCATGTCTTTAAACGACCTTCTGCGGGTTTGTTTTGTGAAAGATTGCCGGTCGATGGTGAGCTGTGCTGAACGTGTGCTCATCACGTGAGTGGCGTCTTGTTCATCCCCGTCAGAACAGAAGCTGGCCGACAGCAGCGTCCTGAACGCCGTTAAATGCAGAGAAACAAATAATAATACCTGAACATAAACGCAGCTGTAGTCCTCTTCCAGTCAGTGCTTGTTTCCGACAACTCTCACATGCGTGTTGTGAACTCCGACCCGGAAGTATTACGTTGTACTTCTTCTTCTATGACTTTTTCTTGGATGTTGGCAAATAGTTTATATTAAAAAAAAAAAAAAAAAAAAAAAAAAAAACCACATTACCGCCACCTGCTGGACTGGAGTGTAAATCAATAGATAAACAGGAAGAAAAAAAACAATTTAGATCTTACTCCTTACCAGAAATCTGAAGTACAGGTTATAAGAACAAAATTCCTCGAATTTTCAATCCCTCCTAAATTTAAAGAATTACATTTAGAAACTTTAAATGAAATGTATCCCTCAAATGAATTCATTAAAACAATATTCAAATTTGAGGTAGAGAACTGTCATTTATGCAACATGAATATAGAAACAACTGCACACCTCTTTTTACACTTTGTGAACCGATCCAAAGATGATGGAGATCCCTGCATGATTAGTTCAAATCCAATCCATAAATATAGATTTCTTCTCCTTTGAATGTTTACGACTGAGATTAATTTTGAAGGACAAACAAATTTAATTTCTTGTGAACAACATTGTATAACGTTGACAAGTTCTGCTGTAAGGACTTTTATGTGTTAAGTGCCATGAAATAACCTGTGTTGTGATTTGGCGCTGTATAAATAAAATGTAATTGAATTGAATTGAATTGAACATAATAAGCATAAACAAATATTACATACATAAATGTGGATTTGTTAAATCCTCTCCAGTGTGAAATAAGCTTAAAAATGAACTCTCACTCCAAAGCAAATGTCGAAGAAAAGTTAAGCCACAAAGTTAGTTCTATTTTGTCTGAATATGATTTAATTTAATGCCTTGTTCTACTCCTTAGCTTTTTTTTTTAATTATTATTATTATATAAATATTTTTTTTTACTTTGGTTTGGTATATATTGACATCCATTTGTAAAATATATATATCATATTGCATTTTAGGAGGTGTGACCCTAAGGTAGCTGATACTCGACTGACATGTAAAGAAGCGAGACCGTCATTGTTCTGTACGGTTGTTTGTATGTTTTAATGAAGTAAAATAAAAAAGATCTTATTCCCTATCACCATTTCCTCAGCCTTCACTGTGTAACTCTTCCCAACAAACGTCCATTGTTTCTTCCTTGTTGTTTTAACCAGCTCTTGTCACTCCTCGTTGTAATTATTACAATCCAGGATTACATGTTGAACATGTTTCCGGTTGATGGCCATATGTACATCGTCCTGTTGGATGTTTACTCGTTCTGTCCAGTGTGTCCTGACCTGAGAGGGGTCATGAATATTTCTTCCTGCCCCATATTTTCCTGTTTCCAACTTGTTTCTCTATCGGCCTACTGTAAAGGTGTGTTCCAGTGTCACCATCACCTGCCAGATTTTTTTGCATGTGTTCTTTGACAACAGATTTGACCTCAGCTTTACTTAATGGAATTTGTTGAATTTATAACGGTTTGTTTGGCTAATATGTCCACTTCTTTGTTGTCTTTAATGCTCACAATGTTTTTTATTTGCAAGATTTTGTTGATAAAATAAAGATAAATTTAGCATTCATAAGCTGTGTTTTAAGTGACGTACTTCCCTTAGTACACCAACATATAGCTACATGTTAGTACACTTGAATTTCAACTGGCTAATGTTGTCTCAAACTGCACACTGCCATTCTGCACTTACCAGAAAAAAACAATAACATTTGAACGCATCACCTTCGATCATTTTTGCCCAGAAATGAACGTGTTTTTATGCTTTTATGAAGGTATTTTTGTGCCTTTATCATGCAAGCAAAAAAAAAAAAAAAAAAAGTTTTAAAAGCCAATTTCTTGCACTGCAATCAAAAATCAAGTTTGTAAGTAAAAATATATAAACTGAGAATAAAATTATTGAATTGCAAACAAATTTGCTCTTACAGTTTTGTTAGTTTTGGTCACAGAATTAAGAATTTTGCTTATGAAGCCAAACTTTTTGGCTACAAATTGAAAACCTTGAGATTGCATACTAAAGACACAGAAATACCTTCTTAGTTACTCAGCCATGTTGGCAACCTTGAATTTAAAAACCGTCTATCGTTTCATACTCAAATTGTGGATAAGTTTGAGTACACATTGACATTGCACTGCGGGTTTACATACTTGGTCGTGTGAACGCACTTATGTACTCAAAATAGTGTCAGTGTGTAACTATGCAATTTGGAACACAGCAATAGACCGTATAAAGAGGACAGCCGGTGTTGGACTGCATAAGTAGGCGCTACGTCCTGCTTCTTATTGGCTGTTAGGTTGTGGGAGGGTTTTGTTCGGGTTCTTGCAGAGCTGCCCCAGTAAGGGGCAGTGCGCACGCTAAGACTACTGGCGTACTTAAGTACTAACTCTCGCTAGTTTGAGTGCATCAGTGCATTCACACTGTCAAGTACAGAAACATGCAGTACACTACAAGTACCAGGATGATGCACTCTTAACGGTCCAATAAAAACCCTGTGAAACACTGGACACCTTCATCCTAAACAGTTGCTATCTTGGCTACAAAGGGCAGGGTCACCGGCGTAAAGAAGTTTCAAATTAAGGCTCTTAGAAAGCTGCAGCTGTTCGTGAACACCTCACAGATGTGTTTCTTTTTCACTGGACAGAAGACTCAGTTAAACAGAGGACACGGAAACTAGTTGATTTCTGGGTAAAATACTGAATGCAGATATGTTGGAGGGTGATGTGTTCACATGCTGAGGTTATTTCCAGTCAGAGCAGAACAGCAGTTTGTGATTTGAAACCACACTACTCTGTCTAAATTCAAGTACTACACAAGTAAGAGTCATGTAATTTGTTCGTGTACTGAGGGAAGTATGTCATTTGGAACACAGCATATACTTCTATCTGCAATAGCGCCCTCTCCTGGCTTCATGGAGGTGAATAAGAGCGCTTCACTCTTTGCTAAATGATGAGAAGTGATGAGTAAAAGACAGCTATGATATATTTTGCTGAATTTTATAACATAAAATTAAAAACAAATAGAGTACAAAACCAATTCGTCTTTATTAGAAAATGATCAGCATATATTTCACACACATTAACAACACAGGACAGGATTTTTAGTTTCTTGATACCAGAGCTGCAATAAATATTTGACACCACTTGATGGTGGCAGCAGACAAATTACAATCCTGAGCTCTATAAACAGGACACAGCATGGCAACAGAACAACCACCATAGAGATGCAATAATGCCAACATGAGAGGGGACACAGGAGAAAATAAAGTTGTAGTGCTACTTAAGGAGAAAACGGAACCTATGTTCAGTCCAGTGTTTGAAGAGGCTGACCTGAATATCAAATCTTACCATTAGAAATATAATCGCTGTCGTCATCAGCATTGTCTTTTCTGACTGATTGCCATCATTAGCAACATGTTCTGAAGAGTCGGATGAACTCAGAGCTTCCTTTGAACTTCCTCTTTTAACATCGAGTGCTTGTTGTCCTTTGGATTATCCATTTTCACCTTCTTCCTAATTTATCATCAATGGGTTTAGTGCATGTGCATGTAACCCCCACTGATCATGAAAGAGGGTTGGAGAAAAACAACTGACAAACCATAAAGGACTATTTATAGGATGGCAGTGATTTTTCTTTTTTAATTGTCATAGTTTTTTTTTCCCTGTTATATGATTATATTTCAGTCATTTTTCTTATTCAAACTTTACTAACTAGACACAAATCTATAGGGCTCCACACTATTTTCCATGTAATTCTTAAATGCTTCCAATACAATGAATGAAATCTGTTCATGAAGAAAATTGTTTGCAAGATATTGCACTTTTTGGGGGGGAAAGTTAAAAAAATGTCTTAACTTTTGCCATTTGAATTATTTTATGAATACAGTTTGTTCGAAGGTAATGAAAACCTAGAGCAGTAAAACAAACACCTAAATTGTGTCATGGACACAAAAAATACCTAAATCATCCATCCATGGCCATCAAGAAATCATAAAACAATTTTCCCCACCAGCTGCGTCAGAGCTCATGTTTTACTCACACCAACTGGAAAGTGTTTTTTTTTTCCACCTCCACTGACAGCCAAAATGATGGATCAGGACTTTATTTGTAAAATATAAGCATGAAAAGGGAAAAGAAGATATAAGCAAGGAATTGGTTTTATTTTAATTTCATTTTACTTAAAACATTTTTTTATATTTTTATGTAAAAAAAAAAGATAAAGAAGCAAATGTAAGTAAGTAAGGGGGATAAAAAAAAAAAAAGTCACATAAACACCTTGATTACACTTAAGAATTACTGGCGGGAGAGTTAAAGGGAATTCGAACCTATTAAATACGTAAATTAAAATAATTTCCACAGTTAGACTAGTTCAGCACAATTTTTCATATAATCAAAAAAAGGCTGCCATAAAAGATCTAATCTTAAACCAATATGACATTCTGTCTGGGTGAATGGGATTATTCATTTCAGCATTTCACATTTGAAATGGATGAGATGTCTTGATTTCTGTGACCTTAACAGCAGATTGAGGTTAAAGTGTGTGAAGTTAGATTTCACTGGAAACTTCCATCCGATTATTTGTGATATAATTCTACATAGAGCACCAATAAAAAGTTTGAACACAGCTCATTCAGTTTTCTACATTGTAAAAACTTTTCCAGGGGAGATTGGTGGTGCAGTGGTTAGCACTGTCACCTCTCAGCTAGAAGGTTTAGGGTTTGAGCCCCTACTTTGACATGATTTTAAAAAAAAAAATCATATTAAGGCATATCGTCCAAATTATGAAAAAAAAGTCATACTGTAGGTATGTAGGTAAATGTGGCCGCCAGGGCATCTACTTAAGGGGCGCTAGAGAGCCATTTGGCCACGCCCACTCGCGACTCCACTGGAATACAGAATTTTTCCCCGGGAGAGATGTTATGATATGATAAAGTCTCAAGAAAGACATTCATTTGTATGAAGAACAAGGAACGAGAAAAATAATTGCTTGAATAACAATAGGGCTTCCGCACCATCGGTGCTCGGCCCCTAAATAGTCTTTATGGGAATGTTATATATTATTCAAATAAATGTCTCCGGTTCTCCATCAAAAAACGTACTTCTATTCCACGAGGTAAATTTGGAGATGAAATCCGTGCTCAAGTGGAGAAACTGTGATAAGTTAGATTTAACGATGTCTAAAACCAAAAATATTGTATTATGAACTAAACAAACTATAAAAATGATGTTTTAATCAAGGTTGTTAAAGGGTGACTTGTTTTGCATTTAATAACAAAGAGCTTAGATATCTTCTACAAAATTGTAACTTTTGATATATATATATACATACACAACAACAACTTGCCCCAAAAATTCAATAAAACATCTTATTTTGAGTAACTTAGAGAATTCACTAGATTGGGCTGTTTGTAATTTTTTTAAACTATTGATAAAAAGAAAAGAACATTTTCTGTTGTAATATTATTCATGATTATGCTTCTTGTCTGTCTTTTCATGTTGTACTTACTGTTAAAAGTAATTTATGTAGTTTTTGTCCTATGAATATCACGTCATTCTAACGGATCAAATAACCATGGATCAAATGGCTTTGTTTAAAGTGAAAAGGGTTACGAGTAACAAACCTACAGAGAATCACCATTTTTGCAATTCCCGTTATATCTTGGAACCTTTTAGCCCATTTTAACTCATTGTTTTGGTTTTATGGGCAAAAAACTCCGCATTAATCAGCATTATGTTCTGCTGCAGCAGAAGTAGCAGATCAACAAACAGCACAGCCTCATAGCTACCTTTTTTAATGAGTGCAATACTTTATTAAGAGAGATTGTATCAGAGAATTAATGAATTAATATTACACTCATTTTTATAGTCAAAATTATAGAGTGCAAGCTGCTTATGGAAAATGTCAGTGCACTCTTTCCCAAAAATAACCAGACATGCAGGTCACTCTCTGACCCTTGTTTGAAACATCTGATGTATATCGTGACATTCATCTGTGGCAGGCCGTCCATAGGGAGTTCCCTCTGAATGTGGGTGTATTTGAGAGTGTGTGTGTTTAGTCATAATAAAACAGTTCTTCCTGTATATACCCTGTGGACCGACTGACTGACTGGATTCTTGGCTCATGGCCCGCGCTTACTACAGAGAAAAAGAAGAATAGAAAAGCATTGGATCTGATCATTCAGTCAGTCTGACCACAAAGCTGATTTAACATACCCAGGTTATCTCTACGTTATCTGGCTCAACTAAACCCTGAAGTAAACCTAACAAACACGGTCATATCAAACTGTCTCACAAAGGTGGTTATTAACTCGCTAAATTACTCAATCCTGCTATGTTCCCATGCAAGGGGCAGGGTTTGCAACATCTGACCAATCACAAACATGGACAAGTGTACTGGCAGCAGAGCAGTGTATTTTACAAACGAGGAGCCAACTGTAATCTTAGAAAAATATGAGGAATTTAATCACATAATTGAGGCTGAACGCTGCCCAGCTGCAGCTGCCAAATGATGGAAGGGTGTGCTGGCCAAAAACAGCCAACAGAGTGAATGTGTAGCCTAACTTTAAAGGCTTATAATAGTTATCACTTCCCCACACTACTGCACGTGAAGGTCTTTAATGTATCACCTTTAAATTAATGTATTCTTAGATGTATTCTCATGACATGTAGGATAGTTTTAGCCTTGTCCTTTCACCTGCAGCCCTGGAGGTGTCAAATGGACATGGCAAAAAAGAAATAAATCTAAAAACAGAATTCAAAGCTGTAAATTGGGTTACCATCATATATTATAAGTACAACAATTACAAGGAGTTAGTGCTTCAGTCAGTCTCTGTTGTAAGATGATATCAGTATAAAAACACAATGGAATGGAATCTATATCTCATAAAAATCGCCGGCGAAAGTCAAAGGTTTGTCAGTCTCTGAACACTAAAATTAATATCAAGACATAATTCAAAGAGGGTAGTAGGCTTACTGTCACAACTTATAAGTTCAACAAAGCTTAAGTGCTTCAGTCAGTCTTTGTTGTAGTATGACTTGTATGCAAAAGCACAATGAAATTAAATCTATATCTTTAATGAAAATTGTGTGAGAGGTCCCGGGTTCAAATCCTGGACAAGCCCCCATATGTTATGACCTGGCTCATAGGGGACAGGGAAGCAACATAAAACCAGGTGCAATTGGTGGCCACAAGTTAGTTTTTATAAAAAGGCACTCAAAGTCTGTACAAAATCAGGTGAAAAAAATTGTGCTTTCCCAGGAATGAAAGCTACCCACGCCATGTGCACTAATACAATCCCATACCATTACGAATACTGGCTTTTTAAGAGTGCGCTGATAGCAAGCCGGGTGGTCCTTCTCCTCTTTAACCTAAAGAACATGGTGTCCATGACTTCCAAAAAAAAAAATTCAAATTTTGATTCGTCAGATCACAGGACAGTTTCCCAGTTCGCCTCAGTCCAACTTAAATGAGCTCATGTTTGTTTTTAATACAGTGCCACCCGGGGGCCCATAGATCATTCAGTTTTGGTTTTCGTTCTTGTGCCTTGCGTTCAGAGATTTCTCCAGATTCTCTTTTTTTAGCATTACACTTTTCCAGTCTTTTGTTGACCCTTTCCCAAATTTTTCTAAACATGTTGTTGGCATCAAATTCAAAATTGTATTAAGATTCATATATTGTTCATAAAACAATAACATTTCTGTTTCAACATTTAATGTTTTTTTTAATATATTTTTGATCAAAAATGGGGTTATTTGACTTGCAAAGCATCGCATTCAGTTTTTATTTCCATTTTACACAACATCCCAACTATTTTTGGAAACAGGGTTGTAAATATAAAAACTTAATTTAAAGCAGTAGGTAGGTTTGCTGTCTTATAAGTGCAACGAGTACAAAGCTTTAGTGCTTCAATCAGTCTCTATTGTAGGATGATATCAAAAGCAAATACAATGAAATAGAATCTATATCTCATAAAAAGGGCCAGAAAGCCAATACTATGAAACAAAAAGAAACGTGAGTTACCAAAATACAACATGAAATGAAAAAAATACCCACAATAAGAAACAATGAAAACATAAACTAATAACAGGAACAGGTTGTGAGATTATTCTCCGATATCATTAATGTGTCACAACACAGCAATAAAAGGTAATGAAAAATCTTGAAAATGTTGCTCCACTGTACTCTGACCCTCTCCATCACCTTCTCTAGGGTCTTACTGACTTACAAGAACAGCATGAAATCACGTGTGTAATAGGGTATAAATAACAGAACTGACAATATGGAAAAGAAAAGGTATTAACAGCCTTAATAGTGGTAGATGTGGTGCTGGATCTGACACAATCAGTGCTAATTTACGTAGTGGTGTGTCAGGATTTTGTACTTGCAGGATATGGGTCAAATAAAGCCGTGAACTGGCAACTTACATACTATATTGTGTCATGTTTTGTTAGATGCATGCCAGATACTCTCCCTATTGAGACCTAATGTTGTATTTCTGTTGATGTTTAGTCAAGTTGTAAAAAGTGATCTCACTGATCCGATCTGCTTATTAAGAGACGTGGTGTCTATGACCATTAAGTCAACCCTCAGCTCTGTAACAAAAACAAAACAATATCCTCCTCATTCTCCTCCTCTATGCTCAGCCAGATGTATGTCTAAAAGTAGCCCTAGTTTGTGGCCTTAATGTCTTAACATTTATTTTGCATTTGCTTTGAGTTTAAAGTTATTCCGGCATGACGTGACAATGATCAAAATGATGATTCTTGCTGGAATGCTTGGCCTCCTCGGTCTTCAATGACCCCCGTAAATGTTCAGTAGGGAAGAAGTCAGGGGACTGTGGAGGAAGGTCCATGACAGCATATCTATGAAAAGAACATTGTACTTCTCCTTGGTCAAGGTGAATATTCCCTCCACAATGTTTTGCTGTGGGTTTGGTACACTGACATTCTCTGTCCTGTTTATATCCTTAAAGAGACCCGTATTTTACCTTATACTTACCTTAATCCTAACTCTCACCCTAACCGTAACGTAAACCTGATTGTCCCCTGATGTTAAACCAGTCTTCCCCCCAAAATCTATTGGTATACATGTGAGAACTTTATTTCTGTTCCCAAAAATGAGGCTAGTCACCACAATGTGTAGGTGTAAACAAACATTTTTGTCCCCACGACATGAGCAATACCTGTAGACACACACACACACACACACACACACACACACACACACACACACACACACACACACACACACACACACACACCAATAAAGTAAGCTGATAAATGGGTCTACTTTCAGCGCTGTGGTGTTTGCAGTGGAATGATCCGTCATTTAGCAAAGATGACCTGATGTTATCAGAGAGTGAGAGAAAACAGAGGAGAGAGCAATAAAGAGATGAATGAGACCTAAAGAAATCCATTGGCAATATTTCCACATCACTGCATCTGACTGTTGCCATTTGAACAACAAACACACATGCGGGATTCTGTGTGGGTGAATCATGTTACAAAACAGTCTGTTGCATCAAATAAAGTGGTCAAGAAAATTCCCTACACAGAGGCCACCGGGGCATTAAAAATGAACATGCATCAGTGTATTCCAACAATATTGTTGTTATTTTGTAAGAATAACATTTAGAAATGGGGGAATTCCAGGTCACCTTAGTCCTGCTCTTCAAACATGCAATAAGACAAAGATCAAGTTCATGTTTACCGGCTAACAGCCAGCTTTGCCTCCTGAGGTTGGAGAAAATAATTACTTTGGTCACCGTCTTAGTTTAGCGGGGAGGAATCAACGTGTGCTTTGGGACAAAACAGTTGCAGCTGGAATTATTGTCTTGAACTGAACTTTTGAACCCACTGTTTGAAACTAAAGTAAGGCTGGTTGTATGAATTAAATTGAGAAAATGACAGTTACAATTCATCCTGATGGGGACATTGAATGTCTGAATAAAAAAATTAATGCCAGTTAATTCCAAAAAAATGTTTGAGATGTTTTACTCAGAACAAAAAACCTCTGCCAGCACCAGAACTACAACTGTAGCTGGGGCACAATCAAAGTCAGCATGGAAAAACTTCACAGAAATATAAAACTCTGTTACAAATATTCTATCCACTGTGTAATCGACAACTTTGAATTGCTAGTAGAGCACAAGTCAGAGGATCGCCAAAGTCTTTATCATCCGGGCACAACACATACCCTCCAACCAACCCGTTGTCTGTCACCGCTGGAGCAAACAGCCTTTAAACACCCACAATTTTTGTAGAAAAAAAACATTCAATTTGTGTTTTAATAAATTGGAGTCATTGGAGAGTGGTGTGTGTGTGTGTGTTTGTGTGTACCTCCTGTTTGTTTACTGGTCCTCTCTGTGTGCCTGTTGTTCAGGGTGTGCACGAGAGTGTACCGCGGGTGGGCCGGTCCGAGCAAATGCACTAAGTTCAGGGCTGAATTACTGACAGTGCTAATATGTAAAGTCAGCTTTTTGTTAGTAACCAGCTCAGACCAGTTAGAAAATATCCGACCAGGTCAATTAGATTGTCATCTAACTATCTGCCAAACTGGAGCAATTATATTCAGCAAACAAAGCAGGTGTACTGACTCCACTTCTGAGTACATACAATGTAACTTTACAATTATCAATTAGAGAAAAATTCACAGCACAGCAAGAATACCAAATACCAAATTGCTAAAACTCTGACAGCCACAGTTACACTCAAATCTGTGACCTGCCCTCGTATTCTTTCTCTCACTCCTCCTTTCTAAACCTAATCAACCTAACCGATACTGAAGGTCACAGAATCCGATAGGTCACAGAGTTTTGATGACACACTGAACTGAGGGCAGACTGCCTGGACAATACACACACTATCACCTCCAATGTTTTTACAAATGGAACTGCTTGTCTCATTTCACAGATATTTCAATCCATTTTCTTTATTTGTTTACAAATTCTAAACTTTATAATACATGGTGTGTTTTCTCTGGTACGTGCCGTGCACCTTTTGTCACGCTGCTTTCACACTGAAACTGCGTGGAGGTCAGCCCTTTGCATCAGGTCATTTTAAGGTTTGGGGACACACCAAATCAGATTATTAGATATTAGCTTTGGCAATGAAGTTATTATCTATTTGAAAACATCGGCTGTAAATAATCAAAGAGACAGGGCTGGCTGGTTCACTTACCCTGCACTCAAATGTTTTGAGCAAGCATTTTTTTGACCATTTACAAGAAAACTGACAATTTCTTTGAGAAATTATGTTAAGAATATTCACCACCAAACTACAGAATTCTCCAAAATCTCATCGCTTGTTCTCTAGTTTCCCCCTCAGGCAGAGCCAGACCAGGGACAGTTCACCTTACAGGCATTCAAATCAGGACCCCTCTGTCAAGATCGGGCCTGAAACGAGGTACTAATGAGGGTGCTGCCTTAAGGCCGACTTGATTTCAGTTGACCCCATGACCCTGTGTTCAGTCCCACCCACTCAACTACAGGGAACCCTCTCATGTTTCCTTCTATTGATTTCTTCTGGCAGCAGGTTGAAGATGGATTGCTAACTAATTATGACACCGCTACTCGCTTCTGACATCACATTCATTATTTGGCCAAACATCCACTTGTCCCATGTTTGACCAATCGACACGTCATGGAATTGTGGGATGCAGTTATGTTTAGACGCATGACCCACATATACCCACATTCTGTGCATGGCCTTATCAATCATCTGTGACCTATGAGCTGGCCTTGATGCGTCGCTTTCACTTCCTTGTTTTGGGTGTGTGGATTCCCCTCATAACACACACTGCTTCTATTTATGTCATCAAGAAAATGTAAAAACATGAAACATGCAAACACACCATTCATGGTAAAATAACTGTTTGATGCACCCAATGTTTTGTAGCCCCACTGACATTTAGGCATTATTTGTGCCCAGTAGAACCGTAACAAATGTATTCTGGGTAATGCTGACAGTGTGCAGCAAGTATCAGCCATTGTGCAAGAAAAACAATCGGCTCTTAAAGAAACATCTTTAAGCTTCTTGAACCACCTCAAAAGGTTATTTAAAAGAAGAAGGTGCTCTCCTCTCCCCCTTTTAGGTCTCACATGCTTGAATAAACAAAGTTTGTACAGTGTTGTTATCCGACCACGTCTTAAGGAAAAAATATTGCCCTGTTCTAAAAGGAGCAGGTACAAACAGAAGGCAGTGTAAAAAGCCTGCCTTCATAGCCTCCCCAGACTTTGTGACACTTCCTCTGTCCTCGCAACTGCAGCGTCTTTTACTTGTCTGGATGTTGTGAATAAAATTGTCACTTCCAGACAATTGTCTGCTGAAAGATTTCATATCATCGCAGTGTGCTATTCTCAAAAAACGTGTGAAATTGTTTGGTTTGATTGAGTTATAGAAATGACTAGGTGATCACCAATCTGATGCAACCCAGTATTACACCAAAGCATGTGATACATCTGCCAGTCCATCGAGGCGTGAAAAACCATGTGGTTAGATTTAGGGGAAACAAACAGGTGGGGGTGGTTGGTCTCCAAAGTAAAAGCCAGCAGTGTTATTCATCCTAACCCTGCTTCTTAAAATGGTAAGCAAGGTTGCAAAATCAAACGTACATACATTTAGACTTATCAGAGACTGTCAACCCTTTCATGCTGCAAATATTTTCATGCACTCTATGATCGTTTCACATTTAGGTTATTGTGTAACGTCTTGGTCACAAGCAACATCTACAGTAACCAAACCTCTTATTATGATACACAATCGAGAAATCACGGTTTTGGACAGGAAGCCGATAAGATCCCATCATTGCTGTGTTCTTAAGAAATGAAATGTGTTTTGTTTTGATAATTTTATTAAATTTGCGAGTCTTAAACTTATTTATAAATGCTTAAATAATAATGTTCCCCAGGTGCTCAGTGACCCGCGGTTCCACTCAGAGCTTCAGGCTCAGTAACACGTGGAGCATCCAGCAGGAATTTAAGGTGCCTTCACGTAAATCCTCGTTTGGACCGACATCTATATCTTTCTGGGGGATCAGAACGTACAAGTCCTCACCAACAGAACTCAAACTCAATCCTGAAACAGTTTTTAAAGAAGGATCAGTCATGTAGCCAGTAATGATCTGGATCTCCTTTTTTATGCTTTTGTATTATTTGTCTTATATCAATCTGTCTGTATGTCTAAAATTTTGTTTTGATTGTACATATCTACTGTTGAGTCTATGATTTGCACTATCTTTTACATCTTATGAGTTGTTGAGTTTTCTGTATTTTAAAGGACCATCTAGGGACGGGCATTGCAAATAAATAATAAATAAATATGTGGACTTCAGCAATTTTTGTACTTCGTCATGTGACGTGCGTCTACTTTTCATGCCGAAGTGAGGCAAACCATCTCACTGTCATGCTATCCTCTGTATTACATGCATTACTGAGTGTGATACTCAGCTGTCTGATGGGGAATTCATTTGACACTCATAAACAGAAGGACAGACACTCCAAAACATATTCCAGTTTATATTATAATCATCAATAATAGTAACGTTGATTATTCTTATTAATAGTATTGCTAGTAGTAGTGGTGGTGTTGATATTACCGTTCTGTTTTGCTACCATACTATCATTCCCACCCACAGCCTCTAAAGGGTCCTTGGCTACAAGGTTGGCCTTCTAGGTATGGATTTATGCTTTAACTGTATTATTGTGATCAGAGGAAATGATTCATCACTGACATTTATGTGAGTCTTTGTGTAGTAGGAACATTATTAACATATTATACCGTATTATCCATTCAGTAATTGAGCCTCCATCTCTGAAAGATCATACTATCTATTTCCTGTCTGAGTCATGATGTGTGCACTCACAGTACACACACACACACACACACACACACACACACACACACACACACACACACACACACACACACACACACACACACACACACACACACACACACACACACACACACAGATTAGCTCACAGCAGCATCCAAACAACCACTCGTACAAACACATACTGTGCTTTTTCTCCCCGTCCCTCTACCTTTATTCCTGCTGTTTTAAAGTCATTAAACGCATCTTACTTCCCTGTTTTTCTTCTTGTGTTTCTCTGTCCTCATTTTCATCATCTGTCCGTCACACTCCTTATCTTCTCTCTAAAGCCTCATCATTATAGTAATTTGTATGGTTTTGTGATATTCTGGGTTAAGGACCATCACATTAAACATGCAGTTTTTATACCTCCCAATAAGCAACTTTTCTTTTGACCATTTTTGTTGATTTCAGAAAGTTAGAGAAAGTTTAATATACTGGTTCATTGATGTTTGTTTATTATCCGTGTAGTGTGTTAGCAAGCTACCACCTGCTAATTATCACTGAATACAAAACACAGATGAGACTGATGGGGCTCTCATTAGTTTTGCAGGTACTTGGTTGGAAACCAAAATACTCAATATTTAAATGTAGATCTGATGATTTTACTCATTGAAAAGTTTAGTGATCTCAAAATGATTTCAATATATCCTCAGTGGGATATAAATTTCATGCCAATCCATCCAATAGCTGTGGAGACATTTTTCTTGACACAAAGTTACACCTACATCTCTAAAGCCTGGTAGCATGGCTAAAAACGAATTGAGTTGACCTGTTTTTGTTTCCAAAATGCTCCCTTTTGATAGTTTTAATCTCTTTTAATAATAATGATCTATCTAAAACTGGAAAAGTTGGGACGCTGTGTAAAATGTAAATAAAAACAAAATGCAATGATTTGCAAATCCCATGAACCCATATTTATTTGCAAATAGACCAAAGGCAACATATCAAGTGTTGAAACTGAAATTTTATTGTTTTATGAAAAATATGTGCTTATTTTGAATTTGATGGGAGCAACACGTCTCCAAAAAATTGGTACAAGGGCAACAAAAGACTGAAAAAGTTGTGTAACGCAAAAAAAACAACTAATTTGGTTAATTAGTAACAAATCAGTAACATTTTGGGGTATAAAAAGAGGCATTTCAAAGAGGCAGTGTCTCAGCAGGGATGATGGGGAGAGGTTCACCACTCTGTGAAAGACTGTGTGGGAAATATAGTTCAACAATTTAAGAATAATGTTAAACATTTGAGATTCGTTTTGGAAATCATGAACGCTGCATCCTCCAGGCTAAAGAGGAGAGGGACCATCCAAATTATTATCAGCGCTCAGTTAAAAAGCCAGCATCTGTGGTGGTACAGGGATGCATTAGTGCACATGGCATGAGTAGCTTGAACATCTGGAAGGAACCATTAATGCTGAATGATATATTCAGGTTTTGGAGCAACATATGCTGCCATCCAGACAACGTCTCTTTCAGGGAAGGTCTTGTTTATTTCATCAGAACAACGTCCAACCACATTCTGCATGTATTCCAACAGCATGGCTCACTAGTAGAAGAGTCCGCTGATAAACTGGCCTCCTGCAGTCCAGACCTGTCACCAATTTGAAAGATTGAAAGGTGCAAATCATTGCATTTTGTTTTTATTTACATTTTACACAGCGTCCCAACTTTTTCGGAAACGGAGTTGTACCTGTTTTCTAATGCCCCTCCCTAATATTTTACTATTCTTATGAAATGCAGTCTGTCTTTGCTGCAGCGTGACACCAAAAATCTATTCACACCGGTTCCACACAGTGTGAATGCTCTTGGGAAAGACGGCTTGATTTGCAGGATTTCTTGCGAACTCAGTCATCTCAGGAATGTCCAACAGGAACCAGAGGACCAGGGGGATCCCCTTCACCTCTCTTCCACTGTCACCGAGTCCACAAAGACCTGTGCAGGTCCCCCGTTCATCCATCTGCCCCTCCATCCTCTCATACGTCATCCGTCCATCCACCTGTCAGGCCGTGGCGGGACTCAGCGCGGCCGACAGACGTGAGCCGCCATCAGGTTGAGTCTTTTCTTACGAGGGCTCCTGTCGGAGCTGTCCAAGGGCCCCGTCGGAGCCTGGAGTGCTGCGCCAACTCAATCTTAGTAGTGGACAAAGTGAAGAGAGCGGGAGCTGTCCCATCAGTCTCTATTATGGGACAGTGTTGTTGCTCCACTGTCGTGTTCCTGCGGTACTCCAAGGGAGATGCTGTCTCATACATCATCAGGGAACAAAAGGGCCTGGCTGGGGGGGTGGGGAGAGGAGGTGGGTCCTTCCTGCCCCTGAGACACACTCTCCCACCCCCTCCACTTCAAGTCCCACCAGCATCTCAGGGGAGTTCTATGTACATCCATAATAAGCAGGTTAAATGTGTAAAAGCATCTTTGTCTCTCTGATTCTGCCCTCCAGCCTCAAACAACACTTTTTTCCCTCCGACATGGAGCCGGTTCAAAACAACCAAAAGTCTGTTTTAGTGTTGATGTTTTAAACAGCCAAATCCAGATGTGAGTGGCCCAGTCAGGGTCAGTCTGTGGGGTAGCAAAACTAATTTTCACATGAAAACAACATTTGAAGATTTAAATGGCTCAATGCAGACATACTTATTTCAAAACTATTGTTCAAAATGAGATATCCTTCCTGAAATATTCATTTTTCAGTCTATCACATTTACATTATGGTATTGGGGTTAAAACTTGGGAAATGCTTCTCTAAGATGTTTTGCCTAAACTTGGTAACACTGGTTTTTGATAGGAGTTTTCGACTTCAATATAAAAGACATTGGTTCAGTCCCCATCGCGTAGTTTATTTTTAGATATATAGTGACAGAAAGATAAGCATGAATTGTTTATGTCAAGGGTCAGTAGCACTTCATACATCCTATTTATAGTGTACAGTATTTGCAGCTGGTGTTGTGTCTGTAATCAAACAGAAACATGTGTGTGTGTGTGTGTGTGTGTGTGTGTGTGTGTGTGAGTGACAGAGAAAGCCTCTGGCGGTTGAAGATGATGAGCATTAGCATGGCAAAGGGCCGCTCTTCTGTCACTACACTAGGTTGCAGTTAGCCCTCCCCCAAACAGAAATACTCAGAAGCCACCTTCAGATGGATTTTACATGTGTGAATAAACGCAGGCCTCCCATTCATTTCGAGGGAGCTGGTTCAACAACACAGCGCAGGTTCTTCCAGCAGAAAAGTTGATGAAATAAATCCCAAATAAGTGTCATTTGCCTCTGTGCTGTGTTTTGACTTCTGACAAACCTTAAACTTATGTTTATTCTCTCAGACAGAATTCTATAACTCCTAAAACGTTTTTCTCAGTGGAAATGATTTCAGCATTTGCCACAAATGATTAAACATCTGTTATATGATAATCTACGAGGAATGTGTTTTCATGTATTTGATTGACCACCACATGAAGTAAATAAACAGCTTTTAATAAACAGCTTTATGTGCATTATGTGTGTGATTGTCTGCCTTTGCCTGAATTTCAAACTACGTGAATAAAAACACTGAACCGCTTTCAATTTAGACGTTTGTCATGTTAAAAGTGTTATGGTGTCTTAACTTTACACCTTGACTCTGAGCCATTTTTTTTCAAAGTTTTTTTTGGTGGGGGCAACTGCTTCTTTTGCCTTTATGAGTATAGAGAGAAGAAAAGGGAGAGAGGGGTAATTACTTTCATCTCAAGTTCTTGGGTGGAATCAATCCATAGGTGTCGTGGTCATATGGTACACACCTAGGGCCTGATTTACTAAGATCTCAAATAACGGGTTCCTTCCAAAAGTTTGTAAAAAAAAATTGCATCTGTTTTGCGGGTGATTTACTAAGAGTAATTGCGTCATTGAAATCAGGTGCAAATTGCTGTATTTAAATGAGGTGTTTGCGTGTATTAAAGTGATTCCAGCCATGAAAAAACAGAACGACCACAAAAGTAAAAAGGAAATCTGATCCCATTGAAATTAAGAAGTATAAACATAACAAGAACAAAACGCTTTACTGGACATATCAGCAAAAAAGTCAATACTGTGGGGAAAACAAAAATATTGATAATAAAACGTCAAATAAAACAGGAGGGACGGTGGATGAGATCTTCTAACAAACACTGATCATCAAGTCCAGATCTTTCTGTGATGAGCAGGTGACTTTTTATTCAGTGCCTCGCGAGTGCTCGGGAACCTGATGAACCTGTGAATTCTGCGGGACATCGCATTCAGTACCTGGGAAAGCACACCTGAAGAACAGGACTATGACCCAGAGGCAGGACCATGCTGAGTCATAAGAAGTTTTTTAATTGCTGGTATTTCGTGGCTCCTCCTTGTCATTGGCTGTCAATCATCATTCAGTTCATTCAATAACTCAGAAATGTCATCGCTGGACAAACGATATGTCTGAAATTTTCTCCTTTGTCATCTCAAAAATGTTTCCACGGGTGTAAAACCTCGTTCTCTACGTATTCTTTAGGTTTCCTGCGTCTCCTTCTCACCACAATAAGAGCAGCCGTCTCTCCAGATATTCATCTGATTAATACCTTCAGTCGTACTAAAATACACAACAATCACTTCTCCTGTTTCTACTTTCAGGTTTAGTAAATATCGTTGCGGTGCTATGTTATCTATTTATCTCCCAGTATTTTGCAGGTTCAAGTTGAAACGGCCAATATTACATGTGCATGCAGGCAAACACGCAAAATGGACACCGTGTGTTAAATTGCACGTTTGAAAGACGCGATCCTCGCTGCACGTCGTTAGTAAATCTGCTTGGACATGTTTTTTGCGGGTGGTGTAGAGTTTGCACATGATTTTACAGACACAAAACCTTTACTAAATCAGGCCCCAAGTGGACACCATGACTCACTTTCTCATTTAAAGCAAGTATAAAAGCAGTTATGGATAGAGTCTTTAAGTAATTAAAAAACACACTGCAACACAACATCGCAGACAAACAGCAAACGTGAGACACAGTGGTTTCAGACCATTTACTCAAAGGTAATAGTTTCTATCACAGCAGCAGTGACAAATGGGCTGGTTCTGCTCCATTGTTTTACACTTTACAGCCGCTCCTCTGAGCCCTGATTGATAAAGATGCCGCTGATTCTCTTATCAGCTTTACTTTTCCCTCAGGAGTTTGAGTCAGAGGAGACAAACCAACTATCCAGAATCATAACACAGGTCAAAGAAGAGTAATGAACAAATGACTGGACAGACCAACATCAGTAGCAGTGCAACACAAACATAGACGGTCTCACTCATGTTAGTGTCCTCATTAAGGTCAATGAGATTGCTGTGATATATAAATCAAAGGTAGTACACCATCTGGCAACATAGCCTGTTTCCAGTCTGCAGTCGCACCGAACAACAGGAACTCTGAAATGACTCCAACACTTTGTCTCTCCAAGTGAGAAAATTAAGTTTTCGTTTTTTCTTGATCCTGTTGAAATTCATGTTCATATTTTATGTGTTTGAAAATCCAATGTGTCTTTCATTCAAGTGAGCCAATTAAAACAAACGGAAGGGTAAAATTGATCATAATTACATTTAAGTTGTAGTTAATAGTTAATACAAAT
The DNA here is from genome assembly GCF_022577435.1 of Embiotoca jacksoni. Taxonomy (NCBI): domain Eukaryota; kingdom Metazoa; phylum Chordata; class Actinopteri; family Embiotocidae; genus Embiotoca; species Embiotoca jacksoni. Next base: position 484,309 of record NW_027185393.1, on the reverse strand, counting down.
TCCCTTCTTACAATCCCCTACCGTTTCTTCTGTCAGTTACTGCAATGCAAATACAAACAACATAAACAACAGCGATTGCCCAAAAAGTTGCTTCGCTGTGGAAAATGTAAATTAAAACAGAATGCATTGACTTGCAAATCATGTAAAGCCATATTAATTTGAAAACAGAAGTAGACAACATATCAAATGTTGAAACTGAAAATGTTTATTGTTTTATGAAAAAGATGTGCTAATTTTGAATTTGATGGCAGCAACACTTCTCAAAAAAGTTGGTACAGAGGCAACAAAAGACTGGAAAAGTTGTGTAACACAAGAAAAAAAAAAAAAAAACACCTAGTGGAACATCTTCCAACTAATTTGGTTAAATGGCAAAAAAAAAAATCAGTAACATGATTGAGTATAAAACTGAGACTGTGTCTCTCAGCAGTGAAGATGGTGAGAGGTTCACCGCTCTGTGAAAAGACTGTGGGAAAATAGCGCAACAATCTATGCCACAAAAGGTAAAATGAGTTCTGCAACAGATGATCCAGCCCCCACAAAACCCTGATCCCAACATCATTTAGTCAGTCTGGGATTGCATGAGGAGACAGAAGACACCGAGTCAAACTAAATCCACAGACGAACTGTGGCAAGTTCTCCAAGATGATGGAACAGCTGTGAGCATGAGTATTGAGGAGCACCGGTGCTGTTGGATGTACAACACTTGGGTTAATACCCTGATAGATTAAAAAATATTTTAAACTTTCAAACTGTACAGTATCATGAGAGATACAATATACCTGTGGAAAACATTCATTCCCAAATGTATTGAAGACGTGATGTGGATGAAAACCAAATGTAATAGCAGGGTTAACTAACACTGCTGTATGTTTCTGTATACCTGTAACTATGCCAAACAAATGCAGTTTTTTGTGGCATTACTATAATTAATTTAGCTGCTGGGGGACCTCGTTATGCACTGAGCTTCTTTCCTCTCACTCTTTCACTCTCTATACACTCATACTGTATCTCACCATTACACCTGATTGACTTCATGCTTTTTCTCTCCCATAGTATTTCCTTATTGTCTGTTGCCTCTCCATTCAGTTCCCTCGCTGGCGTACTTTCTGTTCTTTCTTTTGTAGATGTCCCATCATGGAGCTGCATGTCTCTGCTCTGTGATTGTCGGCCCCACCAACATTTCGTGTTTTCTGTCCTTTTCTCTCTCTGCTCTCCTCTCACCCCAACCGTGGAGGTAGATGTTCCGCCCCTCCTTGAGCCTGGTTCTGTTAACAGATGCTCCGCCCACCTCTGATCCTGGTTCTGTTAACAGATGCTCCGCCCACCTCTGATCCTGGTTCTGTTAACAGATGCTCCGCCCACCTCTGATCCTGGTTCTATTAACAGATGCTCGGCCCACCTCTGATCCTGGTTCTATTAACAGATGCTCGGCCCACCTCTGATCCTGGTTCTGTTAACAGATGCTCCGCCCACCTCTGATCCTGGTTCTATTAACAGATGCTCGGCCCACCTCTGATCCTGGTTCTGTTAACAGGTGCTCCGCCCACCTCTGAGCCTGGTTCTGTTAACAGATGCTCCGCCCACCTCTGATCCTGGTTCTATTAACAGATGCTCCGCCCACCTCTGAGCCTGGTTCTGTTAACAGATGCTCCGCCCACCTCTGATCCTGGTTCTGTTAACAGATGCTTTGCCCACCTCTGATCCTGGTTCTATTAACAGATGCTCGGCCCACCTCTGATCCTGGTTCTGTTAACAGATGCTCCGCCCACCTCTGATCCTGGTTCTGTTAACAGATGCTTTGCCCACCTCTGATCCTGGTTCTATTAACAGATGCTCGGCCCACCTCTGATCCTGGTTCTGTTAACAGATGCTCGGCCCACCTCTGATCCTGGTTCTGTTAACAGATGCTCCGCCCACCTCTGATCCTGGTTCTGTTAACAGATGCTCCGCCCACCTCTGAGCCTGGTTCTGTTAACAGATGCTCCGCCCACCTCTGATCCTGGTTCTGTTAACAGATGCTCCGCCCACCTCTGAGCCTGGTTCTGTTAACAGATGCTCCGCCCACCTCTGAGCCTGGTTCTGTTGGAGGTTTCTTCTTGTTAAGAGGGAGTTTTCTTTCCCTCTGTTGGAGGTTTTTCTCCCTTAAAGAGGAATTTTTCTCTCCTAGCTCGTGGGAATTGTTGAATTGTTGGGTTTCTCTGTATAATGTTGCAAAGTTCTGCTGGAAGGACTTTAATGTGTTAAGTGCCATGAAATAGCCTGTGTTGTGTTGTAAAATTGAATTGAATTGAATTAAAAAGTGTTACTTTTGGTTTAAACAATTCAGACAGGTGTACTCAATAGCTCGACTCAGGGACAGGTTTCAGTTGGATGTCTTTACTGAGACTCAGGGCAAACCAGGCAAAAGCACTGACAGGGAGGATCCAAAAACACAGATCCATTCAGTCCAAAGTTAAATAAAAAAAACAAAGGGACCAGTGGGTGAGGCAAAAAGAAAAGGTCCAGGAAACAAAACACAGGTCAGTACACGGAAACTCAGAGGATGGGAACTACAATGATCTGGCACAGGAGGTGAGAGAGACGCAGATTTTATACACGAGGGCGGTTATGATAATCACAGGAGGACACAAGGGCAGGAAGTGAAGAGACCTGAAACGAGACACAACAGTGAGTACGAAATGAAACTGAAAACAGACATGAATAAACTTACAAAAAAAGAAAAGACATAACTACAGGGATGGACTTTCACAGTTGGGGGACAAATGCTGTTATTGTTTTAGTCGCAGAGCTGATCCTCATTTTCTGTGTGAGATTACCGGCTGTGTTGAGCTGCGTGTCTGTAAGAGAGTTGTGTGAACGGTGTGGAAAAAGTCAACTAAATGTGGGTTAATAGCAGAAAATGAAAAACACATGCAAGTGAAAATGAAAAATTAGTTTATTAAACAACAATAAACAACAAATAAACAAGACAATAAGATGCCACAGATACATACAAGATTATTTTCTTGTGTGTTTACATGCGTGTATCTCTGTGTGTGAGTATCTTTCCCTGCCATCACTCCTCATCCAGACATCTTCCCTGGGTGGTCAGGGTCTGTAGCCCAAGCATGAAAGACACAGAGAACATAGTGGGATAGTGTGTGTGTGTGTGTGTGTGTGTGTGTGTGTGTGTGTGTGTGTGTGTGTGTGTGTGTGTGTGTGTGTGTGTGTGTGTGTGTGTGTGTGTGTGTGTGTGTGTGTCTGTAATGGTGAGAGATTGGGTGATAGATTATATAGAGCAACGCTGAATCAGTTTATCTGGATGTGATGAGACCAGAGTATTCATTCTGTCAAACTTACTCCAGGAACACCAACTTCTTAAAAAAAAAAAAAAACCTGTTTACATTTTGTTGTGTACTTATACAATGCATTTTGTAAGTATAGTGTCATATTCATACTGTATATACAACAAACTCCAACCCCGTTTCCAAAAAAGTTGGGACGCTGTGTAAAATGTAAACAAAAACAATGCAATGATTTTTTTTTTTTATTATTATATAAACTCATATTTAATTGCAAGTAGACCAAAGACAACATATCACATGTTGAAACTAAAAACTTTTATTGTTTTACGAAAAAAAATTGTGCTTATTTTTAATTCGATAGCAGCAACACGTCTCCAAAAAAGTTAGGACAGGATCAACAAAAGACTAGAAAAGTTGTGTAATACTTTTGTATTACACAACTTTTCTAGTCTCCAGTTTTTTTGTTTTTTTTGTTTTGTTTTTACAAAACAAAAAAAACAAAAAAACTGGTGGAACATCTCACTACTAATCAGGTTAATTTGCAACAGATCAGTAACATGATTAGGTATTAAAAGAGCACTTCAGAGAGGGAGATACTATATGATATTTGCAAAACATTGCATTCCGTTTTTATTTACATTTAACACAGCGCCCCAACTTTTTTGGAAACAGTTGTAATTACATGCTCTCAATCACTGTCAGTGCAAAGCATGAAGGTAAGAAATATCTGAAATATCACTACTACTAGTTTTTACACTGCTACATTATTGTTTATTTTAAATGCAAATGTGAAAATATATGAAATATGGTACCATACTAAAGCAGGAAACACATTGACAAATATAACATAAAATAATAAAATCCACAAAAGCTAATTATTGTTTATAAAATTCTGAAACTATTATTTAAGAAAAAAAATTGGAGATTGTCTTTGCGAAAAAAAAAATCTAATTCAAAATAAAAAAAAAAACAATGAACATTGTTAAGGGGTTGACAAAAAAATCTTTAATGGCAGCCCTGTAATAAACTCAAACGTTATGCATAAAGCACTTGTTTTCAGTGGGGAAAATATTTATCACACTGGAAGGAAATCACAAGCTTTACAAGGTTTTAGCCTTACAGAAGCAGAAAGGAGATGTTAAGGCCAACCAGAATTATTTTTGGGAAAAATGCATTCGTACTTGCACTGAACAAACATTTGCATTTTCCATCTCTTGCCTGGTTGTGGAGGCTCACAGTGCAATAAGGGAAGAACAAAATCCTAAGAAAACTTCAGTCTACAGAAAACCACTCGCTGATGGAAAGAACAAACAGTAGCTTTGCATCCTCTCCTGCAGCCTCAACTCAAGTTATGCAGACATTTTTTTTTCTGGCAATCTAATGAATTTTCATCGTTGGCCCCGGTTGTTAGCGTTCTTTGACGGACAACAGAGTTGGCTTCATTCTCAAGGATGGCCTGATTCACTGAGGCCACGGGGGGCAACAAATAAAAGACTCCTCATGTTCTCAGCAGTGGAACACATTGCGAAATAATGACAACTCTGATGACAGAGAACAGGCTGCGTATTGACTGAACACAAAGGCCACTGAATGATCCATAAGCAGTTGTTATCATTGTCTCATTGTCCCAATATGCTGATTCCAGAAGACTGAGGAATGTGTGTGTGTGTGTGTGTGTGTGTGTGTGTGTGTGTGTGTGTGTGTGTGTGTGTGTGTGTGTGTGCGTGTGTGTGTGTCTGTCTGAGAATATATCTGTGAATTTTTGTTCCATCAAACTTGTTTTTTTGTGCAAAGTTGAATGTGTGCATGTCTGTGTTTATATATAATGTACATTTACGTGTCCTCTAAATGTGCATGTGTATGTGTATGTACATATATTGCTATGCAAATAGCAAACAGCCAGACAATCACTTGGTCCATTCAGAGTTTCTTGGCCGCAGCGCTGACGATGGCATGATGAAGCTTACTTGACTTCTCTGCAATGTCAGTCATGCACATTTTAAACAGCCAGGGAATAATGTTGGCTTTATATGTGAGGACCAGCAGCAAATGCAAATAAGATGTCAGACAAACAGGGGGTCTTTACAACATTGTCCTCAGTGAATGCCGAACTCAAACAATATTTTTTTATGAAACTTAAACTCCAGATTGTAAGATGAGGATTTGATATGTGTGGTGGAGCTCACAGCTTTAACAAATGAACTGTTCACAGATCCAATTTGTGTTCATTTGAAATGATTTTAAACTGCCGTGGATTTGCTGCAATATTTTTTCATCTATTTGAAGATTCAGTATTTAGATCAGTCAGACTTACAGTGACAGAAGCTCAACGTTTCAACTCGGGGTCCATTACTTTTAGCTATTTTACTATTGTTGTATTAGTGAATTTTTGGTGAATCAGCAAGGCTCTTCTCTTTCTCCTCTGTGCTAGCTAACTTTGATTAAAAAAAGATTATAATCAAAATATTTCTGTGATGTGCAGCATGCTTATTCATTATCATAGAAAGTGGTTGCATATGACTCTCTATTAGGTAGTTGTTACAAAAAAAGAAATGTCTCCCCCTTGTCTAGCAAATGTGTCTAATTCTTGCAATGTTATTACATCACAATTTTTTTGAAAAGCTGCAGCAATCTAACAACCACAAAAAAGCAAAATCCTGGTGGGACTGCTTAATGTGTAATTTAATTTGCAATTTATTTGTAGTGAACCTGAGTTCCTGAGAAACTGTCTGCTGCATCATGATCCGTGCCAACTGCCTGATTCACATCCACTTCAATAGACAGGAGTCAGCTTAATTTTTTTAGAGGATGAAATGCTTCAGAAAGTTCCATTTAAAAAAAGAAGCCTGCTCTGATTTTATTTATGTAAGTGGGATTAAATACATATGGCAACCACCGAACCTGTCTGTGGTATTTTGGATTGGTGTGCTCATGTGCCCACTGGTTCTGAGGACAGGAAAGGGGAGGACGCAGCAAACAGGGTATTTCATGAACTACCGTTCTGATCCTAAAAAATGTCAGATGGATTTAAAAGAGTTTGTCAAATGCTTTATCCAGGACAGGTCTCTAAGCAACACACTCTCATCTTCTATGGAGCAATGACTCTGTGCCTGTGTCAACTACACTGTGTGTGTGTGTATGTGTGTGTATAATGAACTGGCCTCATTATTTCTCGAGAGGATATTGCTTTCTTTGTGTGTCACTCCTAACACACGTCATACATACATAATGCAACATGCACACAAATGCACGCATGTAAGGAGGTACTCGAACCTAAACGCGCAGACAACTGTGACGAGTGTTTAATTGCACATGTGATCTGTAAAATACATTTTCACATACATTGTTTGTGATGCCGGTGACGCAGCGCTGTGTTTTAGAGTGTTCAGGATGTGGATGAGTCACCCCATGTTTTGTTGTTGGGTTAACAATGCTCACTTCCTTCTGCTCCAGTAGACACTGACAGGCAGAACAATGCACAGGGCTAGAGCCTCACAGGTCAACACACCGTTTGGGCCTCATACAGATGTTTGATTAGAAAGATTCTTTCAAATGTAAAATGCACATACAAGAGCCAATTAAATGACTTTCACTCAAGGCTGTCTAGCCATAAATGATGATTGAGACCTGGGACCTATCACCACTTATGGCGCTTGTCTCCTACAAGAGCTCCATTTTAGAGCCCTGTCAAAGCTTTGGCCTCATTATGGGTTGTAATAGATGTTGTAAGTTGTGAGTTTAAAGTAGTCTGTCCATGGACCTGGAGTTGAGATCAGTTAATATAAAAAATAAGTAGTTTGTCCTTGCTTTTCACAATGACCCCAATGACAGTTCCTGACTGATTGAGTCACGCTTACATTATCCTGCAAGATACCGAAATCACATTTATCTGATAGATTCTTATATTTTTTTTCATGTCTGTGGTTACTCCTCCGTGGAGTCATGAAGTTCCACAGGGTTCCTTCTACCTTCTTCCATCAGGCAATATTTTTAGGAAGCACTGCATCAATTTCCACTGGTATGCGGATGACACCTAACTATATCTATCTACGAAGCCAGCTGAAACTAATAAGTTAGTCAGATTTCAAGCATGTCTGAAAGTATAAAGGCCTGGATGACCTGCAGTCTTCTACTTCTAAATTCAGACAAAACCAAAGTTGTGGTATTTGGCCCCAAACACCTCAGAAACGCACTCTCGCACCATATAGTTACTCTGGATGGCATTGCCTTATTTACACATAATTCAAGTCTCATGGAACGCTTTCTTTCACCTGCGCAATATTTTTAAAATCAGAAACATCCTGTCTCAGAGTGATCCTGATTGACAACTCCAAGCATTTGTTAATTCTGGGCTGGACTAATGCAATTCCATAAAACCAGGATGTCCCAGTAACTCTCCAGCTGATCCAAAAGGCTGCAGAGAGAATACTGACCAGATTTAGCAAGTAAGACCATATTTCTCCCGTATAAGCTTCTCTTCACTGACCTCATGTAAAAATCTAAGACAGGAATTTAAAATCCTTCTCCTTACATACAAAGCCCTTAATGACCAAGCTCCATCATATCTTAAAGACCTCATATTGTCCAATCGGAAACACGTCACTCTCAGAGTGAAGGCTTACTTGTGGTTCCAAGAGTTTCCAAAAGTAGAATGGGGGGCAGAACCTTTAGCTTTCAGGCTCCTCTCTTGTGGAACCAGATCCCAGTTTGGGCTCAGAAGGCAGACATCCTCTCTACTTTTAAGATTAGGCTTAAAAATGTACTTTTTGGTACAGCTGAGAGTTAGGGCTGGCTCAGGTGACCCTGAACCATCCCTTAGTCGTGTGCTTTAGATCTGGGCTGCTGGGGCACCTCCCACGATGCACTGAGCACCCATCTCTCCTCTCTTTATGTCTTTTTCACTTACCTTGGATTTACTGTGTGTCTTCTCTCCCATAGTTTATGTGTTTTCCTCTCTCTCCCTGAAACTTTATGCAGGTATCTCTGGCTCTGGAGCATCAAGTTTCTAAACTCTTCTCTTCTCTTCTCTCTGCTCATTCAAACCATAAAAGTAGATATATGCCCACTTTCTTGGATTTCTTTCTACAGTGTTGTAAGTTTCTGTTGTAAGGATATTTGCTATATTAAGTGCCCTGAGGTGACTTATGTTGTGAGTTGGATACAAATAAAATTGATTTGATGTTTTTTGCAGTGTACTTTTTTACATCATACGTGTTCTCATCAAATACAGTTGTAATTGAACCTTATATTCATCAGTAGACAGAACATTTTGCCAGAAGTGTTGTGGAGTATCGAGGTTGCTCTTTGTCACGTAGCGACAGCAGCAGTTTCCTCCGCGGTCTCCTTCCTTCCTCCACCATGCTTGTTAGAAGATCTGCATATGTTAGACTCATGAACAGAGACATCGACCGCTCCAACGAGTCCTTCAAAGGCTACATGTTTCTCGTAAAACTCAGTTTTAAAAGGAAAACAACCTCCGTCTACGCATGTATCTCAGCAAAGTTTCAGAAGTAATCCACAAACTCGCCTTGAGGAAGTATATCATTTGACACTTGACACATTCATGAACTGAACATGCAGTCGCACAACTCTCGTACATTCCAAAAATATTTTCCTTCCTGTTGTATTCAGTAGATTTAACTAGTGGTTGTGTGTACAGCAAGTTGCTCCCAAGCATTGTGGCGTACCGTGTGTTCAGCACAGGTTGCCAATGAGATCCTGAGTGCTCTGAGTAGACACCACTTCAGCCCGCTGAATACCAGTATCATTACAAATCATTGAATAATACCTTTCCCCCGCACATGTAGGCTGTAGTAGCATCATAATAGGCAGAATTTAATAGCTGTGACTAATCAGGGAAGGAAACATCATTACTGATAACTCTGGAGCAAACGTACAGATGTCTGCATCGTCACAATGCTGCCCGGTAAGTTTCAAACTAAAACAGCAGCGTTTTTCAAAAGTCTTCCAAAGTAGGGCGAACACTTGGGCGTACACGTAGCAAACGTTTAGCGTTACATCTTCAGCTATTATCCTGGGCTTCTTCTACACTGTGAGCATTCTGCATATTGTGTGTGTACCTGTGAACCGATGAACATCTAAACTCTTTGAGATTACTAACCCTCTCCAAGTCTTACAGACACGTATTCTGAGATCTTGTTTTTGTGAGGCATGATTCCCATCAGCAGCTGCTTCTTGTGAATAGCAATCTGAAAATCTTTGAGTGTCAACATAGCTCAAGACTCCAATTAGCTTTTGTTGATGTTGAAGATAATTAGACATAAGGGTTCACACAATTTTCCATCATTTACTGTGAATGTTTGACTGAAGCATCGATTATACTGATGGAATTGCAAATAAGAATAAAACACAAGTTCAAATGTGTTGTAGCTTTCCTTTAAGAAGTCCATTCCATGTGATGAGCACAGGATTACATAGATCTGAAACTTTGCAAAGAGGAACTGTAACTATCAAAACTGAGCAGATAAAATCATGTTTTGTGCCCAATAACTGAAAGATAGACTATTAATTTGTGGTGCACATTGCATAATAAAAACTGCACTGACCAAATCCGCAGCAACATGTGTCTCTACTCTGTGTTTGTTAGGCCTATATGCCTCTGGGGTTAATGATCTATATGGTGAGAACTGTGTGAATGCAACCCCAACATTTTGAGTAAATAAATGCATAATGTGGTCTCAAGCTCTGGAAATAAAACTCATAAAATATAATTCTGAGTAGTTGTAAAGTGAAAAGAAAGTGAGTTGACAGCATCTCGAAGCAGTGATGGAGGCTGTGATGTTGTAAGGGGCAGGACTGCGAAAAGTTCAATGGCCTGTCTGGCCTTTCCCTCTGCAAGCTGTTGCATCCACGGGACCTCTGGGAAATGTAGTGTCAATGCAGTTCAGGTTTATTCTTTTATCATTGTTTGGGCAACATTACTACATCCATTAATCTACCACACGTGGACACCAGTTTCTTTTATAAAACATGATCGAATGACGCAGTGATTCACAGTTCATCTTAACGTGAATTACACCACTGTTATATTTTTTATCAAACTCAATATCCCAGACTGCGTTTCGTTTCTTGCGCATGCTCCGTGAGCGCGGACGAGGAGGCGAGACGGCGGAAAATGACAGAAGGGAGGCTCGTATCCAGGCGTGAAAGCAGACAATATCATCATGAATTACATTTTTTATTTATAGAAATTGTAAATATTGTGTTTTTGGAGCGTGGACCGACAAACTTCGGAATGAATTTGGTGACAATGGAAGATTTGTAGGGGTTTTAAGAAGTTGATTTGGCGGTCGGAGCAGTGCCACAGACACACCGATAACCGTTAGTTTTAGTCCACAGCCACAATGCCGCGGGACAACAAAACTCCTCTTATTCAAAACATCGCGAAGCAAGCCTATCTCACCTACAAAGGACTGATATCTTCGGCCAACGGGGAGAATAAAGTCGTGGCGGATAAACTGAGTGAACTGATCTCCTTAGTGACCTCCGTCAGGGCTGCCGACCTCAAAATCGCTCCCCGGAAAACCAAGCTGAGCTCCGGGGCACCGGGGCCCCACAACCCCGCGGTCACCTACATGCACATCTGCGAGACGGAGGTGTTCAGCATGGGGGTGTTCCTGCTGAGGACCGGTGCCTCCATACCGCTGCACGACCACCCGGGCATGAACGGGATGCTCCAGGTCTTTTACGCATTTCCATGCTATATATGTTATATATATATATATATATATATATATAACTTTTCAGGTGGTCCTCACTCAAATGTACCCAGCAGGGTTGGGCAAACAAGTTTTAAAATTGTGTTATATTATGCTTTACCTTTGCAAGTACATTACTGCAATTTTACACACTACATCTTGATTAAAATAAATAAATATATGTATGTAACTATTGTTTAGGATTTACTTTTAATTACCCTTCTCTTTGTTTTTTGGCCTGTTAATTACTTAACACACAGACAAATGGAAGTAATATATTAAAACACTTCACTCACTTTGGTTAAAGTAGCTAGTGTGTAGGATTTAGTGTCACCCAGGGGTGGGGTTGCAGTCTCCTTCCCAGCTTTTAAGAGAGTCTATTGACACTTACAAAAAAACCTCTGAAGACCCTCTCTGGAGCAACAGTTTGGTTTGCCATGTTTCTACAGGAGCCCAGAAGGGACAGAAACACAGCACGTCCCGTGGAGGAGGACCCGCTCCCTATTTAGATATGAAGGGCTCATTTGAGGGTCACAAAAGAAAATAAAGATTCTTGCTTTCAGGTTATTTTACGCAAATGAAAGCATTATTGTGAATATTATGTCTCATTTTTGACAATTGGTACCCCTGAAAGCTACACACTGGACCTCTAAAACCTGGTTTTGACGCTGGTTCCATCTAAGACCGAGGATGGAGAACCTTTCGGGCCCAGTACCAAACAGTGGGGGAAAATTTGTGTCGGTGAAGTACAAAATAAACTAAACTGGGGCTGGCGTTATGAGTAGATTTTGTGTGCGCGTATTGTAGACACAGTCTTTTAACAGCTTTGTTACTTTGTTATGTGCTCACATTGTGTTATCAGACCTCCAACTAGTGCAGCAATATTCTATCATAGGAATAAATGTAGCACTGGACTAAATGTGACCGTTAGAGTTGAGATGTTTTGGAAACAGAATTGGTAGAAAAAAAGCTCTCCATGCCTTTTTCTTCTGGATTCATTTCAGTCCCTCGTTTGTCATAAAGGTTTGTTCTTGGCTTTATTAGTGCTTCTGGGAATGCCAAGTGTTTCTCCTAAGAACCCATAAAAACAGGCCCTGTGTCATCTCGCTTTGGCAAAAAAAAGACTTCATGCGGTCCCCGAAGCGAAGCATATTTTGGTCTCAGTATTATATAATATTATATAAATATATATATAATATTGCTCCCAGTGTGAAAATAATCGGAACAGTTTCTCCTTAAAACAAACAAACAAAAAAAAAAAACGCATGTTTGCTCCAACAAAAACATTTAAACCTCAATTTACTATTTGGCCCACTATCGGTGTGTTTAGACATTTCAGTGTGGTAATGAGTTCTCCTGAGCAGTGGGACTACGTTACACCGTATCATGTGTCTAAGAATCACCAGCTGCACCTTTGATATGAACGGAGTAAATTCACACTGCACAGGTTTATTGAGATGTTTCTGCGACGACCTGCTGTGAACTTGGGTCGTCCTGTGTTGTGTTACGATGAAGCGAAGAAGGTGGATGGTGTAAACATTCATTCCCAACCGGCAGCAGGTGCAGAACAGAAGGAGTATAACAAAAACAAATTAAAAAACATGAGAGGGTTCCCAGCATGATGAATGTAGCAATCTCCTAAAAAAATTTATGATGATGACTTTTAAAACTTATTTAAGTTTCCTTGGTCACAGATCAGCTCCGTCTGGGACTTAATAATCATCTTCGATGTAGAGTAACCACTTAGAGGAGTTAAATTTAATCATAGTATCGTCCTGCAGCGTGCACCTATGTTCGGTGGTAGAATCTCAGGTGATAGTAATAGTAAGAAACTTATTTATTGTTGCGTCAGCAGTATTTTCCTTCCTAACTGCCTCGTGTTTCTCGTCCAGGTCCTCTACGGGAAGGTGAGCGTCCGCTGTTTCGACAAGCGGGAGGACGACCTGACGGTGAGCAGCATCCTGCCACGTTTTGACCCCCCGCTGACCCCGCTGCAGACGGCCTCCGTGAGGCGATCCACGCTCCGCTCGGTCGCCGAGTACTCGGAGACCAGTGGGCCGTGCCTCCTCAGTCCTGTGCGGGACAACCTCCACCAGATCGATGCGGTGGAGGGGCCCGCTGCTTTCCTGGATATCCTGGCGCCGCCGTACAATCCAGACGACGGGCGCGACTGTCACTATTACAAACTCCTGCAAACCGCGGCAGAGGAAGGAACAGATGCTCAGAGCACCGAGGATCAGCAGGGAGAGACCAAAGAGAAAGAAGAGGAAGAGGAGGAGGAGGAGGCATGGCTGCTTGAAGTCCCTCAACCGGAGGACTTCTGGTGTGGTGGCGAGCCGTATCCAGGCCCGGCCGTCTCTGTCTGAAGGAAACCTGCTGAGAGCAACTACACTACACAGACATCATATTCTGATCTCTATTCATCCACAGGGGGACATTTAGTTTTGTCCCCTTTGCGTTCAGAAGATTACTTGGAACTCATACCTTGCTCAAGGACACTACAGCAGAGCGGGGGGCTTGCAGACACAGGGGCGTGAACTCAGACCCCTCGCCCAGTATTAGGACCACCGAACTGCCTTCTACAACCCTTAAATGTCCCCGTCACTACTAGGAAAAGTGTTGACTCTAGGAGTTCATATTCTCATACGCTCATGACTGCTCTCAGCCAAACGTGTGACCGGTGGGTGTCGTTAGGATCTCCAAGGCTCAGAAAGCTTTTTCCATGTTATGGTTTTCTCCGCGGTGCAGAGGACGTCTACATCGTGACACCGCTGCCCGTAACTCTCGTTTTACCTGCCTTACATGTGAATATTGAATGTATACTTATCAAGAATGTCATTTTTATTGTATACAATCATTTCTTCTTCCAAAAGAAGAATATATATTATATATACACTTTATTTTCTTTTTGTGCCTTTTGACTTATTCCAGATAACATGCTTCCTGAACAGGAATGGTAAAGTTGTGGGATAAAAAAAAAAATCTAATGTCCAGTGATTTCTACGTGTTCTGTGATGTAATTTATTTTACTGACGTTCACTGAAATCACAGAATGAAAAGAATTGTTAAAAATGGAGAACCAAAACATTTTATTTCCTTCCTTTTTACATTTAAGCTTAAACACTGTATCATTCCCATCTATATGCCACTGTATGTTACTTTAGCTCATTTCTCGACTTTCCTTTGTCCTCCATTTGACACACCACACAGGTCTACGTGTCAATCCTCCTGTGACTTTGATGTTGAATGTATGTGGAAGAATAAAACAGATGAGGATGCTAACGAATAATGCTCGTCCTTTATCATACTTGGCGAGCCCGTCAATCAGGACGGCACGACAGTCGGTCCAGTCTTAGCTTATAACCATATAACCATACATCTCTGTACGACCTTCCTGACAGTGGTAATATGTTTAGTTTGCTGATCATAGTTGGTGATCTAGTTATCCACCACTGAAGCAATATTTAGTAGCCAACAGACCAGGTGGACTGACCTTGTTTGAGAACTTCAAATTAACCCTTATGCAGCTAATGGCAACACAAACCAGACTAAATATTCCAAATGGCTTAGATGGGCCTGTACAGTTAAGCTGTGGCTATTTTCTTGCTAAAACAGAGCTGCTTGTTTCATACAATCTAACTTAGCTGTAGAAAAAAAAAACATTAACAGTGTGAATTCTACCAAACTACTGAAACTCGATGCTATGATTGTGATCTTCTTCCTCTTACTCCTCATGCCTAAACTAACCAACATGGAAATGCCTGCCAAACTCCAGACATGGCTGGTTCATGATACAACCTTGACAGTAGTGTATCTGGAAATTAATCACAGAGTTTTTAATCATATTCTAATGATGGGGTTTATCAAACATAAAAAAAAAAAACCTGGGACAGATTCAGGAAAAACAACGAACGGCACAGCTGATCTAAAAATAAAATAAAAGCTTCAACAACAATAACAATAACATACAAATGAACTTCAGAGGAATGTCCACAGACAGGATCAGGTAAACCAGGGAACCCACAGAACACAACCGACTGACAATCAGGGAATGGAGTCTGGGAGAATATATACTGGCTGGGATGAAGGGTTAGTGGCTGCAGCTGGGTCCGATTAGGGAACTGAAAGCAGGTGAGGTGGGTGTGGCAGGCAGGTGACTGATGATGGAGAAACAGACTGGAGACCTCTGGTGGGAGAACACAAGGGAATGCCAAATACAAACACAAGGGACCATAAAAACGAGAGGACAGGAACAGATACTTTCAAAATAAAGCAGGGAACATCAAACTGAAAAATGTATAACACAAGAGACATGAACATAAAAATCCCAGAGAATGAAACTGTCATCATACTTTCAATCAGAAACTCTTGGATGAAATCATTATTTGATTTTGGCGTCCAAAAGACACTGTACACATAATACAAGCGTACATATACAAACTAAACAAGTCATAGCTCAAAACTACAGAAGGCAATCAGTCAATTTTTACCAAACAACTCCAGAGTTTATCTTTAAAAATTAATGTAATGAACTGTACAAAAAAAATGATGTAACTTCTGGGCCCAAAAAGTGAAGTCCAATACCAGCATGGGGCCGCTACAGGCCAGCTGCAAAGAGCCTTTGGCTCCATGGATTCCCTTACCGGCAGCTTGGTGGTTTCACCGCCAGCTCTCATTTGCACTGCATGAATTTATTGCTGTCTTGAATCTCGAACTTGCGTACTTACATTTACCATTTGGGGGGCATAAGTGCAATTACATGTGTCAAGTCTGGAAACATTCAGTGCACTATAAGTACCTGGATGGTGTGCTCATCCTGGTTTATTAAATTAAGTTTGGAACACTGAACACTTCTCCTAAACAATCGCCATCTTGGCTGCATAGCAGAAAGGGAGGTACCACCACGTTTATGCCAACGCGCCAGCGATAGCCGAAGCCATTATGTTTTTTGGGTTGACCGTCCATCATCCACATTTTGGAGTTTATAGCTTCTTGGCAGCAACATCTATACGAGTTTATATGCAAACTTCAACTTAAGTGTTTAACGGAGGCATAGACCCACTCGGGAGTATTTCTATAATCAAACTGCAGCTGTTGCAGTGAATGCAGCTTTATACAAATACAAGATGTACATGCCGTACAAATATGTTTATTTTTCACTAAGTACCACTATGTCGTTGGACAGAAGCCACCCGTGTGTTTATTGTGTGCGTAAAACCATCATAACTATCACATCTGCTGTTAATGGATTGTTTTGACTTGTTGATGACATGACTAAATCTTTACAAACTCGCCACCATCACATTGACCTCGCATTGACCTCAAGAAGGGAACAAATGTTTGTATTTCAGATATATAGTCTGAATGTGACTTAAGACACACATCTATCTGTGTAACTCACTGGCTATCTATGAATCTAATTTCATCTAAATTGTTCCTCAATCCTCATTTATTGAACTTGTTTCTGACCAAGACTGTTTATGGGTCATAACCCACCACCACCACCACCACCACCCCCCTCCAAAAATGTAAGAGAATTTAAAGTGGCCTCACTGAAGCCTGTACTTGGTTTGAGCTCAAACCTGCTCTCTATGTAAGACTCATTCCAAGGTAATGAAAACTGGATTCACATGTTCAGGTGATTATACACTAACGGAAACAAGATTATGGATATTATATTCCGATAGATTCCCCTAAATCCCATGATGTCATCCATGGCTGTCCCTTTGTCTCAGGGCTCACAGTAGTGAGATCTTCTTAGAATATGACTTATGTCCAGATAATAGCTTCTCCAGCTACTTAACATCACATCTAACCCAACGAGAACCAGTCATTCAGAAAAGGTTTTCCCCTCGAGTGTGTTTCTCGGGTCAAGGACAAGCCCAAGCCCAGTAGCCTACTTGATATGTTCTGTTTAAGACCTGAGAAAATACTAAATTAAATAGGCACAAAGTACAATAAAACCATTAAAACTGTCCATGAAAACAGACGGAGAGCGGATTCTCTTCCACATTATGACCCATAAACAGCCTGATCCAGACGGAGGTTGTTGTTTTTTTTAAGAGAAGAGAAGAGAGGTCATTGTCCAGACAGGCCAACCCTTCTCCCACACTCCAGTACAATACAGGATTTGTGGTAGGACCTAATTATTTGGTTGTGATTCTCACTTAAATTTTTGTAAAGTTAAATGTTCGTATGAATATCTGCTGGAATCATTTTCTTTTTACACTGGTGGAAAGCCTTCTTATAACTATATATGCTATATATATATGCTTCATGTTATTGACTACAGCTCTCTGGATTCTTTTGTTGCTTGCCACACTGGGTCATTTCTAAAGTCTTTGTTTATGTAAAACATATTTCAATATAATGTTAATATGTCGTATGCTTGTTCACACATACTCATGCTTTAGAGGGTGAGAAGACTTGTCTCTGAGGTAACAGTGACCCTGCCCGTCAGGTCAGTGGCTGTGCCTCATATTATAAGCAATTATCCTCAATTTCCAGTGTAAAGTCTATCGGACCAGTATATCAGTGTGGGGGATATTTGTGGTGTGGCTTGAACAAGAAAAGGCATTTGTTGGCAGCCGTTAGTAGAGATGTCAGATATGTGACATATTTTCCCTTTATATAACTGTTCACTGCTCCGAGTCCAACAATCACTGTAAAACATCACAGGGATTTAGTGAAAACAACACATCTTATATTTATTAACTTAATGTATAATGTGTTAAGTTTGTGTTTATTTTTTTTCAAGTTAGTTCAGAATATGTAAATCAAAATCATTTTTTGAGAGTTAAAACCTTAAAACTTACTTCATTTACATGAAGTGTTAATAAGATATGCAGGACCTTCTAGACTTTGTTTATTACAACCAAATCAATAATATATTTTTTTAAACTCAACAACAAATAAATGGACTCCTTTGTTGGTCTATATGCAAGTAAATTTGTATGACTAAAAAACTCGTGGCAATACCATGGAAGTGTGCCTCCTAAAGGACACTGAGTGAATGGCACCCCCACTGCTGTGTGTCTTGAAGGAAAGTCCTGCATTTCTTACCGTGATATTTCATGATAATAATCATAATGAAGTATTGGATTTTACTCACTGTACACTCAGAATGACACCCAGTCACCAGCAGCAGCCTCACTTGTTGTCTTTGTGCTAAGCTGCAACTCCAAGTTCAAGTGATTCTTTACAGACACAATGGACCTCATTAGTCATCTTAAAGCGACTTGTTGAAGTTCAAATAACTACTTAAGGAGATGAATAAACTAACACATTGGTAGCAAATAAACAAGATGAAATATTACTCACCAGTCCAGTTTAATTAAGCTTAAATAGAATTGCAATATCAAGCAGCCACCTCAGAAAATAAATGAAAGTATCTAAATGTAGTAATCTATGGGTAAAACAACAAGGGATGTCTAATCAAGACACAGAATGAGGAGTGAAAGTTACTTTTTGTCAAAGTTTTAAATGTTAAGAAACAATTTTAAGCTGAAAGTGAAATGATATTTTACAGTTTTACACTAAGTTGTAACAACAACTGTAACAGTTGTTACACTGAAATCTTCCAGGATTCATCATCAGGCACAACACCAAACCTCCAACTGAACAGGGCAGTAAGGGAAGTGCAGGTGCAGCTGTGTTCAAGGACCATCAGGAACCATGAAAACTGACAAAGTCTAAGTGTCACTGGTTGGTGGGGGTGCGGGGGGTGGGGGTGGCGCAATAACAGAGCTGGTCTTTGTGAAGTCCATGATTCTCTGCAGGACTGCTCATTTGTTTTTGTGGTCAAGTTGGCGGCAGAAGAATCAAGATGTAACTTCTTAAAGCTGAAGTCTGGAGCTTTGAGAAATGTGCTTGTTTGCCTTTTGAATCAAAGGTTACTTCTGTAAGAAAACTACAACTCCGAAGATATTTTATTTTCACTGTGGATGTTGTAATTGACGTTTCCTGTCAGTGCTATATTTACTAAAATATTACATTTTGCTCAGAGCTTTCGCAACACACAATTTCACACTTTGACTCATCATCCACAGGCTGCACCACTCAATCAAAGGACATCTGATAATAATGACACTATCAGATATTGATTAACCTTCAAGTTGCATACAACATGTATCTCAAGATCATTTTGGTTTGGTTCCTTCAAACCTAAAGCCTCAGCTAAAAAATAAATCTATCAGATAAATACTTTTTCGGTTGTTCATAACACCTCAGAGGGTTAAAAGAAAATTAATGAATAAACAATGTTTAGTAAGTGTCACTCAGAGGCACTTATACAGAACCATATAGGCATTTTACTTCCCAGAAACCTCTGCGTGTCCGTGTATCTTACCCTCTGAGGGCAAACCTTAAAGAATTTCCTACAATGTATATATATATCTGCATAAATATTAAATAAAACATTCTTACACAAATCTGAAATGTAGACAAAGATGACCCAATTAAATAAATGACAACAAAATATGATGCTTTGATTTAGTGAGGAAATTTATCCAATATAACACACAATCATGAGTGGCTTTCAGGGTGACCCCATCCTGCACATCAGTCTGACAGATCTCATAGAACCACATCATCCTGACAGAGATCTTATAGAACCACATCATCCTGACAGAGATCTTATAGAACCACATCATCCTGACCGATCTTATAGAACCACATCATCCTGACAGAGATCTTATAGAACCACATCATCCTTGACACCTAGAGGCGCCTAGGGGCGGACCACTAGAGGTGAAAACCCCAAAAAGAGGAGGCACCCCGATCACGCTTGGGCACAAAAATCACACACGCAAGCACACGTGAGGGTTCAGAGCCAGGGGTGCACCAAACCACACAGCACAGGAGACACCAACACCAGGAGGCACCAACCCCACCACCTTAGGCCCTGCAGCTCCTACAGAGACAGAGAGCAGAAAGAAAATTAACGAAATAGAAAACCAAACAAACAAAATAACTCAAGTTAGCTGATCATCCAGAAGGGACACAATGTAATTAAACAACAGTGTGATGCTGAAATGAAACGACACTAAGCAGGGGCGCAGTGCTGACCAGAGCAAGCGAAGCCCGGTAGTTGAGCAGCATCAGGCACTGTAGACAAAAGCTGCTGCGCAGGGTACGGCGAAGCCCGGTAGGGAAAACACCCGGTAGGCAAAACAGCAGCGTCCTTAAACGTGAGGAGGTGAGCTGTAGCCACTTTCTGACAAAGTTCCGCGTGACACAGGATGAACATCAAATTAATAAAATAATAATAATAATAATTAACACTAAAATGTATGAACTAGCACCATACAATCACCTACCGATCAGGGAACGTTTGTCCGAGGAGAGGAGGGCATGTAGCACTACTACCGGCAGCTCTGTAAACAAGACGTGACACCATAATAAAATAAAATCAGGAGTAATCGAGACCGACTGACACTGACCCGCAGGTGAGTCACCTGTGCAGGATGAGGGGAGCCTAAGAGATCGTCTACAAAAATCACAACCAGAAAATGTAACACCAGAAACGCACGACTGACTAAAACAATGGCAGCACTCGCATACCTGTAACAGCGGCGGAAGTCAGGCAGACCGGAAGTAGGGCACACGTTTGACGTCAGGTGGAGCTAAGGGAATCCTCTCTGCATTTATATGATGCCCGCCCATCGTGATTGGCTAGTGATGGCCTTGTAATTAAGGGATGACACGAAGGCCCAGAGAGGGATAAACACTCCCTTATGCCACACATAGTATTTGCTTATTGTCTGTTGTCTCCATTCAGTTCCTTCGCTCGCGTAGTTTCTGTTCTTTCTTTTGCAGATGTCCCGTCATGAAGCTGCATGTCTCGCTCTGTGATTGTTGGCCCCACCAACATTTCATGTTTCGTATGTCTATGCTGTCCTTTTCCCTCCTAGCTTATGTGGGAATTGCTGAATTGTTGGGTTTCTCTGTATGATGCTGTAAAGTTCTGCTGTAAGGACTTCAGTGTGCCATGAAATAACCTGTGTTGTGATTTGGTACTATATAAATAAAATAAAATAAAATTGAATTGAATTGAATTGAGGCAGCACAGTGGTGCAGTGGTTACATTTTCACCTCACAGCAAAAAGGTTCGGGGTTCAAATCCTGGCCTGGGCCTTTCTGTGCGGAGTTTGCATGTCCTCCCTGAGCTTGCGTGGGTTCTCTCCAGGTTCTCCAGCTTCCTCCCACCATCCAAAAACATGCACTTCCAGTTAATTGGTGGTTCTAGAAATTGCCCTTAGGTGTGAATGAGAGCGTGAATGGTCTTTGTTTCCGTCTGTCTCTATGTGGCCCTGGGATGGACTGGTGATCTGTCCAGGGTGAACCCTGCCTTTGCCCTAAGTGAGCTGGGATAGGCTCCAGCCCCCCCATGACCCTGTTCAGGATAAAGCAGGTATAGATAATGGATGAATTGAATTGAATTAAGGTCAGAACTTTGACTTGGCCATTCCAAAACATTAACTTTATTTTTCTTTTCATTCTTCTTTGGTTGATCGACTTGTGTGTTTATGGTTGTTGTTCTGCTGCCTGATGCACTTTCTCTTGAGATTCAGTTCATGGACAAATGTCCAATATTCTCCTTTAAAAAAATCATTGGTATAACTCAGAATGTATTGTTCCATCATTGATGGCAAGCCATCCCGGCCCACATAGATGAAAACAGGTCCAAACCATTATACTACCACCACCATGTTTCACAGATGGGATACGGTTCTTATGATGGAATGCAGTGATTTCCTTTTCCCAAAGATAACTTCTCATTTAAACCAGAAAGTGTTCATTCTTGTCTCATCCATCCCTAAAACATTTTTCCAAAAGTCTTCCGACTTGCATGTGATTTTCGGTAAACTGCAGTTGAGCAGCGATGTTCTTTTGGAAAGCTGTGACACACTTCTTGTAACCCTGCCATACATGTTATTGTTGTTCAGTGTTCTCCAGATGAATATTAACATTATCCAGTGTGAGAAAATCCTTCAGTCACTCAGAAATTACTCTTCCTTTACATGGGAGTGACTGTTGTTGGTTGACCATTCCTGGGGAAGGTAACAATGGTCTTCAATTTCTTCCATTTGTACACAGTCTGTCCGACTAGAGGAGTCCTAACCGTTCAGAGATGATTTTGCCTGAACAGCATTATAAACTCTTTTTCTAAGCTCTTTAGAAATTTATTTTGTTCCTGCCATAACACACTTACACAAACTTTGTGTCATGAGGATCAGACTTGGATGGATCCCTCTTCATTAAATAAAACAGGACGCCCACTCGCACCTGCTCGTCATTACAATGACTGAAAACACCTGACTCTAATTCCACCTTCAAATGAACTGCTAATCCTTTGAGGTTCATATACTTTGGCCACTCATAGATACTGGTATGTAATATTGGATAATTTTCCTCAATCAATAAAGTAGCCTATAATAGTTTGGTCTCAATATAATACAAACTAATAGTTATTTAACTGGGTTCTCTTGATCTACTTTTAGGACTTCTGATTTTTTAGGTCATATCTATGCAGAAAAATGTGAAAATCTGAAGGGTTCTGAAATCCAAAATATAAGTAACACAACTGCAGATGTCAAATGCAGGAAAGACGGCTGGCAAAAAACGACAACTGTGTGAATGTGTAAATTAAAAGGTTTTTAATATCACTGCTCAATCATTAGTGCACGAGTGGATCTGAATACAATTACAGTACATACCATTGATTGATTAATTAATGTTACTTTGACGTATTCTTATGACATTTTTCAGCTGCAACAGCGGTGTCAAACGGACTCAGGAGAAAAAAGAAGCAAGTACTGACACTGTCTTATCTTCGTAAGACTTTAGTGCCTCAATCAGTCTCTGTTAGAGTGATATTGTATATGAAAGCCAAACGAAGTGGAATCTATATTTCTCAGAATATAAAGTCAGAGAAAGCCAAAGGCATCTTGACTCATCACGAGGTTAATAGTTGGTTTCTGTAACATATTGTAGCTTCCCTACTTAAGGAAGCCGCCAGACGGTACCCGGTTTCCTGGAACTTTATTCGGACCCATATACAGGCTACTGTGGGCCGGAGCCAACGCCAACACAACGGCTAATTCTTACCGGTAGCATGTCTCGCTCGCACACACGTGAACTCCCTCTAACAAGCAGCGAGGAGAAACAGGACCCCCCCTCCCATCCCCCCCTTGTTTCCTGGCCAATCACAGGCGGCTGTCCCACACTGTTCACTGTCATAGGTACAGGGATGACTGACAGGTCTCACAATTTATCCAAATACAGCAATAACAAGAATGAACACTAACACTTTGAACAGTTAATCTAACATGTCACCCAGGCCGTTACAATATTTTGCCTAGAGATGCGCTTGACAGTCTGCATTTTCCACCTGCGCTGTGACAAAGCGCGGACTGGCTTTCTTGGCTCGCTTGAACCTGATGTGACGACTTAAAAAAATGAGTGGGTACAAATTCTGACTCATAGATGTCTTTGGTGACGCAACATGGAATTTACCTAATACATTTTCCAATATCAACATGTCTTTTATATAAATGCAAATTAAAGGATATCATTGGCCGATTGCAACCCAGGCATTCATGGTGTCCGTGAACGCACCTTGGCCTGTATTGCACTTTCGTTCTGAGTAATAAACCAATCCATGATGCAGGCTGTGTTTATCATCCTCATATATTTAATAAAGTCTCAAAACACACGTCACAACAAAATGTCAAGTCAGTATGAGTTCAACATATTTACACGTCAACAAGCCACAACGCTGAACATTTGGAGTTACACCAGACGAAATGAGTACAAAAATAGAATGTCTTCCAACTTTACATATTAAATGACAAATATACATTGCATTAGAAGCGTCCTTGAATCAGTCAGTGTACAAATTGACACAAACCAAGGCACTAAAGGGGAAACACAGTTATCAACAAACATGTTAATATGAATTCTTTGTCAATTAAATAACTTAAGATTGTTATATTTCTTTGAAACGTTATTGCAGTTATTTCACATTACACACGCAGGCTGCGCGCTCAGTAAGTGTTGACGATATTTAAAAAAAAAAAAAAAAAAAAAAAAATCCCTTGTAAATTCGTATGAATTGATGGCTATATTTACTTCTATGTTCAGTAGACTGTGCAGGCAAAGTGCATTTTTCTGTCAGATCTGCAGCAGGAATTGGTGCATGTGCTTAATTGCGCACGACTGGACACAAATTCTTGTTTATTCCCATTATGGGGATTATGCTGCTATGTTCAGTTCCCAACAGTTTCAGAATAACTATCTGATCATCCTTTTCTTTTTGGGGGTTAGTGTGCGTCACGCTGCCATGGTGATCTATGAACAGATCCCGTTGGTTACGCTGAGGCCGCCTGATGACCGCTCCATCCCGGAGCTGCTGGACGATGAGGAGGACGAGGAGGAAACAGTGGAAGACTTCCTCTCCTTCTGCCTCAGGTGAATTTTAGTGTGTCTCTTCCTCTCGTCACTCCGAGCGAACTTGCGGCCGCAGAAATCGCAGGCGAAGGGCTTCTCCCCCGTGTGCGTGCGGATGTGTGTGGTCAGATGGTCGCTGCGACTGAAGTTGCGCATGCAGATGCGGCACTGGAACGGTTTGTGTCCAGTGTGGATGCGGATGTGTCTGGTCAGTTCGTCTGAGCGCGAGAACCGGCGGTCGCAGCCCTCCGCCGGACAGGGGTACGGCCGCTCGTGGATGGGCGTCTTGCTCGGTCTGTTTGGGTACTTTCTGGGCCGCAGGATCGGCCTCAGGGGCAGGTTCTGTGGGCTGTACGCAGAGGGGATCCTGGGCGGCCCTCCCTCAGGGCCACCACCACCCGGACCGCCCAGTGTAAAGTTTCTGATAGTGTTCAGCGGGGTCAGGGGTGGTGGCACACGGAATGTATCGAGCGGACACGAGCCGAAAGGTTTGCGATCTTGGATACCTGCCGTGTGCATGTCCCGCTGGCACGCCGGCTGGAAGAAGCCAGAGTAGTCGGGAATGATGGGGAAAATCCCCGGTGCGTCTGAGCCACCGGGCTGCTTAGGTGAAGAGTATGAGGGTGGAGGGTAGGAGGCGATGGGGCAGGTGGAGGTGGACAAAAAAGCCGAGGGGTCCTGGTACACCTCCCCGCAGCCGGAGGAGGAGTACGGAGGCGGGGGTGAATATAGACGGTGGTGGTGGTCTATCTCCGCCTGGCTCTGAGCCGCCATGGTGCAACTCAAATTTCCGCTGGAGAAGTGATTGGGAGACCCTGTAGAGGCCGGGGAGGAGGACGCCGAGGAGGAGGGAGGGGGAGGAGGAGGCGGCGGTTGGGCCATGTTAAAGATGCCCGAGACGATGTTGATCACTCCCTCGGGGTTCCAGTTACCTGGATACTGGGAGTCAATGGAAAACTTTCCCATGTAGGTGAAAGTCTGGTTGCGGTGGGATGCTGGTTGAGTGAAGCCGCTGGAATACGAGGAGAGATCCAGAGAGCGTTTCTCTGCGTTCATGTCTGCGCCCATCAGGCCATCTGCAGAGGAGAACAAATCAGAAAATACGATCCATTAAACTGTTTACACTAGACATAAAAAGTGTGCTTTAAGTGAGAGAAAGCTGGTGCATCTCAGCGCCATTATGCATAGACTGTTCTAACTACGTTATGCGTAAAATTTCAACATAGGTTTTAATCTTTGTAACTGATAATTCAAAGCAAAACATGTAATTATCCTGTTTATTCTCTTCTACAGGCGCATGGGAAATTATTTTCTGGATGGATATAGAAAACTTTTCAAACATGAATAAGTATCTCAGACTGTCATCTTACCTGATGCCACATTAAGCTGGTCGTAATGCGCTCCTAAATCGGTGTTGGGGAAGATAGCCACGGAGGTCGGCATGCCGGAGGCGATGTCGTCCACCGAGTACACGCTCTCTGCTGCGGGATGCACGAACCCCCCGAGATTCAACGGCACTTTCTCCAGAGTTTTAGCCGTCATCGTGAAGAAAAGAAAAGAAAAAGTCGTTTTTCTGTTGGTCTCTTCAAAGCTTATCAGGAACAGGCTGAGAGTGTGTAACCCTGCAGAGCGGGGGTCACCACTGCATCTTTCTGTCGGTCACCGTGTGAGAGGATGAGCTTCGTGTCTCTGATGCGCTTCATGCGCTCTGGTGACAAACTTCAAACCGTGTAAAGTAACGGGAACGGGGGCCGTGCCTCTAGTATGTATATATGGGGAACCTTTTGAACGCGGCCGTTACGTCATTGCCCATATATGGAGTGGGAGGGCTGTGAGAGCGGAGAGCGGAGAGGCGCTGCCGACAGTGATTGGCTGGGAGGCTCCGTGACGATTTCAAAGGGAATCACTTGTTAATGGAGAGCCACCACAGATAACACCGACTTTTTCCATCCGCTGCTAAACAGCAAAAAACTGCCGCAAAACTACAAACCAACAACACACACACAACAAGCAGACACAGGTCTAACTTATTCTCCTTTCTTATAATTTTTCATTCATTTTTTACAGTTACAGTCTCGTGTATCTTCTAACCTATGTGACTGCGCTCCGATATCAAAAGAGGAATTCCGGTTGAGCTCCTGAACCCATAGAAGGTTGAATCCGGTGAGAAGGGGAACACCCTTTAACAACCTCCATGCACCATATTTGGTTTTGATTCCGGAATATTATCATCATCGGAAAGCAACGAGTCTTACCGAGCTGACAGAGAGAGAGAGAGAGAGAGAGAGAGAGCGAACCACAGTCAAATGAGACCGAGGACAGGAATGTACTCCTTTGGGTGCAGTATGGGCTCGGAAACTTCTGACAGTCTGATTTGACTATGCTCTAGGAAAGAATCGATTTGGTTCACTGATGAGTTAACAATAGTCATTGAGAGATATTTATAGAGTCAGGAAAAAGGAAACCAGTATTTATAGAGGCAGAGGAGGAAATAAACAGAAAAAATAAAGGTTACAGAAGACCATGTAAGACGTGAAATTGTGAACATTTTTATTGATATTTCAAATTGGTATCCATCAGCATGGTTGTTTTATTATTTTGTTATTAGATGACATAATATGTCAGAAATACCTTTTCAATCAAAAATTTATGGTATTTTTCATGTGATGTTTTTTACGTTTTCCTCATAAATGAAACAATACAGAGTTTGTGTGAATTTGTTTAATAGTCCCAAGAAAATTTAATGCCCTCATGTGGCCTCTTGATGAAGTGTGCCTCTCTCTCTCTCTCTCTCTCTCTCTCTCTCTCTCTCTCACACACACACACACACACACACACACACACACACACACACACACACACACACACACACACACAGGTCATGTTCTGGTCTGTTTGATCTTGTAAAGTCCCTTTGTGGGTGGAGAAAGTTGATAGACAGAAAACAGAAATTAGGAACCTTTGGTGGAATATACTTTCCATTTTGTGTGTGTGTGTGTGTGTGTGTGTGTGTGTGTGTGTGTGTGTGTGTGTGTGTGTGAGAGTGTGTGTAATAGGGACTTCATGGTATCAGACTTTTGAAAAGTCTATCGTTTACTGAGTTCACTGACCTTGCTGCTACTGACGTTAGAAATAGATACTGCAAAGTATTTTCAGTGCTCAACATTCTGAAATGAGTGAAACGACTCCTGACATCTATATATTTGAAGAGTGGCAATCTAAAGTTATCCAAATTACTCATATTTGTCTTTTGTTCGATGGATATATAATTAAACAATTTGATCTTAAGATTGAAAAACATTTCTAAAACCATTACAAACACAATCAGTAATTTCCATCTTAATTGTTCCATCATACACATTTTGAGTTCATATAGTATTACTGTTGTGATGATCATTTCATTAAGTCTTTGGTTTAGGGCTATAGCAATGAAGGCTGATCACTTGCGCCACCTTTTTGGTGTGGACTTAAATACCTCAATAAAAGGGATGAATTGCAATGAATTGCTGTGCAGATGTTCCTTGTTTCCAGAGGATGAATCCTGATATTTTAATCACTAGTCTTTCTCCGTGTGCCTGCTTCTTACAACTTCAATCTTTACTGAGGTGATAGCCTGGAAACCTTGTTCACATTACGATTTGCTCAACCACTCAACCAGATTAACCCAAAATCTAAGCCCATTACGGGGCAATGCAATGTACCAGACCCTGATGAAGCAGTGAATTTGGGTCTAGTAATACCAGGCTACTTAAGAGCCACCAGCAGGTTGTCATTTACTGAAATATCTTGTTGAACTACAATAAAATTTGGCTCAGATACTCATTGTTCCTAGATGATAAATTCAAACGATCCTCTGACCTTTATGATGACATTCACATCCGTGGTTTTGGGTAAATGTCTCAATAACTGTTGGATGGATTTTCATGTAGTTTGGTACAAATATTAACAATTAGCATGCTAACATCAGGATTTAGCTCAAAGCACAGCCTCACACTGCTGCTAGCCTGGCTGTAGTCTCATCATTTCCATACTCGTATTTTTTTAATGTTGCAAATATAGGACATAAATACGCTTACATATTGTACAGTGCTAATGTCATATGATATAATATACATTTAAATAATAAAATACACACAGCAGCTGACATTGGAGCAGGAGGCCTACATTTCAAAAGTTTAAACTGATGAAGTCTGTGATCATTTTCTTGGCAAATAACTAGCATCTGACAAGTAACTTACTGTGATTTATTTACAGTAAATTACTGTGATTTTATTTAGCAAGTTACTTATCAATGGCTGCCAGTTAATTACTGTGAATTTCACGTTACGTTTTTTTACAGTGGACCTGGTTTCCAGATTTTCAATACTGTTACCTTCTCTGTGGTTTTGATTTTATATTATAGTTTTATTCTTCGGCTCCTCTTATTTTACCTTTTAGACTTTTTATCATTTTGTTTAAGACTTACTAAACCGACTAACGCTGTTTCACCGTATAAACCTGCTTAACAGACACTTTCATCATCACTGCTGCTGCTGCACGTTTCATACGTTTCAATCGCTACCAGCATCAATAATAGTACAAATCATGAAAGTGAATGAGTGGCACTCATATGTGATTAATTCTGCTTTCAAGCTTTTAGTTCCGTGTCTTCACATCTAACTAAGGTGCGACTAATGAAACAGCTGTTTAAACAGCTCCGGTGTGTCACGTTCACACACACAGCCTTCACATTAATCAGAATACTCATCAATGAAGACTGTCAATACCAGCACTATTTATTCGGTCAGACGCCCACATGGTCAGCCTCACCGGTCTGTGCATGTGTGTGTGTGTGTGTGTCAAGAGGTGAAAATGTTAAAAGAAAAAAGAGAGAAAACTGAGAAAGGAATTGTCTTTTTTTTTTTTTTTTTTTTAAATCGTTGTAGCCTGAGAGCTGTGATACATATCTGGGGCTATGTTGTATAAAGACAGGGCTACAAATGCATTTTACTCTTTATCAAGAAGAATATAATAGGAGTTACAAATGATTGATGTTCCTTTTTTCTAGGGGAAAAGCCTACAGCCTTCATAGGATGCAGTTTGCATGGTGCTATTTGTCTGTATGCATTTCTTCCTGGCGAACATCTGAGGACTGAAACATTGTGTTAATCAAGTGAGTTGAACGGATAGACAAAGTGCAGGATTATTTTCTTTAGTTTTTGATTCAACACACCTGTCACGGAGATTTCCATGACTGTCCGCAAGATTTGAATAATATTATTTAAAAGTTGTGGGCTGTATAGAGGAAAGACAAAGGGATGTTGCATCATCGTGGGCAGAAATTCATATTTTCTGTCATTCAACAGAGAGCAATAATCAGTTCAAACACTGAGGCTAACTGGGCTTTTCATCCCAGTTCACCCCAGAGGTGTTGGATAGGATTGAAGTCAGGGCTCCCTTTGACCCCGTGTGCATTAGCCATCCATCCTGATTCATCCTGGCGTGATTGGATCACACGTGGTCAGCTTTAAAATGAGCTGCATTTATTTGCATTGCTTATTTTAGAGGACATCAGCTGAGTAGGCTTGCTTCCAGCTTCATTGGAGACGCATTTAGGACACGTTGTGTACACTCTGCTAAAAGAAGGTGGCCACACCTCTGAATGTGGCCGGAGCAGATTGGATCTCAGTATGTCCTGGGTGTGTTCACACCTGTACTTTTAGGTGACCACTGGGGATGTGAACACACCGGGACTGATCAGATCGGACCTTAACGCCAGGTGTGTACAGGGTCTCTGTGCAGGCCTCCATGCCAAAGTGGGAACACCATCTGTTTGTAATGCTGACACAGGAAAAGGTCTTCCCCTGGCACTGACCCGACGTTTGAAGAATATTATTGCCTAAAATATAATTGTATGCTCGGGCAATACGATTTCCTGTCCTTGGAACCAAGATGTCTGGATCAAACCAGCCCAAAAGGACATCAAAATAAGTCCGTACGTTTAGAAATGATTTGGTGACCAAGTGTTTTCTTAAGATAAACAACAAAAAAATCATGCTCATGTTTAGCATTTGCTAACTGGCATTAAATACAAAGTACTGCTTAGTTTTGTAGGTATTTGGTTGCATTTCATTTTTAGGGGATTGTTGTCCATTGTTGTCACGACACTTCACTGAAAAACAAAAAAGTCACCGTAATTGTCATAAGGATTCATCCATAAATGTCTGTTCAAAACTGAATGCCACTCAACCCACTTCTGGTTGACCAGAGCATCATCTTGAGCCAAGCTACCAACATGGTTTAAAACAATGTTTTAGGGATCTGAGCATAAACAGAACTGTCTTCTTTTGAGAACTTTAAAACTCCTGAGAGTGTGATATGATAATCAGGAGCACAGTGTTCCTTTGCTTACATGTGACATAAACACAGTTATTGTAACTTACCACCTACCTAGAAGCAGACCAGGGAAAATCCCTGAACTGTCCCTCAAATATGCCTACAGTACAGTAACTGATATTTTGACTCTCAGTGGTTGATCAAGATTAAGGTATTTATACTTTGATAATAATGTAACAGTTTATTTACAACATTATTAGATTAGATCAAAGAGGAATCTTTAGTTCTTCTGGTTTTAGATTACATTTTAAAATCTCTTCTACTTTATTCAATGATCACCAAAAAGACAATTTGGCCGATTTCTAATTCACAAATCCATATTTTGTGATCTCAAGAAAACAAAATATTCAATCTTGATGCCACAACATAATTAATTAATAATTGGGGCAAACCATTGCAATGTGACCAGTGTGGCCTTCTGTACAAAAAAATGGTACTGTAGTTCAGGGAAGTTAGAAAGTTGACTTCCTTCAAGGTAAACTTTGATAGAATAACTGGACACAGTGAATATTCAGTATAATATAATGTATAACATATGAACCTGACAATACAGCATCAGGGTTACTCTCTTTGGAATACAAGCTAGTTGACTTTCAGGTTAAACCACTACCACCAGTTTAATGTGAGAGAATATAGGCCTACAGTTATTTCCTTAACTGCTTAATTGTAACAGTCATCAAGACAAAACCCACACTGGATACAGTTTGCTTTTGTAGCCCACATATTTTCTCTGTGTGGGAGTCCAGCAAGTGAAGTGTGGGCATGCAAATACTGCATATGGGTATTTTGTGTGTGAGTGGGGTGAAGGGAGATGATGAGTGTGCAACTGTCAAAGTGAGTAAGCAAATATAGTATTGAATTTAGACCTGACCCATTTTCAAGAGACACATCAGTAAACACTGATGGCTGTCCCCACATATATACTGCTGACTTTGACTGATCACAGATGGAGCACCGAAAGACTTATTAAGGACTTTCAATGTCTCATATATCTGAAGTCATATTAAATGTCAGCCACCATCCAGTCAGTATGATGGAGGTTACGTCACAGCTCTATCAACTGCTTAAACACCTAATAGGACATTTAATGTGGTCTACAGATTCACTCTGGGAAAGGAGGATGTCAGCCTGGCATGAACCACCAGGGGGCTCCTTGAATACAACGTCATTTTCTTTTTAATAATTTTTCAAAAGAAGTTTTATCCTGTTGTGTTTTATATATTTTTTTTATATTAAAACTTTTCATGAAAAGCCATTTTAAAAATGAATAATAATAATAACAATATATAGTTGTATTTAAAAAACAACAACCTCAAAAATAATCTAAAAATTCTGATTATATTATGGTTAGTTGTTGTTGTTAACTGTGTATAAAATACCTACTAGGAGGGATCAGCTCAGAGACACGAACAGAGTGCAGCATGGTAACGTGCAGGCAGCAGGTGGAAGCAATAACCTCTGAATAAGTTTTCCCTTGTTACATTGCTTGATTAAGTCTTGGTGATAAATTTTGGTGAAATTTGCGATTTCACAATGGACCAAAAACCTGAGCAGAGAGGGCACATCAAATTTTGTGTCAAACTGTTGATATTAGTAACGAAGACCCTTTATATGCTTCAGGAAGCCGAAAGCAATGAAGCAATAAGTCGGGTGAGGTGTTTTTTTTTTTTAGCCATTTGTGTATCAGGTCAGGAGCATCAAGGTGGGTTTTCTTTGACCTTCACAGATTTGTGCTCTGTGAAATTGTTCCAGAGGATCAGACTGTCAACGTTGAGTTCTCCCGTGACATTCTGAGGTGTCTGCAGGCAAATATTTGGCCAAACTGTGTCACAACGGCAGTTTGGTTCTCCAGCATGACAGCACACCTGCTAGCGTGCTGAAAACATGCAAGTTTCCTGCCACAGCAACACAATTGTTGCTCCCTAACTCTGCTTTATGACCGTATTTCAATTTCCCTACAACCTCTCTCTGATTCCTAAAATACAGTTCAAGCTAAAAGGTCGCCATCTTGAAACTTTAAAGGTGATATCTGTAATGGGATGAAAACACATAAATGTGTACATGCCCATCCCCCAAACCTCATTTTCACATTAAAAGGTACACGTGGAATATTGGAAATATGAAATTAATTGGAATACTTGGCTGGTACAACAAGCGAGTGAAGCAGCAACATCAGAATGATTTATCCATGAACATGAGCAGCACGTGTCATTGACCTGTGGCTCGGAGAGGTCAGGTTTTCTTGCTGTGGACCAAATTATTGAATAAACAGTATCCTTGGACATTTTAGGGAGTCGCATATTTAAGAATAGTACATAATCTTTAATAATACATGGATGGATGTGTGCTAATACCTCACCCACATCACTCCTACCCAACCTCCATCCATCCTGTAGCGTCAATGCATCTTGTCCATTTAAGCAACACCAGAGAACAATTTTTAACCAGTAAATTACTCCAAACAAACAGCCTCATCATCCAGGAATAGCCAACATTAATCCCGACAGAATCCTCTCCTGACGTGCGTTCACAATAGCACACTCATTTGTTTTTTTGTTTTTTTTAGGGAGAGCATATATTTTTAGAGATCTTCCGTCAAGGCTTCCCACACTCGTTTTAACATTTCTATGACTTTCCATCGCATCATATCACATTGTGAGACTGTTGTATTGTTGTGGAGGGTCAGATTAATGCTGCAACAACAGGAATGGAAGACAGTGGTGAAGTGTGACAGTGGTGTGCAGGATCATTACAGAACATCCTGAGGCCAACTGTGAATTATAACAAATATGCACAACACACTATAAAAATATACTAAGCTTGGGAAATAGATGCAATATTTACCTTTTCTGATGTTGCTTTTGTTAAATCTATCTGGACAGGACCTGTGGCAACAAACTCAAAGCCGCAGCGCACACTGAATATCAGGTGTTCAGCTTTGATCCAGAGCTGCTTTTACGGTGAGCAGCAGGTTCCTCAGTGTGTCCTGCCCAGAGTCTGTCCAACCATCATGCCAGCGCCCACCCAAACACACACTAATCCCATTTTTCTTGAGGTGGGAGATCATTAGCCTGCCCTTTTATTCTAAGAGTCACTCTCTTAAATCCATAATTCTTCCCTCAGTGCAGCTCTCCTGCCACCATGACTGTTATCTTTGTTGCATCCCAGATTGACAGCTTTCATCGCCTGCAGTGTGAAACATGAAAGCAAAGTGGAAACGCTCTGATATCGGTCCAAAATGGAGGAAATGAAAAGAGAGCTACCAGGGTAATGGATAAAAGAGGAAAACTGTAGAATGAGAAACCTCTGTTATACAGAGACATGCCTTGTATCATGTCTCAACAGTCATTTAGTTGGGGGGGTAAAACTGCTCTATGTTACTGGTCTGCGTAAAAGTTCTGAGTTCACCGAGCAAAAAACTGAAAATCTTTTAAGAATCTGCTTTAGAGAAAAATGACAAAGTTCAAACACATGTCTACCAGCGTGTTAAACTTTTGACGCCAGTTGCCTTTTTAGATGTAAAAGAAAATAAATTGCTCTCACATACGAGTCACATTTCACCCACAAATTGCTACACTTCTCTTTATGTATCAACAAGATACATAATATTACTTAGAGAACTCCAGAAGTTTTGGTAGATATATTTTTTCACTTTAGATAAAGCCAGGCTAGCTGTTTCCCTCTGCCGCTAGTCTTTATGCTAAGCTAGGCTAACTCCACAGCTCCAGCAGTACTTTACCAAAAAGATCCTTTCCACATCACTCTCATTTTAAAGAAAGTAATCACACATCATTTCCAAAATGCTGGACTGAAAAGAAGGTATTGTTTTCCTAAGTCACTCTAACTGTCTAGTACTAACATGTCAATGAAAGGGGTTGAAAACATTTTGGGTTCATGTAGTCTTCAGAACTTTATGCTAAAACAACTTCAAATACCAGTTAAATTGGGTTGGCTCATCTAAATTATTATTTAAGTTCCGTAACCTCTTGGTTACAAGCAGCCTCTTTGACTGCCAAAGGATTTATACATATGTACTGTGACAGATCAATGGAAATTTAGACAGGAAGCCGATAAAATCACTGCTAATCAGTCTCTTTGGGTGCTCAGTGACCCTGTAGTTCTTCACAGAATTTTCTGTTTCCAAAATCAGTGCGTTTAAACATAACTTATATATACAGAATGATGTCCTCTAACAAACATGTAATATGTTGAGCTCATGAGGTGTTTTCAGCTATTTGTAATGTCCTCTGTGGCTGTGTGTCAGTACACAGACTATATGTGCATATACAGACAGTAGCCCCCCCCCCCCCCCCCCCCCCCCCCCACACACACACACACACAAACATAGTAACATGTTGCTGCCTCTTTAAAGTTCCAGAGCCAAGTGTCAGAGCTGAAAGTGTACAGTCATCGTCCCCGTCCACCTCTGTTCCACATCACACTGCTGTGGTCTGGCTGATGTGACATCACACTGAACAGCTCGGCTCGACTGCGGAAATCCTGCTGGGTTCTGTTTCATGTGCGGCCCAGACAGCGAATGAACAGCACCGCTGTGCCATTACACACGTTTCATAGTGCAAATATTCTTATTGCAGCAAAGTGCAGATGGAAATTTTGCTCTTCTGTCCCAGCAGCAGCTCATGTGCTGAGCTTCATAGTCTACATGGCATCATGTATCTGAACTGGCAGTTAGCTGTCATGTCCATGTGCCACTAAACCTAAGTCTGCCCTGGTTTTAACCCTGAAGCCTTGTCTCTCTCTCTCTCTCTCTCTCTCTCTCTCTCTCTCTCTCTCTCTCTCTCTCTCTCTCTCTCTCTCTCTCTCTCTCTCTCTCTCACACACACACACACACACACACACACACACACACACACACAGAGAGAGAAAGACAATCACACAGGAAACATCTCCCCTCACTAATGTATAATCAGTGTGTGAATAAATAGCAGGAGTGTTTGACAGAAACATTAACACACACATTAATGTGACAGATTGTTTGATAGAGTAACTAAGGCCACGCTGATAGTCTGGTGTCAATGGGAAACCCCTTTAAACACCCCTCCTTACCCCCCATGCCTGAACACAAATAATGAGACACACACACACACACACACACACACACACACACACACACACACACACACACTTTGAATATACATGTGCATACATAGTCCATGAGGAGTGATGACAGGATGGCACATTAGCACATCGACACACACAGTGCTGTCACGCCATAATGAAAGCTGTGACTAATGAGGCTGTCTCACATTTTACACGCCATATTTACGGTGTCCCTTGTCACTAGCCGTAGATCATCAGCCGTCTCTGCAGATCCTGGAGATGAGCGCTGACAGGAAATTAACTGCTAACGTGTTAATTCACACGGACGTTACCTAACCTGAATAACATGACGTGCATGTGTGCACGTGTCTCCGCACCACCTTTTGGTTTCTGCTAATTTATTACATATTTGGTTTGGATTTTTGAACATGCGCCACTGAAATACGGTCTCATTAACTGTTCCACCTTGTGTTAAGGCCGTGTTTTTATAAGAACCCATGTGTTTTACTTTACAGTGCTCACATGTTAAATATTTGTAGATGCTTGTAAATTTAATAGAACTACCATGCAATAAAATAATAATTAATATCTGTGATCAACACTTTGTAATTGTGACGAATAGATCCTGGGCCACAAAGGTCACCTACTCTACTGACATCTTCTGCTTCAGCAAAACAATTATTTATTAGAAAAAAAATGTCCTTTGTGATTCTGTGAACTGGAAAGAAAGAGATTTGCAAACTGAAATGCTGGGCTATAAAACAGCTGTTTGGTAAATACTTGTTTACTTATGTGAAGTACAGGTTGATTTGCATTTAGAGTGGGAATGTAAGATCCGATCACAAGTGCTCAAGTATTAAAGGTACTTCCAGTACTTTAAGAAACTGAAATTTTTAACATCTACAGTTTGTGATAACTGAGCAAATTTCATCTGCTGATAAAGTGCTGGTCTAGTTGGGACATACTTAAGTTTTTTCTTTAATCTTTTACTGCCTTACATTTTTCATTATTATTTATTAAAATAAATAAAATGTCCCTCTCGCTTCCTTACTGGAAGGAAATGATATTGTTTCCCATGAGGAATTTGCCATTAAATGCTATAACGTAAAGTTAAATAAAAGTTCATTCATTCCTTCACTATTGTATGACCACTTTTCCTAAATTAAAATATCTCCCTCCACTACTGTTGAAATATGAGTTTTTGTCCCATTAGAATCTTTTTATAAGATTTTTGTCAGTTAAATATTTTTTGTCACTTCTACAGATGGACCTGTTATACTGAGTGAGCTGTTAAATCTCCTATTAATGCTCATCAGGGCTTTTATTCAACAATGTAACTCGATGTATGATCAATCAACAATAAGCATCATATGATGAGCCTTGTATACAGTGGGTCATTGACAGCAGCACACACCACAGTGAGGCTGCTCAGTCTAAACACATAATATGCAAATTGTATGAGCAGTCCGCTGACAATAGCTCAGCCACCACAAAAGTTCCTAAGTTTCTGCAGAACACTGAAAGCATTTGAAAAGCCCCGGCGTTAATAAGCCTCATCTGAATGTTTCACATTTTCAGGAATGTTTCTCGTCCGCCTCCACAAACTCAGATGAGGAAACAGTTTGGCTGCGGGGACGTCCTCAGATAATGCGGCCTGTTTTTCTCTTGTTTCGCCCACGGATGCAAAAATGTTTGCACACTGTGGTGGAGAAGTGAGAGAGGAGTGAAAGCCCTGCCAGACAAGAGAGGACAAGAGAAAGAGGACGGGGTCTGGTGAGGATGGAGGAGAAGGAGTGAAGCTAAGAAAGGAAAAAAAGAGGAGGGTAGGGGAGGGGGGCGAGGAAGATGAAGATAGGGACTGGGAGAGGTGAATTCAGGGGTAAGAGCGGAAGAAGAAGACAGGAGAAGAGGGAAGAAAGAGTGACATGAGGACGAAGAGAAGGGAAGGAGAAAAGGAAATAAGCAGGATAATAATTATTGATGAAGAAAAAAAGTGGAAGAAAGAAAGTACAGGCGAGAGACGAGGAGGTAATAGAAGGAAGGACTGGAGAGGGCGTGTAGTGAGGATGTAGGCGAAGACTGGGAAAAAGAAAAGAGTGCAATAAATAAAAGAAAGAAGGCAAAGAGAAGGAAGAGGAGGTGGTAAAAAGGGTGGATATGGGATGGAGAAAGAGTGGGAGCAGTGAATGGAGGGAGAAGAAGAAGCAGGTAAAAATAAAATGAGGGAGGAAAGAAGCGCATGGATAAAAAAAAATAAAAAAAAATGTGGAGGAGACAAAAGAAGTCATTGGGGAAAACCAAAGAGAAGAAAAGAAAAATAATGAATTGCAAAAAAAAAATGGAACATGAAGGAATAGAAGGAGTAAAGTAAGTATAGACCAGAGTAGAGGAGGTAAATGAAGCAGGAAATGAAGCAAAGAAGAGAAGGAGAGGAGAAGAGGAAAACAAAGAAGAGAAAGACAACAAGAGGGCGGGGGGAGGGAAAGAAGGAGAATGAGGGGTTTGCTGACGAGGCCTTTGGGGTTTGATGGCCGAACGCTCGGCGCGCCCACGCCTCGCCGGCCGCTCTCCACTCTTATTTCAGCACTGGCTCCACAGTCAGCCCGGGCTGAAAGCAGCAGGGGCCCCGGTCCCCTCCAGCTCCCTCATCACGAGATCAATCAACATTTATCTGCTGCAGCACTGACTTACATAATCCCTCTGTGTTCTACTGTTTCCCTGTTAAACAGCAAATGTAGTTCCGAAACCCCATTTGGAGATTTGGCCCCAAATGTGCAGGAACTTAATGTTATTTTACACTTTTGCTGTTTCATCTTTCTACTGTGAGCCACCGTGAGTGATGAAGTTACAGGACTGAAGAAAACTCAAAGTATCAAACAAGATTCAGCTTTTTTATTTAATGGGGAACTGAGGGACAAAAAACATTTTGTTTAGACACAACTGAAGAAAATAAACTGAAGTTAAGATCGACTTCTTTTTCAATTATTGCAAATATTATTTGGGTGTTTCTGTACAATTCCATCCACAATGTTATAATCGTGGACCGACAAAATTAGGTGAAATGTTTATTTTACTGACATGTTTTGTGTGCGCATCATCTGCAACACATTCCTCATAATTAGCTTTAATATATTTATGCATGATTGTTATGTGCACATAACTCGCACTTAAAAAGGATTTGTGATTAGCATTGAATGTATGCATTATATCTTGGTTTAGCCATTCCAACATGGCAGTGAATGCACCAAAAGCTCAGAGAGTTCAATGCAACTAAGAGGAAATTTAATATTTTCCAAAACCAAAATTCCAATCGGACTTCAAATATACAATCGTGTCTCCAGCCCATTGTGCTGTGTGGTAGTGAAGTATGAAACATCCAACAGTATCTTTACATGCAGAATTCTGCAGATGCATTTTACGTG